>NC_138504.1:17113478-17841485 GCF_964252035.2 Podarcis erhardii
GGGTGAGCCCCATCATGTGAACAGTTATGTGGGGTGGGGCCTTCCTGGACTCCCAAAATTTTATTCAAGCTGTCACCCCTGCTCTTTCCCCTCTATGTGTCCTTAAAGGCTCAGATTAGTTCTACAGGATCCATTTTTTTATGTAGATCCCTTGGAAGGGCAAAGTTTATATGTGTGTGTATGCTCTCTCCCTTTCTCTCAAGGGAGATGATTTGGAGAAATGACTAGAGGAGATGGAGCCCATGGCACTTCCTCAATAAATCCAGATGTGATCCTAAACCTAAACAGTTTCATTTCTTTTCCATATTGTATTTTTAAAATTGCTATAACCTACCCTGAGATGGTTGGACAGTGTTCTCAAAGCTACTAACATGAGTCTCACCCAACTGTGGGAGGCAGTGGAAGACAGGAGTGCCTGGTGTGCTCTGGTCCATGGGGTCATGAAGAGTCCGACATGACTAAACAACTAAACAACAACCCAGTGGTCATATGGTGAATGGCAGATAATAAATCAAAATGGTGGCAGTGGTGAAGTCGGTGACTAGGCCTGGGTCTAAATCACCATTTGGTCATTTGAGTTTATTTGGGTGACCTTGAGCCAATGAAAATGAAATGCAGGGGTGTGGGGTGGGGTGGGGTGGGGTGGGGTGGGGTGGAGGGAGAGACTATTTGTGCTGACCTGAGATCCTTGGCTGGGTGGGGCAAAGGCAAGAATTGCTTAACAAGTAAGATCTGCAAATAAACGTTGTAGCAGGGCATGATCCAGAGGATCAGGGTTCCAATCTGGGACTCCAACTTGAATAAAATATTGAGGGGCCCAGGTAAGCCTCACCCCACATAATCAATCACAAGATGTGGTAGCACAGACACCATTTGAATGACATCAACTGAAGGGCCCACCTCAAATATCTTATTCAGGGACCTCAGCCCCTAGGAGTTGGCTTCTATGATTCCAAGCATTCTGCTTCATTCCATTCCATTCCATTCTATTTCACTTCACTTCCCACCTCATTTTCCACCACCTCCAAAACAATCAGACTGCACTTCTTGACCACTGAATATAAAGAGTCCTCATTTGGAGGGTCTTTCTGTTCTTTTCGTTAAGTCCTGCCTTCAGTAGTTTTGTACTACTACAAACTTCAAGGTTCCCTGCAACCTTCTTATGCCTGGGTAGTTCCATGTTGACAACGTAAGTAATGGCACTCATGGCCTGAAAGACAGAAATAGAGGGAATGGGAAAGGGTACTTAAAAGTAGAATGTTATGATGTGCTGGATGCACATTTCAACTAAATGTCTCTCTCAGGAGCACTAAAGCAAATTAAATACTTTTTTTGCAAAAAGAAGAAGAAGAAGAAGAAAGATGCAATCTGCTATCACAAATAATAAATATATGACCTTCAAATAGAAAATGTGTATGATATAATGTTGTGCAAATACTGCATGGTATAGAGACAATGGATACAGACACCACAATACTGGAACTTATGGAGGGTCACACAGTGAAATGGATCTCTGCTGGATCTCTCAGCAGCTTCTGATACAATCAATCATAACATCCTTCTGGACCGTCTAGAGGAGCTGAGAGCTGGGGGCACTGTTATACAGTGGTTCCACGCCTTCCTCCTGGGCCGTGTCCAGAAAGTGGTGGTGCGGAATGAGTGTTCAGACCCCCTGGGCCCTCACTTGTGGGGTGCCTCAGGGTTCCGTCCTCTACCCCGTGCTTTTTAACATCTACATCAGGGGTAAGCAACCTAAGGCCCGTTGGCCAGATGCGGCCCAATCGCCTTCCCAATCTGGCCCGCAGACGGTCCGGGAATCAGTGTGTTTTTACATGAGTAGAATGTGTCCTTTGATTTAAAGTGCATCTCTGGGTTATTTGTGGGGCCTGCCTGGTGTTTTTACATGAGTAGAATATGTGCTTTTATTTAAAATGCATCTCTGGGTTATTTGTGGGGCATAGGAATTCGTTCTCTCCCCCCCCCAAAAAAATAGTCCAGCCCACCACATGGTCTGAGGGACGGTGGACTGGCCCATGGCTGAAAAAGGTTGCTGACCCCTGATCTACATGAAGCCACTGGAAAAGATCATCAGGGGGTTTGGGCTGGGTGTCCATCAATATGCAGATCTACCTCTCTTTTAAATTGGAACCAGTGAAGGCAGTGAAGATCCTATGTGAGTGCCGGGAGGCAGTTGGAGGATGGATGGTGGCTAATGGATTGAGGTTGAATCCTGACAAGACAGAAGTACTGTTCTTGGGGGACAGGGGGCGGGCTGGTGTGGAGGACTCCCTGGTCCTCAATGGGGTAACTGTGCCCCTGAAGGACCAGGTACGCAGCCTGGGAGTTGTTTTGGACTCACAGCTGTCCATGGAGGCGCAGGTCAGTTCTGTATCCAGGGCAGCTGTCTATCAGCTCCATCTGGTAGACAGGCTGAGATCTTACCTGCCTGTAAACTGTTTCGCCAGAGTGGTGCATGCTCTAGTTATCTCCCACTTGGACTACTGCAATGCTCTCAATGCTCTCTCTACAACTAATCCAGAATGCGGCAGCTAGACCATATAACACTGGTCCTGAAAGACCTACATTGGCTCCCAGTACGTTTCCGAGCACAATTCAAAGTGTTGGTGCTGACCTTTAAAGCCCTAAATGGCCTCGGTCCAGTATACATGAAGGAGCATCTCCAACCCCATCATTTGGCCGGACACTAGGGTCCAGTGCTGAGGGCCTTCTGGCAGTTCCATCACTGCAAGAAGCAAAGGCTGAGGGAACCAGGCAGAGGGCCTTCTTGGTAGTGGCACCCACCCTGTGGAACACCCTTCCATCAGATGTCCAAGAGATAAACAACTACCATATTTTTCGCTATAAGGCGCACCGGACCATAAGGCACACCTAGTTTTTAGAGGCGGAAATCAAGAAAAAAAATATTATTTCCTGCCCCAGCCCCAAAGAGCACAGCCTGTCCGCTTCTCCCGGGGATGCCAGGGGAAGCCTGCCCCCCCCCCAGCTCTTTAGCCGTGCGTAACCTTTCCAGCCGGGAGAGGCTGTGCGGGGCTAGAGAAGCCATAGCCGTGCGTAGCCTCTCCCTGCCGGAGGGGCTGTGCAAAAGCTAAGACAGCGAGCGGGCTATGGTAAAAGCCAAGACAGCGAGCGGGATGGATCCCGCTCGCTGCCTTGGCTTCCTCTTTAGCCCTGTGCAAACTCTCCGGCCGGGAGAGGCTGCACGCAGCTATGGCAATACCCCCACCTCCCGCAAAAGCCTACAGGGGCCGCACACCCTTTAAGGAGCACATGGCTACTGTGGGCTTTTCTACGAGGAGGGAGAAGGGACTGACTGGCCGTGTCAGTCCCTTCTCCCTCCTGGGGAAAAGCCCGCAAGAGCCGCGCGGAGCTTGTATGCGGCTCTTGGGGGCTTTTCCCGCCTGCCTCCCCCCCCTGCATTCGCTCCATAAGATGCACACACATTTCCCCTTACTTTTTAGGAGGGGGAAAGTTCGTCATATGGAGCGAAAAATACGGTACCTTACATTTAAAAGACATCTGAAGGCAGCCCTGTTTTAGAGAAGTTTTTAATGTGTGACATTTTAATGTATTTTTAACCTTTGTTGGAAGCCGCCCACCCAGAGTGGCTGGGGAGATCCAGCCAGATGGGCAGGGTACAAATAATAAATTATTATTATTATTGTCAGTAGATTCATAGAATCATAGAATTATAGAGTGCAGGGCAAAGAAAAGAAAGCAGGACAACTGCTTGAACATAGTGGCTAATGAGACTTGGGTACCAACCAGGAATTCCCTGGTTTTAATCTCACCTCTGCCATGGACTCACTTGGGTAGCCTTAAACAAGCCTTACTCTCCTGTTCTGCCTCGGTACCCCCAACTACAATATGAGAGGAGATAATACTGACTTGCCTTACAGGATTGTTGAATTACAACTAGCTCATGCAAACTTTCCCAACCTGGTGCTCCAGAAATGTTTTGGACTACAACTCCCATCCAGTAGAGGCTGGTCAGTTAGGGTGAACAGGACACTGCCCCAACAACCTCATGCTTTCCTCAGCTAATTCCAGCATGCTGTCTTCTTACCTACAGCTGCTTGATGGTGGAATGGCCCTGGCCCTTGAACTCCATTGGGAGGAAGAAGGGCAGAAGAGTTGACTTAATTGGCCCTGTTGGGCATTGGCTCAGGCTCCCCCTACCATTAGCCTGCCTTCTGCCCTAAGAGACCTGTCGGGCATCAACAACCACTGCTCCCATCATGCATTATCATCGGACATGGCAGCTGAGTTGTGGTCCAAAATAAGTGGAGGGAAGTTAATGCATGTTGTAAAGCATTTTGAACCCTTGAAGGTGCCACACAAGTGTTAAGCATTGGTATTCTTCCGACAGTGAACAAATAAGTTGTGAAAATAGGCCTCATGGAATCTGTTCAATGGCTTAGATGCTTGGTTGTGGTAGCAAAATGGCACACACAAGTTCAGGTATAGCATGCCACCAAATAACATTTGTGTAGAGGCCATAGCAGGCGATGGCTACTGTGCTTTGCTTGAGAACTTACTGGAAGCATCTGTCTGGCCACTGAAGAGGAGGGAGAGGCCAGATTAGGTGGACATTTGGTCCATTTTCTTATAAAAGTCATTCAAAGGCCCACTATCGCCCTCCAAATATGCTGTATAAAATATGTAAAATATCGAATGTTCCTACAGTTGACAGTGTTTCTCCACATTTTATTTATTTAATACAGTTTGTTCCACCCTTACTTCAAAGAACTAAAGGTGGAGTGCACCCCCCCCCAAGTTATTGAATTTAGTTATTAAAAGATTTTGATCCTGCCTTTTGGCACAAAACCCAATGAGGCAGCTTACAATAAAAGAAAATGCACACATAGGATATACAAAGAAAAGAAAAGAAAAGGGGGGGGGGAATTAGGAGATAGAGTCTACCCCCTCCCCAAAGTCAAATTAAACCAACAAGATACAGAATAACCAAAGGAGCCTCAGCCAGACGCATTAACGGGAGAGAGAGAGAGAGAGAGCGCGCGCGCACACACACCCAAGACTTTCCAAAAGCAAATAATATTTGTCTAATGCTGGAATGACGGAAGTGAAGGCATTAAATGAACCTCGCCCGGTGAGGAGATCTGGCCTTTCAATGATACTTGCTCCATGTTATCCTCCACTTGACAATTCAAACAAAGCAACCCAAACGCCTTTGCACTGTGCTTGGTGGTGATGGTGAGGTTTGGATAAGGTGTCCTTCCTTCCAGAAGTGCCGGCTGCATCAGCCTCCTGTCAGCTTTGCCTGACCACCCACACATCACTTTTGCATCAGCCTCACTGCTCTGTAAAGCCCCACTGGGCTTGAGGGGAGTTAGGGTTACAACCTAAATTGAGGATCCTGGAACAAGGCTTCATACAAATGTATTTAAAAACATACAGGTTGGTACCAGACCAGATATTACAACAAAGTGACTCACCCAAGGTCAACCAGTGAGCTTTGTGGCTAAGTCATCTTTGAACGCATGATTTTCCGGTCTACATTCAAGGCCACAATACCGTACTGATACAGCTTAGAGTTTAACCTTTGGTGTGGTAAGGTAGCTAGAGTGGGTGATGAGGCTTTGGCTTGACAGGTTGCAAAATGGGCCTCAAGCCTCAGTCACTGAAAGAGAAAAATACCACTTTGCTCAGAGACTTATTGAGAGCAATAGGCCATGTGCACTGCCAAAACTTCAGCTCTTCATTGACCCAGAGCTGCAGCCTAACATAGGGCAGCACATTCAAGCATTGAATACAAGGACCAGATATATGAAGAATATTAGATGGCATTGTTGCAGCAGCTGCCAGCTGGTCTTTGCTTAAGAGTTCCTGAGTAGGAGCAGTCTGTGACCTATAAGAAATTTGAATGCTAGAAGCACAAACTGAAAGGTCTACAACAAGTTTTGGGGAACAGAACTTGACTGGACTCTTTCTCCCATCAGCCCCAGCCAGGATGGCTAATGGTTGGGGTTGATGGGAGCTGAGGTCCATCAACTTCCTTAGGGCCACAGGTTTTCCATCTCTGGTCTACAGACTTCCTTAACTCACCTTCATGGTGAAATTGATTGTGTAGGCATACAAATTTGGAAGCTTTGGCTAGCTAAAGAAACCGCTAACTATGGTCACCTTCCAAACCTGGCGCTTTCTAGATGTTGTTGGACTACAGTTTCCATTATCCCTGAACAATGGCTAGGCTGCCTGGAACTGAGGGAGTGGGAAAAAACCTCCAGAGGATATCAAATAGGGAGAGACAGAGTTATGACATAATGTAAGTTTTGTCATTCTTGTCAGTTTCTGGATGAAAATATGTAATGGTTTAAAGGTAAAGGTAAAGGTAAAGGGACCCCTGACCATTAGGTCCAGTCATGACCGACTCTGGGGTTGCGGCGCTCATCTTACTTTATTGGCCGAGAGAGCCGGCGTACAGCTTCCGGGTCATGTGACCAGCATGACTAAGCCGCTTCTGGCGAACCAGAGCAGTGCACAGAAACGTTGTTTATCTTCCCGCCGGAGCAGCACCTATTTATCTACTTGCACTTTGATGTGCTTTCGAACTGCTAGGTTGGCAGGAGGAGGGACCGAGCAACGGGAGCTCACCCCATTGCGGGGATTTGAACCACCAACCCTCTGATCGGCAAGTCCTAGGCTCTGTGGTTTAACCCACAGCACCACTCATGTCCCTCAATATAATGGTTTACTGCAGTGCAAATTGCTGTCACTATCTTATACTCTGTTTCTACTATTTGTATCTTAGCCCCTGCCTAGAAGCAGAAAAAGCTGGTGTGCAGAGCAGAGGGTCAGAATGTACAATTAAAATAAGAGAAAGTTTTGCAACAAAACACTTGAATTGGTTCTCGACTTCTATGACAATAACAGTGACAAAAGTGTCCTGCCTGCTCTCCACTCTCTAAGGTTTTGGCCCATTACTGAACTGGTTATTAAGTGCCTCTCTCTATTTTCTTTTCATTTGCCAATGAATGCGGCTGTAAGAGGATCATCCACAGTCCTTGGGTCTGACTTACCAGCCATCACTGCATCCTTAACCTTTGCTCCAGCAGACTATTCAGCATCTCATTATCTTGATCAGTTCAGCAGAATAGCTCTCCAGCAAGCAGATGATCAAATCCTCCTTACCTCTTCTATCGCCTTTGCTTTCTCATTTCATTCATGGCACTGGTCCTTTATTAGTCTATCTGAATTACTTTTAATAGCATCTGAGCCTCCACCATCCATCATTTACCACTATATACTTCATCTCTTTATTACACATGGTGCTACTTCTATTATCTCCTTTTGCATTTGCTGGATGGCGTCTTTGTTTCCTCTTTATCCTTGATCCATAGCATCAGCCAGGGAACGGTCCACAGCTATGCCAATTACTTTTGTCTTCCTAACAGCATCATCTGCTCTTTCAGATAGCTAACAGTGGGTGGGAAACCCTGAAGAAGAAGAAGAGTTTGGATTTGATATCCCGCCTTTCACTCCCCTTCAGGAGTCTCAAAGCGGCTAACATTCTCCTTTCCCTTCCTCCCCCACAACAAACACTCTGTGAGGTGAGTGGGGCTGAGAGACTTCAAAGAAGTGTGACTGGCCCAAGATCACCCAGCAGCTGCATGTGGGGGAGCGGAGACGCGAACCCGGTTCCCCAGATTATGTGACTACCGCTCTTAACCACTACACCACACTGGCTCTCAAACCCTGCTTATGGTTCTTCCTTTAGACCAGGTGTAGAGAAATATTTGGCCCTCCAGGCATTGCTAAACCACAACTCCCATCAGCCTCATCAAGAATTGTCAGTGTCCAGGGATAGTAAGAGTTTCCTACTCCTGCTTGAAATGCAGGGATGGGGACCCTCAGGCCCAAAGACTAAATGCAGTCCTCCAGGCTTTCTATCTGGCCTCTGGGACTCTCTCCAACCATTCACGGAAGAAGGATGGGCTACTAATTTATTAACTAAATAAAATGCATTCATGTATAAGTCTGTTCTGCCCTATTTGTATATTGATTTGCTCTTTGAAAAGAAAAGAAAAGAAAAGAAAAGAAAAGAAAAGAAAAGAAAAGAAAAGAAAGAAATTAAAATTTGCATTTTAAAAAATTGTTATACATCTCACCATTTGTTCAGGGCGACTTACAACAATTCACACGAATGCAATACAATAACTCACACAGAAATAAGTTAAACAGCAACCCACCAATTAACCACATTCTGTGCATTGAAGACCTGAAGAAACATACATATTTGCCCCTCAAAAAGATACAGTTCCCAGCACCCATAACAAACTATAGTTCACAGAATTCTGTGGGGGATGGCAATGTGTTTAGAATGCAATTTAAATGTAGGCAGCACCTGTGAGTTTTAGGACTGAGTGGGTAATTTGAACCCTGGTCTTCCAAGCCATAGTCCAGAGCCTTAACCACTACACCACCACTGGCTCTCAGTTTGAGAAGATGACTCCATTTCAAGTATAAAAGGACAGCAACAAGGAACTTCGGGAAGCATACTCCTAATTATTATTATTATTATTATTATTATTATTATTAATTATTTGTACTTCACCCATCTGGCTGGGTTTCCCCAGCCACTCTGGGCGGCTTCCATAGAAACCAAAAAACACTAAAATATCATACATTAAAAACTTCACTTTGTGCACATTTTGTATGCACCTGGGACTTACACTGCCATTTAATAGTTTTGTAAGCCTTTAAATCTAAAATGTATGTTGTTGTGCATATTTCCCCTAAAACCGAGCTGAGAACTGCAACACGCAATTCAGAGAAGTGCAAAAACTTCAGGAGAGCTGCCATATGATCTATGTTTTATTCCGGAAGGTTGGTTCCAGAATCAGGTTGGTTCACTTAAAAAATGTGGACCAAGAAACATCCTCTACCATGGGATGGCATAGACCATGATTCCCCCCCTGCATTTTTGTTCTCTCGGTTGATGGATTTATAAACACTCCTAATATGCTAATTCTACTCCCTTCCCGCCTTTTAAATGTCATTGAATGAATCATCCCTTTTGTGTGGTTCTTTTCATGGGCTGTGTGGCTTTATTGACTTCAAACTTGACACTTTGCTAATAATAATTATAATAACTTTAGAAACATGGACTAAGATAAAGGACCCCCATCAGGAACTTACGAGCTGGCAAATATTTTGTGTGGGAAACAAAACCATGGGAGCAGGGGAGAATAATGATGCTGAGTCCTCTGCAAGTTTCCACTGTCACAAATGCAACCTGGTTTGTACATCTCCCATCAGTTGGCATAACAGTGCTTTGTATCAAGACCATTAGTTCACCAAGCCTAATGTGGTCAGTCCAGACTGGCAGCAGCTCTCCAACATCTTAGGAAAGGTTTCCTCTTCTTCCCCCAGCATGCTCTTCCTCACTCTCCATCTCTCAAACCAAATCGCTTGGGGGATTCTTTCATCTAAACAGGACTATGACCTTTATTCAATTATGCATAGCATTTTGTAAAGTTTGCGCTCCTGCCGTCCCTCTCTTTGTGCAGTGCTTTACCAATGTGAACACATGGTAACATGGAGGTTTGGGGAGGATTCAAATGAAATTAACAAAGGAAAAACTGTACATGTTCCTGTTCCAGAATTAATCTGAGAAATCCTCCTAGTTAAAACTGAAAATAAGGAGAAGCAAAATGCAGCCAAGAGAGTAATTCCAAAACAATAAAGGAAAGGAAATTGGAGAAATCCTCATCCCTAATTATTTCCAAGACCACGAGACAGAGCCATGCTTGGCACTGTGCTATTGCACCACTCTGTTGCATCCTTTTTCCCATGCATAATTATCTCACAGTACCATGTCTTCTATTGCTTTACTCTCTCTTGCATGCAGAACATGTTTTCTGCAATCTGTTCTCTTCTTCCCATGTGTCTTTCTTAAAGAAATCAGTTTACGTTGACGCTGAGAAGACACTAACAGAGTCCTGCTGGGTGCCCTCTCTATAACCTGATTTCTTTCCTATTTGTTCTGAGGGAAATGGTTACCTGCAGTGTTTAAGCACACTTTTTTAGACTGCTGAATCAGAACTAAACAACTTCAAAAGCATACAGGGATGAGATTTCACTAGGATCATTGGGAAAGTCTGGTCTTGCACTCAAAGCCTCCCTGTGACAATGGCTCCCCTAGTTATTTTTATACGGTGGCAGTGAAGTTCAGAGCACAGAAATGAAATTCTCACTTGTCCAAACCCATGCTTGGTACATTCTGTCCTTCCCAATGCGCCTTTGTCCAGGCATATAATGAATGTGATTGTCCCTTTCATTTCTCACTCTTGCTTCCCTTCCGCTCTAATATCCTTTGCCTGGCCCAGGTGATTTTGTGTTTCATTTTATGGAAGGATATTTCAAGGGGGCTGGATGGCTCTGTGGGGAGTTGGCCAAGGAGCACGTAGCGACTCTGGATTTAGCTCACATTTTTGATGTCAAGCCAAAGCTCTTAATGTCTGGCGGCAATTGGGTTTGTATTTCTTAGATACACTCTAGGGAGTGAAAAGGCTTGAATGTTCCATTTTTGATCCTCCCTCCCTCCCTCTTTCTCTCTCATTCTTCCCCATTCCCTCTCTCCCCTCGTTACACCATTTTTTAGCTCAACATGGAAGTATATGATATATAATTCATTAAGTATCTAAAAACAGAGCAAATGCTTTACAGAGATTAAATAGGGACATGCATACAGACTTGTCACTTAGACCCGAACTACATGCCACTAAGCTGCCATGAATGATGTCGGTGTGATAGCTTCTTCTCATTTGCAAAGCACCTTTGCTGATCAGGTGCTTGAGAAGATAAGAAGAGCCCCACTGAATCAGATCAAGCATTCAACTGTTGCAGCATCCCGTTTCTCACCGTGACCATTCAGCGACTGCTGAGAAGTCTGCAAGCAGAGAATAAAGGCAGCAGCCCTCTCCTAATATTGTCTGCCATAGTATACTTTCCAGGGGCATATTGCCTTAGGACCCGGAGCGTATCATGGCTAAATGGCCTTTAATAGGCCATCCTCCATGAATTTGTCTGATTTCTGTTTAAAGCCACACAGGCACAGGCCCTTCACCACATCTTGTGGCAGTGAATTCCATAAGTTAACCACACATTATATGACAAAAATACGTCTTCTTCTTCTTCTTTTTGTATTTCCCAGGTCTACTGACAATTTAATTGGACTAGCTGTGAATTCTTGAGTTGCATTCCCTTGCCTTTCACAGTACAAAAACACAAAAGCACTGTCTTCCAGTATCCCAGAAACTGGCTGGTATGTGGATGTGGTACAGCAGGTGTTAGGAACTTTTGTCCCTCCAGATGTTGCTGGACTGCAGCCATGGCCGGGGATGATGGGTTTTGTATTACAGCAACATCTGGAGGGCCAAAGGTTCCCCATACTTGTCATAGAGGAAACCACTCATAGGGTGAAAATCTGACCACGGCGAAGGCGGAGACCCATTAAAAGTCACAGGCGGGTGAAGCCTGTGAACATGGGATTCGGCGGGCACCTTTCACGCCCCCCCTACTCGCAGGGAATCCTGATTTCGGGGCTCCGGAGCGAAGTGGGGTGAGTGGCGCGGTGCTGTGAATCGACTGCTTTTTCCATGGAGCGAAGCCGCACAGCTGTTGCTGGAGAGCGCTGACTTTTTCCTGTGGACAATTTGAATTTAAAAGCAACTACCCGTGAGTAGAATAAATTGGAAGTTTTTAAAGGAAAAAAAGACTTAATTTGGCATCGAAGCGGGGAGGCTCAAACAGGAAGTCCGCCTTCCGCTTTTGTAAATAGATCAAAGCAAAGAGACTGCAAGCTAAAGCTTTGGAAAGCCGATCGGAAAGGACTATTTTTCAGCTTTTAAAAATAGTGAATCCCCCCCCCTTGGAAGCAGGAGAAGAGGGGGGGGAGGTTTGGACTATATATACCTGCAAGAGACAGGGGAGGAAGTTAAAATTCCACCGCTCAGAACCTGGGAACGGGTTGCAAATAGGACAATAAGATTGCTGTGCTGTGGAATGTGCTTTGACGGTGAACAGAGAGATACATTGTTTTTAGCTGCCCTCTCCTGATCTTAAAAAGGAGGAAAAGTAACTGAAAATTGAAACTAACTTTCTACCTTGAGCTGTGTTTTAAAAGAAGTCATTTTGGATTAATACAAGTACAGATAGTAACTATTTCCCCCTAGAGGAAGTTTCTGAAACTGTTACAAAAGTTGGATCAGGGGAATTTTTCCACTTGTAAAATAAAATTGTGTGACTGTGGGACTGACCTTGGAATTTTAAAGTGTTGTGGCAGATGGGAAAGAAAAAGTAGATTTGCCACTCCAAGACAAAACAACAAGGTCTGGGAAGTCTTGGCAGCGAAGAGTGTCAGCATCCGGCCCTTCTGCCTCATCTGCAGCTGTTCCAAAACAATCTAAACCAAGAGGAATGTCATCAGAAGAAGCTTTAGCACTTGCATTAAGTAAGATTAATGCCTCACTGGAACAACTTAATAAGAAAGTTAATGACACAACTACTACAATTAAGGTAAACACAGAAAGTTTAAATAACTTGGGACAAAAGGTGAATACAAATACAGAAACCATCGAGAAATTGATACAGGAATCTACTACGATACGACAGACCGCAGAGGAAGCCAGGGAAAAAGTTGCTGCCGTGGAAGTTAAGGTAACACAACTTGAAATAGAGAGAGTCCCAGACCTGCAGAGGCAACTTGAAGACCACAAGTTGAAATTTTCTATGATTGAGCTTAAGGGAAAACAGACGAATTTGAGGATCAGAGCTGTACCTGAAGTGGAGAAGGACAGTCTGATAGATTTTCTCACGCAGGAATTCGCAGACTTTTGGGATTTGGATTTGGAACAGGATGAATTTAAAATCGTGACTGCCTTTAGACTTGGAAGAGGAGGGAAGAAAGAGAAGAATAGAATAAGAGACTGTTTGGTTACCCTCCGAACTAAAGAAGAGAGAGATAAAATTTTGGGTTGGCACTATAAGAATCCTTTGGAAGTACTACAGTCAAGAGTGGAGATTTTTAAAGACATCCCGAAATACCTTTTGGATCTTAGGTCCAATTACAGTGATCTGGTTGCCCTGCTGAGAAAGAACAAAATTAACTTTAGGTGGGAATTTCCCCAAGGTCTATCCTTCAGTTTCAAAGGAAGGAAAATGAAAATAAAATCAGTAGAAGATAAAGTTAAATTTTTGAATAATTACGAAGAAGATCTGCAGAAGGAGCTTGGAAAAGAGTCAAGAGCACTGGACAGAAGATCACCTGATAGAGGACCAGAACAAAAAGCATTGGACAGAAGATCACCAAAAAAAGGAATACTGGACATAGCAAAACTACGCTTTGGACTGGACAATTCAGTGATACCAACAGAAGAAGAGCAAGCATTGGAGCAGTTGGAGGAAAATTAGAGTAATCACATCATGGCATTGCAAATATTAAGTTGGAATATTAATGGACTGAATTCCCCCGAAAAAAGGCGTAGAGTCTTTCATTTATTGAAAAAGGAACAATTGGACTTGATTTGTCTACAAGAAACACATGTGACAAGGCTACATAGGAAAATACTGAGCAATAAAAGATTGGGTCATGAATTTATTTCATCAGACAAAGTTAAAAAAAGAGGAGTAGTACTTTATGCAAAGGAGAGCCTATCACCGAAATTTATATTTAAAGATGATCAAGGAAGATTTGTTGCAATTGAAATCCAATCACAAGGAGAGAAATTTTTGATAGTAGGCATCTATGCACCAAATGAGGGAAAATCAGACTTTTTTAAGAAGTTACATGAGACTCTGTTGGATTACATGGACTACAATATGATTTTGATGGGGGACATGAATGGAGTGGTATCTACAAATATGGCTAAGGCACAGAGACAGGTAGTTACTAAGGATGGTAGACTACCAAAAACTTTTTTTGATATGACTGACAATATGGATTTAATTGACACTTGCAGAATGAAGAACCCTCTGGGAAGAGAGGGAACTTTTTTCTCTGAGGCCAAAATGACATGGACAAGAATTGACCAAATTTGGGCAACTAGAGGGCTGGCTCCGAAGATCAGAAAAGTGGAAATTTGCCCTAAAACTTGCTCCGACCATAATGCTGTGAAGATGGAAATGAAACTAACACCAATTGGTTCCTTTAGATGGAGAATGAACGACACTTTGTTTAGGAATGAAGAAGTGACTAAGAAGGCCCAAAAAACCTTGAGAGATTATTTCAAGATAAATATGAACACCACTGTTGAAAAAAGAGTAATCTGGGACACAAGCAAAGCGGTTATGAGAGGATTTCTGATACAACAGAATGCAATTAAGAAGAGAGTCCAAAATGAGAAAAAAGATAAAATTTTGGAGAAAATAAAGGAAGGAGAAAAGAAATTGAGAGTGAAACCAAAGTCGCAGGAGATCCTGAAAGAGATAAAATTATATCAAGTACAATATATGAAAATGATGAATCAGGAAATAGAATGGAAAATTAAACAGATGAGACAAAAGACATTTGAATCGGCAAATAAATGTGGAAAACTGCTGGCTTGGCAAATGAAAAAAAGACAAAAACTTAATATTATTACAAACTTGGAAGTGGAAGGAAAGAATATACAGAATCCAGCGGAGATCAGAAAGTGCTTCCAGAGGTACTTCAAACAACTATATACACAGGAGACGCAGAAAGAAATGGACATTGACCATTTTTTGAAAATAAATGGACTACAAAAAACTCTCAAGAATACAAGTTAATGTTGAATTACAAAATAACGGACCAGGAGGTAGAAGGGGCCATTCAGAACATGCAACTAGGTAAATCCCCAGGACCGGATGGTTTGACTTCAAGATACTATAGATCCTTGAAAGAATGGTTAGTACAACCTTTAAAGGAAGTCTGTAATGAAATATTGGAAGGGAAAAGGGCACCAGAGTCGTGGAAGGAAGCTTATATTACACTTATACCGAAAATAGAGTCGGAGAAGACACAGCTTAAGAATTACTGCCCCATATCTTTGCTTAATGTGGATTATAAAATTTTTGCAGATATTTTGGCTAAAAGACTAAAAAAGGTGTTAGTAGTAGAAATTCATAAAGATCAAGCGGGCTTTCTCCCAGGCAGACACTTGTCTGACAATACGAGGAACATAATTAATATCTTAGAGAAATTACAAGTGAATATTAATATTAAAGCAGTTCTGATATTTGTGGACATGGAGAAAGCCTTCGACAATATTTCTTGGAGTTTCATGAAGAAAAACTTACAAGGGGTGGGGGTTGGTCAAGGGTTTTGAAATGGTATAGGTGCAATTTACTCAGAACAAAAGGCTAAATTAATTGTGAATAATGTAGTGACAGAAGAATTTAAGATAGAGAAAGGAACACGACAAGGCTGCCCAGTCTCTCCATTGCTTTTTATATTGGTCCTGGAGGTTCTTTTAAATATGATTAGAAGGGACCAATTGGTTAAAGGTATACAAGTCGGAGCTAAACAGTACAAATTGAAAGCATTTGCTGATGATTTGGTATTGACATTACAGGAGCCAGAGTCTAGTACTAAAAGAGTACTGGAACTAATTCAAGAATTTGGTCAGGTAGCGGGTTTTAAGTTGAACAAAATGAAAACTAAAGTGTTAGAGAAAAACCTAACTGTGATTGAGAGAGAGAGGTTTCAGAAGGAGACAGGATTAACACTGGTTAAGAAAGTGAAATACCTAGGGGTTAATATGACTGCCAAGAATGTGAACTTATTTAAGGATAACTATGAAAAATGTTGGATGGAAGTGAAAAAGGACTTAGCAATATGGTCAAATCTGAAGCTATCATTGCTAGGCCGAATTGCTGCGATAAAAATGAATGTACTGCCTAGGATGCTGTTTTTGTTTCAAACATTGCAAATTCTGGATAAAATGGATTGTTTCAAGAAGTGGCAGAGAGATATTTCTAGATTTGTCTGGCAGGGCAAGAAACCTCGAATAAAATTTAAGATACTAACTGATGCTAAAGAAAGATGTGGATTTGCCCTGCCAGACCTTAAACTTTATTATGAATCAGCCGCTTTTTTCTGGCTGAGAGAATGGTTGCTTCTTGAAAACACTGATGTGCTGGATCTAGAAGGTTTTAACAACGTATTTGGGTGGCATGCATATTTGTGGTATGATAAGGTCAAAGAACATAAAGCGTTTAAAAATCATATTGTCAGAAAAGCACTGTTTAACGTCTGGATAAGATATAAGGACTTGCTCGAAAATAAAACCCCAAGGTGGTTGTCACCAATGGAAGCGAAGGCTCAGAAAAAGCTCAATATGGAGGCCAAATGGCCGAAATATTGGGAAATTCTGGAACAAGAGGGAGATAGATTAAAACTACAGAGTTTTGAAAAACTAAAAAATAGAGTGCGGGATTGGCTCCATTATCAAATAATGGAGGCATATAATCTGGACAAAAAAATTGGCTTCCAGGTGGAAAAATCAAAATTGGAAATAGAGTTGTTAGATCCCAAAAGTAAGAATTTGTCAAGAATGTATAACTTGCTGTTGAAATGGAACACTCAGGATGAAACGGTGAAATCAGTTATGATTAAATGGGCACAAGATGTTGGGCATAATATTATGATGGCTGACTGGGAACAGTTATGGACCACAGGTATGAAATTTACGGCATGTAATGCCTTAAGAGAGAATATAATGAAAATGATTTACAGGTGGTACATGACACCAGTCAAGCTTGCAAAAATTTACCATTTGCCCGATAATAAATGTTGGAAATGTAAAGAGACTGAAGGTACATTCTTTCACCTTTGGTGGACATGCCCAAGGATTAAGACTTTCTGGGAAATGATCTACAATGAAATGAAAAAGGTATTTAAATATACTTTTCTGAAGAAACCAGAGGCCTTTCTCCTGGGCATGGTCGGCCAATTGGTGCCAAAGAAGGATAGAACTTTCTTTATGTATGCTAGCACAGCAGCAAGAATACTTACTGCAAAGTACTGGAAGACACAAGATCTACCCACCCAGGAAGAATGGCAGATGAAGGTGATGGACTACATGGAACTGGCGGAAATGACTGGCAGAATCCGAGACCAGGGAGAAGAGTCGGTGGAAGAAGATTGGAAGAAATTTAAAGTTTATTTACAGAAACATTGTAAAATTAAGGAATGTTAGAAGGAGGCTGGAATGAAGTTATGTGGCTTTAGCAGAAATACTATAAAGGACTAAGTAAAAATAGACTGTTAATGGATGAAAGGAGGAAAGGTAAAGTTACATTATATTAAGATAAATTATAGGATAAAAATTGGGAAGGATGGAAAGGATTTGTTGAAATAGCTAACCGAACTAGAATACAAAAAAAGGGAGGTGTGAGGAGGTCAAGGAAACAAGCAAATAAAAGATAATTTATGGGAAGGTTTGTTGTTTTTTTCTTTTCTTTTTTAATTGTTTCTATTTTTCTATTTTTCTGTTTTTTTACAAGTTTGTGTTTAACTTTCTTTTTCTTTTTGTAACCTTTAAAACCTTAATAAATATTATTTTTTTAAAAAAAGAAAATCTGACCAAAGAGATAATGATTCGCTCATTTATTCATTCAAAATATTTATTGAATGTTGTGTATTAAAGTACTAAAAACATTTCACAAAACATAAATCCAATATTTTTTTTTAAAAAAAACAACACACAACAAAGTAACATAAAATCATAAAACTAGAAGCAATATTCTCCTGATATTATATTGATCAGGGGATAAATGGAACTTCCACGAACAACAGCAGTATACCTCTAATTATTAGATGATAGAAGTGGGAATAGACACCAGGAGATAGTCTTTGAGCCCTGCTTGCTAAAATTAACAAGAGGTTGAAAACAAAATGGTGGACTAGGAATACTTTGGCTTAATCCAACAAAGCAATTAATCTTCCTTTGACTACAGGGTGGCTATTTTCCATTTTAGAAGAGCTGATAACCTGTACAGTAGTGAACTACTATCCATGATGTTTGTGTTCTGTCAGAGAGACAATAGCTATGAATGTCTGTTGCTGGGAGTCACAACTGAGGAAAATGCTGTTTTGTCCAGGTCTTGCTTGTGGGCTTTTAATGTGCATCTGGTTAGCTACTGTGAGAACAGGATGCTGGACTAGATGGGCCATTGGCCTGATTTTTTATTTTTTTTAAATAATGGAATGGAATCTTGAACATGCACAGCAGATACATTTTCATGTATTTCATGAAGGGGCTTTGCCTTCACCAAGGTAGGTAGTGAAGCTTTTCCCCCAAACACTTGTTCTGATAGCACATGTTCCTCAAAATCTATGAAGTTTCCACAATGGTCTCTGTCCTAAGCCTATTCCTCGTTTGGGCTGGCAACCACTGACATTAAGCAGAGGTTGGATGGCCATTTGTCATGGATGCTTTAGCTGAGATTCCTGCATTGCAGGGGGTTGGACTAAATGACCCTTGTGGCCCCTTCCAACTCTATGATATCCTGCTTAGTCCAAGACCATTTGGTACAAGGCTTTCTCCATTTTAAGTTGTTTATCACACTTTAAGACAGAGATGTGCAACAGGTCGATCACGATCTACTGCTCAATCCCTGGGAAGTTTTGGTAGACCGTGGTCGATCACTGGCTCCTCCATCTGGCCCCGCCCCCTCACCCCACCCTCTCGATTGCTATACCAGAAGATGGAGCTCTTGCTGCGAGGCTGTTTCATTAGCGCTCTCTTGTTGAGCGCCTTTTTTTATGTACAGTGGTACCTCGGGTTAAGTACTTAATTCGTTCTGGAGTTCCGTTCTTAACCTGAAACTGTTCTTAACCTGAAGCACCACTTTAGCTAATGGGGCCTCCTGCTGCTGCCACACCACTGCTGCACGATTTCTGTTCTCACCCTGAAGCAAAGTTCTTAACCCGAGGTACTATTTCTGGGTTAGTGGAGTCTGTAACCTGAAGCGTATGTAACCTGAAGTATATGTAACCCGAGGTACCAATGTATTCCTTCGCCCTATTCCCCGCCCCACAAAACGGAACATTTCTCCCTAAAAAACCTCAACAACTTTGACCTTAACCCCCCGCCAAAAGGAGTGGATCACTGCCAACTTTTAAGGGTGTAAGTAGATCGCAGTCTCTTGGAAGTTGGCTGTCCCTGCCTTAAGACAATGATGACCTTTCCCTCATCAGTCTCAAGGCAACACACATGGCTCTTACTCCACAGTAATTTTATCCTCATAACAACCCTGTGAGGTAGGCTAGGCTGAGAAGTAATGTCTAGCCCTGGTCATCCAGTGAACTTTGTACCTGTGAGGACTTGAGCCTAGGCTTCCCCATTCCTTGTCCAACATTCTAACTACTACACCACCCTTTCTCAGGATGCCCAAAGGATGTTTTGTTAGGTCACCTAATCAGGTGATCTGAGGCTCGTCCAGGTCATGCTGATCACCTGCTGGGCCACTCAGTGCTCCTATCAGCTTTGTTACCCACATGCCTGCATCACACTTAATCCTTTTATTCCACATCATTAACTTCCATATGACTTGGCTGTGTATGAATAAATGCCTTCATTCTAGCCCTATTAAAGTCAAAACACTTTGAATTCCTCCAAGTCATGTTTGTGTCTGTGTTGGTGTTTCTCTTCTCTCGCCCTGCGCTAATGAACTCATCAGGGGTGTGGACTTCTGCATCTGTTTCACATTACAGGATGGATAGATAGCACTGTATGTCAGGTGCTATTTGTTACCATAAGCTATCACTTCATTTGCAATGTCCTTATCATAATGAACACAGTATGGAGGCCCATTTAATGCTCTGAGTACCAGCAGATGCTAACCGTTGGAAGAGGCAAACTTGAGAAATCACTGTCTTGTGATGAAACTAAAGCAGGCCACCTATCATTTAAAGGAACCTTGGTGCTGAGCAAGAGAGAAATGATTCTCTCTGCGTGGAATTAGGTGTTAATGTAGGAGATGCATGAACAATCTCTGAATGAGGATGTGCGTGTTTGTGTGTGTTTTAAAATGAAAGGCAGGCTGAGATAGGAACCCAGGGAGCTGCCTTATACTGAGTCAGACCTTTGGTCCATCTAGTTCAGTATTTTCTACAATAAATAGCAGTGGCTCTCCAAGATGTCAATCAAGGGGTCTTCTCCCATTTCTATCTAGAGGTTCTGGGATTGAGCTTGAGACCTTCTACATGCAAGGCAGAGGCCCTGTCACTGAGCTATGGCCCCTACTTCCAGATGCACCTTCCCCAAAAATGCAATTCCCTAGGTGCACCAAGAAATGCTGTGGTGGCAGGTAAACCAGTTTGGAACCCCACTGGGAAAATATTTTGTTTCTACAGAGTTAGAGGAAATGTCACTCCTTAATACAGAACCATGAATAAACCCTAACACTTCAGTGCCAGCCAGAGCGAGCTTTCTTAAATTACACCCATTGATCCCTGTGTGCATATTACCCAGTGGATACCGCCAGAAAAAATTCTCCTAGGGAGCAGTTTGCTTCACACACACAAAATGTGTGTGTGTCTGTGTGTTTCTCTCTTGACTGCACATTAGTGCCCATTTTAAAAAATCTATGATGGAACACTTTGAGGAAGGAAGAAAAAGCCTCCCTGTGGCTGAGGACAGGAATCTACAGAAAAGATGTCATTGCCTGTAGAGAGCAATAACCACAAAGGAGGGGGATCTAGCAAAACCTGTTGCAAATATGACTTTGTAAGAATCGAGATAGACATCAAACAGGATCTGGTCCTGCCGCCATAGTATCCCAGCAACCAAGGATGCTGGAAAATGTAATTATCCAGGGTACCTAACTACTTATGGAGACAGCAGATTCACAGGTATCTACAAATGGGTGTGGAACTCTCCTAAGGATAGGGAACTCTGGCAAATGTGATTTGCTATGGCACCTTTGTCACAATATGGCTATACGGCACCCTGGAAACTACATGAACCAAGCCACCTTGTTTTGGAGAATGCTACTCAGCATGCTCATGAGATTTCAAGAAATAGCTTGATTTGCAAAGCACAGTTCCTGCAACCTGTGAGAGAAGGGCTGGGGAGTTCAATATTCAGATGCAGTAGCAGCTGGTAAGGCAGCTCAGGTGGGGCTGCATTGCTTTTCTGGGTTCCCAACACTGCATGTTTCTGCCACTTACCAGGAGGGGGAGTTCAGTAGGTGCAGGTTCAATGGCAGAACCACCCAACACTGCTCCTGCTGCTGCACCTGCACTGTGCTGAGCTCACCACTGCCTTGTGCCTCCCTCTTGGCAGTAATGTGCAGTGCTGCGAAGCCAGGAGAAAAATGCAGCCCCAACTGTGCCAACCCACTGACTGCTACCATTCAGAAGACAACTGGACATAGTAAGAGCCAGAAGGATTTGAATGTGTGTGTGTGTGTGTGTGTGTGTGTGTGTGTGTGTGTTTAAATACCATGGTTCCTCTGTTTCTAGCCATTTGGAAATGATTTGAAAACTAAATCTGACCTATTTTTATCATTTGCTGCATTTCAGTTCTTTGTATATTTTATGCATTGGCAATCATATTTTTCTGAAGGTTTTTAATTATGAAAGCTGCTTTGGGAGATAACCTAGACTGAAAAGCAAGGTACAAACATTGAAAAAAAATCAATAAAAATCAAAGCCTTCCCCATTCTGGTGCCCTCCAGATCTTTTGGACTACAGTTCCCATGAACTGCAGCCAGAATGACCAATGGTTAGAAATTATAAGACCTGTAGCCCCAAGATCTAGGAAACAATGGCTTGGAAAAGCCAAATTTATGATAACAAATTCCCCATGGATCAACCTATTTCCATTCCATGTCAGGTTTGAATACATTGAATCATGAGTCCACTCTAACCAGTTTTCTGTATATTTTCATTTTTAAATAGGTGCATTAAAAACAAGTCTAAACTGTAGTACTTTCTCCCAAAATATGCATTTTGTTCACATTTATATGCATTCCCCCCTAAAACACACACTTCCCCTATAAAATATGCATAAAAGATACATTTTAAAAAGCAGAAACAACACTAAGAAATTCTGAGAATTGTATTATATTCCTGTCTGCATATAAGGCCAGAAATGGCCAATCTGCTTTAAAATACGAACTGAATGAAATTCCCTTCCACCCATGAATGGAATGGTCTCTTTCACAAATATAGTCCCTTCTATGCAAAAAAAATTCCCTACTACAGGCATTTTTGTAAACCTTGGTTGGAGAACTGCTTCACAACATTAATAGACGTGTGAATTTTGAAGAATAGCTGAGTTTTGGTTTGCATATTGGTTTTGGAACATGAAAATTTGGTAGATTTGCCTTTAAACATGAACTGAACCGGATTCCCCACCCCCATCCACATCTTTCCATCCACAATTTGGAGGATATAGTGTGTAAAGGATTATGTTGCACTGGAACACAACCATAGTTTTCAGACATGGAAGTCTTGACACGTGAGTATGAAGGCCTTTGAAGTGAGATCAGTTCTCTACTAGTTTCCCCTGAGCTCCGAATCAAGCCCATAATGAATCAGGTGGTACTTGGCAATATGTACAGTGCAGGGGAAGAAAAAATGTGGGTGAACTTCTGGACCAATCAAGACTCCTACAGGCATCTCCTAAGTTATGCAGAACACCCAGTGGAAAAAGAGAGCCATGTAGCAGATGAAAATTCAAAGAAACTCTGGAAGTAACGGAAAAAAGAATTCCTTCTCTTATGCCATAAATAAAATAAGTAAGAGGGGGAAAAACCCAAACAACCAAACAAATCCAAAACCCAGAATATACATCAAGAATGTGTCAAATAATGCTCCAGTGCTGTGTACTGATCAGGGGAGCTAACACATTTTGACAGAGTATATCATTTTGTGTATAGTGAGCCAAACATTTTATTACAACAAAACACATCCATTAGAGAAAAAAATGTTATGCATTCTTTCCCCCAAAGAGCCATCTGAAAGAGATGTTCACAGCCTTCCCATGCTACTGATGAATGTTTTTGAAACTAGCAAAGCAGAACTACAATTTTCAGTAGGGTTAGGGTTGGTTTTATTGGCAGGGTGCGCCAGGTTGGCAACAAGAGGTACTCAGGATGGAAGGATGGAAGTTCCTTACCATGAGGAAATCTCATCACTGGATGTCAGATAAATGCTGAGGGATCTTCACCAATCCTTACAGGCATTACGGTTTTAGAAGGGTTAGACTGTGGTCAGATCCATGCTGCTCCAAATTAGGGATATAATAAGGGACTATTATCCATTCCGCAATGTATTTGTTGCCTGTAGCATTGCTTCCATTCCAAAAACTACATTCTTCACCTTACTGTCTGCTGTGGGAAAATTATGTAACTTAAGTAAGTTACATTGTCATTAGATTATTTATTGATTTATTTCATAAAATTTATAAGCCACTTGATTGTGTGTGTGTTCAAAGAAGAACAAAACAAAAAAATTATTGGTAAAATCAGTCAAAAACAACTATTTAAACATTAAAAAAAATAAAGCCAGCAATGAACTAAAACCATTAAAATACATACCACATTCTGCAGGCCTGGATAGACTTGCCTAAACAAAAGTGTTTTCAGCAGGCACTGGAAAGAGTACACTAATGTCACTGAATTCATTAGACTTTCTGTAATTCTATTGGAGGGCTGGGAAAACCTATACGGTGGTACCTCAGGTTACAAACACCTTGGGTTACAAACACTTCAGGTTTTGTTGGAAGCCACCCAGAGTGGCTTGGGAAGCCCAGCCAGTTGGGCGGGGTATAAATAATAGATTATTATTATTATATTTATTATTACCACTGTATTGACCATTGTACAGAAGTAGTCTAGTTTCTACATACACACCTCTCTTTATCCTACATCCTAGGAAGCAAAAGGCATTGCCAGGGTCCAAGGACACATTGCAGCTAGTAAAAGCACTCAAGGAAGATGTGAATCAGGACCGTATTGCTGCATACTTGTGGCATTTCCAGTCCACATTGTCCCAGAAGCAGAGAGAGTTGTAGGCAGAGATGAGATTAGGTTGTTATGTTGAAGAATTTAATTCTGGCATTTTTGTTTCATATTTGAAACAAGGGAAACTGAGATGATCTTATGTTGGTAATACTCAGAACTAAAACCTAGATCTGTGATTGCATTCATTCGTTCATTTTTAAACAGTAAAAAATGAAAACACTTTAAATCAACAGCTGTGGGCTCCAGTTTTGGTCAAGGTATCTATCGGTGTTGAAGGAAAGATGTGATGCTGCATTTAGCACTGCTGTGAAAATATGAATACATTTAATATGCCAGTATATTAATATTTTCTCCAGTCAGGCTACTAGTATTTCTGGGGTGCGGGAACTAATTTAGATTCCCCCTGAATTTTGCTCCGATCAAAACTGCATTTCCCAAGAGTTCCTTTAAAGGTTGTTGTGTTAGTGAAGGAGAAATTTGAATCAATTTGCATTTAAAGGTGAATCCATCAAATTCCTACTTTCTGAAATAAGAGAAAATCTGGAACATAGCCATCTTTGAAATTCATACCTATATGAATTTTGTGGTGCAGCTCTCCAAACAACCAGTGTTTAAAAGGTGCATCTACTGAGGTAAAATGTGCATAAAAATAAACGTATCAGTGAAAACAATATGCAAAAATCCATTGCACATTGAGGAATCGCTGGTAAAAATAGTGTACTTTAGTCAAAACTACATAAAATTTGCACTAAAAATGGTGAAGAATTTTGCATGAGGATTTAAGACAAACACACAAAATGCTGCAGAAATGCTGAGAACTTAATTTAAGATTAGAACAATGAGAAATGGAGAAAACCAAATTTGATCCTTCAATTCCTGGTTCCTAGTGTCACCTTCGTTTTTTTTCTGTACATCTTTTTATGTGTCCCCCCTCTCCCACATTGTTTTGTGAAATAGGAGGACGGGGGAGAAGAGAAGAATACTCTATTAACCATCATACGGATGGTCCAGCATGAGTTTGACCAAACTGTGGGAGGCAGTGGAAGACAGGAGTGCCTGGCGTGCTCTGGTCCATGGGGTCACGAAGAGTCGGACACGACTAAACGACTAAACAACAACAACAGATGGTCCATTGAAACAAACAACAACCTTGGTTGGCTATGATTTAGAAAGCTGGATAGTTTATGTGGGCTTTATTTTTTAAAGCATATGGTTTTCCTCCCCATTTAGTTCTCCCTAAACTACCTATTTCATCCTTTCAAACAGAAGGTCAGATTTGCTTCCCCCAACCATATATTCCACCTTGTATTATCAAACCACCTGGAGAGCACAACATTGGCTACCCCTGTTTTATACTGATCTTAGAAGTGTTTGCGTGGCGATACCCGCCCCCTCCCACAGATGGATAAATAAAGACACTGGACACCTGAATATGGGTTAATGGGCGAAAAATGGCCACAACTTTATTGATTACTGGTAAGAGCGGTATTGGCCTTAGGCATTGGCCCTAACAGACTATCCGGTCTAACCGGGAAGGGTTAAGCACCAACAGGGGGAGCCCCCGAGATGCACATCCCTAGGCCTCCCCAAGGGGTTACCGCTCGGGAGCGCGCTTTAGGCCCTAGCCTCCATAGGTTTCAGATGAGGCGACGCCCCCCGGAGTCCTTTAACGAACTACCCTTCAAGAATTGGGGGAGGTGATGGCGATCCTCCCCCCCGACCTCATTTGCATAACAATACCCCGGCCAATGCCTAACTGCCAAAACCAAGGAGGTGTGACGTTTTGCTACGAGGTAGGCGAAAAAACCAAGTGGCTTCAAAATTCAGCCAATTAGCCAAATGGAAAAACTCCTGCCAGGCCCCTTGCGGCAACCAGCCGAAGCCCATAGCAAAGTCTGAATGCACAGCTAAAGGGCGGGTGGGTAGGAAACCGCGGACGCTGCAAAGAAAGGAAAGGGGCGAGCCCGGGCTGTCCTGACCTTAAGTGCCCTCAGGTGGGCCCGTCCCCAGCGCCAAAAATGAATAATAATGGGATCCCTAAGTCCCGCGGGGCTGGCGCCAGCCCCGCAAGAATGTGGATGAGGGCGTGAGCCCGCAACCCCCCCTTA
This sequence comes from Podarcis erhardii, assembly GCF_964252035.2. Lineage (NCBI taxonomy): Eukaryota > Metazoa > Chordata > Lepidosauria > Squamata > Lacertidae > Podarcis > Podarcis erhardii. The sequence goes on from NC_138504.1 coordinate 17,139,563, forward strand.
GTTTGGGAGTGGCTTTAAGAACATAGGAAGAGCAACTGGATCAGGCCAGTGGCTTTTGTAGTCCAACACCCTGCTCTCACATTGGCCAACCAGATGCCCCTATGCTAAACCCACAAACAGAACCTCGGCATGACAGCACTCTCTCCTTCTACAGTTTCCAGAAACTGGTATTCAAAAATGTTACAGCCTCCAACTGTGGAGGTAGAACATTGATAGTCGTACGTTTAACTATGGCAGTTGTGTTTTATGCCTTCATTTTATTCTGTTTAGTAGTTGTCTTTTAACTTTTGATGTTGTGTATAATTTTATGGGGTTTTTTTGTTTTTTTGTTTGTTTTTTGATAACAACAACTATACTAGCCACCCTGGAAATACATGTTGTTGAAGGATTCTGTATAAAATACTAAACAAAAAATAAATTGGGCAATGCGGAGTGTATGCACATAAACAGGGAAGCCCTTGCTTTTTATAAATCAATGTTTCACAATGCTGCCCCATTAATATGGACTTGTCCCTGCTCCTTCAGATGATATATTTTCTTATTTGGGATATTTTTAGCTCACCCTTCTTCATGTAATCCTACCTGAGATAGCATAGAGAGAGGTAACGTTTAGTTGAGGAGAGCGGAAGGGAAAAGGTCGAGGGGGAGGGTGGAATGTAAATGTCAGAATCAGAACTTTCATGAAACCAAGTTTTTGAATGCCATTGTGATCAAAACAATTTAGGGGGAAAAAATGTCTTTGTTTTGGAGCTTTCGTAGTAGCAACAGGCGTTGCAATGCACTTGGCGATTTCCTAATTAAAGCTCATAAGAGGTCACATTAGAGGCAATTATATTATTGAGTCCAGTCTGGGAAACATTGACATCTCAGCATCTCCAAATCAGTGGAGCTTTAAACGTCTCCGAAGATGGCTAATGGAAGGGAGATGGTACGACAATGCTGCTTTGACAACTTGATTGATAGGGTTCCCCAGCTAAAATTCCATCTGGAAAAAAGAAAGAAGAACTGTGTATTCAGCAAGACACTGATATTACTTATGGGTAGACATCTAGGATATAGAGCTTAAAGAAATCTTAAAGAGAAAGAGCAACTGTCAGATAATGCTGGGAAATTGAAGAGATTGTTACTAAAATGATGGCTTTCATTATGGCAGCAATGAAAGGCAGCACTTGTGTAGGACGCAAGGCATTGTGAGATGTTTTGTTTTCGCTACAAAGCCCCTTTCTTTGTAAACCCTTAATCTTTGAAAGGGATGTATAGTCGAAGCTCAAATCAACATCAAATTGTAACTGCAATTTTCCTGGTGCCCAGTCTTTGATTTCAGTGCACTCTTGGCCTCCTGGCTCACAGCCTCTGATGCAAGGACTATTTTAATCAAGTTATCTATCTATCCCTGATAGTGTAAGGAACAGGGAGATTAGTAATTTTCCCATGAGGTGTACACATTCTGGCAGCATGTTGTGGTACACAATGGTTACTCGGTTAGATCCCTGAGTGCAGCATGCTAATTTGATCTGCCGTTGCTTGTGTATCCTGTGTTGAATTTCCAGAATAATAGCTGATTTAGACTGGGGTTGGGAACCTCAGGTCCAGGAGGCAAATGCAGCCTGCCAGGCCTTTCTATGGGGCTCTTAGGACAATGCCCAGGCCACACCCTCTCCCCAGATACACCCCTCCTCCCCAGGCCACACCCCTCACCAGCTCTGTTTTGCTTGATTGCTTTTTGCCTTGCAGGAATGTGTCCTTGAACTTTGATAAAGCCTCTTGCATGCCTGGATGGAGAATAAGAGACAGGTGTGTGAGTTTGTGTAGAAACTACACAAAGGCTCATTTTGCATTCATTTCTACACCTCTTTTTGCCTCTTGTCCTGCCACTAGCCCGCCACTACCATGTGGATCCCTGAAGGTTGCTTAGAAGAAAACGTCCCTGGTCTAGATAGATTCACCCTCAGAATCTTGTGGGAGGGTTTTAACTACTGTTTGAAGGCTAAGCTGAAAGTTCACAATTTGGGGACAGCTTTTGTGGCTCAAACTTCGGAGGAGTAAACTTCTTCACGCAGGAGTTTCTCTTAACTCTTATTATTTTTCACTGCAGAAGGTGAGAGTGTAGCTCCTTCTGACTAACACTGTTCTGTTGTTTCCAGACTTCCCACCAAGTAGCAATAATAGCTGTGAAATTAATTAATCACTGCAATCTGAATGTATGGAACTGAGAGCTGGACCATAAAGAAGGCAGATCGCCAAAGAATTGATGCTTTTGAATTATGGTGCTGGAGGAGACTCTTGAGAGTCCCATGGACTGCAAGAAGATCAAACGTATCCATTCTTAAGGAAATCAGCCCTGAGTGCTCACTGGAAGGACAGATCCTGAAGCTGAGGCTCCAATACTTTGGCCACCTCATGAGAAGAGACGACTTCCTGGAAAAGACCCTGATGTTGGGAAAGATGGAGGGCACAAGGAGAAGGGACGGCAGAGGACGAGATGGTTGGACAGTGTTCTCGAAGCTACCAGCATGAGTTTGACCAAACTGCGGGAGGCAGTGGAAGACAGGAGTGCCTGGCGTGCTCTGGTCCATGGGGTCACGAAGAGTCGGACACGACTAAACGACTAAACAACAACAACATTGCAATCTAAAACCCAATCAATGCTCAGAATCACTCAGCGAGGAAGGTGCTTTTTGACATTCACATAAAAGGACAAAAACGAGATAAGCAGTTTTGCTTAACCCTAGTCTAGGGGAGTGTGTCTCCCAAATATCCACCAGGATGAAGTCAGCTGCACCCTTACATAAACATATAAACCCAATCCACAAGTTTGGTACAGGTTGAAGATCACATATAATCACTTCTCTTTTGCATCACTTGGAAGCACTCTGCAATATTCACATGTTTCTTACGTTCATTGCAGGCATTCCTTGGGCATCTTCTTTTCCACTTCTGACCAGATTTAACCCCATTTAGCTGATCAGATCTGACAGCTCACAGCCTGCGGTGGGATGGCTGCTGGCCATGGAAGCTCTTTTAGGAAAGTGGAAGGTTAAGCAGATGAACAATCGGTTCCAGCAATGCCAAAACCACTTACAACCTGATCTTACAGATGTGCATGGCAGTGAGGCATGCAGAGTGGCTCGTGCTCATGCAGAGCCAGCAGCCCCTTATCAGACTGTAACCCTTGCCATACCAGCCAGTTATCAGGGCAAACAGCAGAAGGCTGATTCAAGTGACAACCACATTTCAATAGGGATGGGTTGCATCTGCTTCCAGTCCGTGTCGCTTCTGCATGTGTCAGGTGTGTTCTGTCCCATTTCCAAATTAGTCTGAAATTTTGATTTAAAAATAAATAAATTGTAGAGAGTAGTGGAGTTTGGGGGGGGAATCCTTTTTTACTTCTTTTTAAAAAAGGATAATTTCATTCATTTGTACATTTCTGAGCAAAATTCAAAGTGTTGGTGCTAACCTTTAAAGACCTAAATGGCCTCAGTCCAGTATACCTGAAGGAGCGTCTCCACCCCCATCGTTCAGCCCAGACACTGAGGTCCAGCTCCAAGGGCTTTCTGGCGGTTTCCTCACTGCAAGAAGTGAGGTTACAGGGAACCAGGCAGAGGGCCTTCTCAGTAGTGGCGCCTGCCCTGTGGAACACCCTCCCACCAGATGTCAAGGCAATAAGCAACTATCCTACTTTTAAAAGACATCTGAAGGCAGCCCTGTTTAGGGAAGTTTTTAATGTTTAATTCTGTATTGTTCTTTTAATATTTGATTGGGAGCTGCCCAGAGTGGCTGGGGAAACCCAGCCTCCTCCTCCTCCTCCTCCTCCTCCTCCTCCTCCTCCTTCTTCTTCTTCTTCTTCTTCTTTAATACCCCACGATTCAAATAAACTTTTCCAAGCATGGTTGGAATGTGTCATCAGCTTTTCTTAATATCATGAATAGGAGCAGTTTTTAGCCAGAGGTTCTGGACAAAGGTGGAGGTGAGAATGTGACCAATTTAGGGCAGTTTTTAATGTTTGAAGTTTTATTCTGTTTTTAATGTTCTGTTGAAAGTCGCCCAGAGTGGCTGGGGAAACCCAGCCAGATTGGCAGGGTAGGTTGGCAGTGTTATTATTATTATTATTATTATTTATCCTCCAACAGATTTCACATTTCTCCAAATGTTGTGGCTCAGTTGTGGGCCCCAGGAACAGTGGAACCATGGGCAGCAGGCCCTAATGCTGGCAGAATTGGAATAAACACAGGACAACCATTCTGGGACTTAATAGGCCACAACTTTGTTGATTACAGATGTCAACAGCTTTGTTGTTGATTACAGTTGGGGGTGGCACTGAGTGTGCATCCTGAGTCAACCAACCCGTCTGCTGGAGATTATTTAGGTAGGGTTAACCAGGGTTATAGGTTGTAGGTTAACCAGGGTTATAGGTTGGTGTATGATGTACACCATATCAGGGCGGCCCTGCCAGAGATCACTTGGGTGGGGAAATGGCCTGTCAGCCCCTGTCTGGGCATCTCGACAGATGCACCTCCATCGTGGATGGTAATGATGGTGATGATGATGTTGATGATGCCCCACCCATCAGGCTGGGTTGTCCTTTGCTGGGATATCTTGCTTCCTTGGACCAGCAGGGAATCTGACCCACCCTCCACTTAGACTAAGGATAAATCCTTATCAGCCATATGGGGTTGCTCCTTCACCTGAAGTGCCCACTCGTGCTACACTCCCTATGATGGGGGCAGCTGCAGACCCCAAAAGGGGGGTTCCCAGTAAAGGAGCTGGGGTATCCACCCTGTCACAGTGCCCCTGGGACATGGGGATCTCTGATGCTGTGTTGCAGTTGCTGCTGCCAGCCCCTCAAAGCCTCAATTAAAGCCTATAGGCAGGAACCAAGGTCAAGGATTTTTGGTTTGGAATTCCTGAGGGATGTATGCATGATCTTATCATTGACAGTGTTCTGCAGCTCTTCAGAGACATTCTTATTCCAGTCTGCATTTGCCTAATTTTAAAGTGCTGTACTTTTAAAATGTTTTATTGTGATGGTTTGGAAATTACTGGAGTTGATGGGATACTGACTAGTGTAGGTGTGAGTGTGATATAGCTCCTTCTGAAGACAGTGTGCCAGAAAGGGAGGTTAGAAATATATGTGGAGGAATTTCTGCTATGAGGGCACCACCACAGAAAAGACCCTATTTTCGGTTGCCACACAGCTGGAGAAGGGCCTATGAAGAGGATCTTAACAGTATTCAACCAGACAGGCACAGTTTTCTTCTGAAGCTCCAAACTTTGTGGGGTGGTTGCAATCCCCAGGTTGCAACCAGTAGTTGACCAAGTCGATACAGTTTTTATGTGCCTGCCAAACTTTGTATGGCAGAGGAGGAGGCACATTCCTCTTCTGAAGTGAGACAGCCATAATATTCAAACCAAATTCCATGTTCCAATAAAAAAAAAAATTAGAACCCTAGTGGCAAACTGTAAAAACACTATTTGATTTATCTCTAGTTCAGACTGATCCATCTTTTCCACCCCCCCTCTTGTTCTCAATTCCTCTCTTCGTCAGTCTTCCCATAATTCAGTATCAGGTATTCATTCACTGAGACTAAAGGGCAGTAAATTTGAAGCCAATAAAAGGAAAATGTGGAGCACTCTTTCATCACATTCTGCAGAAGTCATGGAGGGAGAAGGTCATGGCGACAAATACACCTGCTGGATTTGGAAAAGGGATGAGTAATTTTATAGTCCCCATCAATGCATGTAGCTATCTTGCAAGCTGGGATAATTATAAGAGTAATCAAATTTCTTATGCTGTAGGATGTAAGCTCAACACCTTACTATTCCTACTCCATTTAATATTATCCTGTTCACTGCTAGTCTCGTTTATGTCCGTGTGTCATCATCCCCAACCACCCTTGCACAAAAGTCTATTTGTATAAATAATAAAAATTAATATGCAGGCATCAGTTAGCCCAAGGGAAACTGGACAGCTTATATAACTCCACAGGGTAATGTAAGGAAGCCAATAGAATTGGAACCCAGGAAATTATATTTTTCCTTTTATAATCCCATTTCTGCCCTGTTTAATGCACCTCCACCATCCATCAAAATTGCATTTTTACTACAGAATGCAAGGTCCAGTGTATTTTACAGTGTTCAAGGGGAGCGGGTCATAAGCACAACTGCCAAACTCCTGCATACTTTGCCAATATAGTGATCACGGGTGTTAATCAATTAAGCTGCACATCTGACTACCCAGATCCTGACCACAATTAATCTCACTGGTAACCAACGCTAGCCTGATATTGTTCGGATTTTCAAATGGCCACTTCCTAAGGACATGAGGTGGGTAGTGACACATAAGCCAAGTGAATGGGCCTAGTAGCAGCATGTGTATTAGTGATTTAAGAAGGCACTGTTTTCCATTTCTCCTTGCATTCATTGTATGCAGCACTGTTTCTACACCGCTGCAGATTGTCTTCCACCAAAAATTGCATTATTCATCTCATTGCCTGCTGTAGCAAAAGTAAGTAATTTGCACAATTAATTATGTAACTTATGTAAGTTACATTGTCATTACATCATTCCACCCCATTCATTTCAATGCAAAGAAAATGTAATTGTAGGGAACATCATCTATTACATATGGTGTGCTGACTGAAAGAAACAACAGCAAATACCAGTCATGTTCACTGAACTGATCTGCTTTCTGCACAATGGTATGAATAAGTAACCACTACCATTTCTGGTCCCGTCGGAATTTTTCAAAATCTCTAATGTGCACCACTGAATCTGAACCCTGGGCAGTGCTGTAATAGAAGACTCCCCTATTAAACTTACGTTTCTTGGTTACATTTGTGTTCATTGTGTTGATGTTCACAACTGTATTCATTTTTATAGCACCAAAAGTTTTGTTTCATTATATCACCTTTCCTCCACGGAGCTCAAAGAAGCATACAACATCCTTGCCTCCCCAATCTTGTCCTCACAACAAACCTGTGATGTAGATTCAGCTGGGAAATAGTTCCTAGCCCAATGTCATCTGGTGAGTTTCATGTTCAAGTGAAGATTTGAACCTGGACCTCTCCAGTCCTAGTAGAGCCCTGGAGAAATAAACATGTGTCTCTTGTTGGTCTCCAACCCCCAGAATCACCAGTGATCAGTACCAACGAGAGTAATGAATGGGGACAAATTTGCTTTGCATTTTAAAGTGAACCTGCTGAATCCATGCTTCCCAAATAATACATGAAAGGAAATCGTTTGAAATCTACCCTTCTCCAAATTCTGCAACACAATCACCTGCCCAAAAATGTGTATAAAATTGTCTTACACAAATGCATCACTTTAGTGAAAATTGCTTGCCAAAATATACCTATTGAGAGCAAAGTGCACTACAATGTTTTGTAAGGACTTTTTTATATATAAAATAAACAAAAACAACTTCACAAACTGATGAATAAATGTGGAGAACACAATTTAAGAGGGGAGGGGTGAGGATCTGAGGGAAACCAAAGTTGACTGGCTCATTCATCCCCAATTAAGAGTATATAATAGAATCATAGAATCATAGAAGAGTTGGAAGAGACCACAAGGGCCATCGAGTCCAACCCCCTGCCAAGCAGGAAACACCATCAGAGCACTCCTGACATATGGTTGTCAAGCCTCTGCTTAAAAACCTCCAAAGAAGGAGACTCCACCACACTCCTTGGCAGCAAATTCCACTGTCGAACATCTCTTACTGTCAGGAAGTTCTTCCTAATGTTTAGGTGGAATCTTCTTTCTTGTAGTTTGGAGCCATTACTCCGTGTCCGCTTCTCTGGAGCAGCAGAAAACAACCTTTCTCCCTCCTCTATGTGACATCCTTTTATATATTTGAACATGGCTATCATATCACCCCTTAACCTCCTCTTCTCCAGGCTAAACATGCCCAGCTCCCTTAGCCGTTCCTCATAAGGCATCGTTTCCAGGCCTTTGACCATTTTGGTTGCCCTCCTCTGGACACGTTCCAGTTTGTCAGTGTCCTTCTTGAACTGTGGTGCCCAGAACTGGACACAGTACTCCAGGTGAGGTCTGACCAGAGCAGAATACAGTGGCACTATTACTTCCCTTGATCTAGATGCTATACTCCTATTGATGCAGCCCAGAATTGCATTGGCTTTTTTAGCTGCCGTGTCACACTGTTGGCTCATGTCAAGTTTGTGGTCAACCAAGACTCCTAGATCCTTTTCACATGTACTGCTCTCAAGCCAGGTGTCACCCATCTTGTATTTGTGCCTCTCATTTTTTTTTTTTGCCCAAGTGCAATACTTTACATTTCTCCCTGTTAAAATTCATCTTGTTTGTTTTGGCCCAGTTCTCTAATCTGTCAAGGACGTTTTGAAGTGTGATCCTGTCCTCTGGGGTGTTAGCCACCCTCCCAGTTTGGTGTCATCTGCAAATTTGATCAGGATGCCCTTGAGTCCATCATCCAAGTCATTGATAAAGATGTTGAATAAGACCGGGCCCAAGACAGAACCCTGTGGCACCCCACTAGTCATTCTTCTCCAGGATGAAGAAGAGTGAAACAACATCTAGTGGGGCACAGATTCATATTCCTGCTGTAACCACTTGACCAGCATTTGAAATGACAGCTCAATACATAACTGTTAGATTAGTCAGAATTGTGTAGAAACTCAGAGGCTTATAACCTTGGTGCCCCTCCCCTTCCTGAGTCACTGTTCACAGCTGAATCTCCTCTGATTTCTCCCTCATTGACACTTGCTTGATGACTAACAATAGAGCCTCCTGGCAGTAGTGCAGGCTATCCCATTTGGGCAAATGGAGCACTGCCCCCAAACTTCAGTTTGCCCCCACTGGCCTGCCTTCTTACTTGCACCCATTCCAGATGTATTGGCTGTCAGCTTTCCGCTTCTTCGTCTCAGTGTTGCCCTTGTAGAGTCATGGGCAACTTACACCTGCCAGGAGTGATGCCTCAATACCTTCTTGTCAGGAAGATTTGGGGCATCACACGGCTGGACAGAGTCTCAAAGAAAGATGTGCTTTCCCAAGTCCACATTCTCAGCATGCTTGCACTTCTGCCTCTGCAATGTCTATGCTGGCTTGGTCATGTACACAGAATGGAAGACGGCAGGATCCCCACGAGCTGGCTTGAGGCACCAGGCCTGTTTGCACTACAAAGATCTCTGCAAATGTGACGTGAAGGCTGGCAACATTAACCCCTGCCATGTGGGAATCCCTTGCAGATGACTGCAGTGCCTGGGGACAGACAATCAGATTGTGTATCCACAACAGTGACCAGAAAAGGAATGACTGCTAGAAGGAGTGCAGAGAATAGAAATGCTATAGTGTACTTGCAGCAGCAGCAGCAACACCAGATGCCTTCATCTGCCCCAGCTGCAACAAAACATGTCTCTCCCGTATCAATCTCTACAGCCACAGCAAGTGCTGTAACTCTCCAATGGTTTCACTTTACCCCCAATGGCACACTCTTCCACTGTCTCCTGAGAAAGATAGATGCCAACTGCTGCCCCTTGTAGAACTCAGCAGGAAGGAGGATGGGGACAAAGCTTGAATTAGTTGGCTCTGCCTATCATTTGCTCGGACTCTTTGTTCCCCGCCCCCTACCCTACCTGTCCTAATGGGCAGCAGCCACCACTGCCTCATACAAGTTGACTTTAGGTTTCTCACTATGTCTGCTGCTATGCTGTTTGTTTGGAAAGGGAATCAAAGTACAATAATTTAGGGTTGATGCAAAGAATGTGGTTGGATGTGGGTGTGGTTGGAGAGCTTGTGGGAGCCCAGGTGAGATGGCTATGAGTCTTGATGTGCTCTGGACCTGCCTTAGGAATACAGCAGCTGTTTCTAGTTTTTGTACCTGGTTTGGTCTTCTCTGCAGGGGTCTCCTGCCTCTTCCTCCAAGGCCTAACTCAGAGTCCTTGCCAGGCAAGATACTGGCCCCACTATCTCACAGTGCTTTCTTTGGAAAGAGAGGGGAAGTAGCATAATCCACCATACAATAATTGTCTGCTGCCACATTAAATAAAATGACAATCCAGCTAAAGCACAGCGCACTTTTAAGCTTCATTTGTTTCAATGAGACAAGAGTTGAGAATGTGCTTAGCTTTCACACTAAAATTAATTTGATTCAACTTAGGTTAGATCATGCCCTATATATGTTATCAGCTGACACAGGCAGAATGTGCTCCAGATCAGGGTGATGGAACTCCATCCTTCAAATGCAGCCATGAATGAGGGCTAAGAAAGTTATTGTCTCAAGATGCTGGCCAAGGCCTCTTGCAATTGGTTAGACCAGAACAATGCAGCAGAGGAGCCACCTTATCAAGCTGAATAAATAATAATTTAACCAATCTGATTTAAAGTTCTCCTTTTTCTTCTTTTAACTGTGTTCCTGGGAATGCAGAAAGAAGGGGTGGAATTGCCCGTGGTGAGGAGAATAGGTCCAGGGGCTTTTGTGCTAGGCACCTGTCGCAGGAAACCCCCCCCCCACCCAATCATTCAGTTTGTACAAACTTCACACACACACACACACACACACACACACACACACACACACACACACACACAATACATATGCTACGCTTCTGTTATAAATTCATAGAAAATCAACCATACATCGGATCTGCACTGTTCCACTTTTATTTTACTCCATGAAGGAAGGACTACAAAATGGGGGAGGTTTGATACAGGGCAGCCATAATCCCTTTAGCATACCAGCACATACACAGGAGCCCTGCCCAGTCGCTATGCCAACCCTGATGGTCCTAGACAGAAGATCACAAAGAACTTGCATATGGGAGTGGATTCAGCATGGACTGGAACAAAGGACAATGATCAGCTCTTCCCTCTGGGGGCAGGAAACTGCAAGCTCCCCTTTGTCACCTGGAAAGTACTCATGGGGAGGGGGGAAAGGAGGAACCAGCCAGGTGACAAGATACTCAGGTTACCTCCACAACTCCTCCCTCAACCCCTCCTTTTTGTGTTGTAGTTGTGATGTAGTCGTAGGGGTGTAGTTTGGGGGATTAGTAACTAATAAAAGTTGGGGTCTTCTTTTGTTCTGGGCTTCCATTTTGCTTCATCTTGTTGCGGGTGGGAGTCCTGTCATGACAGTATTCAATAAAGGCCAAGCCTACAGGCTGCTGTTTTGCTCCAAGTTATCCTGGTTGGTGTCTTTGTTTTTGTCCAAGGGAGCCCTCAGATTTTTCCATTAGCACACCTTCAAAGTTGACTAAAGAACTAAAATGGATTCACTTCTTTCTGATTATGAGCTTGATCTGTTAATCGCAGCGGTGCTTTCCCTCAGCCCTCCCCACCCTGGCATCTTCCTCGAGTTTGGAGGCATAAGTTTTGCTCTTGCAAAGCTGCTCTCTCCCCAAAGCACTGTGACTGGCAAGCACTGGTAAAATAATTCCCTCTGGTTACAGGATAGATCTGTCAGTCACAAAGGAGCCTGCTTTCGTCGTCCCAATCCTGCTGCTTCGTTTAAACTAGAGACATAAGTTGCCTGCTTTACTTTGAAGAAACATTGCTTTGCTTCAGTCAACAAAACTTAGCTCTCTTGTTTCATCATCTTAATTATTTTCATTTCTTGTTTTAGGAACACAGAATTACAAGTTAATTCTTGCCCTGGTGAATTAAAATTAGCTCTTGCTGGTTACAATACTAACTTCAACTTATGAATCCATTATATTTTTTGTGGATTAATTTACTAATTAAGGCTTGCAGCTCTAGGAAAACATCTTGCCCCATATCCCACCCCCCAAAAAAAAACCCCTGTTCTGCTACTTGTTCTGCCTACCAGCGGGAGCTCTGTATTCTGTTGCATGAACAGTATTTCTGTGTCATGAACAGCAGGTGTTATACCAGCTAACAAGCCTTCTAAAAGAACAAAAATGAGGAGATTAAAAGTATAGCAATGAACTACAGTGGTACCTCAGGTTAAGTACTTAATTCGTTCCGGAGGTCCATTCTTAACCTGAAACTGTTCTTAACCTGAAGCACCACTTTAGCTAACGGGACCTCCTGCTGCCGCTGCGCTGCTGCTGCATGATTTCTGTTCTCATCCTGAAGCAAAGTTCTTAACCCGAGGTACTATTTCTGGGTTAGTGGAGTAACCTGAAGCGTATGTAACCCGAGGTACCACTGTATTAACCACAGACTATCTCCATGTCCTTGTGCATGCATCACTTTGGGGAATCTAGTCCGTGTATTTGTGTGTGTGTGCATTTGTGTGTGTCCACCATAGCTGGTGCTGTGAGGGGGATACAGGTCAGGGGAAACCAAGTTGCAATTCCAAGGGAGCAATGTAACGATGTGCAAATGCACAGCCACAGCAGCATGAGTGCAGAAACTCTTAGAAGACAGGAAGCTTTTTTCCTCTCCACTCATTGAAAGAGCTAATAAAATGCCAAGTTCGTTCTGCACTTGAGATGAGAGGAATTTGCCCATTACTAAACACAGGTATTGGTAACCCCACTACAAGCCAGCTTCCCCAAGCAAGGACAATGCTCTCACACTTGAAAGTGTACAGCCTGTTTTGTGGTGTGCAGTTACGCATCCAATCTTTTTGTTTGTGACAGAATGCTTCGACACGTAAGAGAAATCATTTCGAGGTTGTTGTCAACTTTCTTGGTCTGCTCTCGCAATGCAGTTTGAGCGGAGATGTCAACAATGGTGTTTGTGTGTGTGTGTGTGTGTGCGTGCGCGTGTGTGTGCATGCAGGGGGAGAGGGGGGGAAGAGTGCGTTGCATTCAGCTTCCACTAAATGGAAGGAAGCGAAGGCTCCCTCCATGTGATGCACTTGATTCTAAGGGTTCTATGTGGGAAAGATCACACTGCCTGAAGTGGGAGATATAGGCACTTCACTTCCCTGGGTGCAACTGATGCTACCAAATGAAGGACTTGGCAAAACACTTGACTTTGTTTCACCAAGTGGAGAGTAACTGCATCTCTTTTTCCAAGGAGCAAGTGGATTTATTTGATGCAAAGTATGCGGAGTGATACAGGTGCTTTCACTTGAGCCGGTAACAAAGTGGCTAAGAACATCTGATTTCAATTCAGTCAGCTAAAGCAATATAGACTATTTTATCCAGAAAGAGAGAGAAAGAGAAAACCCAGTGAGTAAATACAGTTCATTTCCTGGTTATAGAAGGACTTCATCTCCGAAGTGGCCCTTCACACATTGCTGAACTAAAATTCCCACCATCTCTAGTCATTGGGATGCTTTTTGGGAGGTAGGTGGAAATTGTAGTTTCCTCACCCTGCCTCAGCAAGACAACCTTCTGCAACCCGGGGAACCTCTTGATATTTTGGCATGCAACTCCCATCAACCTCAGCCAAAATAGTTGTTTTTCACTATGGCTGATGGGACTTGTAGTCCAAACCATCTGGAGGGCATCTGGTTAGGGCAGGCTATAGAATCCTCCCTTCTTTTATGTCAGGGGGTGGCAAATCTGTAGCCCTTCAGGATAGCCTGGATAGCTTAGTTGGTTAGAGCATAGTGTTGATAATGCCAAGGTTGCAGGTTTGATCCCTGTATGGGACAGCTGCATATTCCTGCATTGCAGGGGGTTGGACTAGATGATCCTCTGGGTCCCCCGCAACTCTGATTCCATGATTCTATGTTGCCACACTACAACCACCATCATCCCTGGCCATTTGACATGCTATCTGGAGCAAAATCTGGAGGCCACAGGTTCCTCAGCCCTGGCTTACATGGCACTGAGAGTATGTGGATTGATATAACTGACCACTATTATTTGTTGCCCTTCTTTTGTCATGGAACCCAAGGCAGCATACATGTAGCTCTCAGGTGGTCATTCATGCAAGCAATGACCAGGTCAAGACCTGCTTCGCTTTAGCAAGATGGTGGTCTCATGTGCCTTCAGACCACAGTGCATGTAAGCCCTTGGTAAGTTAGGCATCTGTACAATTCTACTATGTGGTGAGGAATGTTAGCACTCTCTTGATATTTCAAAGTTTTGCTAAGATGACATTAAGAGTTCTGCTCATTACAGGCAACCCCTGATTTATACAGGGGTTGTGTTCTGGGTCATTGTGCACAATGGCAGAGTACCACCCTGCCCACCCTGCCCTGCCCCATTATACCTGGATCTGCCCCATTCCACCCCCTTTTCCTGCCTCTTCCAGATTCACGGTGACAGAAGAGGAAGCCGCTTGGGCGCCTGAGGTGGTGCGCCCAGGAGCAGTGCGAGACCCCATAGGGGTGGGGTGCACCATGGGGCCTCCAGAGTTTGCCTGCCTCCTCCCACTTAGCTACCCTACAGCTGGGGGAGGGAGGCAGCAGAAGGACTGTTTGGGCAGCGTAGAGCCTGCGGGTGCCCAAGCCACTGCGTCTCTCCCAGGAGAGACATGTGGCTCAGGCACATGGCAGGCCTTTCAGTGTCACCCCCCCCCCCTCAGTGGTGACACCCGGGGCAGCCCCCACACACCATACACACACCTTCCTCCACCCCTGCACGGCGATTCATGCCTTGAAGGTGCTCAAAATAGTTGTTGCCTCTACTTGACTAAATAACATACGTAACATAGGATGGGAGAAGGGGACAACAGAGGACAAGATGGTTGGATAGTGTTCTCGAAGCTACCAGCATGAGTTTGACCAAACTGCGGGAGGCAGTGGAAGACAGGAGTGCCTGGCGTGCTCTGGTCCATGGGGTCATGAAGAGTCGGACATGACTAAACAACTAAACAAGAACAACTTAGGATGCTATGCTTGGCAAGGGTGCCTGTTAAGGAGCATCTACTCAACTATCTAATTAACAACTGAAACAAAGTACAATAAATTCATATTCATTCATAAAGTCAGCAACACTGGATTACATGTTCTATGTTACATTCAGTAATTGTACCTTTATTCTACCACTTTTAATTGCACTACTATTACTATTGCTGTATGGAGGTAAACATAGTTCATTTCATTTTTCTTCAGAACATTCTTCAACTGTCCTGAAGAACATCCCTCATAGTCAACTTCAAATGTCACTTTATGCAACACTGTGGTGGACACCCTTCATTTGCTGACCAAAAGTGGCACCTAATTCATCACCTAAAAAGGTGCTGTTATTGCCGTTTGTGGTTTCTTACACAGAGCAAAGTAACAGAGATGCCTTCACTGCACAATGGGGAAGTTTTCTGCAATAAAACCAGCACTCAATATAAAAGGTTTGCTCATGTTTCCAGCTTTTCCCCCAGTAAGGAAAAACTAGTTATCATTAAATTACTTTAATAGAACTTATAAAGTGAACACAGATTTCAAAGGATTAAAGAAGGGATGGAAAATAAACACTAACATCAAATCATTAATATTTCAAAGTACAAAGCACAGAATAAATAGCCTATGGAAATAATGAAAACACAAATTACCCATTGCAGAAATATGGTTAAACTTTGATGAAAAAGTCATAAAAATTTAATCTTAGATCTGAATGGAAAGTAGTATTCCACAAGCCATTAAGAATATCCACTTTTGGATTTGGTGGTGGATATTCTTAATGCGCTGGGAAATCCTTCGGTGCTCCCAGAACAGTCATTCTTTTTGAAGTGTGGGTGTTCACGAGAAGTCACTATGGATAATAAAAATTAAAATACCACCACATTATACGGAAAAAGGAGAAATGGGGTGGGGGGCATATTTTTAAGAAAACTGACCTAAAATGCATTAGCCTCACTCTTCTTAAACTTTTGCAATACAGATTTCAGTTCAACAATATACTGAAGTGTGTTTAAAATTTATGTAATATAGGCTAAAATATGTTCAGAATTGCATACATTGAGATAAAATGCATACTTAAATGCATGGATATATACACACAGAGAGAGAAACACACAGACACACACAGACACAGACACACACACACACACACACACACACACACACACACACACACAAAGATAAATAATTTGATACATAGTTATATTTGGCACAGAAACACAAAGAGAAGTAACATTGATCGTTCAACAATTAGCAGTTCATTTAAAGCAGGAATTGCCAATGCGGTGCCCACAGGTGCCAGTTTGCCTACCAGTGGTGCCCACAGCATTTCAGTGTGAACTTCCACTAATACGGACAATTTTGTTTGTAGTTTTGACTAATATACACATTTTCGCAAGTAGCGTTCCCAAAGGTGATGCATTCTTGTATGTTGTTTTCATTATCACCTGCATTTTTACATGTACTTTCCTCTACTATTTGCATTTTGATACATGATGTTTGGTTGGTGAACTGCATCGTAAAATTTTGGAAAAGTGGATAATCGGGTCTTAGTTTGCATATTGGTTTAAACACTGCAAATTAGGTAGTTTGTCATTAAAATGAAAGCAAAATTAAATTTATCCCCAAACCCTAACCTCCATCTTTTGATAATACCTAGTTCCACCCATGTGAGGATTGAAAACACGTCATTTGGTTTATCTGTTTATAAATAAGTTTTCTTACCCTCCCTTTGCCATAAGGCCCTGAGGCAAGTTATGATAATACAGCCATACAGTTATAAAGAAAGGTAAAGCAGCTCTAGTTATTAAAAACAAACAAGTAAAACCATTCACTTGGAACAGAACGGTATAGATGTGGCTCCCACAAAACATAGTACCTTAACTGTAAATGGCCAGGCTAAATAGGTGTCTTTAGAATATGGCAAGATGCTGGGTGCTCCTTTGTGGGCAGGAAATTCTACAATTTTGGGGCTGCCACAGAGAAAACCCTCTCTCAGGCCAATGATACCTGAACATCTAAAGGTGGTGGAACTACCAAGAGAACCCCCCCCCCCGCAATCTTGACACTTGAGAGGCTTTGTAATGATTCAGTTTTTGAGATCTCTGGGGCCTGTGTGTCATAAAAACATAGGAAGTTGCCTTATACCAGCTCAGATAACTGGTCCATTTAGCTCAGTATTGCCTACACTGATTGGCTGTGACTCCAGGGTTGCAGGCAGAAGTCTCTCACAAATCTACCTGGGGATTGACCCTGAGACTCTCTGCGTGCAAAGCACCCATAAAGAAGGGACTGGAAACTAAACTTATGGTGAGCAAAAGGTTATATTTATTCAAAAATGTTACAGAGGGTGTGCAAACAATGAATCAACATGATTAACCAGATTAAAATATAGCAAGGTCCGGGAAATTCCCTAAGGCAGCAGTGATCAGCTTCCTCTACTTCTGGGCACATTTACAACCTCCACCGGTAGCCTCACAGCAAAGGACAAGAAGAAATTCTTCTTCCTTTCTACAAGGACCTTGAGTATGTGAATGAGACAAACACACCATGGCCTTGATACTTTGGCATTCACCCTGATGTGCATGCCAAGCCTTAAGGGCACCCACAACGTTCCTCAAAGACAACCTAAGAGTATTTACGCTAAAACCCATCAAACCAATAAAAAATGTCACTCCAACATAGCACTCTCAACAGCTGTGCTTTTTTTTTTCTGGTGGTACTCACCTCTATGTATTACCAGCACTTTCCCTCTCCCAATCTTGGCTTCTAAAGCCAGCATGTGAGGAGGGTGTGCCTTTGCTCCTGCGCCCAAGGAGCCAGGCCCATCAGCACTGCCACCCCCTGCAGCGGTAATTCCTCCTCACCCTTGTCCTGTAGCAGCACATCTGCAGTAAGCTGCTGGACTGCCGCCACCACTCAGCCAGCTCAGAGGCTGGCAGAAGGTGCTGGGTGGGCAGTAGGTGGGCCAGAGCTGTAGTGGCAGTGATAGCAGCTGCTGGGCATGGCAGCACCAAGAGGACTGAAGCTTCCTTGAAAGCCTTCAGATGGCACAGTGGCAGAATGTCATTGTTATGTACTGAAGTTCTCACCCTGGGCCAGCAGGGGGATACTGTAGATAGTTATGCAAATAAGGGATCGTAATTGACGTTCAGTGATTGGATAGTTTTAGAAAATTGTTACAGTTACATTGTACTGGAGCTCTATATAAGCAGGCTGACTGAACCCTTCAGCTCAGTTCTGTTCTGGCCTGTGAATAAACAAGAGCTGTTTGAAGAATCACTGTGTCGTCTGATATGTTCACCCACAACTTAACAGTCATGTCTCCCGGCAGCAGTGAGCCCAGTTCTGGGCATTCGGCAGACACTTGCCCACCACTGACCCCAGCAACACAGCCCGCCCAGCAGCAGCCACAACCAGTTAGCTAATAAGGGTACTTTATGGTGAGTACTGGCATCTTTTTTTTCTAGAAAAAAGGCACTGCTCAACAGTGAAAAGGAGGAGCCCCCAGACAGGCAACTATCAAATCCCCATACTGCATAGGGAGGGCACTGCAAAAGTGAGAGATTGAGGAGGAGCCAGCTAATGAATCTGGCCTCCCCAGCCCCTGCCAAAGTAGATTGGCTCAGTCCTTCACGTGGTTGTCCCCACTCCTCCCTATGGGAAAAACCACCCCAAGTCTTCTTCCACCGGGAAGTTGGGGTGTGGCAAAGATACCCCATTTGATGGTGGTAGTGGCATCCCCAAATAATAATAATCCCAAATGGCATCTATCAATGGAATCTATAAGAGAGGATTTATCAATGGCATAGATTTGTCATTGATTTTAACTCTCTCCCTCTCTATTAAAAAAGATCGCATTCTTTTCTCTTTAACCCAACAGAGTAAACTAAAATGAGCCATACTTGAAGACTGAAAGGGGAGCCTATGTTTTTATGCAGTCTGGGCCTGTACAATGCCATCAAAGGCACTTCTGAGCAAACATTCCCAGAGGCTGAAAGGCAGCCAGAGGGAAGATTGAATGTAGCCCTTTGATTCCTTGACGTGAGCAGTTGAAACAAGGCCGACACCTGTAAAAAATTACCTGCCAGCTCTAGCACCCAGAGTTTTATTTTCAAACTTTGCAATAAGCATCAGTTGCTTGCGTTTGATGCACTCGTTGCCCATATTAGCTAAAACAACTCTACTGTGGAAATAGTTTCATAGCCTTGGGGTGCTTTATTCTACATGCTCATTTTCTTCTTATCTTCCTCTTTTTTAACAAGTTTAATGAAACACATTTTTAATTAGTAACATGCTAATGAATATACATAAATAGAGCTGGGCCCCTGTGCACCACCCTAGTGAACAAGCCTATCAATGTGAATATGAAAGATTAAAAATGATTTTGCAGAAGACAAACATGATAAATAAGTCATGGCTGCCTTTGTTTACAATGTACACAAACACAAAACAAGGGCTGAAGGAAGGAACTCAAACTCCAAGATGGCATTTTATTGTTTTCAGTTTGAGGGGGGTTCCTGCCCCCCCCCCCGCACGTGCTTCTTCCTCCCTCATTCCATCAGCTCAGAGAAATGGTCTAGTTCCTTTTATTACACCTGTGAATTTGCTGAGTGATATGCAGTACAATGGATCATAATTCAGAAGCCTGCTAGGAGAGAAAGATGAGGAAGTGCTGTTTGCCAGTCCATGGGGATGATTATTTCTCTGCCATTTTAGAGTCAATGGCCACTATCACTGTCTTACCGATTACAGACATTATTTCTCCCCTCAATCTGCTGGTTGTAAAGAATACCTGGTACTTTTCTCATTAAAGAGGGAGAGTATTTCAGTACCATACCATGTCTGATTATTTGCCAATGAAATCCTTTCCTATCTTTTCAAGTGAACACATTATTTACTTTCTGAAAAAACTGTGTGTAAAGCAGAATCAGGCCTTTTGCTACCTGAGATAGAAAATGTAAATTGGTGCACCTCATCCCCCTTTACAACAGCAACCAAGTGTGCCTCTGTACTAAGACCTTCAGGGGGAAGTTCATGTCCCCACCCCACCCCAATCCTATTCTGAAGTGAAATTGGTGACCACCAGCAATAGGGTCTTCTCAGTGATGGCATCTAGGTTATGGAACACTCACACAAATTTCTCCTAATGTATCCATTTTTACAAAGCATTTTCACCTAAAGTATTTTTGAATATTTTTGTCAGTTAGGAATGGGTGAGAAAATTGATCCAGTTTTCATATTAAACCAAGGCATAAATTGCTCTTTCCAGAACAATGCACAGACCACAACACAGCTGTTCCTTAAAATATGCACATATCTGAATTTTGCAATGCAGTTCTCCTCCGAAGTAGTGTGTGCAAAAATGTATATGTTGGGGTAAAGTGTGCGTGAATATGCACATGCTACTTAAAATAATATTCAAAAATACAGCAGGAGAATTAAGTTAAATGTTCCTCTTAGACTGCTCACCTTTTGAGGTGGGCGATGTGGTGGCCAGGCATCTGTTGTGGCCCCTGTAGTGACCTGGCTCAGGGCAGGGGATTGACGCCTATCCCAGCTGCGTCACCCGCCACCCGGCCAATCTATGCTGGCAGGGGGCTTGGCTGCGGGTATTTTCCCAATTGCACATTTCCCCCCAGGCATCATGCCAAAAAAGGCTCCAGCGGAATTTCCCCTGATTCACAACATGTCATACCCCAAAGTGGGTTCAGTGAATGACGCCATCCTTCCAGAATTGTACTCTGTAAAAAACACCTCCTTTGATCAGGCCATTAAACTTGTTATGAGCTTTGACCCAGGGGCTCTGATGGCTAAATGTGTCATCTGCTTTTTGCCTACTTCCGGTGCACCCTAATGATTTCCATTGGTTGGGATTCAGGCTTGATAGTGTTTGTTATGTAGATAAGGCCATGCCTATGGGTTGCTCCATTGCATGCTCCACCTTTGAATCTTTAAGTACATTTCTAGACTGGGCTCTTCATTTTTGGACTGGTTCAACAGGGGTCACTCTTTACCTGGACTTTCTTTTGCCTGGGCTGGCAAACGACCCTTCCTGCATAACTCTGTTAAAAGGCTTAGCTTCCCTGTTGGCAGTTCCCCTGGCTGCAGATAAAACAGAGTGTCCTGTAACAACTAGCACTTACCTAGGAATCAAGCTGGACACAGTCGCCCAGTCTTCCTGCCTTCCACCAGAGAAGCTACTTTCCCTTAAAGATATCATCTCTCAGCTACTTCCTCTTAAGAAATTTACTCTCTGGCAGATCCAATCGCTCTTGGGGCATTTGAACTTTCCTTGTGGGATGGACAACCTGCCAGAAATGCTTTTGATTTTTTCATCTTCAGATCCATTTCTATTTCATTTTCACACAACAGAAAGAGTGGAATTGCAGTAGTTGCAAGCTAAGACCATAAAAGTTTCAAGCTCAACCCATGACCCACCCATGCCTAGCTTCCAGCCAACTAGGGCCAAACCACTGGTACATGTTGAAAGGCTTCCAAGATGTAACAACTCTAAAGAGTGCATCCCATACGATAATGCTGTGGTTAATGCAGAAAGGGAAGCAACCTTGAACTGATAAGGTTCCACAGTTTGCGTGGACAGGCGGAGTCCCCAGATCCTGAGTGGTCCCCCCCGTCATGTGGAATAACGACTCTAGACAACGTGCTATGGGATTAAATTGGCCACAACTTTATTAAATTTCAAATGTGGGTAGACCTTGGCTCAGGCATTGGGCGTTCTCCCTCCCTAGTCCCCAGCCGGGGACCTAGGGAGCATCAGGGTTATCCAGTGTGGGGGGGGGATGGGCCGGCTCTGGAGAACATATGTTCAAGCAGAGATAGCCGCCCCCGTTACGCCGCCGCAGGGGAGAGCAATGACGACCTTTCGGCGTACGGCCAAAGCCTCCTTTCAAAAACCCCTTTAACGGGGAACCCTGGTATCGTCGCCGCAAAGAGGAAGATGGACTAAAGGATTCCGCCCAAGGCCTGATACTGCCAAAGTTGTGACGTTTTGCTACGGGAAAGGCGAAACCTGCCAATGCAGGGAAATTCCTTTCCGGCCCTTTAACAGCGACCTTATCGTAGCAGCGCCCGCATACCTGTGGAGACAGGTTAACCTGCAAAACCTATGAAGAAAAGTTAACCTGCAAAAGAAGACATTAACTGAGGGTGGGTAGGGTGGGAGAAGCTCTGGAGCCAAGTGAGGATTACCAATTAAGATCCACCCTCTATTGTGTGGGCAGGTAATCCCTCCCCTTACCTGGCCTGGTTTCCCTGGCAACGCTTCCCCCAGGTGGTATTGGACAACTCACTGGAGTAGGCGGGGACCTCCAGGTATCCCACCTGAGGGAAGGCAAAGCCTATGCTGATGGGGCCACTCCAGATCCAGGGCTGCACGTGTCCACGCAAAAGGCGCCCCCCGTTTTAAGTGGGGAGCGGTCATTATCTGATCATAACAAAGAAACTCAGCAGAAAGTATCTGAGTTCTAAAGACCCTTATGAGGCCAAGGAAGCAAGCTTGTTGCTATTGTCAGAAAAGAATAGGAGGGAGTGTGAAATGATTTAGCAGATGCAGTAGAAAGCTTTATTTCCCCCTTCTTCATATGACATCTCCCTCATGCATCATACAGTTCAGAAGTCAGTTTGAAAGTGTTTGGGGGATTTTGTATTTGTTTAAAGGGAAAATAAATATGGCAAAATAAAAGCCTAGATCCAGGTTTGGGGTAAGTACTCTTTGGTGAGAGAGTCCCAGCAGAGATTTAAAATCACAAAAAAATGGAGCAAAGTAAAGCATGGAAATATAGGCTGAGAGACATTTAAAATATCCCCTTCTAAGTTGCTTCCAAAATTCCCCACTTTCCTTAGCATAGAAAGAGACCACACTTTTGATAAATGCTTTACTTACATACTCTTCAAAGGTCAGATTTATGTGTCTTTCCATAGAGCAACAAGAAAAAACAGGCAGTGTAATTTAGGTTCCAATGAGGTAAACATTTCTAAATTATTCATATAGAAGCACAAAAATGACTTGCTTAAGCCATGTTGTCTAAGCTTGGAGCATCCAGCATAGATCACCTTACTGGTGGGGTTCACATGGTGGAATGGAAGAACAAAAGCTTGATCATCCTTCCTTCCAGGGTGAGGGGGTGGGACCTAGATAAGCCTGACAGGACATCTTACTCTATAGTCTTAACCCCTTCGTGCATTAATTAGACTTAAGCATGTTGGCTATATGAGGCTGATTTATCCTACAGAAAGCTTGCTTGGCTGGGATCACCATAAAATAAATACCAATAATCTTACTCTGTATAAGTCAGCTTATGTTCCTGTTTACTTAAATGTAAGTTCAGCTAAATTCATTGGGATTTAATCCCAGGAAGTATGTATCAAAATGCAGCCTTGACTTGATGGAGCAATTGCTTTTTCCTTTTCAGTTAAGATTTGTTTTCGTTTTCCTTAGTTAAACAGCACGAATCATTCTCAACTCAGGTCACCACAACTTCTGACACACCAAACTGAACACAACCCACCAACACTGAATTGGTCCTCCAAATTTTTAGCACCCTAGTATTTTGCAATAGCAGACAAGCAGCAAGAATGGGAAGCAGAGATGGTGATCTGAATTTGGTTTGGTTGGTAACATGTTTTGAGACTCTGGACAGTTGAAGGATAGAATCTTTCATATTGGAGGGTGAAAAAAATAATCCTGAAATCAAATTATTTGCTACACAAGGTCAAAACGATGATTTCTCCCTTGCACCCTGAAAGCCAAGTGTAAGGAACTCTGGCACTGTGATGGAACTGTTAACATGACTTTGTACCAACTGCATCTCTTTGCAAACATCAGGGAATTCATTCTGCTAACATCCCTTTAAGGCAACCAAAGGCCATGCAAGCTTCCTAACTTATTGATATAGAAGAGAGTCTGTCAGTTCTCTCTGTCCTACTTAGAACCTTTTATGCCTAGAGAAGATGTGGGGTCGCTTAGCCAGCCCTCCCCAGGGGCCACACACAGCCCTACAAGTCTCTCTATTTGTCCCTCAGGTGTCTCCTCAGACCACTCTTTGGGAAAAGAAGCATCTTGGGCTGCATTTTCAACTTGAGAGCACTGGGGCCACAACAGAAAATACCTTACTTCTCTTGGAGGTAGATCTAAATCTCCACTTAGCTTGGCCAATTAACCCTTCTGTTTGAAGGGTTGTTGTAAATCCAGTTGAAAGAAAGAGAACCATAATGACAGTTGATTGAGAAGCCACACAGATCACACAGATCTTTCCTATTGTGTTGAGATGCTTTGTACAGTACTTCTAAATGATAACAATTATTTATAAATTTGCATCAATGCATTCATTTGTGTATGCATGTTTTATACAAATTGGCACCCTCTTTTTAAAGTGATACATCTTCTCTCTTCTCTGGTGACGCATATTTATATGCCAAAAAACCCAAACCCTATATAGGGAAGAAAAGACTGAGATTGGAGCTTTGGAAGTTGTCCTGAGTTACCAGGACTGATCATCAACAAGCAAGAGAGTGGTTTTCAGTTTTGTCACTAGAGGCAGACATATTAAGTTATTTAACCAGAATTCTGCATGACCTCTCATGTTGTTCTTACCACAGCCGATTTCTGGGAGCCCCCTAGGCTTCCATGTTTTATATTTTGCTTGTAGGACATACACCTACAGGACTGCAAGGCAAGCATACTTTATGAGTCACCAGTGGTCTTATTTAGCTTTCCTGAAGGATTGCAATGGGTGCATCACATAGAGCTATGTGCACCCATGGCACTGAAACACAACAAAACCTTGAACTCACATGCTTCACTCCTACCTCCTCCTCCATTGCCAGAATCATGATTAGGTGTAGAAGAAAGAGCAATTCTGAGTGAAACTATAGGCTCATGTGCTTCCCTCCTTACTCCCCACCACCAGCACATAGCCAGGAAAGGCACTTTACTAGTATTAACTTAACTGACATGGTGATTTCCAACAAACATTGGTTAGTTTCATAACAAACCTATAGGTTATTTGGTTGGTTGTTTATCTAAGAAGGCTTGATTTAAACCATGATCTTTGGTTCATGTGTCAGGCCAGGGTTCTTTGAGGGCTACACTGGGCATTGACAGACTTCTTCTCCTGGGTGTGCTTGAGGGGGCAGTACACAACCCTGAACATTCACACAAGCATCTGGAGGAAGAAAAGAAGGCAGAGGGTGAAGACAGAGCTATAAGTGGAGGGAGGCCCTTTCCTCATTCTTTGGACCCCCGGGAAAGTAACAAACATGCTGTACCTGTAACTGGGGGTGGAGAGTGCAAGTGAATGGGACACAGCTGTGGGCAGCCTGAGGAAGTACCATCCACCTTGGGCCTGTCCATAGAAAGCAAATATTGAGTGACAAGCTAGGAACACATTGGCTGTTTCCAGGAACTCTTCTCATTGTGAGACGAGATCTTTCCTGACTGTCTACTACCCTGAAGGTTGAGAAGTTGCAGGGAAAATGCTACCCAAGTAAGAACAATGTATTTACTCAGAAGTTAGGTTTACTGGGTTGAGTGGGATTTCCACTTAAGTAAGTGCTGTCCAGATTGCGACCTTTGATTCCTCTGAACTAAGTGTCTGACTTAAGGAGAGTTCCCAGCCCAGAGAAAGAGGGCAAGGCAGTTGCTGTAAAAAGTTCATTGACATGCTTTCCAAGCTGGGTAAATGGGTCTTTCCCATGAGGGTCTGCTTGTTAGCATTTAAGTTTTGTTTAAAATATACTTGTTGTTTCAGTGTTTTTATCCGTGTGTAAATCAGCTTGACACAGTGGTTCAGAGGGAGATCAGTAAATTAATTGTCATCCTAATAAGAGAGATGATGCTTTAACAAATGTTTGATATGTCTGTTTGCCCTGGGGTGGAGAGCTTTGTGGGCAGGCCCCAAGCCACCCTTGTGAACTGGCATATGACAGGCTGGATTGTTCCCTGCCACCAAACTGGCCAATGGCAGCAGGGCCTTGTGGGTGCAGGAACAACTGCTGAATGGTGGCACCCAGGGCCAAGATAAATAGGCAGCCCGCCAGGCCATTCTGTCTCTTAGAGAGCCAGTGTGGTGTAGTGGTTGAGCGGTAGTCTCGTAATCTGGAGAACCGGGTTCGCGTCTCCGCTCCTCCACATGCAGCTGCTGGGTGACCTTGGGCTAGTCACACTTCTTTGAAGTCTCTCAGCCCCACTCACCTCACAGAGTGTTTGTTGTGGGGGAGGAAGGGAAAGGAGAATGTTAGCCGCTTTGAGACTCCTTAAAGGGAGTGAAAGGCGGGATATCAAATCCAAACTCTTCTTCTTCTTCTTCTCTTCCTCCTTCGCTGGTTCTTCAGACCCTTGTACTACATCAGATTGTGGATCACCACTTACCTGGATCAATGTGCCTCCAATGCTTCCCTTCCCTCCAGCCACTTTTGTTTAATAATTTACATGTAAGCCATAGGAAGCACAAAGCCATAGGAAGGGGGGGATTGTTCAGAGTCACAAACAGCCCTAAACTGAAAGGTACAACATTTACCAGTTAGTTGCCAAACTAGTGCTTCAGTTCTAGAAGTCAGAGGCACAGCGTCTGTGTCAATAGCAAATGCAAATCTTCTGGTTTGCTGATGCTGTGGCTGAGCTTAGAAAACTAAACAGCTGGATGGCAATCCTTTTTCCCTTCTTCTTTTTTTAAAGAAGGTCACACTGGTTTACAACTGGCCAGGTGGCATCCCTCATAGCAACTACTTGTTTGGAAACAAGTGGCGGAATATGAAAGCGGATAAAGGTTTGTGATGCTCTTATGAAACACAGTGGATGAGATTTGTCCTGCTGGGCTATGGAAAGCAGCCAAAAAGGCAAAAAGGAAGGCATGTTGAGGAGCACAGATTCTGATGTGGAATTTGCTTACACCACATGGAGCTGTTCTGCTGAGCGAGGTGGGCAGAGTGAGGCAAGGAGAAAAGAGAGCTTCCTGCCCGTTGCATGCTTGACTGATTCAGCTGAACTCCTGTGACCTAATCCAGCTACGGAGCCCCATGCATAATCATTTCTTTTGATTTCGTAAGCAGATAACATCATAGATCTAATATTTATTTATTTATTTGTGTACCACTTATTGCCAAAATAGCCTTCTAAGTGGTTTGCAACGTATAAAAACCAGAAATGCAAACATTTAAAGTATAAACATCCATATGCAATAAAGTGACACAGCGATTAAAACAGAAGAGCCAGGTTGAGAGGTCAAGGAAACGCCTGCATACATTATACCATCAGCATCACAGATGGAAGGCAAATCCTGTTGAATCTGTTGGAATGATGTTGGATATTGCCCACTGTATTTGTCTAGTTTTTAACTTCTGTAGTGAATTATGGAGAGCACTGATTCACTCTTGACTCTTGGTTGGTGAGGGCCCCCTTAATTGTTCTAGTTGGGGCAATCTTTGCAGGGAAGGTTTGTGGGATTGGGTGTGTGTTAGGCATTGAGCAAGCAGACTTTTTGCTATGGCAGTAATAGGGAACCTCTTTCAGGCTGAGGGCTGCATTCCCTTCTGAGGAACCTTCTGGGTGGGACCAGAGAGAAAAGTGACTGAGGTCTGATAGGCTTTGTTCTAGCAACCTAGAAATCAGAGGTTTACACACACACACACCTATCTGTCTGCATCCAAGCAAGCATTGGCCTTATTGCAGTTCAAGGGCACATTCCAGCCAGGCAAAGACACTCAAGGATGGCATAGAGCAGGGGCAGATACGGCCATGACCTGGGAGAGTCCTTGGGGGCACATACAGAGGACTGGGGGTGTTGCCAAGACAAAGCCACTACAATACTAGATATACCTGAAGGCAAACTAGTCTCATTTAATCTGCATGCATTTTTTTTGCACTTTGGATTGTTAATACCAATACACAACAGGATATGCTTGACATAGTCTTTTCTATGATGCCTGGCTGAATATTCTAAAAATCTAATCAGGTGTTTAACTACAGACGTTTGATGACTCTGGAGACAGGAGAACGTTTGTGCTAGGGATTTAGGAACTCATGTCGTTGAATGAAATTACAATCTCTTGCAGCAAGTAAAGAGCCACCTGGTCTCTGTGCAGACAGTCACCTTCCTTACTAGTGAAATCTCTTCTCAACAAGTCCCTTAGCCTTACCAAGCAGTTGGCGGCTTTTGAAGCATTTCTGCACGGCAGGGGCAGGCTGCCTGGGAGAAGACAATGCTGAGGATATAATCCAGCTGTTCTTTGAGCCATTCACTCCTCTATCCTCTCTTCTAGATCAAATATGGATGGCTAAGATTATTTCAAACAAAGCTGCGGACTGGAGAAGGGGCATGGAAGGAACTGTGTGCTGAACTCCATCTGAGTTATCTCACTTCCTACTAGTAGCAAAAGATAGTAACTCTTCTCTTTGACAATCAAAATGCCATTTATAAATGAGCTAAATTGCCTAGTTCTGCAACTCTTGGAAAAGAAACAGTGGGCCTAGGTTGCAGATATTGGCAGCTAGCAATTTCAGGTTGTCATAATACACTCCCTATCTAATGTTGCTACTGGAGACACAGATGTGTAACCAGGTTATTTCCAGGGATGAGCATATTTCCTCTGTTCTGTTCCTTTATTCTTCCATAGATAAGCTCTTCCCCATGATCCATTCTTATGAAACCTGTTTTCAGCTAGCAGAGTTTCTTTATAAAAAGATTCCAGAATCGAGGTGTTTTCATTTTGTTGCATCTTCCACTTGATTCAGTTCATTTGTATCCTTGCTTCTCTTTCTCTCTGATACATTAAGAAAGCACACTCAGAAATCAGAACAAAAGTGCAATCTTAATCATAGATGTGATGATATTTCTGCAGTGTTTTATTGGAACACACAGAGAGAGACATACACGCACACAGGTTGTGCACCAGATTTGGCTAAATCCCAAGTCAAATCAGGCATTTTCAGCAGGACAACTCAGGTACAGACAACTACAGATTGCTAGAGGTCAGGTTGGGTGGCCCAGAGAGATCCATGACTGTCAGGGGTTGAGACATCAGGCAGGCAGGAGAAGCAGACACGCAGGGTGGGGAAATCATGCAGAAAGGCCAAGACCTCTGACCAATGGCTGCATCTTCCCAGGAATAGGTAGGCTGTATGGACAAAACAGCAAAAATTGGCTTGCATAGCTGTTGTTTTGTATGACTAGCTCCACAGTTTGCACTCTGCTGCCTTTTTTCAACTGCTTCACTCAGCTGCTTATTTACCCCTCAAGCCTTTTATGCAGGTGGAAATGGAACAAGCCTCCCCCACCCCGCAAAGAGACAAATATGAACAATGCTCCAAATGACTGCCCGGAGAGTCACTGAAGCAGGAATGTTAACCTGTGGCTCGCACTGTAATAGCGAATGAGGTGACATGATAAATATATGAATGCAAACAAGCTGTTATTTGCCTCCCTGATTCTAAACACATTTTGCTTGAGAATAAGTCCCACCAATTTCACTCCAACATATAAAGAAATGAGTGGGCTTAGCAGTGCTACGTTAGATGTGATGTGGAAAATCCAACAGCCAGAATAGGAATGGGGTAAAAATTTGGTTGATTTTCCATTTTAATGTGAACCTACCTAATTCATACTTCCCAAAAGAATACACAAACCAATTCTTCAATAATTTGCACTTTCCCAAATTTGGGAATATGAATAGCTGCCCCCCCCCCAAAAAAGTGTATGAAATTGCATATATTACAAGAAAGTGGGCATATAATAATAATAATAATAATAATAATAATAATAATAATATAGACTATGATGTTGTAAGTTGTAGAAATAAATAATAGTATAAATCCCCCCTCCTTTTTAAAATGACATACACAGATGCATTGTGTTATGGAACATTGATGGCAAAAATGTGATTATAAGGGAAAATTGCATTCCAAAATATGCATATTGGGGCCCCACCTGCACAATACATTTAAAGCAGTATCAGACAACTTTAAATGGTTTTGACATCCCCAAAGTATCATGGGGACTGTTGTTTGTTAAGGATGCTGAAAGTTGTTAGGATACCCCTATTCCCTTCACAATTCCCAAAGTGGTTTAACAGTTGCTCTTCCCAGGGAACTCTTTGAGAGGAACAGGTGTCCCCAATCAACTTTTTGCCAATTTAACCAACTAGGGTTCCCAAGGTTATTTGGGGGCAATGTGACTGCTTAAATCAGTGTGATACTCTTCTAAATATATAGTGCAGATGGAGTCCCAAACAGGCAAAAAACACTCAAAGAGGGTGTGGAGCAAGACTGGTAAGGAGTGTTGTCTGGGGAAGCGGGATGTGGCTGTGGAGAGTCCCAAGACCAATAAAGACAACCTTGCCAAGCTGCATTTAGCTCCTGGGTATGAAGTTCCCCACCCTGCCATGATCCCTGGAACCTTATCAGGCCTTTAATAGTTCCCCATTGTGGCCTATATAACCCCTTCCACCCCCCACCCAAAATTCAGTTCTGGAAACAGCAGTGTCAACAGGGCAGAACTTTGGACCAGAACCCCACCAAATATTCTAAGTAACCCACAGTTTTCACAAACACCCTTGGAAAGCCACTGCTATGAACTGCTGCATAAATAAAAAGTAAACAAATGGTGATGGTCATATTCCCAAGCAAAGTTGTCCTAGGATAGTTGTTTCATTTAGGACTATTGGTGTCCACACATAGGAATTTATTTATTTTTACAACAATAGTCAGGGTTGACTGACATACTAACAATAGTCAGGGCTGCCCCACCAACCTCAGTCTACCATCAGGTAGCCCCCATCTTACTTGCTTACAACCAGTTCAGAGGGTGGCATTGGTGGTCAGTGTCCTCATTAGGCTCAGTGTTGCCTGTGTAAAACTCACCAGGAAAAAGAGAGGATGCAGACAAAAATGATTGACTCTGCCTGCCACTGCCTCTGTCTCCACTTAGTTGGCCTCTCTGCCTTCCGCCCTTCTAGAGCCAATGGGCACCAGCCACAACTTGGGGTAGGAGGAGCAACAATTTGAACGATGATGTGCCTTCACAATCTTTGCCTTGCTGGCAAGCTTTCCAACAATTATTTCAGATCTTGAAAGGAACTGTTGAGATAGTATTCCCTCTTTTTGTGTCATGGTGAGCAGCTACTTCATTGTTGTTTTATTTTCAGAATCATTTGGTGAGGCACTGAGGTCGTGTCAAGGCAACTGCTGAACCCAGAGGTGAAGATAGCTTATTTTGTGATAAAATTGCAATCCCATTTAGCAACCCTTTTCACACAAAAAAATAAAAAAGAACAGAGAAAACTTGTGTACACACAAAAAAGTGCCAGCTTTTAGCATTACATTCTGCTCTGCCTGTTTTATCGTATCTTCCTTATTAAACACAATTTGATATTAGCATTGACAGGCTTTTTATTGTCTTTCATCAAGCATATCATGGTGGCTTTCAGCAGGCTTGGTGTGTAGTCCATGCCATTTAATACAACTTTCCCAACATGCCCCTGCTATTAACTGGGGGGAAATGCCAGTCCTATCATTAGACAGAGCAAGTTAACTGCCTCAACTGGCAGATAATGACAGACGTTCCTCCTAAGCCATTACCCTCTGCTGGAGTATAGAGCTGTATGCAAGTTAGGGAGCCTGTCCTGCATGTTTCCCTCAGGTGTGGTGGAGGATGCTGTCATAAGAACATAAGAAAAGCCACAGGGGAGTCAGACCAGGAGCCCATCTAGTCCTGTACAGTATCCCTTTCTCAAAGTGGTTGACCAGATGCCTGTGGGAAGCTCACAAGCAAAGCCTGAGTGCAGCAGTGCTCCTTCTCCTTGTGATTCCCAGAAACTAGCATACAGAAGCACAGTGCCTCTGATAGGGGAGGTGCAATCCAGTAAGGACAGAGCATGCTCAGTGGTCTTCAGAACCATGGAATGTTAAATGTCAGCTGGAAAAATGTAGGGCTGTCCTACTTGAGCTTCAGAAGGAGGAGGAGTGCGACATAGGTGGCTGGATCCATGAACAGAAGCACTCTTGTTGAAGGATGCTGATAAATGATCATATTTTGCTGCATATCTCATTTATTATATATTATTCTGGAGCCCAGCTCAGCTGTTCATAAATGCTTGTAAGATCAATGTCATGTGTCTTTCAAATTTAAGTAGAAGTACCCCAAACAATTTTGCCAAACATGTCTTTAAAGCTGAAAGAGGACCTTAATGGATTTCTCTCTTACTATGGATCCTGGGATTCTGTGAAATATGGGAGTGTGCTGAGTTCCGAAATTAGACTTTTCTTGAACCTGTCCCGTGGCTATATAAATAATAGTTTTGGAGGAGCTCCACACTCCATAATAAATGCTCGTGCCCACATGGTCTTAGCTTGCCACAAGGATAATATTTGTGCAATTGCAGTGCCATATTAAATAATTCATGCAAACAGTGTTCCTGCTGGCTGTCACTATATTAACACCCCATTCATTCCTAGCGTTGTTCTGACAATGTATTAACATGGAGTTTGCCAGCAAGAGCCTAATCTATTGCTTCAAGTCCTCCTTGTTGCCTTCACAAATCTCTGCCTCTCGCGACATAATATGGTCCATTGTACAGAAAAATGATTCAGCAAGGCAGCACATACATCACTATAGAAATCACTCCATTGGTGGTACAGCCAAGATACGGTATGCAATTTGTAAGCTTCAACATCCCACCGAAGCAAGCCGGAGGCTGCGAAGAACCATCCAAGCAATAAAAGTGGAGTGTGAAGACAAATGAGGGTCAGGATGGTGGAGTAGAAATCCTGGGTTCAAATATGCACCCAGATAGACAGGGTGGCCTTTGGCCCGTGCATGTTTCTATATTGCAGTGCAGATGAAATGAGAATACATAGTTGGCTTGATCATTGTAGAACACCACATATATACACACATTCTGGCATTTCTATATATGCTGTATATGCACATAGAGGCTTTGATGGAAGCTTTACAGACTTCTTTAAGATTGTGAGGAGATTTAGAATATTTTTAAAGGTTCTTAGATTGCTTATATCCTGCAAGGAGAAGAGCAACCTGGCCCCACCCATCAACCAAATATGGAGCAGCTGCAGTGGGATTGCTTCACCGCTCCCCAGCAGAAGGAACATTCAGCTTCAACCAACCCTTGTTGCCCTATGCCTGCAGAGCTGAAGGGCAGCACATTCTGGTCCATGTCATTGGCCAAGGGGACCAAGAGCCACTGGCACACTGTACTCCCTGAGTTCTAGGAAGAACATTATGTCACAGGAAAAACTGGCCAGGTCCCATTCATTGTCCAATGACGGAACAGCTTTGCCAACTCCCTGGCAGAAATAATATTGGCTCCCACTGCTAGTTGTCCCAGGACTACAGAGGCAAGGGGAAAGGAAACCCTGGTCCCAGAAGTGGCTCACTGGGTACACCAACAGGAGCACCAGATTGGATCCACCACTGAGTTTACCATGTGCTGACCTCCCTGACACCTCACCCCCTTCTCCCATTTGAGAGTTGTTAGGAGACCCCTGCTCCCCTTATAGGATGCCAATTCCAAGAGTTTCCTAGGGAGAAGGATTATTAAACCACTATGGGAATTGTAACTCTGTGAGGAGAATAGGGGTCTGTGGACTATGGAAGACAATTTATCCTCCTCCTTCACAACAATTTCCCTCCTAAAACTGCAATTTCCATTGTAAGGGAAGCTCCCATTGGTGTTAAAAATTATTCCCCCCCCCAGCTGAAATGTGCTTGGGTGGTGATGGGATTTTGCATCCACTTTGTACCCCCTAATGCATGCTTGTGTAGCAAAACAAAACAGTGTGCAAACAGGAATCATTCATACCTATTCCACCCTAACTGTCATGTCTTCTGGAATTGCCATGAAGCCAAATCAGAGTGATGGTAGTAAAAGGAAGCAAGGCTTTCAGCCCACGCTCTTGCACTTTCAGCAAATATCAATGGGCAACAGCACATGGGGAACGATACATGGGGGTGAACATTTCCCATCGGCTCCCACCACTACTTCTTTTACAGCATCCCACATCCATCATTGAATGTGCATGACATCAAGTTCTTTCCATCACTTTCTGTGGTTTGCTTCTTGAATCCACATAAGCCCTGGTGTTAGTTTTAGATGGGCCACCCATTATGTAGGTGGTTGTCCTCTTGGTTTTTTGAAATTCTAGGGTCGAACACTGCTTTATTCCATTGGCCTGAATTGCCTCTTGCCACAGGTCCTGCATGTGTCTATCTAAACTTTGTGGCCTTTTACACAATACTCATAACTTTCAGTTTTGTCATATCCACTTTATCTTATCTTTTAATGATAGTTAATGATGATGATGATGAATTTTTATTTGTATCCCACCCTCCCCAGCCAAGGACGGGCTCAGAGTGGCGAACATCATAAAAACAACACAATATGCATAAAACCAGATATCAATTATTTAAAATACATCTTAAAATTAATTCAGACAAGTTAAAATCTGGGCAGGCAGGTGGCAATTATCAGGTTGGAATTGAGAGTGATATTCCTAGCATTGCACGTTTCATGGCATGTTGTGGCATTCTTAAGATGTCCATGTTTCTCTGTGTCACAGTCCAGCTCTCTGCTCCATAGCACATCATTCTATCCACTAGATTCCTCCAAAGGTTCACCAAAATTTTGCAGCCTGCCAATGGAATGGTCAAGTTTGGGGAGAAGGGGGCATTCTAACTCATTTTCCTTCATTCTGTATACCTCTCATGCTTATTACATCAATTAGCACCTTTCAAAAGTACACATTTGCTCAATGCATGTTGTGGGCACCTTTTCTGTAAGTTGTGGTGCCTGGATATTGTTGCTCCTTTAGTGTTTGAAACTTACACTCATCCTTCAGGTTTCGTCAGGGCACTCAAGCCATGCACCAGTATCTAAGTACTGCAGATGCAGCTGGGGCTTCATTGCCTTTTTTGAGATTTGCTGCAGAGGGTCTTATTTGTGGCTGTGAATTGACAGTGCTAGGGTGGAGGGAGAAGGGATGCATGTGTTTGTTTGGATCGTCTATTTTTAGCACGCACATACACACACAATAAAATTTTAAAAATGTGTTTGCTCACAGATGTGAAATGCATGCAGAATACTTTCTCACTCCCCCCTTCCACCTACGATTGTTTTCTTTACTGCAGAGTCATTCACACAGACGGTGGTTCGTGGATGGCACAAAGAAAAGATTAGCTCAAGCATTAATAAAATCCATTGGAAATGCCAGATTCTGAAAGCATTAGAGATAAGGTAATTTTTCAAGAGATTATTTTCTAAAACAATTGGAAGACTGCTCCTCCTCCCCTTCGATGCAACAAAAGTTACGAGCTGCAATCTGGGAAGGCAAATAACACAGACACAAGAAGAAAAAAGCCAAATAACACAGACACAAGAAGAAAAAAGAAGGCCTTGTGGCACCTTAAAAAATTGGTTCATATCTAAACCCCACAAATGGAATTGACAAAGTCAGAGATCGGAATTAAAACATTTGAACTGGAGACAAGTTGTTCAAGCTTCTTTTTAGCAGTTGATTTGTGGATTCCAGTAGTACAGGCTTGTTTTTTCCCAATTTATTGGTTGTATTGTCCTAGTTTACTAGTTAGAGCACCTGGCTTGAATGCAGAAGGTCCCAGGTTCAATCCTCAGCATATCCAGGTTGGTCTGTGAGAGAAGCCTACCTGAACCCCAGGAGAGCTGCTACCAGCCCATATAGACAATACTGAGCCAAGCAGACTCAGTATAAGGAAGATTCCTATGCTCCTGTTACATAGTGTAATGAAACCTGAGCCAATTTGGACAGCCTTTGGTTTAATGTGAACCAAATTGACCTGCTTTGTGAAGCCTTCATTTAGGGTCCAACCCTAATCTTGTGGTTTGTGTACACCTCTAGTGAATAGTTCCACCCACCCCACCCCCCAGCTTTCACCAGTAACTTATGCAGAATTGGATGCTATGAAAGAAGGCTCATAAAAGTATGCAAGGTATTGTGAGTTGGCTACCAAGGAGTAACTGTCCTTAATAGCCATGGTAATCATGGGGAGATACTGGATGGATGTCTACCACAAAAGGAATATATTGGTTTATATTGACATTTTCTTCTGTCTGTGTAGGAGATATGGAACTATGGTTGCAATTTTTTGTTAATGGGCAATATAAAAATGTTGAAAATAAACTTTTACTCGTCATCTCTATTCTCCAGAGAGTCTATCTTCCACCATCAACTCTTCATGCCGGTCTTGGTAAAAAAAGGAATTGGGTGTTTGGCCCATGTGTGGAAAGGTATGGTTCAGACACTGTAATTACTGTCATCAGTTGAATATGACCCTTTGGGGAACTTCAATTAATGCTGACTTGGATGCACAACACTATTTTTTTTTCTTGAAGTCAAACTTCAACTTTGATTAGTTCAGCTAGTTTGATTAGTTCATTTAAAACTGATCTGATCAAAGTGAAGTTTGACTTCAATTAAAATGTAAACTGAATGACGTGTACCAAGCTGCTGAAAAACTCCCACCGGCTTCAGATAACTGTCTCTCATGTAGCCATCAGCTAAAACCATTGGTGATTAAAAATGAAGGGCTCAAAGCATTAATTGGATTAATCAAAGCATTAATCAATAGATTAATCAAGCAATTATTTCCAGGGTCAGAAGCATGAGTTTTAATAAGGGAAAGATATTGCAGTGCTGATTGTATTGTTGTCAGTGATGTTTGTGCGTTTGTTGACCCACCATCATCATCCTTACCATTACATCCTTACCATTTATCAGTCACTTTTTACAAAAGTTTTTTTTAATGAAGTTATATTGTATTTTAATAAAAGCATGTCACAAAATTAAATCCCCTAAAACAGTAATGAATTAGTGATTTGGCAAGATAAAACACAACAAACAAAAGAATTTTAAAGCCAGGAATCTTAAAACAATTAATACATAATACATAAAAACACCTATCAATCCAGATTAAAAGAAGTCCTACCCACCATCCACCAAAAGATGAGCACTACTATAGGAGGCAACTTAGTTGCCCAAGGCCTGAGTAAACAAAAGGTCTTATCCTGGCCCCTAAAGACTGGTGCCAGGTGTGCCACCACTTAAAAGGGCCTGTATTCCTGTGGCCACCATTCATACCTCCCTAACACATAAGATAGCATTTTGGATTAAGAGTCTTAACTTGATTAAATTTAAGAACCAACAGCAAGCAAATTATAAGTGTTCTCAAACCAAGTACTGGCCTTTATAGCTTGAAAATCCATTACACACCCATCACTACCTTCTGCAGGTTCCTAGAAAAGGATTACTACCTTCATTCAAGGCATGAACCAGATAACCAATTGACCCATGCCTTCCTTGTCCTCTCACCATAAACACCATTCTTCTGCTAGTCAGCACTGAGTGAGCTGAGACTCTCAAAGTTCTTTTCCAAGCCTGCCTCAGGATAACTTTGCCGACATCCCTTTTGCCATTCAATTTTACTGGGTAATTCAGAGTAGATTCAAACCATATATCAAGACTAATATGCTATAGATTTGTTTTTTTTAAAAAAAAAAAAACCAAAACCCTCCTGATGTACTTCATTGCTTGAATGACTTTCACCCTAGTGATGCCATTAAAAATATATGCCACAAGGAAAGAGGTAATCAAATCTACAGCATGCTTACTTGATACATTTTCAGATTTGAAAACATATCAAGGCAACCATGTTGCAGATTTGAGCAAATTAAACTTTAAATAAACGAAACAAAAAAAGAGAGAGGAGTTAGGCTTAAAAGACAAATGATTGTGAACTAGATAAAAATATGCCAATTTGATTCTTTCAAAGGAAATTAATTTGCAACTGGGATTGCATTCATCTAAAGATTTTTTCCCCCTTACAAATTAATATCATAAAAGTTCCAGACTGCAAAAAAATAATAATCTTATTCAGAGCTATTTTGTGTTTGCTAAATGGGATGTGACAGGGATCTGGTACACTGCTATGCTACAGAAAATAATTAGTTGAGAAGTAACTTGATAATCTTACCACCGTGAAGAATGAATGGAAATCAACCTTTGCTTTAATTGTGTGCAAAAGAGAAGTATAATTACCTGCACAAGATAGTAATCAAAGAAAATGATAATGCTGAATCCCTATCTTATCTGGTCAAGAGCAAACTAGCTTGGTTAATCTTTTCACCTCTGCTGGAGCACAGGCTTTCCCTCCCCAAAAAATATTGGTACAAAGTCAAGTGAATCTTTCAGCAAGTATAGAGCATCTATCCCTCTGCCCCAGTCCTAGAATAAGCCATAAAAAGTGTCCTATTCATTATCGTGAAGCTGAGGCTCCAATACTTTGGCCACCTCATGAGAAGAGAAGACTCCCTGGAAAAGACCCTGATGCTGGGAAAGATGGAGGGCACAAGGAGAAGGGGACGACAGAGGACGAGATGGTTGGACAGTGTTCTCGAAGCTACCAACATGAGCTTGACCAAACTGCGAGAGGTAGTGGAAGACAGGAGTGCCTGGCGTACTCTGGTCCATGGGGTTACGAAGAGTCGAACATGACTAAACGACTAAACAACAACAACATTCATTAACAGTTTGACACCATATCTAAGTAAACAGTGAGTGGTTAGCTTCTTGTGTGTGTGTGTGCTTTTTTAGACTTGTCAAATGACATGTCAGAGAACAGAATGGAACAGAACAGAACAGAACAGAACAGAACAGAATAGAATAGAATAGAATAGATCTCTCCCTCTCTTGTCCCCAGCAATCAGTGAAATTGCCATTTCTGCACCACTATAGCAGTGCAGGACTGCAGGTGGGAAGGCATAAACTTTCCATCCATGCTGCTCAGGTGATTGGCAGAAGGCAGCTGAGCAGTGAGGAAGAGTAGGGTGCTCCTCTTTCCCTTGCTGTTCAGCTGATCAATAGGAGGGGATAGCATAGGACTCATGAAATTAATCAGTGAGATACAACTGGGTGCCAAACTGAGCCAGGGAGAAGACCAAGGACATGTTTCTTGAAGGATATCCCTATTGATCGCACACTGTGAAAAATGCAATTGAAATATCCACATCCCCCAAAGCCTATTGGAGATTATGCATATCAACCAGAAATTGCACATTCATCAAGGCCTGTTGGACATTATGCATACTGACCAGAAAATGTACACAATTTCCTCTTCAAGGACAGATTATGTGCACATTCTCCACAAGAAGACAGTGTATTGTTAGATGCATTAGCTACTCAGCTCACATTACCCCTAAAATATAATATGTACAAATGTTTATTCCAAAGACTTTTATCTCATCTTCCCATTTAATGGGGATGGAATATTCAAAGTGGCTAATAACATCAATCAAGCTATTTTAAAAGAGGAAGAGGAGCAATTTAAAACGTAATCAGGAATTAAACCTAAAGACAGAATAATAAAAAAAGAATATTGAAGCATAAATATTCTTGTACCACCCAGTCTATTCAAAGCATGATTAAAATCAACAGCCGTTAAAAAAGAAATAAAAGACATGTAGCTTCTATATGTCTGGATAGGCTTACATAAACAAAAATGTTTTAAGCAGGTGTGAGAAAAAGTATGGTGAATGTGTCTGCCTGATGTCAATAGTCAGGGAGTTCTAATGTGCAGGTGCAGCCATGCTAAGTTTTCTTACAAGGGTGAAATGAGTATAATGTGGCATCTGTAACAGTGCCAGTTCCATCTGTATTAATCTATTAATACAGATGTCAAAAGCCTACTGGAACATTTAAGTTTTTACCGCCTGCCAAAATCTGAGAATATCAAGCAGACCTCCCTTAGCAGGGCATTTCACGTGGGATAATGGCAGCAGGACACTGAGGCTGTGTTCACAGAGTGGAATACACACATGGGCCACACAGATCCAGTTTTTCTGTTTGAGGTTTTGTTCATATTCATCCACACATGAGTGCTTTCAACTGAACTCTCAGTGTTTCCCAACCACACTAGTAGGAGGTGTTCTCATAGTGTGTTTTCCCCTCCACTCAGTTATTATTCTTGGAAACAGAGGTCCATGAGTTTGCTTATTTGTTTCCTTGTGCACAGCCATGTTTTTAAAAAATTGAGATGGAATTTCTCCAGTATACCAGATTTGCACAAAATAGCAGGCTTTTTTTTTTTTTTTTTAAGTGTTTGCTACACCCATTTTCACCAATACCCCATCAGGGAGCACCTCACTCCAAGGGAGTAGGGAATGTGGTGGGAGATAGCACCAAGCAAAACATTATCACATGCACTTAAAAGAAACAACCACACAATGCTCCTCAGTGCATCCACAGTGGGGAACATGTGATTTAATGTTGGATTTTGCCCCGATACTGCATTACCCCTGGATCAGGAAAATCTGAATTAAATGGGGGGGGGGATGCAGGCTGCTACTTGTATGAGTGTGGGCTGCCACTTCTCATGTGGATGATGTGAACATAATAACCTAAGACATGAGAACATGGCCCATCTAGTCCAGCATTCTGTTCTCACAGTGGCTTTTCTGATGCCTGTGTGAAGCCTGTAAGCTGGATGTGAGTGCAACAGCACTATGTATACCTGTGATTCCCAGCAACTGATCATCAGAGGCATAATTTCATGGACACATGGGGAAAGCATGGGCACATGGGATACATTAAATCCACTTTAAATTACCTGTGTACATAACCAGAGAAGAACATCCAATGTTGACCTTAGTGCTTGGGCAGGTTCATAGGGGAGGATTAATTATATAAATATCTTGCTCTCGATGAATTCCGGGCTTTATAGGTCAAAACCAGCACACTGAATTGAGTCAGGAAACAGACTAGTAATCAATGCAGATGACATATCAATAATATATTATAGGAATATAGGAAGCTGTCTTCTACTAAGTCAACTCTATTGGCTGCCAGCAGCCTTCCAGGGTTTCAGACAGGGGAGATACCTACCCTGCATTCCAGGGATTCAAACTGGGAACTTCTGTGTGCAAAGTAGTTACTCTGCTATGAAGCTTCCCCTGTAACAAACCTGTCACCCTGATTAACACCCTGGCAGCTGCATTTTGAACCAGTTGAACCTATCTTCAAAGTTAGTCCAAAGCACAGCACCTCATAGTAATCTAATCTGGCTGGGTATGGGGCATGAATTCTGGAGACCAGGTCTGGCTTTTCCAGGAAAGGATTTTGCATGCATACCAATCAAAAGGTACTCTTCCACCATGCAGCATAGTGAACTCAGAAAACAGATTGAGAAAAGGTCTGAAATGCCCATGCAATTCACCTTCCTCTGCAATTCATCTGCCCATTATATTACTTTCACGTTATCGCCCATTGCCACCAGGACTGGGAAGCTTCTGGTTGGGCAAACAGAGGGCACAGGTGACTGGGCAGCCACAAAGGGAGTAACACAAAAGTAGCTTCACAAAAGAGAGCCAGTGTGGTGTAGTGGTTAAAAGCGGTAGACTCGTAATCTGGTGAACCAGGTTCGTGCCTCCCCTCCTCCACATGCAGCTGCTGGGTGACCTTGGGCCAGTCACACTTCTCTGAAGTCTCTCAGCCCCACTCACTCACCTCACAGAGTGTTTGTTGTGGGGGAGGAAGGGAAAGGAGAATGTTAGCTGCTTTGAGACTCCTTCGGGTAGTGATAAAGCGGGATATCAAATCCAAACTCTTCTTCTCTTCTTCTTCAATGCTGAATCAGAACCCAGCACCAGTGGCCCGGTGGGAGAATGCTTTTAGATTGTCTGCCTCAAGTGACAGCACATCTTAGGCCTGCTATGCTCCAAGGCATAGCTGTTGCCTGCCACTAAGTAGCAACATAAGAAGAGTGAGTGAACAGACCCATCCAAGAGAGGCTGTACACCTTTCTGTCACATGATTATCTAAGGTAGAGATGTGGAAGCATTTTTGATCTGAGGGTTGCATTTCCTCATGAGCAGCCTTCCAAGGGCCACATACCAATAGTAGGCATGGCCTAATGCAAAAGCTGACAAGGCAAATGCACACAGCTCTTACCTTTGCACAATATTTTACATTCCAGTCATGCAAACATCAGATGTTTTTATATAAACACCCCTCTAGGCAAGCAAGAGACACCATCACAGTTAAGGACATATTCTAGCTGTGCAAAAACATTCCAGGAGATTGCAGACTGGAGGGTGTGTGGCTTAGAGAGAGTCTTGAACATCAAATTTTTTCCCTTACACCTCAGATTCCCCACCCTTGATCTCTGACAATGCTTTTGTCTTAGAAAGATTGTTGCCCTTCTCAGTAATGAGTAGCATAATTCAACAAACAAATATAATGAAGTATGTCTATAAAACTGTTTTTCAGATTCACAGCATACTAAATGTGTGCTGTGAACCGAGCCTCTCCACTTGGGTGAGTGCTGGCCAACATTCCTGCCCTGTGTGAAACCAAAGCCACCCATTTGCCTTTGTGCACCAACTATCCCACAAAGAAGTCAGAGCAATTAATCAATGTAATGTCTTTTTATTGCCTTCATAATTAGTTATGTCATAAAAGATCAGTCTGCTTCTCGAGCTAATTCCCTGAACCTCATCTTCAAATTTCTCATCAACATTCTATTAATCCCATGTATCATTTGCTTCCGTGATCCTGCTGGCTCTCAGCAGTATTAGAAGGCATGCTGGCTTATTTCCCTTGATTTTCCTTGATGTCAGCGGAGCATGGATCAGCTCACCTGACAGGATGTAAAAAAGGAACTGATCTCCATCTTGAGAGGTTGTGAGATAAACAATATGTCACATAACAGGACATGGAGGTATTACTAGCCCCTATTTCCATCATGCACTCCCTCCTCTTCTGTGGAGTCAAAGGGTAAGAAGTGCGATCTAGAGATGAGTGAAAATCACCTCTCAAAATTATCCACCCCATTTGCATGGGGTGTTCTGACCCATGAGGATTATCATCACCAAGGACAGGCAGGTAATCATTCAAGCAAGAAGGAAGCCAGTAGTCTCTGGGTTCCAGTCAGATAAGAAGGCAGAACCAGCAGCTTGGAGAGGTCAAAGTATGGATTTCAGATCCACAGTTAGTGATCCTGCAACTGGGGTTGAACATACAAGGTGTCTCAGCATTGTCATGGAGCAGGTGGTGCACCATTGAGTTATGCATTGACTAGAGAGCCCCATTCCCTGAATGTTACACCTAGCCAGTCATCTTCTTCAGTCATCAGTCTTCTTCTTCTTCTTCTTCTTCTTCTTCTTCTTCTTCTTCTTCTTCTTCTTCTTCTTCAGCCATCAGCCATCAGCTTCTAGGCCCTGGGATTTTAAGCACTATGAGTCCCCCTCCCCCGGGTCTCTGATCCCCCAAGGAGTCTGAATAACTGTAGTTTGGTGACAGAAGTTTCTCCTCAAGGTTGGAGGGTAGAATATGCAGTCTCTGGTACCTTTGACTGCACGTGTAATGGAGAAGGAAGTGGCTCCATATTTTTCTGAGGCCTTCTTTCATCATAGCATTCTGCCTCTGAATATTCCTGGTCTGGGACCATGACAACTGAGGGCTCAGTTCTCAACATTGAAAGGAAGGCCTTAGCATCTTAAAATAGGAAGACTGAGACTGCCCTGCCTTGATCTGGTGGTAGTCAGGTATCAGGGCACTCTAGACATGTCTTAAAGAGAAGCTGAAGTGGTCCAAGAGTGGGCATGGTTTAGTAGCAGTATTATGAAGACAAACACAGTAGATCAGTTCAAATGCAGGCAGTAGGGGTCAACAGGGAACAATCAGTCAGGACAC
This sequence comes from Podarcis erhardii, assembly GCF_964252035.2. Lineage (NCBI taxonomy): Eukaryota > Metazoa > Chordata > Lepidosauria > Squamata > Lacertidae > Podarcis > Podarcis erhardii. The sequence goes on from NC_138504.1 coordinate 17,183,041, forward strand.
AACATAGGAGCAAGAAGCTGAGTTTCATAGAGCTAAGAACCTGTGCTGTTCTTGAGGTTAGTGGTCTGCAACTGAGAGCTTATGTAGCTTGGTCACCCAGACCCAACTGTAACTGGTGAGCTCAGCCTTAATGGCTCCCTGCTCATGAGGAGGCCCCTTACTCATGAAGACCCTGGTTTCTGTGGGCCTTGAGACACACACTCCATGAACAAGTGGTTGCTAGAAATTGATGCAGGGATTCCCTGGGGCTGCAAGGTAGTTAATCTCCTTTGTTTCAATGGACAAAGAAGCTGTGACAGGTGACTCAGAAACCATGTCTGTGAGTCCCTCTGGGCCCTGTGCTGCAGAATGACCTGGTATTAATCCTCCAGAAATTCTGAGGTGACTGGGGTAGCACTGTAGTAAGGAGGTCCCCTAAGGTTTTTGAGCTTTGTGTCATGAGGGTCTTCATCAGAGGAAAACTCAACCTGCCTTGAACATAGGTCAGGGATGACAAGAAAGAGTAAGGGACCAAACGTGGGGCTTCCTTCAGTAATAAAAAATATGTGTCCAGTTCACGCACATTCCTAACATTCTCCATCCTGTTTGTGACTAGAAATATTGAAGAGAGGGGCTGAATATTCTCCAGCTGTTTTGTGAAAGGGAGCCCTGAAAAAAGGAAAATTCTTGGAGAATTTCTCAGAAAATTGACACTGTTTGCCTCACACTTCAGTAGACAATTCCTTTGTGAAACATGCACATTTCAGCAGAAAACTTTAAAATGATGACCACTCATCTCAGCCCAAATCTTGGCTTGTAAAGTCACCTTTATGGTGGGGGGAGAGGAGGACCATGGCTTATTTCCAAGATGTCCTATGGAAAGTGTCTATTGTGGCCCTTCAAATCATATGTTCTGCATGGAAGTTGTATAGATTCCCTGGGCCTACATACAGTTGGCGAGACAAGTTATCAGTGACATTATCAGCTTGTAATGCAAATGCATTAAAATGAGTTACTGTGTAATTACCGTTGCCTCTGACAGATTTACCTTGAAGTTACCATGTTGCTGCTGCTAAAATAACATGGGTTATTTCATGATAATTATGTAAGCTGGAGTTGCAGTTGTGCACAATTCTTCAGTGATAATAAAGGCAGGCATTGTGCCAGCACAGCGGCAATGGTTCACTCTCGGAGAAAGGAAAGAGATGAGAACATGCACTGACAAACCAAACAATGCCAAAAGCATCAAGGGAGGGGGGATACTTTAGGGGAATAAGATTCAAAAAGAGCACAGATGGACAGGATGCAAGTAAACAAATACAATGTGCCCATTCCTAATGAGAGCGCTATGATGCTATGCCCCAAGTGATAGCTGTGCTACCATGTCCCCTGTGCCAAAAGAATAATCAGTTTCATATTATTGTAAAGTTCTTTTGACTTTAGAAATTCCTCTTTCCCCCTTCTGCATTTAGAATGCGTTGTATCGTAGCCGGAATGATTGTCCAGGGGTTCAAATCCCAAACTCACTCATGAAACTCTCTGTGTGACAGTCATCATCTATTAACAGAACCTACCTCAAATTGTTAGGATGCGGGTGGCACTGTGGTCTAAACCACAGAACCTAGGGCTTGCCAATCAGAAGGTTGGCGGTTCAAATCCCCATGATGAGGTGAGCTCCCATTGCTCGGTCCCTGCTCCTGCCAACCTAGCAGTTCGAAAGCACGTCAAAGTGCAAGTAGATAAATAGGTACCACTCCGGCGGAAAGGTAAACGGCGTTTCCATGCCCTGCTCTGGTTTGCTAGCCACATGACCATGCTAGCCACATGACGCCGGCTCCCTCAGCCAATAAAGCGAGATGAGTGCTGCAACCCCAGAATCAGTCATGACTGGACCTAACGGCCAGGGGTCCCTTTACCTTTACCTCAGATGGTTACTTGTGAGGATAAAATGAGGGTTGGACCACTTCAAGTTTCTTAGGGGAAAGTGGAGGTGTAGTCAGATGTTATAAATACATAATTGCTTGTTTGCTCACTTGTTTGTTTGTGAATGGTAGAATCTCTATAGTAAAACCACAGGGAACACTGATCCAGACTATAGTCCTTACAGCTCTATTTTTTCTATTCAGCCTTCCAGTGATTCTCACAGGTCTTTCCATTCCTACCTGGAGATCTTGGGGACAGAATCCAGGAGCTTTTGCATGCAAGGCATGTGCTGTACCACTGAACCTATGTTTTGGCGCAGTGTTTTAATGTAACAGAACAAAATCCACACCCAGGCATGATAGAGCTAGGTAGGCATACTGTGGTTTTCAATACCTAGCATCTACTTAAAACAAAACTGATAAATTCACTCTGGGATTTTGTCTAAGCTTTCAAGATTCTCCAAGAAACGTTTCAACAATCAGCCCTCACTCATTCTAATTTTGATTTTGTACAGGAAAACATGAGTTCTCAAAATGGTGCAGCTTTCCAGATTATCATTCATAAACGAATGACTACAAAGCAAGATTTGCACTTACCTGAAGTACACATGGACTCAGGTGCACTGAGAAGTTCTGTGATCACTGATGCAGCTGGATCCCAGCAAACCTCCATAGGAGCCATTACCATCTGCAGTATCAAGGCCCATAGGAAGATGCTTCAGTCTTCTGAGCATAGACACAGTCAATGACAGCAACTCCTTAGAAGTGTTCTGGCACTTTCAGGGTATATGTGATGCCTCTGTGCTCACCCTGCCATCTCAAAATCCCTGTGACATTTCTGAGGAAATGTCACTCCAATTTATGCCCAGTAATTGCTGTTCTATTGAGCTTATCATGGTTTTTATTGGCATTGACAATGGGAACAAATAAACCATCCAGTCTTTGTCTATTCACTAAAATATGGGAGACATTTGCAATGCACAAATTCCTTTTAATACTTTATTTTATTATCTTGACAGTGCTGCTGAGGTGTCTCTGCCCACCTACAGGGGGACCCTTTAGCACAGCTGATTCCACTTTGGGCAAATGTAAGCTGTATTGTTGTTTTACCCACCCTTTACCATTAGGAACAAGGGTGGGTTATAACAATTTAAAAATGCAGTATTAAAATCAGTGGAAACAAATTACAGTCAATAGAATAGGTCTCTCTCTCTCTCTCTCTCTCTCTCTCTCACACACACACACACACACACACACACACACACACACACCTGGGTTAAGTACTTAATTTGTTCTGGAGGTCCGTCCTTAACCTGAAACTGTTCTTAACCTGAAGCACCACTTTAGCTAATGGGGCCTCCTCCTGCTGCTGCGCCGCTGGAGCACGATTTCTGTTCTCATCCTGAAGCAAAGTTCTTAACCCGAGGTACTATTTTTGGGTTAGCGGAGTCTGTAACCTGAAGCGTATGTAACCTGAAGTGTATGTAAACCGAGGTACCACTGTATCCCAGAGAGTTTGCTGTAAGTGCTAATCAGGTGTTTGACAGTGATATGTTTGACAGTGATAGGCATTGCCTTCTCTATGGAGTTCCTAGCAGAACTCCATAGTGAAATTCCAATGGAGAATTCCATAGTGCAGCCAATTGCAGTGGGCTTGCTGTCACATAAACTGGGCATAGGGGGTGCTAGGGACTCCAGCCACCTCAATATTTTGAATCAAGGGGCTCAACCCCCCCCAAAAAAATATCTCTTGCCAGCATCTCTTGCCACCCCAGGTGCCCTCACTGCACCCCAACCCCCACCCAGGAGCCAAAGGGGGCTGGGGTGAGTGAGGGTGAAGGTCACCCTCTGTGTGTGTCCCCTCCCCCCCCAGCACATACCATGGGGAGAAGGAGACTGAGCATGCAGGCCAGTGCCACATTCCATATCTTCCCCCCTACCCCACCCCCTATTTCTGCACATGTCCCACTGAGCAGGACACGTCACGTGACATCACATGACATGTCTATGGGGGGGGGGGAGTTGGCACCCCTGATTTCAGGTATGGGAACATGAAAGGTGTATACAGAGTATCCAGAGTGACAGAAGATGCCATGGTGGTTCAGGGATCTTCAGAGGGTACCTTGTCCACGTTCCTCTCACAACTGACAGCACCACTGCTTCTGACATCTGTCTACAGTTCAGCCCATGTGTCATTATTCCCCATGTTGCAGGAAGGGGTGAAGCTGAGTAACATTTGCTTGCCTAAAGGCTCCTTGTCTATTCATGTTATAGCAACTCAGGAGGGTGCCTTATATTGAGTCAAGCCACTGGTTCCTCTAGCTCAGAATTATCTACACCAAGTGACAGCAGCTCTCAAGTGTTTCAGACAAGGTGTCATTCCCAGCCCTACTTGGACATCCCAGGGATTGGACCTGGGACATTCCACGTACAGAGCAGGTGCTCTACTACTGGAACCACAGCCCTAAACCTGAGGCAAGATTTGAACTAGAGACATTTCAAGACACCATTTATCCTGTGGAGTGAAGAAGGGCTGTGGTTCAGTGGCAAAGCACCTGAATTGCATGCAAAAGGCTCCAGATTCAATCCAGGTTTTATCTCCTATCTAAAGTGCTTAGTTGGCGTGGGTGATAGTGAACATTGCTAGTCTAATTCAGTACGTGGCAGCTTCTAATGTTTCTGTGTTTTAGCCACTGTGCATCACAACTTCCACTTGAACCCCAAACTATATTTCTACCTCTATATTTCTTCTGAAACAAATACTTCTTCCATTTGAGCAAAGGCACTCCAGGTGCTCTCATTGTGACTACTGCAATATTTGAGGAAGGAAAAACTCCATCAGAATATAGGCTCCTTTCCCCCTGCTTTTTCTTTGGTAAACAAGAGTGGCTTTCTTCTGAGACGTATTTACTGGTGTGGATATAAGATCCTGCATATGTGCTCTGAAGACATAATAGACACAAGCTTCTCTCACTGGTAACTTTTGTCACCTGCAGAATTTTTACACAATTCTTTCCTCAACGATAACTAATCCCAAATCCTCTTCACAGCTTTTATATGAGTCATGTTGGATTTTTGTATTATCAAGTTGAAAGAAAGCTATCAGAAAACAAAGTCAGTTGTTTATGTGCGAGAGAGGCTCACACATAGAAACTAAGGCTGATTCTCCCATTGTATTTTCCAGTTGATGTAGCTTTGCATAACTCTCTTTACTCTTTTAGAATTTCCTGGTGCCATTAAAATGTCATTTGCTGACAAGCTGAGAGGTGGGGTTTCCTCAAATAATGACTAATTGTTTTGAGAGAGGGAATTGCAGTTTTCATTACCCACTGTGGCCTCTTGGGGAGGGGTCATGGCTCAGTGGCGGGGATGGGGAGATTCCATTAGGTAGCATTCAAAGGGATTCGTACCAAATTAGGACTTCCTGAAACAATACACAAACTGGAACACAGTTTCCTATGAAATTAACAATTTCCTGAATTTTGTAACTGCTCCGGCCAAGCAATAGGCATGGTGTGTGCATAAATGCATATATTAGTAAGAATATCAAACAAAATGTATTATATTAGAGGGAAAGTGCTTTCAATTATTTGTATGTTTGATAAACTGCACACAAAGGTGGTTGTTCAGATAAAGTAATGGTAACATGCTGGAGAATTTTCACGAGTATTCTTTTAAAAATAATAATTCGCAGAATGCAGAAATAACTGAAAACTTAAATAACATTTAAAGACCTCTACTAACTAGTTGAGCACTGTGCTTCCAGTGCAAAAGCTTCCAGAATCCAAGAACAAATTCGGCACTGCCCTACCATGTTCATTATCTTCTCCTCTTCCTGCTTCTACCTACCCAAATAGTAGAGGTGCTCCCAAGCTGAAGTGGAGGGGCAGTTATTCACTGATGTAGCTCTAAGGGTCCAGTCACAAGCTATCGAACCTCCTCTGCTCATGCTGGGTCTTTCACACATCAGACAGCAACACTGCAGTGGCTGTCTTCAAAGCTGGCTTAATGGAGTTGGGCCACCCAGCTCTACTAAGGCAGCGGGGTTTTACAGGTGGCCACCAATCAGCAAATTGGTGGTGCCAGAAAACCCCTGTGCCTTTGTCTGTGTGGTTTGATTGATACTGACATCATATCTGGTGAAATCAAACCATGATACTCCTATCTAGGGTGGTTGTCCTCTTCCACCGAGTGCACAGCTTCAGGTGGGATGCACATGAAGCAATGAGGGAGGGAGGGGACACCCACCTAGCCAGTCAGATCAGCCGAATCAACCCTGGCAATCAATGGGGTGAAAGATGTTGCAGCCAGATTGCACTCACATTGCCCGATGAATGCCTATTAAAGAACGCCCACTCGTTTATATGTTTTACTTGTGGTCAAGGACAGTTATTAACTCTTTTATTTGCATAGTTGTAAACTTTCAGAATGCATTTTGTATAGCCAACCATCTAGCTATATCTGTATTTTATTGTTTTTGATTCCTTTGCTATGGCTTGTGACTGACACAGATAAAGATTTTAACCATCAGGTCAACCATGATATCAGGTGGGTTGCCCCATTCACCTGTCAAAATGGACCAGGGGAGTTCAAGGAGCTCAAGATTCAGCCGTTGACCCCATCCAATTTCCCACCCTGGAATCCACTTATGGAATTAGACTTCCATGAACATCTCTCTTGCAGGGTCAGGAGCTTTGGATATAAATCAGATATACATCCAAATGTACACTTGTGTGCATCTTTCAATTCTAAATTGGTGGCCAGGCCCTGCTTTACCTGCCTTTGATCTCCATTACTCACAGCACTGAGCCAGACTTCTCTTTGAGAGTCAGAACTTCCTGTGTTTCTACAAAGCTGCCATGGAGCTTGCAAAATTAATTTGCAGCAAGCTCAATGTTCATTCCCAGCAACAACGACCCTCCCTGACACTCCTCTTCCTTTTTGTTTCATGTTTATAGAAACTTGCAAAGCTAATGGAGAGGCAGACTAAAATTAACAGCTAGCAAATACCTTGGGACGCAGCCTCAGATACATAAATTACTTAAGTCAAAGTCATGCTGAATTGGAACAGAAAAGAGATGGCACAGTTCATGGCTGAAGGATAAAGCCATGGTTTCATTCTTGGACTGAAACATGGAAGTGGAGGAACAAGAATACTGGGTACAAAACACAGGTTCTTGCTGATGTCTGTTAAATATTTTACATACATCTGTTTGGCTATGTTATATAAACTTGCTACTCTGTTCTGCTGGGACTAGGGCCTGCAGGGAAAGAAGTAATGAATATCAGATACTTTTCTAGTCCAAGTCTGAGGTGGAGTAAGGCGGGGCAAGGCAAATCAGGACCCTGGTCAGCTCCCATTGGGCCTCACATGCTGACCTTGCAAACGTATTGCCTCAGCCAGTGCTCATAGTCACTGTTCTGTTACCTCATTGTGTCCTGCTTCACCAAACCCAGGACCTGCTTCTGATGCTCCTACACTTCACCCATTCTACTACTGTTAGAAGCAAGGCTTCAAGCATCTTGTTGTCCACCTGCAACCTGACTTCCAGTCTACCTGTCTCTGTGCCCAATTAGACCAATGGAGGAATTGCATAGAGACCAGCAGCACATCTCATACTCCCCCAAGAGCTAAGAATATTCACACACTGACCACTCCTCGAGTGTTTAATCCCATCTTAAAGCATGGGAACCAGTGAATGCAAAGACAGTTGTGAAATGTGTGGGCATCATGAGAAAAAAAAACAGCTTTTGAAGAAGAATCTGGAACTACCAGTGTCACTCAAATTCTTTGTCCACCAAGGTAATAATCTACTATATTACCATTATTGTAGTTCAATGTAAGGATTCCATCTGTCTGTCTTTCTCTGCCCCCACCTGCATAGCAGCAGGTCTTGAGTTTTAAAGTTATGTGACAGATGGGTTTTAGCAGGTGATGATTTAACCTGCACAGAGATGCAGTGAAGGAAGTACATTTCACCTGTTGAACTTCTGCCTGTCAAAGATATAGGAGCTCTTCTTCTAAATACAAAGTGGTAATATCTGTAGTAATATCAAAGCTACCAACATGAGTTTGACCAAACTGCGGGAGTCAGTGGAAGAGAGGAGTGCCTGGCATGCTCTGGTCCATGGGGTCACGAAGAGTCAGACACGACTAAACGACTAAACAACAGCAACAACAATATCTGTAGTGCTCAATATGCTCTCCAAAGACTGCAGAGGTGTTTTTGTTTAAGTGTTTCTGAACAAACAATAGAAGAAATAATATAAAATAACAGCACAAATATAATAAGTGTCATTTGATGAAAATTTGCAAAGTGACAAGGATCTTTGTGCACCTGTAATCACACCGAGTAAGTAGTGTAATAATGAAGCCTCATTATATCATTAAGCATTGTGTTTTGTGCATATATATATATATATATATATTTAAAAAACTTATACAGGTTTGCTTTGTTTTAAAGTACTCCATAAGCTTTTATAAAAATGTGGAAATGGGTCAAAGCTTTCTGGGAAATTGGAATGTGTTCTTCATTAATAACAGGTGTGGGTTTTGTTGGGGGCATGTGTGACCGTTTTCCTAGTATGGAAATATAAAGACTTGACAGAAAGAATTTCAAGTTCAGGTGACAAGCTTCAGTGCTTGGAAAGTTTGCTTTAAAAACGGATTGAACCCAGCTCCCACTCATCCCCTCCAAAAAGGAATTAGTTTCAATTCATCTACCCCCTCCGAACAGGAACTAATTCCATTCCAGTTCAGTTCACAATTTGGCCCACAATTAATGCTCATGGTTCACAGCATCCCCCCCCCCCAACCTTCAGAATGTTGCAGGCTGTTCCACTAAAGAATATCATATACCTAGGAAGACTAATAAAACTTACACACATACCCACACATACCCACACACTTAAATACAGTTTAAATGTTGTTTTATTTATTTTTTCACAACAACAATGATATTTATGCTTAAACAGCAGCATCAGTTTTCACACAGGTAGAAATGATAAAAGCTACACATTGCACCACTGCAGATGATCAAATGTCCAGGAGTTTTGGACGCAGTCAGTAAAAAAAGACACAGAGCATTTTAGCAGATATTCTAGCAGCCTAATGCCAGCCTGTGAGAATATGGGAAAAGCTGCAAATAAAATGATGGGTTTTGCAATGGAATTTCATGGGGTCACCAATCTTTTTGGGCTAGTGGGTACATTTGGAATTTTTAGAAAGTTTCACAGGAGCCAATTCTTTGGGTGTGTGGCTACATAGAAAATAACTGCCACATCTAAAAGAGTAGAAAAAGAAAGAAACCCACAAAATCATGCTGGCAGGTCCTCCAGCAGTGATTCCCCACCCCCCAAATCAATGGGGGGGGGGGAGGCACCTACATCAGCCACTGTTCTATTTGTTCATAGATGGAAGCTCTTTGTTCTCTCCTTTACCCAGAGAGAATAGGCATCCATTCCTGGCATCCAGCAACATGTTCAAAATAGGAGAGGCTGAGCCAATGTAAACTGGAACTGAGCACTGTGGATTTTTGAAGGGGCTATTTATTGAGCTATTCATTGAAGAGGTACTGGAGGGCAAACAGGTGACCCCGTACATTAAGCATGTTTTCCAAGAAGAGGCTGTAAAAACAGCAACAGCACAACCCTTTGCAAATAATCTCCATAGAGAACCACCTGGCCCAAAGGAATTACCTTAAGCACTGTGCCTGGGGCAATTTCCCATCGATTTAACATCACCTATGGAAACAGTGCAACCTTTCCTAGCATTAAGCAATCAGGTAGCATAAGACTACTCTGTAGTGGATCTGGGAGGTCAGGAGGCTAAAAGGCTGTACTCTGAATGTCCTGGGGCTCCAAATTGTTCCTGGTGGAATGACAGTGAGGTACTTCCATGATAGGCAAACTGAAACAAGGCAACACATTCCTCAAATGAGTGGCATTTCCTTTCAATATTTCATAGAGCATGGCTGTATCACTGTAAGGCACATTCCCTCTTTCCCCCCCACCCCACCCACATTGCAGCACACCTGCCTGAGTGCTTTTCACAATGTAGCGGCAGTGATGCACTTACATCAGCAGGGTTTCGTTTAATGGAGGCAGCTTCCGAGTTTGTGCCATTCAGACTCAACTCTAAGCACTGCCTCTAAATTCATTTTGGCACTGAATATATGCATCCGACTAAGCTGAGAATCGCGCCAACGCTCTCTGTGCATGGAATAACAAACACATAAACATCTGAGTTTCTGGCAAACTTTTCAGTGCTATTTAATTCTTTTGGCATGCCTCCTTTTATTAACCAAATTAAATTTGGGGGTGAGAGAAAGAGGGTGGAGGCATGGGGGGGGGGGGAATAGAACTGAAATGGAAAAATTTCCTAGGTATGCAGTGACAGCAGCTAGAATTTTGATGGCCCAGAAATGGAAACAGGAAGAAATGCCAATGAGGGAAGAATGGAGAATGAAACTGATGGAATATGCAGAAATGGACAAATTAACGGGGAAAATTCGGAACCAACGCGATCAGAGATTCACTGAGGACTGGAATAAATTTACAGAGTATATCAAAAATGTATGTGAGGAGCAATTAACGCTTGTTGGCTTTCAAGAAGCTCTGTGAAAATGATTGATAGAAATGTTGCTTAAAAGATATGATAAGTTTAAGATTGTTAAAGCTCAATATAAATTTAAGAAATGTGAGTAATTGTGATAATATGGAAAATTGTCAGATAGGCTGAGGGAAGTCTAAAAGATGTATATCTTAGAAGTGGCTGTTAAACATGGATGGAATGTATATTGGAAATTGAATAAAAATTAATTATATATATATAAAAAAGAAATGGAAAAATTTCCGTAAATGGAAAAATTAATTCTAAATGTGACTAAGGTTTGCTCCTTTGAAATTTGCCCACCACTCTCCCCAAACACATATGGGGGAAGAGCAGTCACATAAATGAAACAAACAATATTGGGTGAATAGTGGGTGCAGGATGGGCTGTGCTCACTGATCAGGGAAAATGGCTGGAAGGAGATGCGATAAGAATCTCGACTGACCTCGGAGAGATAACCTTGCCTTAAAAATGAACCTGAAGCAGCATTATGCCAGGCAAAGCGAACCCTACACAGCATGTGACCATAACCATTGTGGCAGGTCTGGTATGGGAAATCATGTTGCTGTTGAAATAGGAGGGAGCTGTGGCCGCTTTTAGTTGATTGTCTTCAAGCCCATGATTCTTAGCGAAGTGAGTGCTGCATATTGCAGGTCAGGATGTGCCTTGGCAAGAGGGAGGCTGAAGAGGGTGAGGATCATTGTCTTTCTTCCCCATTTCACAGTTCATAGGTATATAGTATATAGTACTTTTTGATTTTTTTTGTAAACACCTTAGATACAATTTGGGCATTGAGAGGCAGATAAAGGTTCGAAACAAACAAAAACAAACAAGATGTTTTCGAGAAAAAAGTCAAAAGAAATGGACCCAAAGAGAGAGAATATTAGACACCACTTTGAAGACTCACTACCTCTTTGAAAGCAGTTGGTTCTTCACATGAAAGTTTATTGGAGCCTTGAGAAATCAGAAGGGACTTTGTTGATAGAAACAAGTACAAAATGAAAACACAACAGGGCTGCCATCTTGGTCAGGAGCCCTGATGTTAACAGTAATGGCAATCCAAAGCAGAGGTCAGGTTCTAATAAAAAAGTGCTGCAGGTGTCAAATACCATCACCACTCAGTTAAATGCCTTGCAGTTTCTTCTTGGATTTCCTCTGCAGAACCCTGTAGAAACTTAATATCCAATAAACAGGATGACTGTAGTATTCTCTGTTCAATCACAGTATTAAACTTCTTCCCTGCACACCCCCTCCCAACCATTAATGGGGTCAAATTCTTAACTTACCCTATTGATGCCTCAGTGGCATTCTTTTTTCGAAAATAAAAATAAAATTCTGCATTTGGGGTGGGGTGGGGGAGAGAGTCTCTCAGCTGAAAATAAGCTGAAAAGAAATGTGTTTTGTCAAAGCCAACTAGAGGATGCAGCCCCTGGTCTCTCCTATCTTCCTGCAGAGTGTGATGGGTGAAGAATACAGTGCTCCACTGTATTCAAGTCAAGGGATGGGGAACCTGTGGCCCTCCAGATGCTGTTGGACTGCAGCTCCTATCAGGCCCAGACAGCATGGCCAACAGACAGTGATGATGCGAGTTGTAGTTCAACAACATCTGGAAGGCCACAGGTTCCCCATTCTGCCTAATTAAATTAGGGTATCATGAAGTCATTTACAATGTTGTTGTTGTTGTTGTTGTTTCTTCCTGCCAGCTGCAGTCTTGGGTAAAAACCAGTCTGACTTTTATCCCCGGGAAGCAGACCTGAGTGAAAACTCTAGGAGTCTGCCTCAGGCCTGCCCCTGCCTATGGCCACACCCTCACACCCACCCATGATTGGTCCAAAATTGCAGGTGGGCAAATTGGAATCCTGTGGCTGGTGGGAGAAGCTGCAGCATCTCCTGATGGGCGACACAGCCCGAGACCATGCCATGGGACTGAGGATGAAGTTGAAGTTGGCGGAGGGCTGCAAACACCACATTACATCCTTTGGGCCTGAGGTTCTGGATTCCTAAGTTTGCACCTGAACAGCACCGTCTTCTCCACTACAGTGAGATGTATTGTACTTCTATTTAAATTATAGTCATTATCTCTAAATTTGGAACTATACTGTAAATTAGTACTTGTCCTCTTTTGTTCCTTTTTTATGGGGAGGGGATGGCATTTCACTTTTCTGGCAATGCGTAAACAGCCATCCTCCTGGCCCCAGTAGGTGCACCTGTAGTCTGATCTGGAAGAGCTCTTCTTATATTATTGTGTGAGAATGGATATGGGGAACTAAACTTCCTAGGAAATTATAATAAAAAGGGGAAGGGGTTTTGAGTTGAGGTGGATTTCAAGAGTGATTGAGCAAAAGGGAGGGTGGGCAAAGGGTAGTATTGATATGTGTGGAAGGAGAAGTTCCCTCCCCAAAAAAATAACAAAGAAGAGGAGGAGTAAAGTGGCAAATAGTACATCACCATTTTAAAAAAGAAAGCTCTCTCCCTCGCTGTGCAGCTCTTCAAAGCAGTCTGTTTCCTTTCCTCCACCCTGGCCCTCTAGAGAACATGCTTCGGCTTTCAGGCCTGCTGTGTTAATTACCATTTCCCTGATTGCCTTCAATGAGATGCTACACTTTTGTTATTTGAACAATAGATGTTGGAGGGGTTTCAGAGCCCTTTAAGAAGCTGAGAAGCTGATTCCATCTGACTCATATGATGTACATGTCTGTATGTGTTGGGTGAGTGATGTGGATTTCTATATAGCAGTCCAAACTTGTAGTGTGACTTGGGCAAGATTGAGGGCAGAGGTACAACATTCAATGGATGACTGCAATAAATGGGCTGAGAAAAAGAAATGTTGTATCATTGGAGAAACTAAGTGTATGCTTAGAGAAACTATCTTATGGAGTAGGGGGAGAAACTTGCTTCAGCTCACATTTACAAAGGAACTTTCCTCCTTTGCACTTTACAAAACAATGCATAATCCAAAACACAGCCATCCTTCAAAATCTGCTGAATTTTGTAGGGCAGTTCTTCAGCCAAAATGCATATACTGGGGGTAAAGAATGCATAAAACTGCATATGTTTAGTGAAAATAACATATGAAAATGCATTTAATTGGGGGGGGGGGAAGTTTCTTGAAACAATGTGACTATTAGGAGAAATTAATTTGCTGATAAATTTTCATGAGGACATTTGACTTGTCTTACCAGATCAGACCAGTGACCCACCTGGTCCAGCATCCTGTTTTCACAGTGGTCAGCCAGATGCCTCTAAGAAAGCCTGAAAGAAGAACCTGAGCACAATAGAAATGTGGAAAACTGAAGACTGGAGAAATCAGAAACTGAAGTTGACATATTCCCCCTTTCCGATCTGGAAGGCACAGCACTGGCTACCCCTGAGCGACGATCCTGTCTGGAGATGGCGGATGAGAAACTATGACACTTTCTTGAAAAACTGCTGACATTAGATCTTGCTATTTAGAGGGTTAATTAGGATTGTTAAGGAAGATGCTTCTCTCAACTTTTGTTCTGTAGTTTAATTTAAAGATTTTTTATCATCACAGGATGTGTACATTTCTTGCTTAAGGATATGATAACCAATCAAGAGTGTTTGCTAATCATTGTTTTGTGAGTTGATTGTTGTTTGCTACAAATTTGTGTGTGCAATTTTAATATGCAACAACAACAACAAAAAGCTGGCTCGTGCTCTGAACTAAGATTTGTTCCTCTCCTGGTATATAAAAAAACCCTAGACCATAAGCAAAAGTATTATTTGATGCCCTGTTTTATTTTAACCCAGTGTCACGTCAAGGCATAAGACCAAACATTCTACCTCAGAGAGATAAAGATATCGGTTAATTTTAGAGATGCATTGAAGCACCCACGGGATTTGTTTGTTTGTTTGTTTGTTTGTTTACAAGTTCGGGAGGTCAGGATTAGGCAAAAAGGGCTGGGAGGGGGGGGGAACCCTGGCACTGTTCTTTGGAAGAGGGCAACACCTATTAACTTGCAGGGGCTGTGTAGACACATGCCTTTTTAACCCCCTAAAAAACTGTCATCATTTGAAGAGATGCTGGAGCTGCAATCCGTGGCTGGCAATGTTAATTGCATATTGATGGCCCAATGTAAATGATACATCATGCCACAGTGCCATTCTCAGGGTAGATAGTGGGTGGTGGGTGGGAGAAAGATAGCTGGCTGCATTGCTGCCACTTGAATCAATACGAAAGCTACTCCTTATTTATTTTTTAAAGACTTTCTTACCCACCCTTCAACCACATAACCATAGAACATTAAAATCCAACAAGACAATTGCAAACAAAGCAAAGAATGTATATGGAGTGGCAGAGGTGGCCCAATGAAAACCACACAAATCTTAAGTGTCAAAGACCAGGGTTAAACACCCAATGGAGCAAATAACTAGGATGCTTGATGCAGCTCAGTGTGGAGGGAGTTCCACATGTCAGGAGCGGCTATAGGGAATGACCTCATTTCGACCATCATCTACCAAGTTTCTGAGAGCAGTAGGACCATGAAAGGTGCACCTTTGGCCTCCACCAATCTTACACCCAAGAGGAACATCTTCTTCCTCCCTCTGCCTTCCTTGCCCAGAAAGAAACAACAAGAACCACAGCTGCCTCCTTTCACAATGGTAAGACCTCTGACTTGAAAACCCATACATTCCACCTTTCTCACGTGGAAGTTGACAAAAGCCCCCTCCCACACACTTTCACACTGGATCTGATGGCCACACACAAACACCCCAAAGTTTGCATGTTCATTTCCACAGTCTCTGCTGAGGTTTATACATCCCACTGTCAGAGGCAGTATGCTTCTGAAGACCTGTTTCTGGAAACTTCAGGAGCAAAACATGCTTTTGCACTCAGGTCTTGCTTGCAGACTTCCAAAGGAATCTGGTTGGCCACTGTGAGAACAAGATGCTGGACTAGATGGGCCCCTGATCCCTATGTTATTATTAAGGATTGCCTTAGAGCCTGGAGGTGAGCTCTCAGGATGCGTTCTACATCCATGGGTCCCTGGAAGCAGGATAGACCCTTACCTGGATTAGCTTCCTCAAAACGTGTTGTCTTTTGCTTGTGAGTGTGCTCTCAGTACTCAGCAACTATTTCTTACCCTGCCTGTTTCTCTCAGTATAATACTTTCCCTCCCTTATAATCTCGATACGATCCCCTTAATACCTACTCTCCCCCCACCTCACCCCCTTGTCATACCTCTCAGCTATTCCTCATAATACAGCCTGGAACATTTCTATGCTCACTTACCCGTAAAGCTTGCCAGCTCTCTGAAAGATGAAAATGATCTAAGACAAAGAAAAAAGAAAGACATGCAGCTAAAAAGTGAAGGTTACCATCTTACCATACTCGAAGGGGGTGGGACATAGGAGAATCAGTGTGACTTTTGGATTTACTAGCCAAGCAAAAGAGTGCTACTGCCATGTCATTTATCATTCCAATTTGCTTGGCAAATCTCATGAAAATTTCACAGCTATGGCCATTGTGTTGCTGGAAACCTGAACTGGCAGCCTACAAGAAGAAGAGAGACATTGATATAATGCTGTAAAAGGATTTCCCTGTCTATCCGGCAGAGAATTAATTTCTCTGCTAGGTGGTAAGTTTTATATATTTCAGCTGGCAATGGGTCTTCACGGCTTAATTCTGCAAAACACACAGAAAGGAGACTAATTCTCTGTTGCCTCCTTGAAATCAGAGGGACAGAGATGAAATTAAGACACAGCCATTGACATAAGCACTATTGCAGGTGTGTGTGTGTGTGTGTGAGAGAGAGAGAGAGAGAGAGAGATTATATTAGCTATGTGGGAATCATTTTTTTAAGAGACTCCTGCAAAGCTGGAGTAACTTTTAAATGACCCAAACACATTTTTCAGAGATGATTGTGTTGGTTCCAAAAAAGTCAAACTAGCACCACACTGGAAAGGAATGCATTCTTTCTGCAGGAAACACCCATAGCATCAATCCCCATTCACGTGACTGGGTCATTTAAAGTGGCCAATACTCAGGAACTGCTCATGGAAGCATATTTCCCATGCCCATTAAGTAAGGATAGTGTTTATCTGAATACTAGTTGGTGAGAATCACAAATGGGGAGAGTAATGTTGCACTTGAATCATGCTTGTGAATTTTCCATGGGTCCATGGCTGGCCACTGTGAAAAGGGATGTTGGACTAGAATGGTTTCTGGCCTGAGTCAGCAGAGTTCATATTACATTCTTAACATCACTGACCCCAACTGATCTTTGAAAAGTGTTTTACTCACTCCAGTTTGCCACCCCAAAAAACAGTGCCAGGTCTTTCTCTCCCACGCCCACAACCACCAGACATTCTGAATGCTGCTGGAACATTGGGATCAGCCCTAGTCTGAACTTTGAAGACTATCTCCTAACAAAAGCTGTGTATCCTCCTGCTCGCATACTTTTTCCTATCACCCTCAGATGCAAACTGCATTTTTGTAGGGTCCCGAAGTGTTGCGTTTCATTCCCGAAAAGTGATTTTTCATGGTCATTAGTCATATGCTTCCCTGTCACTTTGCCATTACTTTCACCAAGCTCCACCATATCCATCATCGGTTGTTTTTTAGAAGTGACACTTTCAACCCCAACTCCCTGCTGTCTGCTACATTCTCTTTTATTTCCTCCTGGGCAGTGCTGAAGTACTTCTGTTCCTCTCTTTGCCCATTCATCATATGGAATCTATCTACCCTTTTCCGGTCCTCCTTAGGTACAATTTCAGCACCAGGCTGGAATGTGGCATGTACAAATAAACCTACCAATAAACTCTGCTTCTGCCTAGAAGAGGTGTACACCGTTTCCCAGGCATATGCAAGTGGGAACATATTGCTAAATTTAAATAGCTAGATTTAAAGCCTTTAAAGCCCTGAAGAGTCTAGGACACAGGAAAGAGCCAATGTGGACCCTCTAGATGTTGCTGGACTCCAGCTCCCATCAGCACCAGACAGGATGGACAGTGGCCATGAATAATGAGAAATGTGGGAATCACTGGGTCTAGGACCAGGTTGCTTTGAGGACAAATGGAATCCTCTTTAATGAGGGTCCTGGTTGCATGCAGGCCCCCGGGTCTTCTCTGCACCCCCATGGTGGATAGTGGTTATGAAGGCCCAAGCCTTGTCCATTAGGCCCCGGGATCATGCCAGATTGTTTCAGCCAATCAGGACACAGTGTCGCTCCCGGGGACTATATAAGTGGCAGTGCGACACATTGGGGGCACTTGCTTCGCGCTGCCGAACACCTGCCCTCCCTCCCTAGCTTTAGATGGTGCTGCTCTGGCCTTGCTTTGGATTGGGTCACCTGCTTTGGAGCAGGGGCTGGGTAAGAATTTTTCCACTTGGCAGATTGGCCGGAGCCACTTGGTTTTTGCCTACCGCCTTAGCAATCATCACAACTTTGTAAGGTTTGGCAGTCAGGTTAGGCTTAGTGAAGTGTGTGGGAGGTGAGGTGCAGCCATCACCTGCCCCTCCAAAAATAGGGTATTCTGGTAAAGGAATCCGGGGGTCCCGGATCTCATCCGAATTCCGCTTGAGGGGCTAGGGCCATGCCAGGACGACAGGAACCCTGGGGTGAGCTTCAGTTGGTCTTCATCGATGCTGCTCCCCCGCTTGGTGTTTACCCTTTCAGACTGCCAGCCAGAGAGGCATGAGTCAGTTATAGTCTGTTGCCAATGCCTAAGCCAATACCTGTCACTTTTCTGTAATTAATAAAGTTGTGACCTAAATTTTGCCCAATAACTTAAACTAAATTATGCATCTGAGTGAAGTTATTTAAAGGGGAGGGCCTTGGGGGCCTTGGGGCGCAACCTAAAGGTAAAGGGACCCCTGACCATTAGGTCCAGTTGTGGTCTACTCTGGGGTTGCGGCGCTCATCTCACTTTATTGGCCGAGGGAGCCGCCATACAGCTTCCGGGTCACGTGGCCAGCATGACTAAGCCACTTCTGGCAAACCAGAGCAGCGCACGGAAATGACATTTACCTTCACGCCAGAGTGGTACCTATTTATCTACTTGCACTTTGACGTGCTTTCAAACTGCCAGGTTGGCAGGAGCAGGGACCGAGCAGTGGGAGCTCACCCCGTCGCGGGGATTCAAACCGCTGACCTTCTGATCGGGAAGTCCTAGGCTCCATGGTTTAACCTACTGCGCCACCCACTTCCAGCTGCAGAGGTGATGCTCTAGCTGCCTGTATGGTCATGCTCATCACAAGAGGCTCATCACATGAGCATGAGCTATACAGACTTTTCTGCACTAGTGGCATAGTTCACTGGGGCGGAAGGGAGAAACATTATCATTTCAGTGGGCTTTTACTGTGCAAATAAAGCTTGGGTATAAAGTAGCTTTTCTGCTAACAAGAGAGATTCATACTCACAGGAGGCCCAGCTTTAGTTCTCTGCATCACCATCTAAAAGGATCTCAAGTAGGAATGCTTAAAATGTCCCAGCCTGAATCCTTGGAGAGCGGTTGTCATTAAGCATAGACAACACTGGCATAGATAGACCTATGGGTCAGCCTCAGCAGGGGTTGTCAAATGGCAATGTTGTTGAACTGCAACTCCCATCAGCCTTGGCCACCATAGCCAGTTGTCATGGGTGATGGGAGTTGGAGTCCAACAACATCTAGAAGGCACAATGGTTACTCATAGTATAAGGCAACTGCATGTGTTATACAACCCCTGATATCTAGCCAATTTCCCTGAAGTCAGCTGCTGGAGCAGGAAGCATGCCTCTTGTCAGGAATGATTAACAGCCACAGTCTGGAGCTAGAGCCAGGGCTTGGACCTCCACAAATGCCTTCCACTGAGCCCAAGGAACCAAATGTTTCCTACAATACTTCATAGCAGGAAGCATAATAGGTGGTAGCTTTGCTGCGTATGTTCCAGCAAAAGAACAGAATACTCCAATTGTTTAGCCTGAAATTGCATCATAGCATTCAGATAACACATTTCACACCTTGGTTAGACTCTATTAGCCCAGTTGTGAATTAAGACCACAGCACTGGTATAAAACCATGCAGCCTGTTATCATGACTCCAAATATTTCTACATAGTTATGCGCTCTCGGTAAGGCTGTGGACTTCAGTTCAAACAAAAGTTTTCCTCCCATTTAAGACTTCCACTTAATGCCTTAAGATTTTCAGGAAAGTCATTCCTCCTACAGTTATCTTGAGCCAAAGCTGGCTTTGGTTCAGTGCATAAAGGAGTTTGCAGCAAACCACGAATTTTTAATGTAGATTTGTCTCATTGTAGAGTTAGAAAGGTTTCTTCTTCTGAAAGAAAAAATATTATTTTGTACAGAAACTTGCTGTAGAACCCCCCCTTTTTTAAAAAAAGTGAAAGTTGATTGATTTTTGGATCTACTCCAGGATTCCTCCGGCAGCAGTGTTGCTGCGAGGTGCCAAACCTCTAAGATAAGCAGACAGCAAATTCTATCTCACGCTGTGAGGGCATACAAATACTTCTTTAACTCTGCAAGATGAAGCCTGGTAAAGATGGGAAGGAGAGGAAAAGAAAAGACTCGAGAACTGTAGTCATCTTGCTCCCCTGCAGCTATGATGACCACATCACCTTTCTCTTTTGAGTCTTTATATATGACTCCAAGTCACAATCCTCAACAAAATTGAAGCTTCTAGTCCCTATGTTTTTGTTACTGAAATTTTATTGACTTTTGCCACAGACACACTTGGTCATCAATTAAATACAGGAAAATAATATCTGCAAATAAAGAGAATGAGAATACTCTGCTTCTGCCCTCCAAATAAAACATCCCCAGATACGCTTGCCCTTTATGCTCACCCCTCCCTCTCTAGCCATCCATTGTCTGAGTATTTGTAAGATGCAAGGATGGTTCACAAAAAGAATTTATAATAAAATAAAGTCACAGAATTCTTTTTTTTATTTAACAGTACAAAAACCCTATTTAAAACACTTCCCCAAATCTGCAGAATGGATAACTCAATTTCAGTGTGTAAAATATAGCTTCCTTTCATTTAAAATAATTTAAAATGCCAGAGAGAATAAAAACATCTGAACCTGATGCCTAACATACAATAGTGTCGCTGCCAGCTAGACTTCCCTGGAGAGAGAAATCCACAGTCAGGGCACCACTGAGGAAATAAAAGTTATCTCCTTTGTTACCACCTTCTTAATTTCAGAAAAGAGGACCTCAGTGGGAGATCTTCCCTCCCAAGCAGGTTGATACAGGATAAAACTGCCTTGGGAGGATTTGATGCCCACATCATGAAGGGTTTTGAGTGTCAAAACTAGAGACAGGAGATAACTAAATTTGGCCCTCATCTTAATTCACCATTCCAGGACCTAAATGCTGACCAGAGTACAGTTAGAACTCAGATTGTGCACTTCTCAGAATCCTGCAGTTTGGGTTCGAAACAAAGCCCCCCAAAATGTGGATTTTTACAAGAAAAAAATGTGTGAAAGAATATGGTTATTAACACCATTACTACCCTTCACCAGCAAGGAGTGAGGGGTGCAATATTAGGAGCTGCCACGAAGAATGCCCTGCCCCAGGCCCAAGATGTTGGAGGGAAGTGAAACTAACCCTGGCAGTGGTTACTCAGAAACAAGCTGGCAACCAATGCAGCTGTTTTTAACAGGGGACTATATGAGTAAAATAGGGAACTCAAGCCAGTAATCTGGCGCTGCATTTTGAACCAGTTCAAGTTTCTGGCTCATCTTCAAAATGGATGCCTAATGTACAATATTTCAATCTGGAAGTTAGCAGAGGGTGATGGGGCCATGTCATCTCTTGTTGAAAAGGAGCTTTAGCTGGCGGGTCAGCCAGAGCTGGAACTACGCATCAAGGCTGAAGGAGGAGGTGGCGGGGGGAACTGGGTGCAAAAGAATGTGGAGATTCTATCCACTGTATGTTATTGATGTGATACATGCATTGATGTTGCAGTCAGCATGCTTCCTAGTTCAGGAATTTGACTTTCCAGCCCATTTCTTCTACTACCACACGTCTCATACTCCCTCCCTATTCTGCTTATGCCCATCTGCTCTTGTCCATCTACTCCTTGTCAACTCTAGTGGCACCCTTGGGGTAGTACCTTGGGACATAGGCAGTGGTGTAGCGGGGAGGGAGGGGGCTGTGGCCCGGGCACTTCTTTTGAGAGGGCATGACTAGGCACCCTCACAACAAGCCCCCTCATCTCAGCCTGGCTCTGACGCACAAAGGAGCTGCAGAGACAGCTTCATCAAATGACGGTCCAATGCTGCCAGACGCAGCTCTACTCTCAGATCAAACCTGACCTAGGGAGCAGAGAGAGGAGAGTGGGCATCAACACTCTCCTGGGCTGTGGTGCATGAGGAAGTTGCTGAAGCAGCTTTCTCGTGCCCGACCATAGGTCCATTCCCAGGTCAAGCCTGACCCGGGGTGAGGAGAGAGGCTCTGGCATGTGAAGCACCCAGCTCTGGGCACCTTTAGCTTATGTTCCACCACTGGACAGAGGGGAGTCACTGTATTGCAGTAGTTTCTAGAGTGCTAGACTAGGACCTGGGGAATCATAATTCAAAT
The DNA here is from genome assembly GCF_964252035.2 of Podarcis erhardii. NCBI lineage: Eukaryota > Metazoa > Chordata > Lepidosauria > Squamata > Lacertidae > Podarcis > Podarcis erhardii. The sequence goes on from NC_138504.1 coordinate 17,205,096, forward strand.
CCCTACCTGAACATGTGAACCTCACTGGATGACCTTGGTGAGAGATCACCCATCTCTCAGCATAACTTACCCCATAGGGTTGCTTTGGGAGTTAAAATGGATAGTGTGGTAACTATACGTGCTACCCTGAGCTCCGTGGAAGAAAGATGGACTCTAAACGTAATAAATAAATGCATGTTCAGGCTCAGGAATTTGGGAATGGTGACTCATAATAAAAGACTTCTTTGGCAAATCCATTTCTTAACCAACTTCATGTTCATTACTATATTTCCTTTTCCCCTGCAGTGCCCTAGTTCCCTTAACAGCTGCATAAAAGCCTGATGTTCCAGAAATGCTACTTTTACTGAATAACAACTTGCAACACTTTCACGATGTAGTCTAGGCCCACCCATCACGTAGCAATAGTGACAGGAAAATGGATTTATCCTTCCTCTCCTCGATTGCTGCTGTCCAGTGAAAATGAGCCATTTATTATCTAATCCACAAAATGCAGCTGGTAAAAATCTGTAAGTAATCATTATTTATTAATTTAATTTCGACACCACCCTCATTCCAAGGATCACAGGGCTGTTCACAATACAAAAGCATAAAAATACACACCATAGTAACAGAATAAGCCAAAGGCCTTATGTTATAAGAAATGTAAGAGGAGCACCGCAGGAGCAGACCAACATCTTGCCAGCATCCTATTCTCAGCATAGCCCACCAGATGCCTGTGGGAAGCCTGCAGACAAAACTTGGGTGCATTTCATTTATTTTCTATCTTATGCTCTCTTTCTTTTACTTAACCACATTTTGAACTTCATGTCTGCCTGCCTGCATACACGTACACATGCTGAGACCATCCAAGAACTTTATTGTCTGGTACAAATTTACCTCCAAAGATTTCTCTCACCCAAGCAGTTCTTGCCATAATTGTTCTTGTTGGAGGCATCAGTCTAACTCCATGAGTTTAACAGCTCTTAGGGAAAGAGTTTAGAGCTGTTTATTTCCTCTCTCTTTGATCAGACAGGCTACAAGTGAATCACTGCAATGCATTCTCTGCTCCTCTCCAATTCTCATCTAAGGAGTTTAATTGGGATTTGAGTCAGGTGTAATCAAGACTAGCCTGCTCATTAAGTGGACTTAATCGTTCACCTATGGTAATAATGCAATGCAATTGGCAATAGTGTCCCACTTTAACTCTGACATATTATCACTTAGTAGATAATGGAATTGTTTAATTTCACCACGCACACTCTCACATACAAGATTTGAATCACATTACAAAGTTATCATTATCAATAATTAGCAAAGTCCCCAAATGTGAAGGCAATAGGCAAGACTTTTAAGGTTTGGTCAGTTTAACCAGGTAAATGCCTGCTTTCTAAAGCTGCAGATGGAACAACTTCCACAAGCACAATGGAACTCCCCCCACCTCTCCCCCCATCTAGTGCTGCCACATACACCCTTGAGGGTTGGTGAAACCCCCAGAGCAGATTTGGTTGGGTGCATGGAAAGAGGAGAGGGGTGGAAGTTCTGTTACACTTGAATAAGTTCTTCTACTTGTGCAATGACTTGGATACAACCCTATAGCTGGATCTGATTTTCCAATTCACAGCACAGGAAGAGCAATAGCTTCAAAGCTGGAATTTAAATTTAAAAGCTTTCTTTTTATCCTTGGTGTATATATATATATATATGTGTGTGTGTGTGTGTGTGTGTGTGTGTGTGTGTGTGTGTGTGTGTTGGCAGGGATGTATCTACCAGATGCTAATTTTAACAAATAATCAGAATATTACTCACTATATTGAGGCTTCCTGCTACATAGAAAGTAAGTAAGAGATAATTACGCTGCAAAACGCACACCAAAACTTGACAAAACAATCATGTTTGGCAAAGCCTGTAAACAGTTCCCAAGATCTGTTCATGTTTATATGTAAGTAATTTCTGAATTCTTCCAAACTACCTGTAATAAATATTGTAACAAAAGAGACAGAAACAAACAGCTGAACACAGTGAGGTGCCAAATCTATCTCCATCCCGATCCCAAAACATCCATCCCAAAACATTCTCCTAGCAAAAGAGGCTCCAAAACTCATTGAGCTCTGGTGGTAGTGGTAGGTAAAGCAGCCCAAAGCAGCAAGGAGGGGGCAATAGAAAGCACATAAGTAGGTGGAAAAGATAAACGGTTTCTTATGTGGATGCTACCAGTGTCTCCATCTCCAAGTCACTGGGATATTGCACTGACAAAAACAATGGAGAGGTTGGGAACTATTCTAAAGTGGTAGGTGGCTCAGCCTACCTGGTCCAACCCTGAAATTATTCTCTTTTCCCACTCTGATATATGCTTACAGAGAAGTTGGAATCTGGAGGCTCAGGGGCCAGCTGTGGCCCTCCAAACCTCTCTATCCAGGTACACCTCTTGAACTATAATAATATCTCTTCCTTACCCAGATGGAATGGGGTGTGGGTGTAAGTAGAAGAAACCTTTGACTTTTGTGTGACTAGAGTATAAGATCCACACCTGCTGATCTGTCCACATTTGCCTCTGGTTTCACCCAGCACAGGCATGTGGCTCCTGGAATGCACAGAGACATTCTCTAGACAAAGGCCACAGTTGAAACTTGTAACCATGGGATGAACAGTTGAGGGAGAACATGCAGCAATGGCAGGCAGTGAAACAGAATTTTTTGGGTGGGTGGGGAGCCATATGAAATGTAGAAATCTGGGTTATAATGAACCATCTATTTCAGAACTGTCAACACAGACTCTCCAGGGTTGGCTCTCCAGGGTTTCAGACTGGTAACATTCTCAGCCATACCAGGAGTTGCTAGGGATTGAAGAAAGAGCTGAGAGTGGAGGTGGGTCCTTTCCCCATCCTTTGGACTCCTGGGGAAACTCAACAAAACCAGTGCCAGATTAAGGGTGATGCAGGTGTTTCCCCAGCACAGGGCACCAAGCTAGGGGATACAAAATTGAGAAGATCCATTTGGGGGCATCAAATTTGGGTCTTGCACAGGGCGCCTGATTATGAAAGATTACCAAAGTCCACCACTGAAAAACCTGCTGTACCTGGGTATGGAAAATGCAGCTGAATTGGAAACAGCTGTGGGCAGCCTGGAGAAGTACCGTCCATCTTTCACCAGCCCATAAAAAGCAAGTCTAGAGTGAGAGATTGGAATGAAGTCTGCTTTTTCCAGGAACTTTTTTCATTGTGAAACTTTTGAGGGTGAGCTGAGAGTTTATTTAGACCCTGGTGAGAATCCAGAGGCTGAGACCCAGAAGTGTGTCAGAAGGAAAATTAACTGATATTGTTTTTTATATATTAGGTAAAGGTAAAGGGACCCCTGAGCTTTAGGTCCATTCATGGCCGACTCTGGGGTTGCGGCGCTCATCTCACTTAATTGGCCGAGGGAGCTTCGGAGTCATGTGGCCAGCATGACTAAGCCACTTCTGGCAAACCAGAGCAGCACACGGAAACACCGTTTCCCTTCCTGCCGGAGCGGTACCTAGTTATCTACTTGCACTTTGACATGCTTTCGAACTGCTAGGTTGGCAGGAGCAGGGACCGAGCAACGGGAGCTCACTCCATTGCGGGGATTCGAACCACCGACCTTCTGATCGGCAAGTCCTAGGCTCTGTGGTTTAACCCAGAGCACCACCCGCGTCCCATATATATATATATATATATATATATATATATATATATATATATTAGTAATGTATTAATGGAACATTATAATATGTAACTGTGTGTTTTTGTAATATTTTTCTTTAAGTTGTCTATTGTTGCTTCAGTTTTCTCTACACTGCTTAGAGATATTTTTAATATGTTAAGCAGTATAGAAATTAACAATTGAACCTTGGACCTTCTGCATGCAAAGCAGATGCTCTATCACTAAGATATGACCCTTCCCCTTACATTCTTCTGCTTTATTATGCTTTTGCCATTCTTAGAATTTATCTTCTTCTTATGATTAAATGTCTATGAGTTATGATTTATTTTAAATACATTCAAGTTTACTTTATCATTGTCATCTTTCACATTCTGCGCCAACATATTGCTGTTGCTATAGATGACTAGAATTAGGAGGGGGGGGCCCTAAAAGGGGTTAAGGCATTTTACGTACCTTGTATATATTCATTCTGCAACCCCTTTTCAGGTTTTCCAATTCTAAGCATTGCCCCTGCTTCCAACTTTTGTCAGTTCATCCAAGCCTCTTCACAAGTAAGTTTTATGTGTGCAGGTTCTCTCTTTGCAACTGGAAACTCCATTCCAAGTTCTGCAAAACTTGCAGGGCCAGCCCGATCATTAAGCAGAGTGAGGTGGGCTCCTTGAACAATAGATGATAGGATGCATTGTGAGGGAGGGGTATCTGGGGCAGCCTGATAGCTATGTTCTTCTTTCATTGCTGGGAGCAGTTTGCTTCTGAATACCAGTTGCTGGGAATCACAAGTAGGGAGAGTGCTTCTGTTGTACTCAGACCCTGCTTTTGGGCTTCCCATAGGTATCTGGTGAACCACTGTGAGAACAGGGTACTGGACCAGATTGGGTGTTGGGATGCTTCCAAGGGAACAGGGGCACTTGGAAAGCCCCTAGCTTGCTCCAGCCCACTGGCCAACGTGCTGGTCAAACTCCAGTCCTTGGCGCAGCATGAATCTACGACCCAAAGCTTCAGAAGCTTCAGAAGCTGGGCACGCAACTCAGCAGAGTAAACACGCAACAGAAGTGGCAGGGAGAGGCTGTGTAAAGCATATTTACAGGCAGTGTATTCAGCATACATCAGGACAAAGGAAAAAAACATGTCTTCTCCCTTTTGTTTCCAAGCAAGCAGGAAAAGCAAAAGCTATACACACAAACAGAAGTTCCCAGCAAGCTGTGCTGGAGTGTAAACAGACATGTGACATACAACAATCCACACATCTGTTTTAAGGTGGAACAGAACATTGATATCCTAACAATGGGAAGCCAGCCTGATCACACAGTGTTCTTCCTAAGTTATGTTCCTATGTTTCCTTGCCACCTAAGCCTCGAGTATGGAGAAGGACACTGTCCCATCATGACTGTTAAAGGAAGATTCAGTTACCAGTCTTCCCGGCTTCTGAATGTGGAGTGTGGGTGCCATATTTTCCTTCACATCAGATAGCAAAATGACTTCAGCTGGCTCCAGAGGGAGATCTGGGGTGGGAACAGCGCACAAAATTCCAGTTTCCCCTTTCCATGTACACACTGTCTATTTGAACAGGACCCAGCTGTTTGGTAATGGAAGCAGAGAGGTTATCAAAATTCCAACTCTTGTTCTCTGAAAACTTGGAATAATGTTTAGGGGAAAGGCTGTGGCCCAACAGAAGAGCATTCAAAAGGTCCCAGGTTCAACAAACAGGTAGGGCTGGGTGAGACTACTGACTGCCACTCTGATTGGATGCCAGGGTGTCAGGTGGAGAGTATTTGCCATCACCTACTGCCTCCAAGGGAATCACCATAACTCAATCCACTTTGCATGCAGAAGGTCCCAGACTTAACCCTCAACAACCCAAGGGAGAGAACCCTGTGTGAAATCCTGGAGAGCTGCTGCCAGTCAATGTCAGCACACTATGCTAGATGGACAATGATCTTGCTTGGCTTCCTATGTACCTAAGCTTTACCCTTTCCTTTGATGCTTGAGATGTGTGGTTTGGGGACCTGCCCTGTTCCTTTTATTGAAATCTGCTTTAAACTGTTTTAAATGTATTTTAAATTGTTGTGATCCACCCTGGGACCTTAGGCAGATGGACGGATAATAAGTAACAACTACAACAACTACTACAGCAGTTAAATTTTAGCTTAACATTTTGATTTTCTGGTATATTCAATATTTTGATGTCATTGCTACACAGGGGCACAGGCAGAAAGGGTTCCAGCACCCCATATTTTGGGGCAGGGGAGTGCAGCCCCCAATATTGAGGAGCCAGGCAAGGGCTGGGAAGAGCAAGGGTGATCACATCACATGGCCAGGCCCCATCAGTGTGTGGGGCAAGTCAGCGCCCCTGTTGCTGCATGTCTTAATTTGGCATTTTTTGCAATGATTTTGGGGGGAGGTGGGGGTTGCTTTCATGTTGATGGGGCTATGGCTAATGCAATAAAGAAAGAACTACTGAGGCCCATGCCTAATATAATTGGAACTTTCTCCAGTTTCTGCCAGCTAAATACCTGGTGCACAATCCGAAACCCTACTTTGCCCCCCCTTTTCAAAAAAAAAAAAAAAAATGGTGCTCCAAGAGAGCATCCTTTCAGAGGAGATCAACATTTCCCTGAGCATGCCACTTTCCCCGCTTCTTTCCCTTATTAATTTTAGATCTAAACAGGTCTCTAACTTTTCAAATATTCCCATGAGTCATGCTGCACAGTTATGAAGCAAAGAATATCCATCAGTTGACATTCAGGAGATTATGAGCTGCTGTTATATGTGTTTCCTTGTTCACATGGTAACAGAATAAAAAATATATATTCATAACGAAACACAATGCAAGGATTCAGAAATAGACTTTAATAACATACTTTGTGAAAAATCCTAATGAGGAAAGAGAAGCCATAATCTTAATAGATGAAATACATCTCTCTGGACAATGCAATTAAATGAGAATAAGCTACAAAAGCAGTGTCATCTACCTCCTGGGTCAATGTTCTTTCTTTCTTTTTTAAGCAAGAAGTAACCACAAACCACTGGTTTGACCAAAGGGGCATGTTGTCCCATACAGTATGGGGATTCATCTTTTTGCATTAAGTCAGGGAATGTCTTATTAAAATAACTATAGGTCAAATTTGCAATCAAAATTGATTTTGAGGCTGGATTATGTGATGCTAGCAGTCCTAGAGATGGTTTAATGCAAGGGGGTAGGGTTAGGAAAGGATGAGAAAGAAGTCTTTGTTAAGTATGAGAAATGAAAGGTTGTAGGGGACTTAATTTTCTAGCTCAGAGCTATCCTTTGTCTTAAAAGGTAAGACAGGAATTACCATGGTAACCAGCTTACTCCTTTCTGTTCATAGAAAAAAAGAAAAACAAGCGTTGCCATACGTAAGTTAAAACACTATCAAATTGTTTATTCCTATCTTTAAATAATGCTCAGGATCTCTTTCCAAAGTGGCACCATTATCCCCATCAAACAGAAGCTAGAGCATTCTGTCAGAAGGAGAGTAAGCATTCATCACCGTTCCAAATCACAGCTCTGGGGTTTTCTTTTCTCTGCCCACCCCCCTTTTCCCCCTTTGTGGCTAACATTTTTACCGCTGCTGTGAAATTCACACCTCTCTGGAGGTAACCTTCACACATAATCTGTTGCTTTCTTCCAAAAGCCTACGTGTTTGACTACAGCTGAGCTCTTTAACTGCAGAAAATAAAAGAGCATAATTGTTCCCTTTAATTTCAAAGTGTCATTTTCTTCCCATCTCTCTAGCGGAAACTCTGGACCACAAGGTTGTGTTCGGAAATTTTATGGAAGATTGAGGAAGAAAGCTGGGGTGATGAAGAAAAAGGATTCTCTCTCTCTCTCTCTCTCTCTCTCTCTCTCTCTCTCTCTCTCTCTGCCCCGCCCCACCCCTTCATACATATGGTGGGGATTTACCACACTTTCTTTCTATACAGTAAAATATAGAATGCAATGAATATGGTTATTAACTCTGTTTTGTGCCCCATGGTTCAACCCATTTGCATCTAAATGCTTCACATAAAGGTAAACATGTATGTTCATCGTACTGCCTCACAGTGGAGACTATGCCAGAACAAGAGGAAGAGGAAGAAAGAAGAAACCTGACCAGGAAGTGGTTTGGCATTTGTGATTGTGGTAGACCTGGACTGCTTCCACATTTGTAATGGAATAGCTACACTTCACTCACTTTTGGGTTCCTGAAAAGAATCCTGGGAAGTGTAGTTTGTTAACAGCACTGGAGACCCATCTTCCCTCAAAGAACTACAATTTCCAGAGTGGCTTTTAACAATCAATCCATCTTCTCAGGAAACTCTGGGAATTGTAGGGGAATTGAGCACAGGATTGGATCAGTTTTTGCATCTGTTATTGGTGTATTTCAGGCTGCTTTATCCTTGTTTTTAATTATGATTTCTTACTTTGTATTTCATTTTTGGAAAAAAGCAACTAGTAAATATAGTTAATAATTATAAAATAATAGGGGTCTCCTTACAGCACTCAGCACCCTTAAACTACACTTCCTAAGGTAGCTTGATAAAAGCCATGAATGCTTAAAGATGTTGCTTAAAGACAAGATAGAAGTACTGTTTTGGGGGGACAGGGGACGGGCGGGGGTGGGGAACTCCCTGGTCCTGAATGGGGTAACTGTGCCCCTGAAGGACCAGGTGCGCAGCCTGGAAGTCATTTTGGACTCACAGCTGTCCATGGAGGTGCAGGTTAATTCTGTGTCCAGGGCGGCTGTCTACCAGCTCCATGTGGTATGCAGGCTGAGACCCTACCTGCCCACGGACTGTCTTGCCAGAGTGGTGCATGCTCCAGTTATCTCCCTCTTGGACTACAGCAATGCGCTCTACATGGGGATACCTTTGAAGGTGACCCGGAAACTGCAGTTAATCCAGAATGTGGCAGCTAGACTGGTGACTGGGAGTGGCTGCCGGGACCTTATAACACCAGTCCTGAGAGATCTGCATTGGCTCCCAGTATGTTTCTGAGCAAAGTATTGGTGCTGACCTTTAAAGCCCTAAACAGCCTCGGTCCTGTATACCTGAAGGAGCATCTCCACCCCCATTGTTCAGCCCTGACACTGAGATCCAGTGCTGAGGGCCTTCTGGCGGTTCCCTCATTGCAAGAAGTGAGGTTACAGAGAACCAGACAGAGGGCCTTCTCTGTAGTGGCACCCACCCTGTGGAACGCCCTCCCCTCAGATGTCAAGGAAATAAGCAGCTATGCTATCTTTAAAAGACATCTGACGGCAGCCCTGTTTAGGGAAGTTTTTAATATTTAATGCTGTATTGTTGTTAACACTCGATTGGGAGCTGCCCAGAGTGGCTGAAGAAACTTAGCCAGATAGGAGGGGCATAAATAAAAAATTGTTATATTATTATTATTGATTTAAAGATCTAGTTCAGATGGAGCCATAATATCAGGTCACAGTTTTGTTCCTATTAGACCTCTTTCTGCTTTTGTTACTTCGTATTATATTTTTTTATTGAGATGAATGCAGAGGAGGGGAGGAGGAGGAGGAGATGGAGAAGATTTGTATTTCAAGAATATAACTCCTGATTTAGGCAAACCTGGATTTGATTCTGCTCTGGAGCAGCTAATCCACTAATTGACATTTACAGGCTCCTGAAGAAGGTTGAAATGTTGTAACATATCTAACAATTAGAATAGCTACTAACCATAGGCATGTTAAGGCATTTGCCTGAACACCCAAATGCTAAGGTGGGGGGGGCAGGGGTTCAATTGCAAGTCCCAATCCCAATGTCAGTGCATGCCTCAACCCCGCCTCAACCCCCCCCCCCACCTTTCACGGGCTGCACAAGAAAGTCATGCATAGCCCTTCAATGTTTATTGGTGCCTGACATATTCATCCCATGGCTAGAATTGTTATCAGTTATTACAGCATTTCCTGATCATCAGAGGCAAGTGGCCCAGCCATTAGGAAGAGGAAACGGCTGCTTCAGGTGGCAGAAGTCCCCACCCCACCCAAAGGCCTCTAATAAGGCTGCAACATCATTCCTGTATCCTGTAGAGGTATGATGGTCATCCAACATCTGCACTTTCTAGAAACATCTGAATACATTTTTGTTTCAACATACTTTCCCAGCTGCTCTATGCCATGGGTGTCTCATTGTATTGTCTTTTGATTCATTTGCTGTTGTTTTCTGTGCTATTTTATCTGGATTTTTATTTATTTTTGCTGTTTTTATTACATTTTGCACATTTCCTTGAGGCATATGACTATGAGGAAGGTGATTACTTAATTAATAACAGTAACAACAACACATTTGTTGAGGAATAGAGTATTTTTATAACCAGCAGGAACTTAAAGGTACAGTATTGGAAAGAATCTGAAGAATGTTAACATGTCTCTTCATTTGTGAAATATTGGAAGATATATTGGTGCAAAATTCACACAAGCATTAAAATGTCAGACTTTAAACTGTCGATGAGCATGTTTAAGTGCAAAATTCTCTAGGCAGCACCAAAGTACAGGTGGAGAAGTCAGTCAACTGGTGGGAGGCGATTGCCTGTGGATAAACACTTTGCATGAATTGAGCTGCAAAATGTGAATTGTATAATTAAATCCTCAGTTCCTCCTGCTGTGAAAAATACTCCACTGTTATTTTCTTTATCCTTTAATGATAATGTTAACACACAGGCTTATTTGCAGTTATATGCAGGTTATTCCTGAGACTTGACCAAAAATCAAATTGAGCTACAAACAAGAAAACAGAGCTGGACATAACTAATATTTGTCACATCAGTACAATAGTTTCAGCTTTTTCCTTTATCCTTTCAGGCATCAAATGTTGCCTTCATCACCTTGCACAGAATAAAATCAAAGCTCAGCTTTGCAGTTCTTCGAGGCACACTTATATATTTTGAGGTACCTCTTAAGCTGGAGATCATGAATTCCTGTTATAGCTACCAGGGATTCAGTTTAATGGTGTTACAGCTGGAAGTGTTACTTCCAACTTTGCAAGAAACTTGTCTACAATTTACAAGGGGAGAATGATTAATAGCACCAAATCAGAAAGCTTCTTGCCTGGAAAACACAGTGTTGGACAGAATGGAATTGCAGCATATTTTTTTTGATCCAGAAACTCAGTAGGCTGCCGTAGAAGAAGGTGTGTGACAAACAGCTCTCTGTGTGTAATAGAAGTAGTAGTAATTTAAAAGCTGTAAGGCAGAAAGGCAGCTGGAAGGGGATGCATCCTAGTACAAAGCTTGGCATGTTGACTTGAATGTAGGAAGTCTGGGTTAAAATTACCCCCCCCCCATATTTTCATTGAATTTCTCCTTGGATATTATAATTTCAAGTTTACCTGGTCTCATTTCCAAAGAGGAAACAGTGATTTTGATTTCTTCCATTGTTCCGTTGCTATTTTAAGTTTCTGATTTGTTGGCTAGTCCTGAACCTTTGAGTGGGTCATGGGGAGCCTGGCAAGTGTTCTGTCATGGAAAGGAGAGGACAGATAGGAAAGGCATAGGAAGGTTTCAGTTGCAGAGGGGAGGCTAATTGGAATCATGTCTTTCAGGACCCTGGACAGAGCCTAGGAAGCAGATGAATAACAAGCACTCATCAGCTACAGTCTTTTTATGCTCCCTGATCCTAACTATCCACCTTGGGCTCAGTCCCCTTTCCAATAGATGCTGTGCCTTAAAATAAAGCCTTCTGCTCCAGATCCTGAAGTTCCATCACATTGCAACAGTCCTTCACCAGGCATGTTGCCAATGTTGGTAAGCTGACTTGGTGAAATGTGAGGTCCTTTGGAGTGAACATCAATGGCTGCATCTCTGGGAATACAATGGATTACCAATGTGCAGTTCTTTATTTATTTATTGCAGTGCTTTGTCAATCATGATATGATCAAATCCATTACTGCAGGTGCAGTCAGTGTGGTGTCCTTAGATGTAATTGGACTACAAAGCCTCTTCTCCTACCAGATGGGAGGTGTTGTGAGTGGGAGCCATTCCCGCGTTGGCAGGGGGCATGTTCGGCCCCCTGCATCAGTTTCCTGGCTGCTGCACCGCGCCCATCAGCCAGCCAATAGGGCTGGCTCAGGGGCAGGGTTTATCTGCATTCAAGTGGCTGCAGCAGCCCTGTGTCCTCATTGAGCTGCCTGGAGTCATTTCGGCATTGGAATATGTGCCATATGTTAGAGGGCAGGTTGGGTGTTCCATTAAAGGAATCCGGTGGCCATGGATCCTGTCCAATGCCCTGCTGGTGGCTAGGGCCATGGCATGACCCCCAGTGATGTCAGGGGAAGCTTCCAGTTGTATTTGCATCAACAAGCTCCTCCCACTTGTTGTTAACCTTCGATTGACCCCCCGCTGTGCGGGGTGGAGTCATATATAGTTTGCTTGATCCAGTGCCTAAGGCAATACCACTCACATGCTGTAACCAATAAAGTTGTGGCCTTCTTTAGCCCATTAACCTAAAATATATGTGTCCTTGTGTCTTATTTATCCCTAAGTGAGTGGCGGGTCCTCAACTCAGAACATCCATCATACCTGACCATTTCCAGCTGGGACTGATGGCAATTTCAGTCTAATGACTCCTGGAGAGTACCACTGGTTACCCCTGCATGACCTCAAAGTTCATTTTCTGCTGTTCATCAGTTCACATCTCTACTAACGTGCACTGATAAAGCACCACACAAAAGCAATTTCAATGTGATTTTATGTATGTCATTGCTCAAGGTGTGGGGAGAAACGGGTATGGGTGAATCTGTGTATGGCTTGGCTAACCTCAGCAGCCCAGGAGCATTTCCTTTGTAATGTTGCACAAAATGCCACATGGAAATAATTGAATGCCGTGACACCACAACATTTCCAAGTGTTTATGGGGGTGGGGTGGGGACTAGGGAAGGTTGCTATCCCCATTGACCACAGGGGAGGGCACCAGTTATGGGATTCAAAGCTGCACTGAGCAATGCATGTAGTTTGAGAACTGCAACTCTATGCACTGAAAAGAAGCAGAGTGGTTTTAGGTCTGCCTAAAAAGAATCAGGGTGACATCTCACTCCTTCTCAGCCTGGATATGATTGGGATTGAGATTCTTTTGTCTGGCATTTTACTAATGTGCATGAAATCTGGTGTACATTGGGGGGGGGGGCGACACTACAAAAAAAGACTTGTGGTGCAATATTTATGATTGCATCAAAGAATTCTCCTCCTTTTTACATTGTTTTATGTGGGTGGCACTGTGGGTTAAACCACAGAGCCTAGGACTTGCTGATCAGAAGGTCAGCGGTTCGAGTCCCCGTGGCAGGGTGAGCTCCCGTTGCTCGGTCCCTGCTCCTGCCAACCTAGCAGTTCGAAAGCACATCAAAGTGCAAGTAGACAAATAGGTACCGCTCCGGTGGGAAGGTAAATGGCTTAGTCATGCTGGCCACATGACCCGGAAGCTGTACGCCGGCTCCCTCGACCAATAAAGCGAGATGAGCGCCGCAACCCCAGAGTCGGCCATGACTGGACCTAATGGTCAGGGGTCTCTTTACCTTTATAAATGTGTAGATCTGCATGTGTAGCACAGAGGTGAGGAGAAAGATGCAAATGAATGAAATAAAGTTTGTTAAGAAGCATGTTCAAGTTCTAAAATTAATGCTAGGAGTTCTTTTAGCATGCCGAAGACACACCTCTCTACTGTGGCCTTTGTCGCCTGAGATAGACATTTTCAGGAACCACCTTATTTGTTTTAAACTGCTTCTAATATTGAATCTTAATTTTCTCAAAGACCACCCTGAGACCTCATGGTGAAGAGCAGGTAAGAAACTGAAATATTATTATTAATAATATTATTACCAGCAGGAGCTCATGGGTGGGGAGGCTGCAGCCTGCATGCTGAATGTGGTCCTCCAGTTCTCTCTATCCAGCTTCCAGGCTTCTCTCCAGGCTACATCCCTTCTCCCTAGTCCATGTCCATCACTGTCTTGCTCTGTGATATCAATGCTTTTGCCTGGTTGGAATGAATCCTTGATCATTCCTCTTGCTCATCTCAATAGAGGATGGAGATATATGTAGGATGTGAGTATAGGAAGCTCTGGCTTTGGTGTGGGCTGGAATGCAACCTGTTGCTCAGCCCACCTTTTGTTCTGGCACTGTCCACTTTTGGCTTTGCCTCGCTGCCGCCACTGGCAGACTGGTTTTAGAAGGCCATCTGTGAGAGAAAGTGAGCTAAAGGAATGACGCCATACCCTTTCTAGGAATAATGGAATTCAGAATGAGTCAAATGCAGCAATGAGTAATTCCATGGGTTGATAAAGGAATGAAGATAGAGACCTTGGCTAAATGACATTGTGGGGCGGATACCCTCAAAGAATTTCTCCCAAAGCTCAGCCTGCCAAGATTTAAATTTGCATTCTTCCCATTCTGCATATTTTCCCCTGCCCCCTCAGAAAGCTATTGTTGGGGAGGGGTGTACAAAAAGGAAGGTACTAGTTTTAAAAATTAGTATGATGCAGCAGATTAAATGCTGTATTTATGCTCCCCAAGCTCTCTTCAAGGTGCTCTGAGAAATGGATGATTCACGGAAATAGTGACCTCTGTGTCACAATAATAGGCTACATGTTGAGAGCTTCCATGGCAGTCCATAGCACATTAATGCTGCTCTCAGATTTACCCTGACCTCCATGATTCTCTGATGACCACGACAGTTTCTAGGCTAACAGTTTCAAACATTTACTGCTGAAAAATTCCCTTTGGGCAACGATTGTGTGCTTCCAGTCATGACCCCCACTTAATCTTGCATCCTAACTCCCAGAGTCCTGAAAGGCTAACAAGAAACATTTCAGCAGAATTTCTGCAATGTCAAATTTTCGATGCTGAAGTTAAATTTTGATGCCAAAATACACATTTTTAGTGCAATTCAGAAAAAAAGGACACAAGACCAGTCAGATCAGTGCTCATCTCTAACAATGCACCATCTTATTTCAGGTTCCAAAATACAATCAATGCAATCCTATTCATGCCTGCTCAGAAGTAAGTCCAATTGAGGCCTGCTCTCAGTTAATGGATGTAAGATTGCAGCTTAAAGTGCTAAATGGACAAAGTTTTGACACTGCTCATCTGAGATATTTAAGATGCAGTGTTCTAAATATCTATTTCTAGAGCTCCCAGAATAAAAATTAAAAGGCTGATTTGAAATACAGACTTGGGGGTGGGGAATCCAGCAGTAACAGAAATTTCAGCATGCCATAGGCAACAGTGATTGCACTCCAGGAAGTCATCAAATTACTATGATCCAACTTGATCATATGTTTCAAGCAGAGATAACATGATATACTGTTGACATTTCCTCCAGCTGAAGAACTCCCATAAAATGTTGGTCATGGATGGTCAGGCTTAAATCTATCATCTATCTAACTGTCTGTCTGTCTGTCTGTCTGTCTGTCTGTCTGTCTGTCTAGCTAGCTAGCTAGCTAGCTAGCTAGCTCTAGCTCTCTATCTATCTATATATCTATCTATCATCTATCTATCTATCTCTATAATCTGTCTATCATTCTGTCATCTATCTAGCTACCTAGAAATTTGTATACTGCTCTTCATCTGAAGGTGGTTCGCAGCATAAAGACACAAAATAAAAACTGAGAATACATGATAAAAACAGGAGCAAAACAAGCCAATAACCACCCCTTTCACAAACACCTTTTAAAGGACATTTATACATAAAAAAAAAAAGTCAGATGAGATTAAAACCAGATTACCATGGCAGCTTCCGGCATATAAGAACACAGAAGATTGGTGCTGGGGGGGAGGATTCAATGTTTTACTATTCTCCATCAATTAATGAAAAAAGATGGGGAGATTTCTGTTAAATTCTCAAACTGTGGGAGTTTTACTGTGCCTCACATTTTAGGAGGCTGGGGGGGTTTCTTTTTTTTATTCTACAAATTCTGTCTCAGGTTGTCTCCATTC
Source organism: Podarcis erhardii (assembly GCF_964252035.2). NCBI lineage: Eukaryota > Metazoa > Chordata > Lepidosauria > Squamata > Lacertidae > Podarcis > Podarcis erhardii. The sequence continues at coordinate 17,220,687 of NC_138504.1, forward strand.
TGCAGCATTCTCATAAGTCCCAAAATTCCCATGATTCTTTTTTCTTGTCTGGGTGGTCAAAGGGGCTGCTGACTATGTACTTGACAGCTGTTCATTTATTTTAAAAAAAGAATAGTTGTCTTTCTACTTAAAGAGAAAGGAAAAGAAATTAAGGATAAAAGGAATGAAGAAGAAGAAGAAGAAGAAGAAGAAGAAGAAGAAGAGGAGGAGGAGGAGGAGGAGGAGGAGGAGGAGGAGGAGGAGGAGGAGGAGTTTGGATTTGATATCCCGCTTTATCACTACCCAAAGGAGTCTCAAAGCGGCTAACATTCTCCTTTCCCTTCCTCCCCCACAACAAACACTCTGTGAGGTGAGTGGGGTTGAGAGACTTCAAAGAAGTGTGACTGGCCCAAGGTCACCCATGTGGAGGAGCGGGGAAGCGAACTCGGTTCCCCAGATTACGTCTACCACTCTTAACCACTACACCACCACTACACCACACTGGCTCTCCCTTAATAACAAAATCAGCAAGTGCACTAACTTCAGCCATTCACTAGCTATCCTTTCTGGCTTCCTGCATGTCATTTGGAGCCCTGGGGAAGATGCCGTGAGACAACTCCTCCCATGAGGATTTTTTCAAGAAGTGCAGGTAGTTGGGGAAGCTTCAGACTGCTGGAGAGAAATGCCTAATGGATACAAAAACATGTATATCTGCCACCCTCAGCCATCTTGCATTAAGGTAAGCTCAACCCTGAACCCAATGTTTTTGTTTTTTAAGTGCAATGCCCTGAAAATGAGAGCTGAAATCAGAACTTCCTTTGGGAAAGGAAGAAAAGTTATGAGAAATTAGTGGAAAGGCCCTGGCATAGCAGCAGAATAATCACACTGAACCATAAATTTTCATTAACCTGCAATTTAAATTAACTATAAAATACCAATAAAAACCAGAAATATCAGCATTCAGCCCAGCTTAATAACAATAAAATCAAATAAAAAATGGGGGGGGGGGGGAATTAGTGTTAATATGCAACAACAACATGACCAAACCATTTTAAATAGCAGTTCTAAACAGATGGGTCTTTAAAGCACAGAGTTTCACAAGGATAGGGAGAAATTCCTATTCCTCAATACTTGCCAACATTATTGGTCTAACTAACAGGCACAATGGCCTTTTAAATCTTTTGCATCTTTGATGTAGCATTAATTATTAATTTGCATTACTTTCCCCCCAGTTCTCATTAAAATGAACTCAATAACTCTTTCTCCCTTTGTACGTATGGTGCTGGTATTCATAGCAATTCTGAATGAGGTGTGCAATGTGAGGAAGCATGGAAGAGTCTTTTTGGTGTTGGCTCCATGGCTGTGGAATTATAACCCCATCCTCGTATATATCAGCCCAACATTCCCTGCACTGGAAGAGAAATGTGTCTTCATCTGAGAAATCACCTTCCTGATCCCCTCCAATACCTGGCAATGGAAGGTTGCTGAAGCTTCATTGAACACCTAGGAATGGAAGACTGTTGATGTTTACATATGTATCTATATAAGCTTTTCCCCAACCTGGTGCTGTCCAGGTTTTTTTGGACTGCAACTCCCACCAGCCCTAGCTCCAGGGATGACTGGAGTTATAGCCCTGCTAGGTTGGCAGGAGCAGGGACCAAGCAACAGGAGCTCACCCCGAAGAATAGAATATTAGAATCAGTAAAATCAAGCAGAACTGGACATGTTTGCATAATTTTCCCCACTGAAGATCTCTTCTCTCTCACACACACACACACGAGAGAGAGAGAGAGAGAGAGAGAGAGAGAGAGAGAGTATATATACTTGCATTTCTTTATTTTAGGCTTTGCTCCCATGGAGAGAAGGGAGGGGAAAGTGATTCCCCTGAGGGAACTAAGAAGAAGGGAGGGGTGGAGAAAAGGAGGCAAGATGGCAGGGGTGCTGCAGGTTAAAAAGCTGTGTTGTTGCACTGATGTTCCACGTGCCAGATGGTATAACAGCTGATGGTTAAATGCTGATGCCAAAGTTTACAATGCTGACAAAGCAAAACACAGCATGTTCATGAAAGAGCTGATGAGGGAAAGAATGGAGGTGAAACGTCAGAGCAAAAACAGCAGAGGGTGGATGTAGCAACATGGAATGTTGTCGTTCTGAAGTGCTCGGTCAGGGAATGGCAGAGAATCTAGCAGGCTTTGGAGAGGCTGCCTGGGTGTAGAATGACTGTTTCAAGTGGGACAGAGTTTCTCTTACATTTGTCAGCATCGGAGGCATGGAGAAAGGGGAATATTGTTGCAATTTCTATAGCCATTATAACTTGCTTCTGCGTTTATGTGTGCTCTCTATATAAAAATGAAAACGAAAACTACAACTAAGAGTAAGACACCTTCTGCTTTGTACAAAATGTGGTGTTTGTAGTTCTTGGTCTTTACTGAAAATTGTATCCTTCTCTCATATTTCTCTCTGTGTTGTTTTACATGTCCTTGGAGGCTTTAAGGTAGGGGAAGCCATTCTAGTGGTGCCCTCCATACTGTATGTTGTTGAACTACAGCTACTATCATCACTGATTATTTGCCATGCTGGTTCATAGGAGTCCAACAAGATCTGGAAGAGCATCATGTGGACTATCCCAGCTGAAAGCTTTACTATTATAGAAAGTAGAAGTAATTCCACATAGGAACCTGCCCAAGGCCTAAGAACAGCATCACATATCCTGCTCTGTGGTTCACTATTAGCCAATTTTCAGTTGCCTGGTGCCAGAGATGGGGCCTTCTCAAGTAGTGGCACCACAGCTGTGGAATTCCTTCTCTGTGAAAATGTCCAATGTGGTCCTCCAACCTTTTGTTTTCATATGGGTGTTGAAAAGGCTCCATTCAGTGTTTTAAAATGCTTTGCTGTGACATTCAGACAACAAATCCTGTTCTCATCTGTCTCTCCTCTCCAACTCTGAGCAACCCTACCAGTTCTCGCTCTGTGTGTGTGTGTGTGTGTGTGTGTGTGCGCGCGTACATGTACACATGTGGACATGCACATGAGCAAGTGAGGGATGAGCAGGGACTGATAATCTAAAAGCTTCGTGTTCTAGTTCTACTAGAATGTTCACTGTTGCATTGCATTCCTTTTGCATTTATATCTCCCACCTTTCATCCATGGTACTAAAGATGGCATGTCTCATTCTCTCACTCCCTGTTTTATCCTCACATCAGCCCTGTGAGGTAGATTAGGCTGTGAGACAGTGAACCTTTTCAGAAATATTTAGGTTTCCCACTGGACAAGTGCAGGGAACTGGAAACCGAGGTCATAGAACCATAGTCCATAGCTATCTGGTCCACACCCTTGCTAATGCAGGTAACCCACTGCTGCAGCATCCCAGTTATTGGACATCCAGCCTCTGCTGAAAAAATCTACTGAAGGAGCATCTGTCACCATCTGATGCAGTCTATCCCACTATTAAACAGCTATGAACTTATTACTCATGTTTAGTCAAACCCCCTTTATTGTAATTTTAACATGTTGGTTTGGGTCCTATTGAACCTTCCCAATTTTGTGCCCTCCAAATGGTAGGAACATGGGAAGCCGCCTTATGCTCAGTCAGATCATTGGTCCACCTAGCTCAGTAATGCCCACTCTGACTGGGAGCAGCTCTCCAATATTTCAGGCAGGAGTGACTCACCTTGAGATATTGGGGATTGAACCTGGGACCATCTGCCTGACCAGGTAGATGCCTGACCAGCTGCAGTTTTTCTTCTAAATGTTGTTAAACTCCAGCTTTCATCTTCCATCACCATTGGTCATGTTGGCTGGAGCTGATGGGAGGCCAGCAATGTTCAGAGGGCACAAGGCTGGGGAAGTAACAGAACAGAGACTTATTGCATCACTCTGCTCAGAGTATGTCCCCCTGCTTTCCCCACTTACTGCCACAATCAAAACAGCTGGAAATAAGTTAAGTATCTTTGAAGGGAAATGATTCTTTCTCCTCCTCCCCACCACCAATTTTTTTGCACAGAAGTGCAAAAAAGGCATATTTTTGATCAAGTTGTAGTAGTGGCCCTTCTTCATTGGATATTGGCTGACATTTTGAATGCTTATCACTTTTATGAAATATAAGTAAAGGAAGGAAGGAAGGACAAGGGGGAAGAATACCTTGTTATGGCCCATAGTATTTATTCCTTGATTAACTCAGATCAATTTTTCCTTGACTTTAAGATCCCAGCCAAATTATCTCTGAAATGATTACACACAAGGGAATGTGCAGCGAAGCTGAGGCATTGTATTGGTGCACTTTATAATGTTGGTTCCAGTGGAGGTGGAAAAAGAGAAAAGGCTGGTTAACTTTGCTCTGGAATCTTTTGAAATAATAAATTGCACAGCTGTGTTTACAGTTGTCAGGGAAGCTGTGTGCATTATTTTCACAGTGACAACGGGGGTGATGGCATTTTTGGAGACTTCTCTCACAAAGAATTTCTGACTTTTTCCTCCCAAGAATCCCCAAAGGGTTCTCCTTAATAGCTTGTATGAATGTGAGGCATTAGTTGCTTTTAGGATGATGTTGTGGCATAACTGCAGCTGAGCCTTTTGCCTGTTTTGATTTTGCCAGATGAAAAGCAGGGTGAATGGGGTGGTGGTGGATAATGAACTTCCAATCTCTCAGAGAAGCTTGTACCAAAAGAGTAGAGGCCAAAAGGGACAGAGACAGAATCTTGCAGAATACAAGCAGGCAGGAGGCTGTATTGCTGTTGAGAAATACAGCTCATTTTATAAGGCAGCGGTAGCCAACATGGTGCCCTCCACATGTTGTGAACCACAAGTCCCATCACTTTAATCATCAAGGCCAGCATTCAGAGATGATGATGTTGTAGAATGCAATAACTGGGGGAGAACCATATTGCCGTGCAGCAGAAACTACAGGAGGTTAGTTTAGTACTGCCATGTGTCCTACTTTACAGTCCTCTATTGGAAGAGCTGTACAGTTTGAAGAGAAACAACTGTAAGAAAGGAGAGGGAAAGTATTGAAGTTGCCCATCAACAGCACCTTATCAGTCTTCCTCACTATGGTGAGATGCACTGTATTTTCATCTAAAGTCTAGTCATTAGTTCAAAACTGGCACCTCTACATACACATTGCAAATGTTATGCAAATCTGTATCCTCTTTTGTAGTAATGCATTTCATCTTTTTGGCAATGCATTAGTGCTCCCCTTAAGCTAGGCATTTTACCTTATCCTTATGGAGGATAAAACAATAAATGGCTACTAGCCATGAAGGCTTTGCTCTGCCTCCACAGCGAGAGGCAGTCATGCTTCTGAATATCAGTTGCTGGAAACCACTGGAGATGACAGAGCTCCTGTGCTCAGATTTCACATGCAGGTTTCCCACAGACTTCTGGTTGGCCACTGTGAGAACTGGACTAGTTAGGCCACTGGCCCAATTTATCATTTTCTTATGTTCTTACCTGGATTCTGGGAGATATGACTTAAGAAATCGCCCTCAAAACTTTCTTTAAGTATTTTGAACAGTGGTTCCCATGATCAATTCCCCCCATGGGTGGGTTTTTAAAAAAATAAAATATCCCAATGCTTGCAATGTGGATGTTCTACAGGATTCCAGAACATTTTTATCCGATTCTCTACCCACCCAAATGTCACTTTAAAAATATCTTTGGGTAGATCATCATCAATGGTTTTATTATTCATTAAAATAATATTAATCTTAAACCTCTTCTGGTATTCATATGGAAATACATAGTTCCAAAGGAATTATGGATTAAAAAGGAGGACTTAAGCCTAGAACACTCCATTCTCTAAGAACATGCTGTGTTCATTATGTTAGATTTAGTGCAAACTATTTTCTTTGGCATTATTAAAAGTGAGTGATAGTAGAATCTTTGCATTGCCTTGAAACTGATTAAAGTCAAATTTTCACCTTGAATAAAAATACTCCAGCAACACATTAGCAATTTTTCATCAAGCCTACAAAAGAAAATCTCTTCTCAACTGATTGGAAATAATCCTCTGAAATCTACCTGCTGTTGATTGCATTAATGCATGAAAAATACACATGTTTGCACATCAGAGGGTTTTCTTCCTGAAGAGACTGAATCACAGTGCAAGAGGTTGTTAAGATTTCTATAACCAATCTGTACCTAGAGGCAGTAAAGAGTCAATGCACATCTACCTTTCCGTCTGGGATAGGACTTCTGAAGGCCTTCCATTAATATTCTAAGGATCATTACCAAGATAAAAATGAGATGTTTTATTGAACGTTACATGTCTGGCCTCATGACTGCCGGGTACTAATTAAAACTCTCCAACTTCTATGTCTGTATCTGCTGGGTGTTTGGTAAAACCTGCTATGGACTCCTTAGCAATTCTGCTTCAGGGAAATCAGGGCCAGCCTATTCATGCTTTGACAGACAGATCCTTAACCTAAACCAGTGATTGACTTGCTTAGCAATGGAGACACAAGACTCTGGAGGACCCTGAACGCAGTTTGTGTCAGCTAGTAAGGAGTAGAGAGTTGGGGGAACACCAGCAAATCCAGCTGCATGATTCTGCCTAGCAACCCTAATGAACTTGAGGCTCATGAATTAATTGCCTCAGGACTTCGGAGGGGAAAGAAACAATAAGCTGTGGCTTATTGCCAACCTGCTTTTATTTTTGTGGGGGTTTTTGCTCTGTTGTTACTGTGAATTAGGTTGCTGTTGTTTGCTGGGCAGCAATTCATACCAGAGGTGGATTTAGGGGAGTGCAATTGGTTTGGTCACACTGGGTGCAGAGCCTCAGGAGCACCAAACAAGGTTCTACTGAAATTTGAGACCCCAAGGACTGCCACTGTTCATACTAGTCAGGGTGAGAGCCTAGGTGGGTTGCAGAGTGTGAGGGAGGCATTCAGTTACTCAGAAGCCACAGTGTGAGAGTCTCATGGCAGAGAGTGAGGTTCTCTTCGTGTGAGAGGCAGAGAGGGACGGAGTGGTGTGCCATATGTGGAAAAACAGGGTGGGAAATGTTTCTAGGATACCTGTTTACATTTTTTGTGTTTGTTTTTACCTAGGTATTTGGTTAAATTGGAAACATTAATTTGTGTTATTGTCGTTTTGCTTGTTTACCCTATGAAAGAAATGCTACATTTTTTGTTTGACATGATTTTGCAATTTTGAAGATGATTTTGTATTCCTCCCCCCCCCCCATATATTCTTTATTTCTATTTATTTTTATTGCTTTGCCCTCTTCCAACTCTGGGAATAAAAATATTAAATGAAGAGTGGGCCATAAATAAAACTGGGAGGGGAGGAGAAAACAGATTCAAGATAGCAGGCCTAGTGATTTAATTATGACACCAGACCTATCTTTTAATTTTATGACAGAAGTTAGTTCATCTGTGTGAGGCATGCCTGCAATTTAGCGCTGGGTGCTATTGTGCTGCTCACCATCTGTCTTGCCGTCTAGCAAGGTGAGAAAGGGGTGTCCAGAAAAAGGGGGTGATGGTAGTTGCAAGAACCTTCTGTCCCATGGAAAATTTCTTGGGGAGAAAGTATTGCAGACTCACAGCTGTGTGATGAATAGATATAAGTAGAATGAAACAAAAACCTGCCTCATGCATTTATAGGTGACTCTAGGATTCGTGAGCTCTTCTGCTCATTTGAGAAACTCATAAACCCTCAAATTAAGGAGGATGGAGTCAAGCACAAAATATTCCTTTTGAAGACAAATATTCTTCACTTAAAGTGGAATTTTGGTGGTATCCATATTTCAATGGCTCTATGAAGCAACTCATCAAATCTTGGACTGAAGGTTCTTCTCCAAAGATTCACATAAATGTAGCAGGAGCTGCTGTGTAGTCCATTGGTATTCATAATGACAGCAATGAAATCCTCATACAGTATAAAATCAATATCACATCAGTTACCCCTTTTCTTCAAAAACTAGCAAAGAGCAGTGGTGCATACTCAGTCTTGCAATATCCAGTTTATGAAGATATGTTGAGGGAAAGCATGAACATGATCACTAATGAGAAAATAGATGCCTTCAATATTTCATCTTTAAGAAACTCCCATCCATCTTGGACTCCCTTCTGAGTATTTCTGACCATGGGACTTCATTCAGTAGTTCCTTAAGCTTCTTGAAATCAGTCAAGAGTGCATGTCTGACTACACTCAGCTTTCCTTTGCCTCTGTATCATGAAACCCAAGAGGACATGGCCACTTCCTCCCAAGGTTCCCAGTATTTCACTTTGTCAGTCACTTCCTCCCTGTTCAAGATAGATGATCCCCTTGTTGCTTTTTCCACCTTCTGGGAAATTGTCCTAGGAGAAGGACCATGGTTATTGAAACAACAGAGAAGTTCCCTACCACTCCTAGGGAAAGGGAGGCAGGAGGCAGTACATATAACTGGCAAGGATGTAAATCCATGCATGTAGGAAACAGGTGAAGGAGCAGGATAGTGGTATGTGAAAAATGTTGCTAACATGATGAAAGGGAACCTGCATTCTTTATCTGAGAACAGCATCAGTTGAGGGATTAGAGCAAGAGTTGGGAGCACATGGTGCTCCAGATGTTGGGAACACATCAGCCCCAGGCAGCATGGCCAATGGCTAGAGATGATGGGAGCTGGAATCCTAACAAATTCTGGAGGGCTGCAGATTTCCCATCTCTTGTTAGAGGGATGCAGATGAAAACCTACACTTCCAACACACTATGCAGGCTTGCTTGCTGCAGTATACAGTGGACATGGTAAGACAGGAAAGTAATCAGCAGTCCTATCCACAGGAGATGAACAAAATATTATATATTTACTTATTTCATGGCTGTCTTCCTTTCTTTCTTGATTCGTCAATCCTGATCAATTTACCCGTTTTTAGCTTAACAATTCTGAGGTTTGAGAAAATCTAAGTCAGCTACAAAAGGGATGGGAGCAGGGAGGCATCAACAGTCTGTAGAGGAACATAGGGAGAAAGAAAGAGAATGACCTTTCGGTTTGGCTTCCGACGGTGCAGAGAAATGCTAAAGATGCGTCTTTTGAAGTGAGCTTCACTCTGAGGGATTTGCTAGCAACAAATCCAAGCACTTACCAGGGATTGCATATACTTTTTTTTTGCTCTTGGCGTGCATAAAGCTCCAATTCTAATGAAATCTTTTTTGTTCCATTTCCTGCTCGCTTCCAATGCCCCTCAGTCATTAATAATGCTTCATTCTTTACCTGAATTGTTTGAACATTTGCCATCTGTTTACTAGCATTTAAAAGATATTAATATATCCAATTTACTACACATCATCTTTTACTCTCCACACATGAGGCATCTTAAACCCTGACATTTACTAAAGCAGCCACGTTCCACTCTCCATATTATTCATTTTTAGTTGGACCAACCTGCATAATCCATTGGTGGCCATTTTTCCAAGTTACACTCACATATACTTTTTGGGTTGCATCCAATGTTAATTCTACTCAGTATAGATCTACTGGCATGAATGGAGCTAAGTTAGTCATGTCCATTAATTTCAGTGGATCTACTAGAATTAACACTATGTATTTAGAACAAGAAGGGACGTGGGTGGCGCTGTGGCCACAGAGCCTAGGACTTGCCAATCAGAAGGTCAGCGGTTCGAATCCCCACGATGGGGTGAGCTCCCGTTGTTCGGTCCATGCTCCTGCCAACCTAGCAGTTCAAAAGCATGTCAAAGTGCAAGTAGATAAATAGGTACTGCTTTGGCTGGAAGGTAAACGGTGTTTCCGTGCGCTGCTCTGGTTCGCCAGAAGTGGCTTAGTCATGCTGGCCACATGACCCGGAAGCTGTACGCCGGCTCCCTTGGCCAATAAAGTGGGATGAGCGCCATAACCCATTAGGCCACGACTGGACCTAATGGTCAAGGTTCCCTTTACCTATTTAAAACAAGAGTAGGGAACTGAATCCAGCTAATGAGCTGGCTCATAAATTACCCTACACAAACCTTGGGCCAACTTGTGACATGTGGGCCAATCCACCCACCAGACATCATTATCACTGCTTGTAAAGGAGCAATTGGGGACTCATTTGTAGACACATCCACAGAGGTGGCACATCCGGATTTGCCACTTGAGGCAAAACGGGAAGTTCCACCATGCCCTGCCACTGCTGCTGTGCTGCTCCCACAAAAGCATCCCTTACCAAGGTTGCGTGGTGGCGACATGCCATGGAGCATCAGCAGTGACAGCAGGGGAATGTTGGGAAGCATTGTGTGAAGGCTGGTAAAGTTCAGGGAGGCCATTCCATCACACCTGTGGCCCTCCAGATGTTGTGGAACTTCATCTCCCATCAACCCCACACAATAGTTAGAGATTATGCGAGCTGTCATCCAACAACGTCTGAAAGTCCAGCAGTTTCCTGTCCTTGTTATAACTGAAATCAACCTGGTTGACAGTGATATACAGCATAACTAGGAGTTAATGGGAAATCATGGAGGGATGGGGAGCGGATGCAGATGTATTAGTTAGGGATAATTATAATATGTATATATGTATGGGAGGGAAGGGACGTGGGTGCTGCTGTGGTGTAAACCACAGAGCCTAGGACTTGCCGATCAGAAGGTCGGCGGTTCAAATCCCCGCAATGGGGTGAGCTCCCATTGCTCAGTCCCTGCTCCTGCCAACCTAGCAGTTCAAAAGCATGTCAAAGTGCAAGTAGATAAATAGGTACTGCTCTGGCGGGAAGGTAAACAGCGTTTCCATGCACTGCTCTGGTTTCGCCACTAGCGGCTTAGTCATGCTGGCCACATGACCCAGAATAACTGTCTGCGGACAAATATTGGCTCCCTCGGCCAGTAAAGCGAGATGAGCGCCGCAACCCCAGGTTTGTTCGCGACTGGACTTAACTGTCAGGGTCCTTTACCTTTACCTTTATGGGGAGGAAGCTGGGTTTTTTTTTAAAAAAAAAAAATTAAATATATATAACTGAAATTGACCATAAATAATCTAATGAGCCAATAAGTATTTTCTGGTACAAAATGGTACCCAAAGTGACTATCAACAGAAACTGAATTGTAAAGTAACATGCTTATTTGGAGAGGGGGAATGAAAGAAAACAAACTGAGGGTGAATATGGTTCCATAGTCTAATGGAATTATTCACTATAGGAATATATAAGAAAATTCTCTAGGTTTTGAGGAAAGTCAACGCATGCAAACGAACATACCATCATTCGGAAAAGCTCCATAATCAAATATTTATAGCTCTTGCTTGGCAGTGTTGAAAAATTAAATTATTAAAAGCAAATATTGTAGCAAATAGGTTTCAATCCATCTCAATAAAAGAAACATTTTGGTATCCCTGTCATATTATTACTTTTTGGCTTTCAGTCTTCGAAGATTGAAGGGAGTGCTAACAAATCAGAGCTTTTGCAATGCAATTTGCCCAGTGAGTAATTTCTAATTGATTCAGACTGATGGGCTGCAATCATTTGATATATTGCCAAAACAAGGCACATTCTGGACCAAGTAAATTTATATGGTCGTCTTCTCCAGAGATGGGGAAAAAAAAATGATTACAATATTTCTTTTTGGCATGTTGAGCTCCAATAATGTACTTACTTGTCTACTTTTGTGATTTTGTTTTTAAAAGCTGCAGTAATTAACCAAACTCCACCTTTGGACTTCACAATGGGGAGAGGAGCTATGGGTAGGAATACGTGAATCTCTCAGTTTTCATTTTTCTCATTTACTTTCTTGATTTGCAGTCATCAGACATCATTTTATAACAACTGACAATTACAATTGATAGCACCAGTGCTTTTTTCCTGGGGGTACGCATACCCCTAAACATTTTGGGAATCTAAGTTTGGCCTCATTGAAGGGCAGTATTTCAATATGAGTAGGAAAATGAGAGTATTCCTAAACTTTTTTTTTAGAAAAAAAGCACTGCATAACATTAATAAAAATGCACATTAATACGAGGACTGGGAAAGGTTGTGGACCAATGGGCTGAATTTCACTGCATGTAATGCTCTGAAAGAAAATGTTATGAAAATGATATATAGATGGTACATGACCCCAGTTAAACTTGCAAAAATATACCATTTGTCTGATAACAAATGTTGGAAATGTAAAGAAAATGAAGGAACATTCTTTCACCTCTGGTGGACCTGCCCTAGAGTGAAGGCTTTCTGGGAAATGATATATAATGAGCTGAAAAAGATATTTAAGTATACCTTCACCAAGAAACCAGAGGCCTTCCTTCTGGGTATTGTCGGCCAGAAGGTGTTAAAGAAGGACCGAACATTTTTTATGTATGCAACAACAGCAGCAAGGACACTCGTCGCTAAGCAATGGAAAACCCAAGATTTACCCACACTGGAAGAATGGCAGACGAAACTGATAGACTATATGGAACTGGCCGAGATGACTGGCAGAATCCGAGACCTGGGAGAGGAGACGGTAGAAGAAGACTGGAAGAAATTTAAGATTTATCTGCAAAAATATTGTAAATTGTATGAATGTTAAGCAGGATGCTAGATTATAAAGAACTCGGCACCGTTAAAACAGATGAGGTGAATTATGAAGATAAGTTAAATTCAATTAGACAATGATTAGGCTAAACCAAATTTTTCAAGATATCAAACAAATTTATTTAAAATGTGTGATGTAATATTGGAAAATTAGTTAGTAAGAATGTAAACAAGGTGATAAATTGCTGGATTAAATTTTTTATAACTAGGAACGCAGGAACGGGAGATGCGAGGAAGTCCAAAGATGACAAGAAAATGTGTTATGATATATATTATTGTGTTTTATTTATTTGTATTATAATTAAAAACTCTTAATAAATATTTAAAAAAAACCAATGCACATTAATACTGCTATAAGATGCAGAACTATAATACTAGACTTTCTATCTTGCTCGCTCTTGTAGTTTATCTCAGTTTCTCATTTTTCCCAATCTTCAGTTCAGCTGTTTACATTTCCACATCACTTTGTGATTTTTTAAAAAAACGTTCTCATGAAAATTCACCAGCTTTTTAGTGTGTTCTTCTAAAATACAAATTTTTGTATGCAATTTTGCCTAATGTACATTTTTAATATTATTTTCACAAATAAAGGTTACATTTCACCCATTATGTGTTTTTTGAGCAGATTATTTGGCTGGAGAAAAAGTGTGAATTGCAAAAGGAGGCTGTGTTTCATTTCACATCTTGTTTCGAAATATGCAAAATGGGCAAGTTTGCCTTTCCATACAAACTGAATGGAATTTCTGCCCCTTCCCTAGCTATGAGTGCCACCAAGATGCTCACTCTGCACCTCATTGAGATCACCTTTGGAAACAGTGAGCAGGTAGTCTTCCCTTCACATACAGTTGGTAGAAAGGGACTGCCTAGCCCCTGCTGGGCCCTGCCATCTACACTCACCATCGGTCTCTGAAGTAGAGAAGTTTGCATGCTCAAGGACCAAGTTAGTTCTATGTATGTCATTCTCAAGCCTCTTCATATGTCACACACATGAAGGAGGCTTCCGTAAGACTTCCCTCAAGGGCAATCCTGCACTGCTAAGCATATCTTGCCTTAGCAGTGTGAGGCAGCAAGGTGATGCTGCCTGCTGAGTGGTTGTGACCACTCACAACCATAAATAGAAGGTTGTTAAGAGAGAAGGGGCAGCAGTCCTTAAATTACAGGAGGCAGGGAGACTGCCTCATACTATTGTTTTTGTATGATAGCTCCCCTTTCAGGAGATCAGTGAAGGCATAAATGGGCCATTTGGGGGGGGCAATTCACGGTGGGGAGTTTAAGATAGGGGTGGGGTGGGTGTTACCATCTCAGTTCTTTTGGGTGGGGACAGTACTCCAGCTCCCATCAGTATGGCCAGTGGTTCCCAACCAGCATGGCTAATGACAAGAGATGATGGGAATTGTTGTCAAGCAACATTGGGGGGGGGCAGACATTTCTCATCCCTACTTTACGAGTTATTTCCCACCCTTCGTTAAACAGTGCTTCCAGATTTTGATTTCTTAAAGGACTACCCTGCACTTCTATAAAGTGATCATGAAATGTGTACAAGCCCTGGCAATGAAAACAACAAATAATGACGCATTAAGCAGCTATTGCAGGCACCTTTTTTGCCTTCCAGAGCAACAAAAGACAAAGAACTCAAAGACACAATTAAAAAAGAAAGAAAAAACACCCTACCTTGTGCAACATGCCTACCAAATGCAAAATTAACCCCAAAGAGTCAGCATGATATATAAAAAGCACTGTTGCTTAGTAACATCATTAAACCACCTGCAGGTCGGAGGTTCAGATCTTGTTAATGTCACTGGAAATTAGATTAAAGAAATGACTTTAGGGGTTTGTGTGTTCTGTTGGTGACATTGCCATTACAGTGAAGGTTTGTGTCATGTTTTGAAGAAAACTATTGTTAAACACTTGTGGGTTTCTTTGTTTATTTTCTTTGCTTCAGAAATGAAGATGCATACATTGGTTGTGGGGGTTTTTTAAAGAGAGAGAGAGGAGGAGGGAGGGTTGTATTTGGACTCTTGTACGTGCCTGTTGTGCATGAAAAAAAGGTCAGAAAAGCTTCATCTCAATTCAGTGACAAATTGCTTTATTAAACAAAAGAAACATTGCAATTTAAAGAAATACACAAAAGAGCACAAAGGGTGGGGAGATGGAAAGAAAGAAAGGCAATCATTGGGATACAGACTGGAAGTGTTGCAAGCCAGTTTCTCTTTTTGTGCATTTACAAAAAAACTTTATAGATAGAACTTAGTTTTAGTTTTCCTTAAAAAAAGAAAAAGAAAAATTAAGCTAGCTTGTCCTTTATAATCTCAAAAGCCCGGTGCCTCAGGGAACAGGTGAACCAGAACTATGCAACTTCGTTCCTCCACCACCCCAGCCTGTGTTCTTTCCAGTCTCCCCTGGATTCCCTCCCCTCCCAAAAGGTACTAGTCACTAAGCCCATTAGCCCTGCAGGTCCACCCAGGCTGCTCTTTCTATTCCCTGATGCAAGCTCCACTGTGACTGAGTCAAGTGAGATTTGCAGTCCTGCTGTGTTTTCCTTGGCCTGGCTAAAGAGTCCCTGGAGATCCTACCAAGTACCAGAAAGACCCAGTGAGGCGAGGAGCAAATGGATTCCTTAAACCTTACAATGCTAAATAAGATAGTAAGATGACTGTGAATTAGAGAAATTGATGCAGCAAATATGATGCTGACCTTATGCCCACACACACACTCCAAATGACATGCTTTGGAGAGGGTGTTCAAACTCTTGAAATGTGAATCCCATTAAAGTATTTATCTACACTTATCTTCCCAGCCCTCTTCCTAGTTATGGTCTGTGCTTCAAAATTCTGTGTCTGAGCACCTTTTTATTTTGTCCCAGAGTCTTTGCTGGGAAAACCTCAAATGACAATCCGTGGAAAAACCAAATGTATGATTGCTCTGGTTGAGTGCTAAAGAGCAGGTTTTCACAGGGAAAGCTCAACACCAACACTCAGACATGGAACCTTTATGTGTGAGTCTGTGCCTGGAAAGAGCAGGGCAAAATGTAAGCATGGATAAGCCCAAAGGCTGAACAAGCAGTCAGTTTTCAAGCACTCGTTCAAGAAAGAATGAAAAACAATGGAAGGGATGGGCAGCGGGTAGGTGAATCCATCATTTTTGTTTTCTCTCAGTTTCTCATTTTTCCAGTCTTAAATTCTGTTTTCCCCACTTCCAGTTTTGCAGGATTGGGTGGTTAAGTCCTTGTTGAATTTCATTTTAATGCAAATTTCCCCTGATATACACATTTCTGTGAATTAATTTTGTATGTTATTTTTCAACAATGTAATCCAGATTTTATATACACTTTGCTGTACTTCATGCATTTTTCCATACATTGCTTGGCTGTAGAACGGCATTGGAAAATTTGGAGAAGGGCAAATTTTGAAGGATGGTGGTGTGTTGTCTCAGGAAGTGTTGATTAGCTGGATCATGTTTAAATGAGAACGGAGTTGTATTTCTCCCCCATGAGAGAGGATTTTATTCACATACACTCCAATTTAGAGTGAACTCCCCTGGTTCATACCCCTCAAACCAGTACTCAGAAAGGTACATAGATCTGCTGCTTTGTCTTAAGATACACAATTCTTTCTGAGTGTTGGTTTGACAATTCTACTTATGAGGCAGTTCAAGGGCTGTTTTCCCTTTTTTGTTTTGTTTCTTGTGTAAAACTGCTAGGAACTGCTTCAGAGCACTTTAAAGCATTGAATCTGCACTTCTCAGAAAAATACACAAACCAAAACACAGATCTCCTTCAAAATCCTCAGTTGTACACAGTCATATACAGAATCTTCTAGTCTAACATAAGCAGATGAAGAACCCCAAACCAGATTTCATCCCAGATTATCAAGAACTGTAGCAGTTTCTGGACTTTAATTATTTAATTTAGTACCCATACCCCTTCAGGGACCAGGCCCCCACAGGTGGTCCTCCATTCCACATGCATAACCACAGAGATCCCCTTAGCAATGAGACAGAGTTCATCCTCTGCAGGCATCTCATGATAAAAGGATCAAATAGCATGTGATAGGCAAAGAACATGAAGGTCAGCTGCTAGCTAGAGAAGACCTCTTCCTATGTTCCTAAGAGTAGGAGAAGGGACATCGCTCACTTGGAAAGCATCTGAGCTAGAAGAACCCAATGCTCTAATTCAGTTAAAGGCACGTTATGATCTTGATCCCATGTCTTGATCTTGCACTGAGTATAATCCATTTTGGGGGGGATGCCAGGAAATTAAAGCCATATTACTCCCACCTGTATTTTATTACTTATTATTGTTCTTACTTTGCTGCTGTTATTTGCTACGTTATATCCAGCTCTTTGTATTTTCAGAGAAGGTTTGTTTTGTTTTTTGGCCACTTGGCCTCACCCAACAGTTCTGGGGTACTTTAATTACAATCACAGACCTCCTAGTGCCGCTGCCCCCCACCCTGCACCAATGTTCCACTCCTGTTTCAGTTTTTTAAATTAAGAAAATCCCTGTTGGATCAGCCAAAGGGACACTTAGTTTAGCAGTCTGCTTATCAGTTTTCTATTCAATATTGAACAGTTGTTGTTAAACGTTGGAAATGGCTTCATTTCTGGGTTACTTTTAGGAGAGCATTTATCAGGAGCCTATATTCTAATTCATATCATATATACATATCACACATACACACACACAATTTTTCCAGTACACTGTCATCACATTTCATTAAATATAACAGTACATTCAATCTTTGACTACGCTTCGCCCCCATGCATGGTTCCATTTATCCATTAAAACTGCATATTTTAATTTCTCCATACATTCATATTTCTCCCTTACCCTTATATCTTCAGTACTTTAAACTGCTGAATTTACATTAGCGCTGCTGACATTTTAACCTGTTTAACACAAGTCTTCAGATATTCTGCAAACATTTTCCACTCTTATTTGAATACTCCATCTTCCTGATCTCTTATTGTACTAATTAAATTTGCTAATTCTACATATTCCATTAATTTCACCTGCCTCTCCTCCTTTGTTGCTACTGCTCTCTCTTTCCATTTCTGAGCATATACATATGGTGCCATAAAGGTAAAGGGTAAAGGGACCCCTGACCATTAGGTCCAGTCATGACCGACTCTGGGGTTGCGGCACTCACCTTGCTTTATTGGCCGAGGGAGCCGGCGTACAGCTTCCAGGTCATGTGGCCAGCATGACTAAGCCGCTTCTGGCGAACCAGAGCAGCGCACGGAAATGCTGTTTATCTTCCCACCACAATGGTACCTATTTATCTACTTGCACTTTGATGTGCTTTCGAACTGCTAGGTTGGCAGGAGCAGGGACCGAGCAACAGGAGCTCACCCCGTCATGGGGATTCGAACTGCCGACCTTCTGATTGGCAAGTCCTAGGCTCTGTGGTTTAACCCACAGCGCCACCCACGTCCCAAACTGAGGCTGCCAGAGTTGCATAGATAAATAAATTATTTTGATCTGTGGGGACATTCATTCCAAATATTCCTAACAATGTTTCTGGTCTTAATTTTTGTTTTCTTAAACATTTTTTTCCCCTTTCATTATATATCATCTCCCAGAAATCCTTCGCAAATTTACATGTCTATCACATTATATCCTTATACATATCCCATGAAGCAGGTGATTTTTTAAAAAGGGCAAATGAGGGAGAATAACCAGGTGCCCTCCAGATATTATTGGACTTATCTCCCATAAAGCTGGGGAAAGGCTGTAGCTCAGTGGCTGAGCAATGGTTTTGCATGGAGAAGGTTCCAGGTTAAATTCCTGGCATATCCAGGTAAAGCTAAGGAAAGACCAGAGTGGGAACCTCTGGAGTCACTGAAAGTCAATGTTAACAAGAGATGGACCAATGTACTCATTTAGTATAAAAGCTATGGTTTTCCCAGTAGTGATGTATGGAAGTGAAAGCTGGACCATAAAGCAGGCTGATCGCCAAAGAATTGATGCTTTCGAACTATGGTGCTGGAGGAGACTCTTGAGAGTCCCATGGACTGCAAGAAGATCAAACCTATCCATTCTCAAGGAAATCAGCCCTGAGTGCTCACTGGAAGAACAGATCCTGTAGCTGAGACTCCAATACTTTGGCCACCTCATGAGAAGAGAAGACTCCCTGGAAAAGACCCTGATGTTGGGAAAGATGGAGGGCACAAGGAGAAGGGGACGACAGAGGACAAGATGGTTGGACAGTGTTCTCGAAGCTACCAGCATGAGTTTGACCAAACTGCGGGAGGCAGTGGAAGACAGAAGGGCCTGGCGTGCTTTGGTCCATGGGGTCACGAAGAGTCGGACATGACTAAACGACTAAACAACAACAACACCCCAAAGTTCTCCCATCAGCATTTACTACTGGCCATACTGGGAATTATAGCCAAAAACATCTGGAGGCCACCTGGCTGAGAAAGGCTTTTTTAAACAAAGAAACTCTGTGAAGAGGACTTGGCTTTCATTGTTGTTGTTGTTCTTTCAAGCTTGGAATAACAATGAACTTCTTCAAAAGGGAAACCAAGGGGGTCTTTGTAAAGAAAACATTCTCTGGAGTTGTCAGCAAAATCCACAAAGGGAAGTTGTCTCTGTGGAATCCTAGGTACCTCCCTGCTGGCAGAGAAAACAATAAGTGAAAATGAGAAGCTGTCAGTGTTTTATATGCAAAGTCCACTTTCCAACCTTTTCAATGATACCAGAGTTGCCATTGCCTTTAATGCTTTATTCATGATATTTATTTATTTTTAAAGGGGGGGGGGTGATGTGGAAGAAAACATCAACAAAACATTGAAAGGCTGTTAAAATACAGAAAATGTGACTGCACCACTGTCTGATTATGATAGAACCTGGGTGAGGAGTTCTACATATATGGAGAGTCAATACTGAAAGGTGGCAACCCAAGGGCAGGCAAGGACAGCTGGCATGGCAGTCTTGGGCCCAAGCATCTTCTAGTAGGATGATTCCTCTATCCACAAACCTTGTTTATGATGGTTGAATTGTGTTCTGTACACAGGTATTACTCAGTACCTGGCACCTTGTAAAAAAGTTGTCCTTTATTAATTGCTCACAAACCAGCATCTGCCCATGAGGCATCAGGAGAAGGGCCTTGGGGGTCTGAGCAGGATGTGGCTTATTCACAGCATTTTTACACCTCTGAAACTTTTTCCATTAGAAAAACAGGGCACCACTGGAGACCTTTCTGTGGTCCAGAGGCAAAACCATCAAGTTGCACAGAAAGTCTTCTGAGGCTGGGGCAGGAGGACAATCTGCAACACTGGAGAGGAGAGAGAGATGAGAGAGAGAGAGAGAGAGAGAGAGAGAGAGAGAGAGAGAGAGAGAGAGATATGAGGCCTATGCAACCTTGGGGACTCTTTGAGAAAAATAAAGCACAAAAGCCAGCAGCCCTTTCTCATATGCTTGAGTGCAGACCTCAAAAGTTTTGGTCTGTAAGGAGACGAACTATCTTAAACAAACATGGAGAGCCACAGATCTAAAGCCTTTCCTTAACCAGCCTCTGTAAACCCTTCTGTTAACACCTGTTTCCGTCTATAAACAAAGACTCCAATACCCATTTGTGTGTGATTGCTCAACAAAGATCAGATGTGTCATGCTGGAAATCAGACCCAGGCAAAGGAGTTCAAACAACAAGCTGCTTATCCAGCATAGTGACATGTTTTATTCACTCTCTCAAACAGAGAGGAACATCCCAACCTTTTTAGCTAAAAACTCCAGGCATTTTTCTGGAAGGCAAGGAGCATTCCAGCTGAAGAGGGGGCAGAGAATATTTGCTGGATCCACAGTCAGCAAAGAAGGTAGCCATTTAGGAGCGGAGCATATTTCATCATTTTCTCCCATTGCCACCCACATAATTGCTCCTCCGAAAAGGTCCATCCATGGAAACAGTATTTTCATTGGATGGAAGTCTCTCACACACATGGACATCATTGAGAGATTTCCCCTCAAAGTCAGGGGTAGAGATTCTGTGGCCCTTCAGGTGTTGTTAGAATCCAACTCCCATCAGCCGAAATCAGCACGGTCAGAGGTCAGTGGTCAGAAGTCTGTGGTCAGAGGTCAGTGGTCATGGCCAGTGGTCAGAGATTATGGGAGTTGTTGGCCAACAATGCATTGAAGGTTACCCACCCTGGCCCAAAGCAAATGCAACAGATATTTTCTTTTGCAATGCAGCGGAGTGGGGGGAAATACATTCTCTCTCCACGCCCAATCCGATCCCACTGATTGTCACCTCTGTATTGATATAATTTGGGAGGGGGAGGTTAAGTGCATTTAATATGGTGTCTAGCAGGGCCCAGAGTTACTTGCTATTTCCTAATGTTATGGAAATTACAGAGGGGGGTACTATCTGGCATTATCTCCTGGGACGAAGAGCCCCAAACCCTCTTCCTTCAGTCGCACAAGTATGACACACACATCTTTATAAATATGGGGAAACTCTGTTCCTGTGTACTCTGTATCTTATGAATGGACTTTGTATTTTTATGAATGGGATTTATGAATGACCGTAGCTCATCAATCAGGAAACCTACGGTTTTGACAGCTAGCTAATGGGGGTTACTGAACAGCGTCCTCTGACGGACGGAATCCGTAGACAGCTGTAACTGCCTGCAAGCCCATAGCTCAGCTCAGCCTTGCATGGTTGATTCAGCGCCCTCCTGCTGCTCAGACAATGGACTAAGTATACAAAATGTATCCATTCTAGTTTCGATTGCCTAAAGTTGCTACAATGTTACAAATATGTATTCTGAATGTATTCTGTCAGTTTGACAGCTCAGGGAAAGATACCCAACTTTGTAAATTCATATAAAATCCATTCTTTAACCAATTCTTCCCATTTCAATGCCATTTTAACCCTTAAAGGAAGGTGTATTTAGGCTTCACCTTCCTCCATGACCCTAGAAGTGGATAGTCATGTAGGCAGTGAGAACAGGGCCTCCTGCCATAATCCCCCAAGCATGAGAGCACCCAGTGAGTGACCAAGGGGCAACAATGGACATCTGAAGAAACAGTTTACCAAGCCAGGTGTTCTGAAAGCCCATCTCCGGAGAAGCCCTGTTGTTTGGGTGGTGGGTACTTAAGAGGTGTCGGGAGATGTATCTGGTAGAGTGACCAACTGTTGAACTTGTGTAACCTTTTGATACTCTTCCCCATTTGTGACAAACTACTGATGTATCGATGATGCTACTCGAAATGTATTCTGAGTGAAGGGGGAAGTTTGAAAAGTCGATGTCACCCCATGCTCGGGGTTCTTGCTCCATGTGGGAACCTGTTGCCCAACAATAAAGATCGTGGTCTCCCAACCAATGTTTTGCTCCAATTTACTTGGCTGGACTTCCAGGTTAGCGCCTCCGGTAATGGCGGAATTCCTCTGATCGGGAGGAATTTGCTTCGTAGGAATCTGGGTCTGGCCGCCACGGCGAAGGCGGAGACCCACTAGAAATCACAGGCGGGTGAAGCCTGTGAACGTGGGATTCGGCTGGCACCTTTTGCGCCTCCCCTACTCGCGGGGAAACCCGGTTTCGGGGATCCGGAGCAACGTGGGGTGAGCGGCGCGGTGCTTCGAATTGACTGCTTCTTCCACGGAGTGAAGCCGCATAGCTGTTGCTGGAGAGCGCTGACTTTTTCCTGTGGACAATTTGATCTTAAAGCAACTACCCGTGAGTAGAGTGGAGAATTGGATTTTTAAACGTCTTAATTTGGTGCCGAAACGGGGAGGTCTAAAACAGGAAGTCCACCTTCCCCTTTTGTAAATAGATTGAAGCAATGAGGATGCAAGCTGAAGTCTCAGAAAGCCTATTGTAAAGGACTAAATTTCCATCAGTAAAAAATACTAAACCCCCCTTGGTGGCAGGAGAAGAGGGGGGAAAGTTTTGGACTGAGTATACCTGCAGGAGAGAGCGAACAGAGTTAATATACCACCGCTCCGATCCTGGAAACGGGCTGCCAACAGGACTGACCGTAATTAGAACGTTCACTGACAGTTAGTTAAATAAGAGGAATACATTGTTTCCATGGTCTCCGTCTGCGTTTAAAAAGGAGTAAAAGTAACAGAAAATTGAAACTAACTTTATTGTTTGAATTGAGTTTAAAAGGACTAATACAAATAGAAACTGTTTCCCTCTAGAGGAACTGTTTCCCTCTAGAGGAAGCTTTTGAAACTGTCACAAGAATCGAGCTGGGGGAATTTCCAGCTGCAAGATAAAAACGTGTGAGATTCTGGGGACCTTGAATCGGTTAAGAATGTTGACAGAAGAGGCCTTAGTGGTTGTATTATGTAAGATAAGTGACTCACTGGAACAGCTTCACAAAAAGGTGGATGTGGTAACTACCAAAATTGACAATTTGGGACAAAAAGTGAACACCAATATAGAAACTATTCAGAAACTGACACAGGAATCTACTTTGACATGGCAAACTGCAGAGAAGGCTAGGGAGAAAGTTATTGCCGTTGAACCTAAAGTAACACAATTGGAGAGAGAGAGTGTCCCAGCCTTACAGATGCAATTTGATGACCATAAGTTGGTGCCTGCTATGATTGAATTTAAAGAAAATCATATTTCGAGGATCAGAGCCCTACCTGAACTGGAGAAGGAAAGTTTGATAGATTTCCTTACACAGGAATTTGATGACTTTTGGGACTGGGATTTAGGTCAAGAAGAGATTAAAACTGTGAGGGCTCTCGGACTTGGAAGAGGAGGGAAAAAAGAGAAGAACAAAATAAGAGACTGTTGAAACTACCAGAGGAACTTAGAAGAACAACAGTCAAGAGTGGAAATTTTGAAAGGTGTCCTGAAATACCTTTCGGATCTTAGATTTAACTACGGAGATTTGGTTGCCCTGTCGAGAAGGAATAAAATCATCTTTAGGTGGGAGTTTCCCCGAGATCTATTTTTTAGCCTCAAAGGAAGGAAAATAAAAATAAGACCAGTGGAAGACAAAGTAAAGTTCAAGTATAAATATGAAGAAGACTCGCAGAAGCGACTTGGAAAAGAGTTAAGAGCATTGGACAGAAGATCACCAGGTTGATGGACTATAGGAAATTGGCGGATATGACTGGCAGAATCCGGGACCAGGGAGAAGAGTCGGTGGAATAAGATTGGAAAAAGTCTAAAGACTATTTTAAAAAATATTGTAAAATTAATGTGTTAGAAAAATGTTGGAAAGGAGCTATATGCCTTTAGTAGAAATGTTATAAGGAATTAAGTACAAATAGATTATTAGAGTATTAAAGAAAATAAAGTTAAAATATGTTAAGACAATTATATATTAAAGGGAAAAATAAGCTTAGAATATGTTAAGATAAATTACAGGACAGAAAACAGAGGAAGATAGAAAGGAGTTGCTGAAACAGTTAATTGAAGTGGAATACAAAAAGGGAGGCGTGAGGAAGTCAATGAAACAAGTGAATGAAAGATAAGCTTGAAAATATTGGAAGTGTTTTTAATAGTTCTTGTTTTGTTTTGTTAATTCAATGTTTTATGTAGTGTTTTTGTTTCTGTTTTTGTATTGTATTATATTGATCTGTTTAATTCTTTTTCTTTCTTTTTGTAATCTTTAAACTCTTAATAAATATTATTTAAAAAAAAGGAATTGCTGAAACAGTTAATTAAAGTGGAATACAAAAAGGGAGGTGTGAGGTCATTGAAGCAAGTAAATGAAAGTTAAGATACTGAACTTATTAGATGTGTTTTAAATTATGTTTGTTTGATTTTGTTAATTTAATGTTGGGGGTTGGTGTTATGTGGTGTTTTTGTTTTTGTATCGTATCGTATTGTTTTGTTTTGTTTAATTCTTTGTTTTTCTTTTGCAGTCTTTAAAATGTTAATAAATATTATTATTATTATTATTAAAAAAAACAATTTACTTGGCTGGAACTTCCTTCTTTTACTGACCACGTAGAATTTTCTTTAAGAAGATCTCCTCTCTTCTTGATAGATTAGTACTGGACCTTATACCGTATTTACTCAAATCTAATGCCTCCTTTCGGCCACATTATGTTGCAAAAATTAAGATGCACATTAGATTCAATGGCACATCCACATTCGCCAGCAAATACCATTTTGGTTTGAAGGTTCTGAAAATCGAGGAGTGCATTAGATTCAATGTCACATTATAGATATGGTATATAAAGGTATTTTTGGAATACTGTCTAGGAACATAGAAAATTGCCTTACATTGAGTCAGGCCCATTTGTCCATTTACCTTAGCATTGTCTACACCAGGTACCTTTGACCTGTTCAGACTCAGGACCAACTTTTAACCCAAACATGCAATTGGGGACCAATTTCTTAATTTTTTACCATATATTTGCATGGTGGTAGTGCTCTGGATCATGCTTAAATCCACTAGATCCTCCCACCCACCAAACCACCCCTTGTTGAATACAACACTATGCAGCAGCTCTCTATGTTTTCAGGCAGAATCTCTCTCCCATCCTGTTTTCCAGGAATGTCCCTGATTTGGAGAAGCTGTCCCAGTTTCAGATTTGATCCCACAATGCCTTGTAGGATGTCTCTATTTTCACTGGAGAAATGTTAGGGGGTTTGGAGTTTTCTGACCCCTGAGACGTCTGAAGGCAATCCTATATAGGGAAGTTTTTCTTAACCTTTAATGTTTTATTATGTTTTTATATAAGTTGGAAGCTGCCCAGAATGGCTGGGGCAACCTAGTAAGATGTGTGGGTATAAATAGTAAAATTATCATTATGGAATGGGATGTTCCTATTTTCATTGGAGAAATGTTGGAGAGTATGGGCAGTTGCTGTATCACTTAAATTTGATGGGTAACAGGGGAAGGGAAAACATGAAAGGAGGTGATTTTAAAAAAAAATATTCAGCCCAAATGAAACATTTAAAAAAGTCTTCAAACACACACACATGCACACAACACAAATGCATGTAGAATCCTCCATAAGAGGATTAATCTGGCATTTACAGGTGCTGTTTGCAATTTTTGATTCAAAGATGAGAGTAGTCTATCTATTTGCTACAAAAGGCATTTGCTAAAAAAACAACCCCTTTGAAAGGGCCACATGCTTTTGGCTTTCATTCATGTGAGTGCAGGCCCCATTGCAAAAGTTAAGTGTTGAGAAGAAAAATAAAGAGAGATACAGGGGAACAAATGGACTGGAAACATGGAATAACGGGACAAGGAAGCAGCTATGACCCTATGGGAAAAAGAAAGCACAATGTTATGCAGGTGGTTTGGGTATGAGGGGTTTATTTTGCTCACCTAGCCACTTAATTTTGTCCTGCAAATCCTCCACTTTGCCCTTGATTGCTGAAGATGCGGTTGTTGTTGCCTGGGACTCCCACAAATCCCCTTATCAAAGAGAGGATGCCTTCACAAATGAGTCCTTTTTCCATTTGGGTTTCTTAGGTCACCTCCTCTGTGGCTGCTCCCAGTGCTGGCCTATGCAACCTGTTAGGAACACACTTCTAAAATGCAGCAAAATCTGCACACTTCAGAGCCCCTGAGGATCAAGAGCTAGGGTTCCCTCATTTTCTTTTTAGTCTCTCTTTCTCCATTCAAAAACAAGCAGATGGTCTTGTCTAAACTGCTAAAGATAAAGGGTTGGGTGAGTTCAGAGCTGGCCCTACCATTAGGCAAATATGAGATGGCTGCCTTAAAGGGTAATACTCAAGGCTTCGGAATTATCATAGATCCTTAACTTCAAGCCCTGCTCCCCTGTCTTATAGTTATTTACAGTGGTGCCCCGCAAGACGAATGCCTCGCTAAACGAAAAACCCGCAAGACGAAAGGGTTTTCCGATTTTTAGCAGCTTCGCAAGACGAATTTCCCTATGGGCTTGCTTTGCAAGACAAAAACCCATAGGGAAATCTCCGGGGACAGCGGGGAAGCGCTGCGCACCTTCCCCTCTGTTCCCGGACCTGTCCTGAAGGCTTGCGGTGGGAGGAAGGTTTTCCTCCCCACCGCCAACATTCAGAAGGCTGTTCTGAAGGCTGGCGGTGGGAAGAAAAGCCCTTCTCCCCCGCCAGCCTTCAGAAGAGTTCCCCGCAGGGCTCTCCAAGCTGCGGATAGCAGCCTGCTGCCCCTATCCGCAGCTTGGGGAGCCCTGCGGGGAAGTCCTGCAGGGCTCCCCATCTGCGAATGTCTGCCCCTCGTGCGGGGCAGCAGGCTGCTATCCGCAGCTTGGAGAGCCCTGCGGGGAAGTCCTGCAGGGCTCCCCAAGCTGCAGATGTCTGCCCCTCACGCCGGGCAGCAGGCTGCTATCCGCAGCCTAGGCAGCCCTGCAGGAACTCTTCTGAAGGCTGGCGGCGGGAGAAGGGCTTTTCTTCCCACCGCCAGCCTTCAGAAGGCTGTTCTGAAGGCTGGCGGTGGGAAGAAAAGTCCTTCTCCCCCCGCCAGCCTTCAGAAGAGGTCCGGGGACAGACTGTCCCCGGACCTGGTCTGAAGGCGGTCTCCCTAGGAACGCATTAATTGATTTTCAATGCATTCCTATGGGAAACCGTGCTTCGCAAGACGAAAAACTCGCAAGAAGAAAAAACTTGCGGAACGAATTAATTTCGTCTTGCGAGGCACCACTGTATCTTGAAACTGGACTTTGGCTTGTTCTGCCCATTCATAGCTATGCTGGCAGACCAGGTATGAAGAGAGATTGAGGTTGGGTTTGCTAATTTATATGCACAGGTACACATTTTGAACTCATTGCTGTAATATCAATAGAAATATATTATGGCTCACCTGACTACAGTGAGATGTATTGTATTTCTATTTAAATTACAGCAATTATTTCAAAATTTGCACCTATACATATACATTAGTATGTAATGATTTATATGTAAATAGTGGTCATTGTTTTAGGGTGATATATTACCTCTTTTTTGGGTGATAAATTTCCTCTGCCTTCCTTTCTAAGTCTGAGGAGACTACATACCAATGGGTATTTCAGCAGCAATAGTTTGTTGCATTTTAGTCACTTTTTTTTAACAAACAGTAACCGAAAGCAAAATATGACATAGTGCAAACATAAATATCAAATAATAAAACCAGAACCAAATAAAACTGTAAAAACACATACAGATGTGTACAAAAAGCACAACCCACTCTAAAAAAATAGGCAATGAAGAGGTAATAAATACAGTATACATGAAACCTTCCAAATTAAGGATCAAAAGCCTGGGTAAAAGGAGACATTTTTGCCTGATATCTAAAAGTAGGTAATAAAAACAGCAGGTGAACTTCCCTGGGGAGAGCATTCCACAAGCAGGGAGTCATTGCTGGGAAGGCCAGTCTCATATTGCTACCCTTCATAGACAAAAATCCCATGACTGCAATAGTGGAGCAGGAATTCTAACATCCAGAGGGGGCACATAAAGAATTTCAGAGTGTCTAATAATGTGTGTGTGTGTATGTGTGTGTGTGTGAGAGAGAGAGAGAGCGCTTGGGTCTGAGTGTCTGCCTGCCTGCCCCTCTCTCTCTCTCTCTCTCTCTCTCTCTCTCTCTCTCTGTGTGTGTGTCTTCACCAAACAACTCTATATAATAGTTATGCTGGAACTGATTGATTGATGCAAATTCTTGTTTTAGGGCAGGGCTATGGAACCTCAGGACGTGGGTGTCGCTGTGGTCTAAACCACAAAGCCTCTTGGGCTTGCCAATCAGAAGGTAGGCGGTTTGAATCCCCACAATGGGTTGAGCTCCCATTGTTTGGTCCCAGCTCCTGCCCACCTAGCATTTCAAAAGCACATCAAAGTGCAAGTAGATCAATAGGTACCACTCTAGTGAGAAGGTAAACAGTGTTTCCGTGTGCTGCTCTGGTTTGCCAGAAGCGGCTTAGTCATGCTGGCCACATGACCTGGAAGCTGTACGCTGGCTCCCTTGGCCAATAAAGCGAGATGAGCACCGCAACCCCAGAGTTGTCCACAACTGGACCTAATGGCCAGGGGTCCCTTTACCTTTACTATGGAACCTCAAGTACAGGGGCCAAATGCAGCCCTCCAGACCTCTCTGGACTCTCCCTAGGCCACCCATCACCTTAGTCCATATGCCTCACCTTAGTCCATATGCTGCTCCGCACCTTCCTTCAGAGTGTTTGCCTGACTGGTAAAACCAATCATTCTGGGCGGAAGGTATGGTTGTGGGTGTGTGACCCTCTGACATGTGTGACTGGAATGCAGCCTCCTTTACAAGGTGAGAGTCCTTCCCTTCTGGCCCACTTTTTACTCTGACCCCACCCATTACCATCACATGCCCCTCCTCCAGAAAGCTGCTCCAAGAGAATATGGCACTTTTCATCAATACTGCATTTTTCATCAAACTATATATTATACTGTAAAGTACACAGAGAACAAATATCCCTTGTCCTTGAGTTAACACAAAGGAGAAAAGCAATAGTAGGGTGGCACGGATTATTAGGCTGGCAGCAAGTAACGCAATATCCTGTGTTTAGCATACCTTCGTTTTACCTTACCTTAGCAAAGCTCTCTTCCTGAGCGGAGAGGATAGTAAGGAGGTGAGCAAGGTGGTAAACATATTGCAAGCCTCAGAGAGTAGCCATTTTATCCCTACTTTAAAATAATTGCTGTCAGAACAGCCTGCAAACAATACAGCCTCCAACAGCATGACAACAGTGTGGGGCTTCATAGCATCAGGAATGCTGTCATTTTTCCAGAACAAGATTGGCACTTGCCAATAAAGCAGGGAGGGTGGGTATTTTAACTACCCAATCATCAAGCGGCAGCCTTTAGAGTGGTGTGCATTTGATCCCCAGTTCTGGCAGACTCGTATTTAGAGCAGCAAGACAGCTCAAATTGGTTCAAAGTCACCTGCCTTCCTTTCACTCGGTGACAGAGGAAGCCGTTGTTCCATTTGTTTCTGTCTGCAAGATCAATATGGAAAGCCAATTTGGTCTGTGATGAGGCTCAGCTTGCTAGCCACACCTCTGAAAGAGTGTTCATATATTTTCTTGCAAAGATATATATTGCTTCCCCTTCATTCTCTTTCTCCTCGAATCTTTTAAATGAAGATGGGGAAAGAGAGAGAGAAAGATAAGGAGGCAAGAACAAACATTTGTTTTCCTGGGGAAATAAAATAAATCTTCTTTCAAGAAGGGAAGACTTAATTGGGGTGAAGGTGAGTTAATAATCTGTAGGTTTCCCTTGTACTCCAGCTACATTTAGAATCTAACAGAAAGCAAGTTGCCTAGGACAGTTGGCAGAATACCACCTATTGCATGGGGTAGGCTAAAATGCTGCACTAGATATTGTCGGAGTCCACCTTTAGCAATGTGCAAATGGGAGGGAGCAAATTTAGACACATTACAAGCACATAAATATGGTCCAATTTTTATCTGTGAAAATTTAGTAGACCCCCATCCTTTTTTATTTCCATCCATTTTTCACAGACAGTGGCAGTGAATTCTGCATGGTCCCTTGTGATGTGAAGTGGCAGCCCCTTTAAAGTCCAGGAGAGGATGAGCTTGTTACTATTGCTTCCGCTGCCGCTGCTGTTCCTCTTCAATGAAAGTTTTGTGCTGTCAGCTCAACTGCACTGGGGGGAAATCAAAAGACCAATGAGTAGGCACTGTTCCTTTTTTTCTTCACTTTTTTGCATTTTAATGACCAGTTCTTGAGTCAATTACCAATGCTCTTTATTTAGAGAGGGAACAAGTGCATATGCAAATATACAAGCAATTTCATTCTATTTGTTTGCAGTGTTTTACTTTGTTTTTCCAATGGGCTTTGTATTCAACAGTTTGGGGGTGGGGGGATATGGCAAATCATTTCTGTGGCTTAGTGGTAGAGTGTCTGCTTTGCATGCAGAAGTCACAAGTTCAATCCTTGGCATCTTCAGTTAAAATAATCAGGTAGGAGGTGATGAAATGGGCCTCTGTTTGAAACCAGAAGTGTGCTGCCAGTCAGTATCTGTAGGAAACTGTAGGGAATCTTTGGTCTTCCAGATGGTCCTGAACTACAACACATGTCAACACTGGACATTGCTTATAATGGGAGTTCAGCATGATCTGGAGAACCAAAAGATCCCCTTTCATGCTATAGAGTTTATACCTCTCTGCCTAGCCCACTGTCATGATGAGGGGGAGAAATTCCCCTGCCCATCAGATCAATCGTCTCAAGACCAAGAAAGGACAGTGACCTCTCTCTTCAAATGATATACACAGATCAGCTGGGGTGAGGACTGCATGCCTCAGAGAGAGAGAGAGAGAGAGAGAGAGAGAGAGAGAGAGAGAGAGAATGCCTGTGGAGTTGCCACACCCACTGCTGGCATGCAGTCCTTAGAAGCTTGACCAAAGTTGAATGCAGCCCTCCAAAATATTTCCCTACCCCAGTATAGACAACACAGAGCTTGATGCCTCAACAGTCTTCTTGGTGCTTCTTCTTTCTTCTAGGTCTGAACACCTGCAGTCAATGAATGCATTGACTGAATGAAAGCATTTGGCCTTGCTAATTCCTAGGCTCTAGGTCCACAATCTCAGATTCCCCAGGTTAGCTTTCTGAGCAACACCATACCTTGTAGCAAGCTGAGATGGCTACATTTCATGTAGGGACATTCCAGGAACATCTAGCTAGCCATTTTTAAAAAAAAACAAAAAAAAACAAAAACTACATGGCCTTGGGTTCATCCACTCAAATAATTCATATTATTTGTTTCCTCATGCAGATTGAACTTCCCTCTCCCGAGTTCATAATTTTCTTAGTGGACTAGTCAGTTGATTTCAGTATCTCTGCATCTTCTTCTCATCTTAAGTTCACTTTGCCATGTTTCAATCAATCAAAAACAAACAAAATGCTCCTCATGATTATTCATCAGCATTTGCATGTGTTTGTGTGTATTTCTCCTAAAATACACATTTCTTTGTATGTGATTTTGCCTATATATTGCATTTCCCCTGATATAATTCATTCTTGTAATTTTTTTTTAAATTTTTTTTGCAAAATTCAATGAAGTGCCATTTTGAAGGTTGGTTATTTTTCAGTTTGTGTATTGTTATGGCAAGTGCAAATTAGGTAAGCGGGAATTAAATCTAATTTCTTCCCTATCCCAATTTACAAGCTTCTCAGGCAACTCAAAAAAAAACTTCAGCCCCCACCCACCTGACCCTGCAATGTTCCTTTGCAACCTGTAATATCATCCTGCCTCATCACTTTGCCTTAAATTAAGAGGTAGAAGCACATTTGGCACATGTGCAATATCTTGTTTGACATTATGAATAACTTTTTTACGGTAAATATATTTGGTTTCTAATACTTCCAGGCATTATTACATAGCTGGGCAAATTCATGTTCTGAACCAGGTTATTATTACAAACTTCAGCATCTCAA
Source organism: Podarcis erhardii (assembly GCF_964252035.2). NCBI lineage: Eukaryota > Metazoa > Chordata > Lepidosauria > Squamata > Lacertidae > Podarcis > Podarcis erhardii. The sequence continues at coordinate 17,252,453 of NC_138504.1, forward strand.
GTTAGAATTCAGTGGTACCTCGGGTTAAGTACTTAATTCGTTCCGGAGGTCCGTTCTTAACCTGAAACTGTTAGAATCATCGAATCATCGAATCATCGAATCATCAAGTTGGAAGAGACCACAAGGGCCATCGAGTCCAACCCCCTGCCAAGCAGGAAACACCATCAGAGCACTCCTGACATATGGTTGTCAAGCCTCTGCTTAAAGACCTCCAAAGAAGGAGACTCCACCACACTCCTTGGCAGCAAATTCCACTGTCAAACAGCTCTTACTGTCAGGAAGTTCTTCCTAATGTTTAGGTGGAATCTTCTTTCTTGTAGTTTGGATCCATTGCTCCGTGTCTGCTTCTCTGGAGCAGCAGAAAACAACATTTCTCCCTCCTCTATGTGACATCCTTTTATATATTTGAACATGGCTATCATATCACCCCTTAACCTCCTCTTCTCAGGCTAAACATGCCCAGCTCCCTTAGCCGTTCCTCATAAGGCATTGTTTCCAGGCCTTTCGACCATTTTGCTTGCCCTCCTCTGGACACGTTCCAGTTTGCCAGTGTCCTTCTTGAACTGTGGTGCCCAGAACTGGACACAGTACTCCAGGTGAGGTCTGACCAGAGCAGAATACAGTGGCACTATTACTTCCCTTGATCTAGATGCTATACTCCTATTGATGCAGCCCAGAATTGCATTAGCTTTTTTAGCTGCCGCGTCACACTGTTGGCTCATGTCAAGCTTGTGGTCAACCAAGACTCCTAGATCCTTTTCACATGTACTGCTCTCAAGCTAGGTGTCACCCATCTTGTATTTGTGCCTCTCTCTCTCTCTCTCTCTCTCTTTTTTTTTTTTTTTTTTTTTTTTTGCCCAAGTGCAATACTTTACATTTCTCCCTATTAAAATTCATCATGTTTGTTTTGGCCCAGTTCTCTAATCTGTCAAGGTCGTTTTGAAGTGTGATCCTGTCCTCTGGGGTGTTAGCCACCCCTCCCAGTTTGGTGTCATCTGCAAATTTGATCAGGATGCCCTTGAGTCCATCATCCAAGTCGTTGATAAAGATGTTGAATAAGACCGGGCCCAAGACAGAACCCTGTGGCACCCCACTAGTCACTCTTCTCCAGGATGAAGAGGAACCATTGATGAGCACCCTTTGGGTTCGGTCAGTCAGCCAGTTGCAAATCCACTGAGTGGTAGCATAGTCAAGACCGCATTTTACCAGCTTCTTTACAAGAATATCATGGGGCACCTTGTCAAATGCCTTGCTGAAATCAAGGTAGGCTACATCCACTGTGTTCCCTTCATCTACCAGGCTTGTAATTCTGTCAAAAAACGAGATCAGGTTAGTCTGACATGACTTATTTTTCAGAAATCCATGCTGACTATTGGTGATCACAGCATTCCTTTCTAGGTGCTCACAGACTGTTTGCTTAATGATCTGCTCCAGAATCTTCCCTGGTATTGATGTCAGACTGACTGGGCGGTAATTATTTGGGTCCTCTCTTTCCCCCTTTTTGAAAATAGGGACAACATTTGCCCTCCTCCAATCTGCCGGGACTTCGCCTGTTCTCCAGGAATTCTCAAAGATGACTGCCAGTGGTTCTGAGATCACATCTGCCAGTTCTTTTAATACTCTTGGATGCAGTTCATCTGGCCCTGGAGACTTGAATACATCTATACTAGCCAAGTATTCTTGCACTATCTCCTTAGTTATCCTGGGCTGTGTTTCCTCTGCTGAATCATTTGCTCCAAATTCTTCAGGTCTTCTTAACCTGAAGCACCACTTTAGCTAATGGGGCCTCCTGCTGCCGCCACGCCGCCGGAGCACGATTTCTGTTCTCATCCTGAAGCAAAGTTCTTAACCCGAGGTACTATTTCTGGGTTAGCGGAGTCTGTAACCTGAAGCGTATGTAACCTGAAGTGTCTGTAACCCAAGGTACCACTGTATGCATCACTAGGTCAGAATCTGGCACAATAAGTTGCGTTCAGGATCCTGAAAATTCAATGCATCTTTCTTTCTTTCTTTCTTTTTTAAAAAGCTTCTAGACAGTGGGTTCTTAAAGGGGGCCTTACCACTTCCTGGGGATAGTAGGACTACCTAGTGAGGTGCTAAGGGATGAGGGGGCTGCAGGAAGGGCAGAGGTATAAATGCCTATCAGACTTTTAAGAAGCTGACATCACTGGATCAAATTCATCAGTTTTGTTGAATTAATTAAACCAAATGATTTTAATTGGGTTTTGAATAAATGTGCAATTAATTGTTACTGTGATGAATTTTATTATATGGTAGGGTAAGAGGCACTGGGGATGAGTTTTTGGAACTGAAGGGGCACTGGCCTGAAAAAAATTGGGAACCGCTGTTCTAGACATTATAGACTTCAAAAACAGGCTTGAAAATCTAAGGAAAACACTCACACTTCCACACTGCAGTTGAGACATTGCAGAAACCAGTTCAAGAAGTATGGTTTTGTGACTCTGCAGATCAATTTGCTCGCCTACAGCGACAGCAAAAAAACCAGAATATTCAAAATAAATATAGGCAATGTTGTTTGGTTTACATAATTCCCACAGGTCAGAGATCTAACTTTTCATGAGAAGTTGGATTATATTCACACAAAATAATTGAGCTGGGTGGCGGGGTTCAGAACCCCGCTGCCCATACACCCAGCTTTCATGGAACCCTGCCGTAGATATTGTTAGGACTTGGGGAGGGGGAGATTCTTCTTCTGTTTTTTTTCCCCTGAGCGGAAAGCTATTTGCTGTAACAGGCTAACAGCGGTGTTAAAAAGATGCGGGACAAATCGTTCATCTATAGTTTCCAGGCACTCAACTTCATGCACTGTACAAAGTAGGGCTAGTAAGCAATCAGCTACCTACTGCTTACTTTAGATCACCGACGGCGGCAAAATCAATTAGCTCCTTTTACCTGTAGGAAGTTATTGACTCCTACCCACTTTGAAAAGAAATGTGACTTTAAATTGGTAAAGTTACAAAACACACCTCTCTTGCTGTGCCAGGGCTGTGGGTGGTTTTCCTAGACAGCCTATAATATCAGACAACTCTTTGCAAACGTGTTCTGTTTGTTTTTGCACAATGGTAGCCAAGAAGCACTACAATATTAGACAGGCTGCTAAACGTATATTTTGGGGTTGGCGGGATCTAAATTGCCAACTCCGTCACAAATTGCCACTTCATATCGTTCACCCGAGTCAGCAAAATGGGTCTTGAACAGCGCATAAAACCCCACAATGCTACAAGCATTGGGGGGGCTGAACATAAGATACTCCCATCCCAAACTACACTTCAACACAGCAGGAATGAACACACTCTGTTGCCTGGCTCCATGCAGAGCAATGAGTTACATAGGAGATAAAGGCCATCACTTAGTATTTGAAGCAATGCATAAGGAAGTGGGAAGCTAGTCTAATGGGACTCCACTAAACAAACGGCCCTTCACCTTTTGTTCTGGAATGGATGCTGATGTTACTAATTAAAGTGGAGTCTCAGCTAAGCAAAGTAATGAGCCTCTCCCCCTGCCGATGTTAGAGAGCACCTGAATCTTTGCTGATACTTTGAAAGTGAGATCAGCTGGGTGGCTGGAAAGGGATCTTGTTCTGGAAAACTGGAAACTTTAAATACACATTGCAGAATTGCTAAAACTGCCAACTGTTTGGTATGGATAGATGATAGATATATAGATGATAGATAGATAGATAGATAGATAGATAGATAGATAACTTAACTGCTGGCTAAGAACTTCAAATTCACTTTGCAGAAATGACAATGATCTATATTTCAGATGACCATTTATCAGTCAGTGGCTGGTGTAATAAAACCACCATTGAGCTCCAGCCCTCCCCATCAGTTGTCATTTTTGGCATATGTCTGTCTCAAAAGACAATGGAGTGTGCCTCCAGGAATGAAGTCAAACCAGTGGCGGAGCTTCATGCTCCGGCACCGGGGGCGGAGAGCAGGCAGGGGCAGGGCTGGCACATGTCCTGGGGGCAGGGTGCGCTGTCCAAAGGGGCAGGGCATGCATTCTGGGGGTGGGGTGCACCGCCTGTAGGGTGGGGCACCCAGCGTGGGAGCAGCCGCAATGGAACCCCACTGGGATCGCGCTGCCGGGGGCAGTGTGCTCCCCCCACCCCCTTCCTCCACCAGTGAGTCAAACCACTACATTTGCAAAATCAAAGTGACCTTCCCAGAGCACAAGCCTGGGCAGTGTGTAGGGAGGTCCTGGGCTGCCCAGATGACAAGACCTCCCCCCTTTCAGCCTCACTAACGTGGTCCAAAGGAAAGGAAAGCAATATGTTTGGCACCAGCTTGGTTGCAGGAGTTGCTGGAAAGAGGGAACTGCCTTCTTGACCGTTGGACCCACTATTGGCCTCATCTGCCCACTCCGCTAGACCCTGCCTTCACATGCAGAGGAAACTCCTAACTCGCTGAGGATTTGAGACCCACTGGCTACCCTCACCTGGTTTAGCCAGTGAAAACTATTTTCTGGGGGTGTGGCCACTGTTGCAGGCTGGCACCTTATAGGAGCCACAGGTGAGAGCTAGTGCAGGGTGGAGACCAAAGGTGGACAAATCACTCCAGAAGGAACACAACGTGTCCCCCACCAGAATAACTACCCCTCCCTTTACTACTCCACACACCCCATCAAACAATCAGACACCTAGTCCAGCTCCAAGCTGCTGCTATCATCTCTTTTGTTGCTGAGGAGAGAGATACCACATTTGGTGCAAATGCTTAGCTTGTGCCCACCCTACCAGGGAGAGTCACATTTGCTTGCTCAAATCAAAGGTGCACCCTATTTGCCATGCTAAGGATATGCACACCCCACTTTTTAATAATGGGAACCCAGGATGTGTATTAAGTGTTTGATCAGTGTCTTAGCTTGCTAAGCCATGCCATGCACCTAGTGTCTCAGTCACCCTTGTCTTGCTTATGTACGGTCCTGATCATTAAAGTTTATAGCAGAAAATGAGCTCTGAGTCCGCCTACTTAATCCTGCACAAGCCAGAACAATGAGTAACCTTCGGCAAGAAAGAAATGTGTACAGAAATGTTTACATTACAGTGTGCATAAAAATACATTGCTTTAGAAATTGCTTTGCAAAAATGTGTAGTTTAGGCAACATAACATACATGTGTGTATGTTAGGAGAAATTTGCACTAAAATGTTTATAAAGAGAAAATAATGAAATTACAAACTGATGTGGAAATGTGGGAAACTGAACTTAAGATTTGAAAAATGAAAAACAGAAAGAAACCAATATTGATGGATCAGCCATCCCTGGATGGAAGGCAGGGAACTGAACAATAGGCAGACCCCAGGGCTTTATTTTGGCTGGAACTCTCTGAAACTCAGTTCTGGCCCCTTTCAGGTAGGCACCATTGCCATTCTAAGAGAACAAGGAGGTGTTCATGGTGAGTTCTGGCACCTCTTTTTCCAGAAAAATAGCACTGCATAGACCCAGAGCCAATGATAAGCAGAACCAAGGAATTATAGTTTTGTCCTCATCCTTCTCTTTGTTGAGTTCTACAAAGGGCAACACTGAGACTAAGGAGGAGGAAGCTGTCAGGCAGCACTATCCCCTGGACTGATTTTAAGTAAGAAGGCAGAGCAAGTGGGCTTGGGGAATCAAGACCGTGGTTGGTAAGGCAGTGCTCTATTTGTCCTAATGGAACAGTCCCTGCTGATCACAAAACAGAATGTATTGAACCAATAGATCAGTCCTATAGCACAGATTTTGCATGTAGAAGATGACAAGTTCAGTCCCTGGTACTTCCCTTTAAAAGGACCAACTAGCACAGGGATAAGACATCTGTGTCTTTCTAGATATTATGGGGCTCCAACCAGGTCAGCTAGGCAATCAGTTGCTCTATCCAAGGGAGAGAGAGAGAGACAGAGAGAGAGTCATTCCCCAATAATACAAACACTTTAATTGTCGGCCATTTAGTGGTCTGTTGGGAAATGTCTCCAAGACATAACAAATTGCCATACCAAATCAGCCCTACAGCCCTGCCTGGTATCCTGTATCTGACAGCAGCTAGAAGCAGATATTGGGCAAAAGTTATTAGAGCTGAATGTTAGTGGGAAGCATTCCAATAACCAGCCCCTAGGGAAAGTTCCATCTTGAGCTTCATCATACACTGGTTAGCCTATGCTTGCTGAAACAAACATGATTTGCTAGCTGAATGTCCATTACAGATACACCAAGATGATCAGAAGTAGTCCTTCTTGGAGGAATCTTTTAAACAATTACTTAACAGGAAGTCAATGGTGCAGAGCACATGACTAATATGAACTCATAGCTGCATTTCTGAAGGGTGGACTTCAGCCATATAGCAAATTGCATTCTACTGTGTCGGGCCATTTGTCCATCCTGGCTGACCACAGAGGTCTATTCCAACACTGCTACTCAATATCTTTTTAATGCTAGATGTCTAAACCTGGAGCCTTCTGCAAGTAAAGCATAAATGTTAGCATTGTGCTGTGGCCTCTTTTTCATTTCCTTCTTTCTCTCATCTCTTCAAATGCCCAAGGGTGCATGCTGAAGACTCTGAACTTTTTTACTTTTCCACCTCATCACTCTCAGATAAGTCACATTTCCATCTGGCTGGGGAGTCAGGCTCAGAGGACTCAGAGGAGGTCAGGCTCTCCAATGTATCATAATCAATCAATCAATCCCACCAGCTATAACTATGAATGCTTCTGAGAGTCCCCACACCCAAATTTCTGAAATATCTGGTCTTCTTTCCAAAGCAGAATTAATCCATCTAGAAGAGATGGTATAGGGGATATGTGAGCCTCTTTATGCTATCAGACTGCCATTCTCATCATCCCTGACCATACTGCCCAGGGTTGATGGAAGTTGGATTCCAACAGCATCTTCCCCATATCTGTATAAGAGCATCTGAAATCATCTTAGTACACCCTTCCACGTTACTAAAATAATAAAATGGAATGGTCTTATTTGTAAGGTTCATATCTTAGTATTGTGCCCCCAATGTGCTAGGACCCTCATTAAGGCTGGTCACCATAGCTTGAGACTTTCAAAGCCCAATATAAAGTAGATATTTTTAAAGCCTTTGGTGAATACATCCAAACAACTCCTCAGTTCTTCACCCCATTCCCTCTGTTCTTCCTGTTCAGCCTAAGGCGTGGGATGCATTAGTCTATAATTGATCTGGATCCTCTGAGTCCTGGCTACAATCACAGCATGGGTCCATCATAAAACACTAGACTGTTCAGCTTTGGTCTATATTTTGACAGTCAATTTATATCCCAGGCACAAAACGGAATGGATAAGAGTAACATCTCTCACTTGGAGATATGTGCACACTCCACATGAATGACACCATTAAAGTTAGATTAAGCTAGAGGTAGCCAACATGGTGTCCTTATCACCTCAGCAGCATGGTCAATGGTCAGGGATGATAGAAGTACTAGTCCCAAACATCTGGAGGATGCTGCTTTGGCTACCCTTTGCTTAAGCCTATACTGTCTTTACCCGCTAGAATGATGTTCACCACAATTCTTTGCATGCTTAATTAAAAGTAAGTCCCACCATGTTCAAAAGGACTTACTCCCAATAAATGTGCATAGATAGGCTTGCACCCTGACTGAAGCTGAATATAATTTTCTCCCAATTCAGGGGTTGATAAAAAGATAATTGCTGCCCAGTTATAAGGATAAGTGAATGAAATTTATTTTTGAAATTTAGAGGGGGGTTGGTGCTACTGCCCTCCCCTCCAAAACCAGGCAAAAAACCATCTCCACCACCCCCACTATTCATGGCTGCAAAAGTGGTGAAGCGTTGAATTGAGGGTTGATGTAAACCAAGGGTCAATTTTAACATATCTAAACCCTGATCTCCCTCTGCTTCCCCCTCCTTTCCTCAAATAATTTCTTTCATTTTGTTCTTAAAAATGACGTTGATTCCACCTGCCAAATTGGCAGGAGGCTGAAAAAGAAAGCTTAATCAATATTTCAATCAGACACCTGTGGGTGACTGAGAATTGGTAGTTAAGGGTTCTCTTGGGTAAATAAGAACTTGGCTGTTCTCTTTCTTTGAAGAAAAAAAGCTGCCAGAAAAGTTTTGCTGCTTTGGGGGTTTCTATATGCAAATGAGCATGAGAATTCATCCAAACACCCACTTCTCTCTTGTGAATCTAACCTTACAGCCCCTCCTCGTGAAAATAACCTTTTTTTTTTTTCAGAAAGAAAGAAAAACCTACTCAACTTTTAAAGTCAGATTTAAAGGGAAATACATAACTTGTGAACATTCACTTCAAGGAGTTTTCAGCTAGATTTATACAAAAGCAAACTTTGCAGTTCTGCAAAGTTTTGTCACAGCTGCCTTGCTCTTATGAGAAGAGATATTAACAGTCTCTTTAAATATTACATTGCTTAGGCAGTAAATGTACACCTGTGTGCTTGAAAAACATGTGGTTCTGACAGGCACCCTTGTCAGAGAGTAAGAACTGGCTGTGGATCACTGAAGATATGTAATTGCAGTCAAATGTTCTGTAAAAGAAAAAAGAAAAAGAAAAAAGATATTGCAGTAAGTCCATGGGACCTCGGCTCTCCCCCCTGTTCTCTCTAAGTGCCACCACTGTTGTCTTTGACACCACTAATTAGATAAATAAAATGAAGCAGGAGAATGTCCTGGTGGGGGGAGTGTTTTTTGGGGTAGCGAGGGCTGGCTGGGAAGCAGGACATTCTTCTCTGACTCAGATTTAGATTTGAGAAAGAGAAGGATTTGTGGGCTTCTAAAGCTTGCCTCTCATTTGAGGCACGCTTCTCCCAGCCTGTCTCAATAGAACTTTTCTGATGTATCTACTGCTAACTATATACCCAGCAGCAAACCCCATGGGGGTTCCCATTCTTTGTTACGCTACGGTTTATTTATATATCACTTTTTGGTCCAAAGCCCCCCTCCCCCAAAATATGCTAAACAGGATATTAATAATATAAAATAATAAAATGAAACTGCAATAAATCAATAGAAAATAGAAAATAACCAACTATCTGCCAATTACTGTATACACCCATGAGCTGCATTCATGCTCTCACTACACATGCATCTCCCCAGCATCCCAACACTCATTTGTAAACCAAGTTAACTCATATTCCTTCCCCCTCCCCCTTCCTGTCTCATGGCTGCTTCAGTCTCACACCTATGAGAATTATTATTATTATTATTACAGCATATCTAAAAACATAATATAAAAATCAAGTGTTAAAAACCTCCTGATACAGGGCTGCCTTCAGATGTCTTCTAAAAGTTGTGTAATTCTTTTATCTCCTTGACGGGAGGGTGCCACTACCGGGAAGGCCTTCTGCCTGGCTCCCTGTAACTTTGCTTCTCGCTGTGAGGGAACCAGCAGAAGATCCTCGATGGAGGACCTCAGTGTCCAGGCTGAGTGATGGGGGTAGAGATGCTCCTTCAGGTATACCGGGCCGTGGCCATTTAATGCTTTGAATTGTGCTTGGAAACGTACTGGGAGCCAGTGAAGATCCTTTAGGACCAGTGTTATATGGTCCCCTGCGCCCACTCCCAGTTTATTCTGGATTAGTTGTAGTTTCCGAATCACCTTCAAAGGTAGCCCCACGAAGAGCACATGCACTACTCTGGCAGACAGTCTGCGGGCCCATAGACACTTAAATAGTAATCCACAACCAATGTGATAAGGATCCAAGTAGGACCTCATCATATCACCAGCAAAACGTTTTAGCTATGGAAAATATGGACAGTGTCTTCCATTCTTTTACATGCAGCCAACAGAAGGGAGGTGTTCAGTTTCTGCAGGGATTGCTATTTTGCTACCAAAGTGCCATACATGGCAAAGGGTAAGCATTTTGACTCCAATACTTGATCCTTTCTTTGCTCTTTTGACTTCAGAAAAACACCAAAGACACATTCATTCTAGAAACATTGGGTTTCTGTCTCTCAATTCAAACTCTGCAGCACCAAACTCTGCAGCACCTCCTCAATGTACATACCATTTCATATTCTTATTATTATTATGCCTGGGTTCCAAATACACGAGGGAACACCCCTCCCTAAATCAACCTGCTCATGTCATTCAGAGAAATGTCTTCTCCAGGGACTGGGGGGAGGTGGTGCACTCACACACACCTTTGTAAAGTCCTCCCCATAGAAAAAAAGTCTGGTGCCAATTTTGCAATCAGTTTGGTGCCAGGGCAAAACTTATATACATATCTGCCCAGCCATTTTAAATTTGGCCTTTCTAAAGGTGGTTATTTAACTCTGGTCTGTTCTTCATTAATTGGCCTCTAATTGTTTTATTGATATTTATGCCTTATTTATTTATTATATTGCATTCACTTGGCATGTTTATTTGTATTCCTGCCAAGTGTAGATTTCCCTGGCATCTGTAAGGAAGAAGGATAGCCTAGAAATGTGTGAATAAATAAAAATAAAATAAAAACATGTCACTGGTTTTTTTGTGGGGGTTTTTTAAATGAAGTAAATAATTTCATCAGTTACTACACAGTGGTTCTTATCGATCCTATCTTTTCAACGCTATGCAGAATAAAACAGAGTAAAAACTGCCATTTCTCAGTGGGTCTTGAGCAGGAACTCTTCTTTGACTGCTGAAGGCAACAATGGCATCTCCTGATTATGTCTGCTTTTTTATTGTCTTCAGTTTCAGCTCAGCCTGCGCTCAACACAATGGAATGATCTTTTCCGCATACATTCCTGAAGACTTTTCTTTTCACACCCTACAAGAACTGAAGTCACTGTGTTTTCAAATCTGCCAAATTAAAAAAAAAAAAGTTACTATGGAGGAGGTGTATTTTTACACTCACTGGGCACAGCAGAGACTGCGAAGTGCTATCCATCAGGAGAAGAAGAAAAAACAAAGAATGGATGGATCCAGCTACCTATGGTGAAGAACTGAAGAAAGCTCAACAGATCATCCAACTGTGAAGCAGCCTGGGAGACAGAATGTGGATGCGGCCTCTCAGATACAATATGGAGCATTGCCCTCCAGTGCATAAATGTTAGAGAAGCAGGGTTTTAAAGAAGAAATAAATGGAACTTAACTTCAAGGGTCACTGCTAGCCACAGTAGTTATGTTCGTCCTCCACTGCTGGAGGTAGCTAGCCTATGAAAGCCAGTTGCTAGGTAGTGAAAGAGGGGAGAGTGGTTGTATTTGGGCCCTGCTTGTGTGTTTCCCATAGGTTTCTGGTTAGCCAGTGTGAGAAGAGGATGCTGGACTAGAAAGGCCTTTGGCTAGGTAAAGGTAAAGGGACCCCTGACCATTAGGTCCAGTCGTGACCGACTCTGGGGTTGCGGCGCTCATCTCGCTTTCCCGGCCAAGGGAGCCAGTGTACAGCTTCCGGGTCATGTGGCCAGCATGACTAAGCCACTTCTGGTGAACCAGAGCAGCACACAGAAACACCGTTTATCTTCCCGCCAGAGCGGTACCTATTGATCTACTTGCACTTTGACGTGCTTTTGAACTGCTAGGTTGGCAGGAGCAGGGACCGAGCAACGGGAGCTCACCCCATCATGGGGATTCAAACTGCCAACCTTCTGATCGGCAAGCCCTAGGCTCTGTGGATGGGTATGTTGGACTAAATTCCATTCACATCCGTGGGTGTGGTGTGTCACAACAAGAGGCCAAGGCTCTAATGGGGCAGCTCAGCAGAATCACATTGCTCCTCGGTTGTGTGCAAGGGCAATGCTTCTGGTGCTTTGACAAACAGGAGCACATATTGAGAATGGAAACCTTTCTTCGTACTCAGCTGGCAACCCTTGGTACAGAAGGGTTCTGAATAGGAGCAACAACAATTGTTATTCCTCTCTAATTCAGTGGAGGTAAAACCCAGCTTAACTGCTTGGCATCTAAGGCTGCAGTCTCATACACATCTGGCAAGGAATAAGTCCCATTGAATGCAACTTAGCAACTCCTCAGTAGACATGAATGTGATTGTGCAATAAATCTACAATCCAACACACCCTTATGAAGGAGTAAGGCCCATTTAATTCAGTTGGTCTTACTTCTGTGTAGACAAGTCATAGGCTCACACTGTCAGGATGCAATCCTCTACTCACTTTCCTGGGAGTAAGCCCCATTGGAACCAGGGAGACTTGAACTGACATGCATAGGATTGTACTGTACAATGCTTTCATTCAACCTGGCAACATGCATGTGGTAATAGAAATGTCACAAATATAGTAATTTGTAGGCCAGACTGGATGTAACAGAGTACCAGGATCTCCTCCTTTTTATTACAGGTGGTAAGAGGAACAAATTGGGTCAGAAGTGTAGTGCTGGGGGAAGGGATCTAACCTCTCCCCGTTTATCATTTTCCTTATTATCTTCACCACAAAAGCCCCAGGGGTGGGAATAATTCAGGAACCATATGATTGTGTGCATGTTTTCCCCAGGAATGATTTTCATTGGGGAAATAGCAATGGGAGGAAAGATTGAATTTCTCTCCCCTAACTCCATGGTTCCAATCTGATTCAGGACTGCTCTCACTATATATGAGAATTATAATAGAATATCAGTATGTTTTTGCTCTACACACATTTGCAGCCCTATGAAAATTCTTTATTGTCCCTCATATAAACTCCCATGGCATGAAATCCATCCAAAAGAAATCATATGTGATCACAACTCAGGAATATATTTTGACTATGTGATTGATTCTGACATCTTACCACTATCAGCTGTGGCTACGATATTGAGCCATTAGCATGTGTTCTTTATACAACAGAATTGAGAGAATAGGTCACTGCCCCAAAGAGCTTACAACCCAAAATTTTATTTGCAGGAGGCAAGAGAGAAGAGAGACAAGGGGTGTAGGATTAAGCTGCTAAATAACACGTGTTCATTCGAGTCACACATACTTATGCTTCGTTTCAGTAGTAGATGAAGAAGACGAAGAGATTGTGTCAAAGGCTTCACGGGAAAGGTGTGAACATATTCAAATAATCAAATTTCCAAATAAGTTTTCTGACATCTTATCAATGGCTCAAGCAGCTGATAATCTATACTTGAGTGAACTGTGCAAAAAAAGCAGCATAGACTCTCTTCTGAGACTTGTGATCCCCTCCCCGTATCAAAATGGTAATGCTTGCCTGCATTTTTATTAGAAAATCAATTTGGTTGTTGCTGTGTGCCGTGTCTATACATTTTACTAGCTACTCTCCATGAGAGCATTTGTCTGCACTGACCCCTTGATCTGGAATTAAACATATACTTACAGGAGATTCTCGTTTAACCTTTCCAGGTCCGTGGTTGGTAAAGAAATCTTATTTTCTGTATTCATGCTACTTTGACAGCACATTGGCATTAAAGGAGGAAATAATACTTTTTAATTGCATCTTAACAAAACAAGCAGATTTGAAAGCAATGCAGGGATTATAGTCAAGGGGGGACAGTCTCTCTTGCAGCATTAACTGTCATTCATAAAAGGATATTCAGTATAATCCTATAATGTTAGATGTCCAGGCAAGCTGGTTAAAGAAGGGCAGTCTAATTTTTAATTTAACTTTCTGTCATTCTGATTATTTTCTCCAGGAGGCTCATATGTTGTTAGCATTGTCCTTTGTGCCAAACTCAGGAATGGCACAGTTTTTCAAAATAACACTTTAAGTTACCACACAGCTTTTCTCCTCCTATTACATCACTCAGAGTCACATGTCACAGTGCATTCAAAACCAGGGAGAGGGAGGAATGGTATTATTTGCTGATGTGTTAGAATGGGCTAGATAAGCTGGATGGAGGAAGTAAGCCTTTCAGGCTAGCTGCTAAACATTTTGGTGTAAAACATTAGTTCATGTCCCTTTAGAAGCAAGGTTATTAAGAGGAATTTAACGGGGCGGGGGTTGTTCCTTATTTCAAACTGCGTGCAAAACTGCAAATTTATTTATTAGGCTACATCCAATGCTTGTCCTTTTCAGAGCAGACCCATTGAAATCACTAGGTCCATTGATTTCAATGAGTCTACTAGGATACAACGCTATAGATTCATGCATAAGTTAGTGCCATCAGTGTGCTCAGTGCTTTGAAATGGGGGGGGGGGACCTCAGGCCCAGATGCTGAATCTCTATTTGTTCTTTGGAACTATCCTCAGACCACATCCCTCACTGGGTCTGCTTTGTTTCTGGCCTCACCTGCTATTGGCAGGTAGTCCTCAGAAGGTTATCTAGAAGAGAAGGTGCCCCTCAGGCTAATTCCACCGCCCGCCCCCCACCCCCAACACCTCTGTTTTAATGAGTAATGGAAACAAAACAAAATATATGGTCCATTCCTATGGAGATTATAATATAAGGTCCAATCTGCATTGTATATTTGAAGCAGTATCCTATGACTTTATAAACTGTAGAGACTTTCCCCAAACAATCCTGGGAACTGTCATTTGTAAAGGGTGCTGAGAGTTGTTAGGAGACTCCTATTTCCCCTTAAAAGGCTACAGGTCAAAGAAGAAAGATTGACTGACAAACCACTCCAGCAACTGTAGCTCTGTGAATTGATGTTAAAAGGATCAGGTGGGAGGCGATATGAAGAACCTCTTCTTGTGCAGTCAGAGTGGGGTAGAAACCGGTGGCCTTCCCATCGTGTCTAAACACCAACCATCCTCACTGGGGTTGATGAGTGCAAGGAGACCAACAATACCTGGAGGGCTGCAGGTCTCCAATCATGGATGTAAACAAAGCAATGGACAAATGGTCTGACTTGGCTTGAGGTAGCTTCCAATGAACTGTTGCTGCCCTGACTTGGTATGTGAATAGAGTTACCAAGTTATACTTGGTAACTGTAGCTCTTATACCTGTGGTGTGTTGGACTTGAGCCACTAATTACTGTTATTAATCATTTCAAATGCGGTTTCTAATTGGCAACTATTTGGGGCAATGTGGAATAAGCATTATCTTTCCAGGCAATAAATCTGTTCCAAAAGTCTTCAGGTGTTATCCTCACTGAATGCTGGCTGATGAGGAGGAACTTGTGTGAAGTGACTGAATGCCCCTCGGCGTATCAGGCAAATAGAAAGTTGGAAGGGGTTTCTCATCTTCCCAAGAGTTTTTGAATTCCCTCAAACAGCAGGTGGGTGAACTAAAACCAGCTGGGATAAAACAGAGCCAATCACTTTCTGATATCTTATCCCCTACCCCTACCCCCCAAAAAAAGTTTGGCTCTTTTTTAAAGAAGACGAAGAAGAGGAGGAGGAGGAGGAAGAAGAAGAGATATTTTTGCTTTACCACCATCACTTTTAAATTAAGGAAATGTGAGTTGGAAAAATCCAGTCCTTGTTGATGGTTGAAATAAAGTGAAAAAAGGCATTAGCAGAGGAAGCGCAATAACTCAGTAGCAGAACATCAGCAGGTCTCAGGGTTAATCCCTGGCATTTCCAGGTTGGGTTGGGACTTATAGCAAGTCATTATAGCTAATACTGAGCAGGGGGAACCAACAGCTTGATTTTGTATAATTCAGCTTCCTAGGCTCCTATTTAAATCATCCTTTTATTCATGAGGACTAGATTCTCACTTTACTTTAGAGGAAGAGCCACAGCTCAGTAGCAGAGCAACTGCTTTACATGAAAACATTCCCAGGCTTAGTTCTGAACCTCTGCAGGCAGAACCACGGGAAACTCTTAGCTAGTTAGTGTAGTCAGTCCTCAGCAACTAATGGTCTGACTTCTTATAAGGGCACTTCCTATGTACCAGAGCCTGTTTTTATAAATTGGCACTCAGATCTGTTAAGGCAATGATTCCCATACATTCTTCCTTGGAAGCTCATCTGCGCTTCCACACTGAATGTTTTTGGGGAGAGTTTGAGCATGGTCACAAGCCCCCCTGTGGTTTATGTTCGTTCACTAGTTTGTGTGAGCTCTCTCCATGCATGTGCAAACGCACTGCATGTAGACTTGTATAATCTTACAGTGATTTTACTTACGCCAACTGTGTTCAAAGACTGTGTTAGACTTGAATTGATTTAATTGCTTGCCTGTTTTATGACGACTTCTTATGTTGTAGAGAGATTGATGGTTTCAATCAGTTGAAGAGTGGAGTAGAAAACTTGTTGTTGTTGTTACACAATCAGCAACCAAGACTCTTGAAACTAGGACTATACAAAGGTCCCTCCCCTAATTTTGGGATATTGTGGGAGGGGAAGGGAAATTTGTGCACTAGGGGTAGGGTAAGTGGCAAGGGAAAATCCATGGTGTTGGCAGCAACTTTTTCACTCCCGTGCTATTTCAAACCCTACAACTGCCCCTAAAATGGCCTTCTTAAGTGGCCTTCTTAAATGCTGTAACTCGATAGTGTGACCTGGGAGTTTGATGGGTGTGGGTGTGGGTGTGGCTGGAATGTGGTTTGTTTGGTTGTTGTTGTTGTTTTGCTTTTGTTGTTTTTAAGGGATGGCATCCAATTTCGTTGCACTTGTGCAATGTTGCACTTGTGTAATGACAATAAAGAATCTAAATCTAAAAATACCAGGATCATCATGGAAACCCTTCTCACTTTTCATGCCAAGTGCTGATGACAAGCAGAAGCCTGAAAGCTTTAATAGATCTGGTTTTCAGATCTTGTTTTAATTCTATTAGAGTTTAATGACCTTCTAACAATGATCCTGTATATGTTTTTAGCTTTTTGCGTGTTGAGTCCCATAATGCCACCCCCCCAAAAATTCACACTTCACACATCAATTTTTGTTTAAGGTTTTTGGCATAATTTTATAAAGTTGGGCCACAACTTTATTCAAAATACAAAAAAAGTGAGTGGTTGCTTAGGCATTGGTTATGACTATCTGTCCTTGCCCTCAGGGACAGAGCTGGCCTTCCGGACACCAACGGAAGCCAGCGTGGGAAACAAGTATTGGGTGAGAAAATGAAGCTGGGCATCAGTCCCTCACTTCTCACCCTCATGTTCCTGTGGGGCTTGCACGGCCCAAGTCCGACGCCAGGGACAAGGACGAAAAGAATGGCAAGCCCCTGGATTCCTTTAGCGGAATTCCCTTTCCGCACCATTTGGAGGGGTAGGCACTTACCCCTCCAAGAACCAATTTTAACCAATGCCTAACCACCAACCTTACAAGTTGTGACGATTTGCTACGCAGTAGGCAAAAACCAAATGGCACCAGCCAATCAGCCAGATGGCAAAATTCCTACCAGGCCCCCACTCCAAGGCAGATGACCCCATGACAGGCATAGCAAGGTCAAGCGATCAAACCCCCCCCCTATTAAAGGGAGGGAGGGCGGGTGATCCGATGCAAAATGGCCAAGAGGACACCCCCCCTCCAGACCACCTTGAACCAATGCCTTAAATTATTTTGAGTCCAGGGAGAGCTGCCATCAACTCAATCCAAGCCCTCTTGCATGCAGGAATGCAAACTTATGCTGGAGGAAGACAGCAAACATTCTCGCCCAGCTGTACCACCAGCACTGCGGGAGGACCTGCACAGGTCACACTCGACCGCACCAAAGGAAGGATCTCCTCCCAAAGCATTCCCCATCTGGACATCCAGTATATGTTCACATGGGCAGGAAGACTGAGATGGCGCCCCAGTCCAGACTCATCAGCACATTTGCCAGCCCAGTGTACAATGTTGTGGCCCAAATGTGCGCAGCTGCTCCTATGAAAAAAGGAAAGAACAGACAAGCATCAGCACAGACATCACTGTGACACTTCCTGATATAACCCTTGTCAGCGTCAGACTTCCAATGACCCGTATTCACAATCCTGTCTACTGACAGGCCCCCAGTGTGCAGCCTTTGCAGCAGCCCTATTCGGAAGGAATGAGGCGTGTTCAGCGGTAGACAAGCCGCAGGCCGTAATAACTGGTGCACGATGTAAGCACATTGATGCCTGGCTAACAGGAACCCATTTCCATGCACTAGGAGTGGGCCAGCCCCCAGGGGAATGAAAAGCCAAATATTCTGTTATCCATAACCGGGCAAGGCCCTCCTCACCTGTGGCGGGAAGCTTGATTGTGGCACTCCTGCCCACTAAGTCTGCTTTAGAGTTCCCCACTCTAATGACAAGCTCCAAAGCAGATAAGGAAAAGTCCTGAAGCAATAAGCCTCCAGACTCTTAGCCCCGTGCTGGCTCCAACAACCATTTCCCCAACCCTCACTGCCAAAATGC
Organism: Podarcis erhardii; assembly: GCF_964252035.2. NCBI lineage: Eukaryota > Metazoa > Chordata > Lepidosauria > Squamata > Lacertidae > Podarcis > Podarcis erhardii. Next base: position 17,270,573 of record NC_138504.1, read on the forward strand.
AATGGACTACTGAAAGGAGTCTCGCCTTGATCTTTAACCAGCAGATAAGTTTTTACTTGTTGCAGATACTGCACAGGTAAAAATTGACCGACTTCCTGCCCACTGTCCTATGAGGTTGGGGCCTATTCCAACCTTCCAAGGCCCTGCACACTACAAACTTTATACAAGGGTCTCTGAAAAATAAAGTTTCAGTGTAACAGACATTGCAGCGGACTGAATTCTGATAGTTATAACCGTATGCCCAATCTGCAGCAGGTGGACCAAATACTGCAGGATCTGCTCAGAGGATGGGGGCCAATTCATCTGAATGGCCGAGGACAAAATGCCACAGGTGGTCTGGAAAAGTCTGGCAGTAGCTGAGTCTGGAGCCCAGGATCTGAAGCGCTTCATCTGAAAATGAGATAGAGTGTCAGCAACATCATTAGAGGATCCCGTAATTTGGAGAGTAGAAGCACAATATTAAACCTTAAGCGGCACAGCTCGAAAGCGTGAGCGGAGAGGCGGAGACTGTGCTAGAGCGTGAGGACTGTTTTGCCAAGACGCCCACCACTGCCTGGTTATCAGACCAAAAGCAGATCCGATGGTCACTGAACTCCTCGGGCCACATGTGAACTGCTACTACAATGGGGAAAACTCAAGAAAAGTTATGTCACATGATTGCCTCACCACACCGGGCTTGAGGTCATAGCTTTGCACACCAGCAGCCCTCGAAATAAAAAACCAATGGGCAAAGATCCAGCAGCACCAGCATGAACCAGAAAATCCCTGTGCGGGTTCAAGGTATCCTGCCATGGCGAACTACTATTGCATACATTCAGGAATTGCAACCATCACCTGATATCTGCCTTCACCTCACTTGGTAGGCATACACAAAGGTAAGGGGACCTCAGGCCGCAGGCAGCCTGGCCTAGTGGGAAGATTAATTAAGTGAACCAGCAAGATCGGATGAAGCATCACTTGCTACAGAGAAAGTATTAAAAAATAACTTCCTTCAAGGCAGACAGCTTCTCCATAGGCAAGTGGTATGTTTTAGCAACGATATCCAACTGGATCCCTAAATAAAATGGGAATATGGGCAAAAGGTATTGAGCTATTGCTTGCCAGCTTCCAGCCCCTGCTTGGGCAGGGGGCATCTTGTGCTGCCATCATGATATGTAAATTTACAGGGCCGACGCTGGCCAGAACCCCTAAAGAAGTCCCGACAAAGCTGCCGCCGAGCCAGCTTCCTTTTCAGACACACACTCTGTGCAATGCAAAAACACACTCCGTGCAGTGCACACACACTCCATGCAATGCAACTACACTCCTTGCAATGCAACTACACACTCCGTGCAACACAACTACACACTCCGTGCAATGCACACACTCCATGCAATGCAAAAAACACACTCTGTGCAATGCAACTACACCCTCCATGCAATGCAACCACACCTTCCGTACAATGCAACAACACACTTCGTGCAATGCAACAACACACTCCGTGAAATGCAACTACACCCTCCGTGCAATGCGCACACACCCTCCGTGCAATGCAACTGCAAATCTCTCACACAATGCAATGCAATGCAATTGCAGCCCGTGCAGCGCCGTGCCCTGCAACGCACAGAGCAAACTGCAATGCGGGCACACAAAGGTGCTTTCTCCCACTTGCATATTGCAAACGTGGCGCCCGTTACTTCCCTCGCAGTGAGGTAACCACCAAAAGGACCTAAGTGTCCAGGTAGAGCAATGGGGGAGCATGCAGCTGTCCCATACAGGGACCAATCCTGCAACCTAGGCATTACCGGCACTATGCGCTGACCCAGTGAAATCAATGCTTCATGGACCACATGGGGACACTATTCAGGCCGGAAATGATTCCAGGCCATCGAATTCTAGGGCAAAGCCCTAGGATCACCTGCTAGGCCAGACATAAATGTTTCTAGTGAAATAACAGAGTTGAGGTAGCCCACAGCCTGTCCAGGTATCCCTGCTTTCCCTTTTAGAGGGAAGCACCCCCTCAAGAAACACAAATTTCTTTTATCACAAATGGGCCAAAGTACCCAGCAACAGAATAGCCCAAAAGGAGCAGTTTGTTTTGTTTTGTTATAACAATGGCTAAGAGGGGGATATGAACCCTGTCTCCCAGGTCCTAGTCCTACACTTTAGCCACTAAGCCACAATGGCTCATCTCTAAAATGGCAGTCGCCACTATCAGGGCAAAACAAACTTAAAGAAAATAAACTTGCTCAGAAACAGCATAGTTCAAGAGCATATACAGAGTGCTCATAGTCCCTGGAGGCACAGAGAGCCTCTGGGGCCCTCTGTCTGCCTCAGATATACATTAGCAGCAACTGAGCATGCAAGCAGATACATTCCTATAGCGAGAATGAGTCACGTGTCAGAGACTTAACAATTACAGTGGTGCCCCGCAAGACGAATGCCTCGCAAGATGGAAAACCCGCTAGACGAAAGGGTTTTCCGTTTTGGAGGTGCTTCACAAAACGAATTTCCTATGGGCTTGCTTCGCAAGACGAAAATGTCTTGCGAGTTCCTGCGGGGTTTTTTTTCCTTTTCCCCCCTTTTTCTAAGCCGCTAAGCCGCTTATCAGCTGATCCGCTAAGCCACTAATCAGCTGATCCGCTAAGCCGCTAATAGCGCTAATCCGCTAATGGGCTTGCTTCGCAAGACAAAAAAACCGCAAGACGAAGAGACTCGCGGAACGGATTCTTTTCGTCTTGCGAGGCACCACTGTAACTGCTACCTGTTGCAGACTTAGGCTTGGAAGTTATGTGCAGGCCGAATAGGCCTCCCTGCTTCTGCTCTTGAGAATCTTAGTCCCATAGCAATATTAAAGGAACTCGGAATAGTGCTCCCGCCCAAGGCTAGCTTAAAATTTGGCCAACAGTGCTGCACACACTCAAAATAAAGCCAACCTTTGGGGATACTATAAACAAAAGTGATTCCAGCTAAACTGGGAACAGCCCTGACTAGCCCCACAATTTCAACAAGAGAAATGGGGGAAACCTTTTTGCGAAAGAAAGCCCCTAACGGGGGCTCTCTCCCTATTGGGAAAGGCAAGCCACAGATACAGGGAGAATCTTCCCACAGGGCAGGGTAAGGGGTGGGGTGGGAAATCGAACAGGAAAAGGGGGGAATTAAATTATTTAAGGGACTAGAGAGGATTAAAAAGAAAGGGGAAATAAAGAAATAAAGAAATGTAACCAGACAATGAGAAGATTGTCCAAGGACGCCCAACGTTGGGCATCCTGCATTTAAAGACTCTGACCCCTCCTCCAAATTGGCAACAATCAAAACCCCCCAGCAACCCAATTTAACCACTTAAAGGCTTGGGTTCCTCCCAAAATCTGCCCAGTAACAGCAGGGTGGCTTGTTCCCCCAACCGCAACACATGCTCTCTGTTATGGAGAACACACTTTGTATTGCATCTGTATTGTTTTAATATATGTAAGCCACCTTCACTCCTGGTTTGGGTAAAAGGTAGTGTGTTGCCGTTGTTGTTTTTAATCAGCATCCTTTGCAGAGTGCAGGGGTCCACTATAAAGAAGACATACCAGTGAGAAGGAAAGTATAAACATTATTCATATGAAGTGCAACCATTTAAAAAGCTGCAGGCATGGCTATAATTTTGGTTATTAACATAAGCCACAAATTCATACCAGATTAAACTAAATTCATCACTTTTACCTTGGTCTCATTCCGTTTCTGTGTTAACTTTTCTAATAATGCAATTTGGCAGTGGTTGGACTATGTCATAATGCAAAATGGCTGCCTTGTGGGACATGACCTAACACATCATGGCTGCTACATGGCTGATGTAGGTGCCTTGTTTTCTAAAGATGCGGCATGGTTGTACCATTTTGTGGGCCTGTCTCTTTTAGATGTGGGAGCCATTTTATGCTGTGTTTAAATCCCAAAGCAGCCATTTTGTAATTGACATCCATGGCACTTTCTCAACCCCTGACTCAGGAGACCAGCTTATGGGTTCTATATATTGGTGAATGTTATCACCATTTAAATCAGTCTCCATACAAGATATCATGCCAAATTCATAAACCCCCTTGCTTTAAAAAGTGGTGGGGATGACAGTCTGATCTGTGTTGATAAACCGGGTGCCCCCTTAAAGAGGGCACGTGTTGCGGTGAGACCTGGAAACCGAAACCCTGTGTTGTGGGTGGGTACAATTGGTCAGGCACAACACCCGATTAGTAGGTCCCTCGTAGCTGGGTGCAATCTGGCCAATGGGACGCAGTCCAAACAGTTCGAGGGACCTATTTATACCCATGCACGTGACCCAGAGCTTCCTCTTTCGGCACCTGCATTCAGAAGACCACCCACCTCTCCCTATTTTTAGGGCTTTGCGCTTGACCTTGCTATGCCATCGTGTGTCATCTGTCGTTGGGACAGGGGCACGGAAGGATTTTTCCCCGCTTGGCTAATTGGCTGTTGCCATTTGGGTTTCGCCTGTCACATAGCAAATTGTCACAACTTGTAAGGTTGCAGATAGGCTCTGGTTCAGCTGATAGGGATGGGAGAACGCTCTCGCCATCCCTGTGCGAAGGGCATTCCATTAAAGGACTCCAGGGACTCAATGGTTTGGTCAACCCCTGAGAGGGGGTTGTGTTCGTGCCTGAGTCCAGGGAAACATTTGGGTGGTGGAGTTAGCCTGTTCCCGGCTTTCCGCTCATCCAGGTGTTCATCCTTGGCTGACCTATGCTGGAACCCTGGGTCAGCGCTACCTGCATGGCAGGGAGCTAGTCGAACCAGAGCCTATGCAACCAATCACTTTCTGTAATCAATAAAGTTGTGGCCTAAATTCTGCCAAAAACCAAAACCAAAATTTGAGTTAAGTGTGAATTTATTTAGGGGGGAGTTTTCTGGGTCTGAACACGCAATCGCTAAGTATAAAATTGTGTCCATCATTGCGTCTCCCACACAGACACACAGCTGCTTCAAAAAAAAAATATTGGATTTTGGCAGTACAAATTGCAACATGTCCATAGGCAAGCCTTTAATCCTTGAACAGAATCTCTTGCTACCACGAAATCTATTATGGCCTACTTGCCTGCAGGTGTGTGCAAACACAGTCTAAGCAAGTTTCTGTTCCTGATCATTGTGATTAACTGTGGCTTCTTCAAATATGGGTTCCATTTTAGTGAATCAGTCACTATACGCTGATATTCATCCATTGGACACATACTGGGGATATCTCCCCTAACAAATAAACTGGCATAAAAGTGATTTATATTTTTGTTCAACTGTCATGCCTCCTGCCCTCAAATTGCTTTCTAGCTTCCTTCACAGAGCTAAAGTTCTAATGGTTTCCTGGGGAGATGAATAACTATTAAACAATTTGAACTCTATATTTTAAGAAGACGCTCATAGAAAATTGGTCTTTGTACCCACTAAAGGATTCTTAGGGCAGCAGCAGCAGGGAATTTTAAGAATTAACTACAGTACATACCAATAAGAGATAACTACTGTCAAGACAACTTCCAAGGAAACTCCGTATTTTATTTTATTACCATTGATTCCTGCCTTTATTCTATCATAGAATCCAAGGTAGTGTATTGGTGGTTCCTGGTGATCACCCATCCATGCACAGACCAGACCCAGAACTGGCTTACCTTCAGCAAGGTAGTGGCCTTGTAAGCTAGGTTAAGCACTTCCTCTGGAGTTCCAGCCCTGTCCTATCAGCTCTACCACCGTGTTTTAAGTCCTTGGTCCTGGCTCAGCTTAGACTTTAAAGAGATGTACTCTTCTGCATCCCACACAGCCCCACGCCGTGGCAAAAGACCAATCTCAGGGCACCATCAAGAGGCTGTTTTCGTGAAGCCTTAAATAGCAAAGATGAACACATTGAACAAAGCACTCATTGCACCAGGCCTCAGGCACTAGAATGTCTCTGTCCATTAGCAGCTGTTCATTTTTTATATTCCTGGCTCAGTCTTCATTGGAGGCTGCAAAGACAGAAGGATTAAAAAAATGCTACAGGCAGGGATCTGTCTTCTTCCTTCCTTCTGAACCCCCATAGCATTCCTTTTGTGCCATTTGCTAAAAGAATAACCTCTGCCAACCCTTTGCTCCTTTTTGATGCAAGCAAACAAGGTCCCCTCTTCTCTTTATCCTGCAGCAAAGCAAACATACCAAGGTCTTGAAGAGATGACAATTTAAGTCAAACAACTCTGCAAGAACAGAAAGGAGGCTGCATTGTGCCAGCATGTTGTTTAATCGGAGTTATTAAGAATGTGCCAAGCTCTTGCACAGCAACTGCTCTCACACAGTGCTGCAGAGCACAAAGAGGTAATATGGGTTGCAAGACTGGGATGTAGATAGGGATGTAACCACTGTTCTGACCACTGTTCATTGCATATAGCACTGTTTCCATTCTGCTGCAATTCAGCTTCCAGAAGAAGAAGAAACCTATATCACATTTCTCACTGTCCACTGTGGTAGAATATCACATAATAATCATGCAATTAATCACATTATTATTACAAAATACACACCATTCATTTCAATGCAAAGGTAACATAATGCAAATTTGGGGGTGGAGTCAAGCTGGCTGACCTGCCTGTCTAACTCTAGAAAGCATTGAAGTTATACTTCTGAGCATGCTAAAAAGCATAATTTCATGTTAGATCAAGGAAGTTCTAGTTTTCTCTGTGGTTGGAAACCTGCAGACCCCTTGATACCAGCAGGAGAGGGCTCTAATGTAACTATTCAACATGTTAAGAACATTAAGAAGAGCCCACTTAGATCAGTCCAAAGCCCATCTGGTCCAGCATCCTGTTTTCCATTGGCCAACCAGATGCTTCTGCTTAAGCCCGTAAGCAGGTGCTAAGTAAAACAGTAGTCTCTCCACATGCAATTCCCACACTAGGTATTCTGAGGAATACTGCTTCTGATACTGGAGTTAGAACATAGCCTTCAATACCTATGTACTCATTATATTTTTCTTATTCTCTTTTAAAGTCCTCCAAGTTGGTGGCTATCATTACTTATTGCGGGAACAAAAGCCATAGTTTAAGTAGGTGCTGTGTGAAGACATCCATCCTTTTCTCTATCCTGAGTCTCGCAGCATTTGGTTTCATTGGGTGGCCATGAGTCTGAGGAATTAGCAAGCAAAGGAGCTATGGTGTTTTCGGCCTCCACAATAAAATATTTGAGGGCCCCCGGGCCCCCACAAAGTTGATGACCATTCCCATTCAAATGGTGTGTGTGCACCGTGTCATGTGATCAGTTATGTGGTATGTGGCTTACCTGGGCCCCCACAATATTTAATTCAAGTTGGCACCCCTGTTACCAAGAGGAGAAAACTTCTCCTTACCACACCATGCATAATCCTGGACCCCCCTCTATCATGTGCCCTTTTCTCTAAATGAAAAGGCCCAAATGTTGTAACCTTTCCAATAGGGAAGTTGAGACAGCCTCTTGATCATTTACTGGGAGGTGGCTGAGCAGGCAGACAAGCCAAGCAACCGGTCTACCAGTGCAGTTGTGAGCCAGCCTCTGTCCTACCACCCCCACCCCCACCCCCCTCCGCTTCAAAAAGGTAATGTTTTTGTTTTGCTTATAGAAGGTTAAGAGAACTGACTGGTGGTACAGAGAGGAAGCCCTTTTCTAAACCCAAATCAGGATTTGCATCATTAGTCTGGAATCAACTCCAAAGAGTGTGCAACTTTTAAGTGTGTGTGTGGTTGGAGAGATGTTCCCATATTGGGGTGGGTGGGAATCACAAGTGGTAGTTTTTTCAGGCTTTTCATTATCCAAGCAACAATAGGAGACATCACTTATTACAGTGGTGACTGGTGCCCTTTGAGATGGCAAGGGCAGAAGGCAGGGAGGGCAACAGTAGGTAGAGCCAGAGCTGATGACCAGCAAAACAAAATGATTATAGTATTGTCTCCATCCACCTGCCTTCCAAGTTCTACAAGAGGCAACCCTGAGGCTGAGGAAGAGGAGGAAGCTGATAAGCAATGCCACCCATTGGATTCACTGTAAGTAAGAAGGCAGGCAGGCAGGCAGGGGCTGACTGAGGGCAGACTAAGATTGGTGGCGCACTGCCTCCTTCACTCTAATCCACTCTAATCCACCAGCCTCCACTATACTATTACCATTTGTTTTAATTCAGTGCTTACATATATAGGTGGATTCCTGCCTCCTCTATCCCAAAAAATGATAGCTATCTGTGCACTGAAATTCAATCTACCAGTGTTGTGAAAAGGAGACAACCGAACCTAAACAACCCCTGTAATGTAGCAATGCTTGAGATTATTAGCTAGTGTTGTCAAAGGTCAGGACATGAGCAGAAAGAACACATTGTGGATTGCATGGGGATTCTCACCCTCAAGTAAAATGGTGGCAAGGCCTAAGAAGGGGGCAGAAAAACACGGCTTGGAAATGAGCAGCCAATGTAAATAAATAAGTAGCAGTGGGAATGTGAGAATATCAAGGAATTAAGCCGACAGCATAAATAAGAAGGTTGGCCAGAGGGCAGATAATGGTTCAGGGAGTACTGCAATGACGTCAGCAGAACAGTCAAGGAGAGAAGGAACTTTAGGGCAGATTAAAACTTCAGCAAGTGAGGATGCAGTCTGGGACACAGTTAGCCATGCACTTTCATAGAGGTGTACATGTTCCATGGTATTATTATTATTATTATTATTATTATTATTAAAAAATAATTTATACACCACTTATTACCAAAACGGTCTTCTAAACAAAGTATAAAAACAAGTTGCACAAATGTTATTAATTAAAATCTACCATAAAATATAGCATTACACCATTCCAGCAATTAAAGCAGAAGAATTGAGTCAAGGATTCAAGAAAATTCCTGTGTAAATGCTCAAAAGTCAGTGGAATGCCAACATTTGCAAAAAAAAAAAAAAAAAAAAAGAGTTTTTGATCTCTTCTTAAGGAAATTCGGCAAATTCTACACTTCTGACATGGGTTGCCATACGTCCAGGTTTCCCAAAACATTAAAGCGACCAGACACTGATTCTAACACTGTTTCCAACGGCCGAATCCCAGCTATGTCCGGGAAGTTCCATACGTATGGCAACAAATATGGACATTTTCGCTATTTACCCCTATAAGTATAGATATCCCTTCCTCCTGCCATATGTCATACAAATGCACATATTTTTGCACAGGCTTTCCCCAGCCCATATGGTTAGACCCTTGTTTTAGTCGGCATGAATTCCCTTAACTCCTGTTTTTAATTTGCTTTTATACTAATGTTTTTCTGGTTTCGTATTGTATTTTTTTCCCAATGATATTGTTTACTGTTTTTATGTTGCACATTGATATCACTTGGAGAGTTTTAAAATAGCAAGGACTTTCTAAAAAAATTAAAAGAAATAAGATACAGAAGCCAACTGAACTCGCCACTGAATTTTAACCAACACTGGTGATGTTATGCTGATAGGGGCAGAGGGAAAGACAGGGCAGGATATTGCCTGGCATATAGCACACACAGGTCTTTCCTTCAACAGAAGAGAGTGCTTGTAGCGGGAAGCTTAGAAGGAATAGCTAAGGGGATATCACAACTGCTCTGCTGTCAGCTACTGCCTAAGGCAGTCAGCTCATTTTCCCTTGCCCTATTTGCTTGTTTATTCTTTATTATTGCACTTGCACCCCAGCTTTCCTCCCCATTTCTCAAGGTGGTGTACATCAGGGGCGTAGCGCCATTCACCAGCACCTGAAACAGGTGCACTCACCTGCTCACCAGGCAGGAGTGGCACACTCGCTACCCAGTGAGTTTCACGGCCAAAATGGGGGTTTGAAGCCTGGTCTCCCATGTCTAACACTCAAACCCCTACACAACACTGCCTTTCTGTGGTATTGCACCATACATTGTATATTCTTCATTTCATGGAAGGTGTCTTGAGAGGGTTTGACTCTTAAAGGTGGCATATAAATACTTTAATTAAATAATAATGATAATAGCAGGCCATCTTGATTTCCTCAAGCCCTTTTGTCCCAATTGACTCGTTAGCATCCATTTCCCAGGGCAGGTGTGTGCCGGCATTTGCTTGAAAGCTGCTTTGTGTGTGTTGTGGGCTGCGGTGCTGGTGGTGGAGAAGTGAAATATATCAGCACACAGCGCACAGATACTGTAAGCTTGCCAAGGGATGGATACATTATGGATACAGAACTGTCAGATATTCTTTGAAAACTCATAAAGTGAACCATAGGAGGGCCTTTTTGAAGCAGGAAGCTGTAATTTTTGTTTTTGCTTTTAAGATGTATCATTAGCAAATACTTTCTCTCTTGCAACTAATCAGCCTTGTGGGGTGCATGTGTGTGTAATGGGTGTCTATATGTTTGCAGGGGGAGGAAATCAAAAGACATTTTTGCAATACGTGTTTTTGCTTTCATCTAAAGTACTTGCAATAAGCAGATTCATCTACTTTGGCCTAGAATTTATACCATGTCTGCTCAGTCCAGACACTTCGTACTGCCAGCCATAGGAGCCAACTCCTGGGGGCTGAGGTCCCTTTGTCCCCCCCCCCCACATAAAATATTTGAGGGGGCTGCCCCCTCGAACGTTGATGGGCATTGTCATTCAAATGGCATGTGTCTTGTGATTGATTAGGCAGGGTTGAGTTTACCTGCCCCCCCCCCAAAAAAATTATTCGAGTTGGTGGCCAACTGCTGGGATTCAATGTTGTGCTTTCTGTTATTCTGATCTGTGGTTGTGGTTGTGGTTGTTATTACTATCTTATACATTTCTACAGGCTTTTTTTCACCTGGAACTCCCCAGAACTCAGTTCCAGCATCTCTCAGGTGGGTGCCATTGCCATTATAAGAGAACAAGGGAGGAGTTCATGGTGAGTTCTGGCACCTCTTTTTCTAGAAAAATAGCACTGCATTTACCATACCTCCACGGAGCTTAAGGCAGCATTTATGGTTCAATACCCTGGTTCATTGTATGCTCACAATAGCCCTGTGAGGTATGTTAGGCTAAAAGGTAGGTTAAGAACAGAGTTTTATGGCTGAGTGGAGATTTGAACCCACTATTCTAACCTAACAGTCTAAGGGCTCATCTATGCTTAACTTTTGCCCCTTGCTTTCTAGGTACAGGCCTGCATTTTAAAGTGCCACATCCAAAAGTTTTCTTTTTCTTTCCTGACTTAAAGCATGAGTTATATGAATTCTAGATGGAACCCCAGCCTGTAATCTGGCCATTGCATTTCGCCATTGCAGTAATCCAGTCTAGATTGTACCAGAGAATGGAGTACCATTGACCAAGTCATCTCTTTCCGAAAGGGGTCGCAGCTGGCAAGCCAAACTTAGTTGGAAAAATGTACTTTTAGCCATGCTATGCAGTTGAACAGAAATTGTCTAATGGCACCCTCTGGAATTGGTGCCTTAGAAGGCAGTGGACTTGCATTCATTGTAGGTTTTTAAGCAGAGACTGGATGCCCACATATTAAGGATACTGTAACAGAAGTTCTCCTGAAGCAGCAGCAGATTACACAAAATTGGTGTTCTGACAATAATCCACCAACAGCATACAAATCAATATGGCTAACCTGATCCAAAACACACACACACACACCACTCACACACGAAAACAAAGATCACCACAGCCAATCACAAATAAACAACCACACCCTAGGCCAACCCCAACCTCTCTCACCACCAAAGGAACACAAGTGAACAGCACAAGCAACGCTGACACCAGACCCTACATACATTAAGCATACATAACAAAATTGGTGTTCTCCAAACTTGGGTCCCCAGATTTTGTTCAACTACATTTCCCATCAGTCCCAGTCATGAGCTAAGGTGACTGGGAATTATGGGAGTTGTAGTCTAACAGCATCTAGGGCTCCAATGTTGGAGAACAGTGCCTTAGATGACATTGGAAGTACCATTCAACTTTATAATTATAAAGCTTTAGCAAAGAGATAAGGAAACTATTGGCTCCCACAGACCAAATTTGGCAAGTGGGCAAGGCAATTCCCCTGTCAATCACATGATGTCATTATGACACATTTTGCAGCACTCTTTGCAGCAGTCTTTCTCTTGCTTTAAAGATTTTTGGAGTGATCTTTAAAGGGGAGGACACTGCTTCAATGAGCACTTGCTTTAAGCCAGTCCCCATGCTCTCAGTTTGCAGAGCTCTTTGTAGCAGTCTCTCCCCCCCCCCGCGCCCCCTTTAAAGATCGCTAGAGCTGCAGCCATCTCTCTGCCCTTTAAAGTTCATGGGGATACAGGGACTGCCATAAAGCAGCCTCCCCTTTAAAGAGCACTCTAAAGAGAGGGACACTGCTTCAGATAGTGCTGCAAAACAAGTTCCTGTTTCTTCACCACTATGTGCTTTTGCTGCACATGGAATGAAAGCAAGCAGACCTGGTTTTTTTGGAAACCCAGCCCCAACCCAGTCCTTTTCAGAAGCTGAAGGTTCTGCCCATCAGCTCACTTAACCAGTGATGCCAGCTGATGAGTGGACTTGGTTTGGGGCAAAAGGCCACCTGAGCCAAATTGGAGCCTTTGATAAGCCCAGATTTACCTATGGGCCAGAAGTTGTCCACCGCTGCTGTAGCGCAATCCAGTAAGGGGGTGTCATATTGAGCTACACAAGTAACATTTGCATTACGCAACACATTCCATTTGATGGAGTCCACTCATTTTTCTTATTAATTAATCAACAAAATTAATGCAATACTTGGTTATCATTAAACCTCTAGGATAAGTTACTCTCATCTTGCCACATGAAAAGGACATGTCCTCCAGAATGGTGTGATCTGAACTTGTCAATGCATCCAATCCCAACTGGCATACGAAAAGGTTGACAGGATGTAAGGGAAAAACCATCCTTAATTAATGTAAGACATACGAAAGGTCCAACTGGATTGGACAAATGTTCCATCTGCCAGTGACCAGACAAAGGTCTCTAGGAAGCCCATGAGCAGGAAGGAAGGAACAGGCATAGTTTTTTGTTAGGTACCCAGCAGCTGATACTCAGATGAATAGTGCTTTAGAACCCAGTGGTTGTGTATAGCAATCATGACAAGTAGCCAATGATAGATAGATCCTCCATTAATCTGCCTAATCCCCCTTTAAAGCCATCCAACCTGGAGGTCATCACCATATCTGGTAGCACACAAAAAAAAGCCCCTTGCACCAAATATTCTCACCCACAAAACAAGGTCCAAGACTGGGGATGTAGTGGAAATTTGATTCAGTTTTCATTTAAAGGTGAATTTATCTAATTTGCACTTTCTGAAACAATGTGCAAACTTAAATGCAACATCCTCCGAAGTTTGCATTTCTCTGAATTTTGCTGTTTACTTCTCTAGCCAAGTAATGTGTACAAAAATGCATATACTAAATGGAAGTGTACATATATATATATATATATGCAAATATTAGTGAAAAGAAATAGAGGATTTTGCCAAAATGTGTATATTACACATTATTCCATACATATATGTGTATATTTGGAGAAATTTACACTAAGATGCTGGTGAATTTTCTTGAGGAGTTTTTTAAAGTGCAAGTGTGGACTTGTGCAGAACTGAGCTTAAGAATATAACACATGGGGGGGGGTGAGAAAAGGAGAGAAACCGAAATTGACATATTCACCCTGGCTAGGGAATTAGAGTCCAAAAACATCTGGAGGGCCACTGGTATTCTATCTCTGTCTGACCTTCACAGAAATAAAGTAGTCACAAAGGTCCAATTCTGCATCAAAATCAATGGGTTTCAGTTTAAGTTTTAGGACCAGAGTGTTAGATACTTTTCCTAGATCTAACCTCATTTGAACAACAACATGCTATATTGAACCATAATTTCGCAATGCCAAAGACATAAAAACTTCTCCCCACCCCACCAAAAAAAAGGTGAAAGTGAGGGGCAGGAGAATTCCCAATTCTCTAGAAGATACTAAAATATTTATAGCGTCCAAATGTCCTCATCAGAAGATGCAATAAGGTGCTGATGTCATTCGGCCCCTCTCTAACCCCAGTATAAATGAGCAAACTGGGAATAACATGCCTGAAGTTAAAGGAAATTCACTGGAGTAAATTTGAGTCGCATTATTCTGAATTCCAGCTGCCACTTAGCTTGATGTGAATACAAAAAGAATCTTGTATTTACAAACCTCAATCCTGTCCCAAGAAGCAAATCCACCTGACTTGACTATTCCTGCTGCACAAATGAAACAGCAATGCAAGTGAGCTGACACCCTTTTCTCCATAGCAAAACAGCACTGCATAGGGAAGAAATAACCAATATCATTCTACTATCACAGTGCCTTATTCTGTTCTTATGACCCAATCTGCTCCCACTGCAATACATTGTCACAGCAGCAGCAGCAGCAGCAGTCTTTCAGGTCACACTCTTGGGTCATATCCACACCCTACCTTCCATGCACTCATAATTTTAACTCTCATGACTCCTCCCCTTGGAACTGCTGTTTGTTAAGGTGTTGCCCATCACAGAACTACAATTCTGAGCACCTTTAGCAAACCACAGTCCCCAGGATTATTTGGGAGAAGCCACAATGCTAGTTCAAAAGCAGTTTGAAAGCACATCAAAGTGCAAGTAGATAAATAGGTACCGCTCTGGCGGGAAGGTAAACAGCGTTTCCATGCGCTGCTCTGGTTCGCCAGAAGCGGCTTAGTCATGCTGACCACATGACCCAGAAGCTGTACGCCGGCTCCCTCGGCCAGTAAAGTGAGATGAGCACCACAGTCCCAGAGTCGTCTGTGACTGGACCTAACAGTCAGGGGTAGCTTTACCTTTACAATGCATAAAGCAGTATAATAGTGCTTTAAATGTATGGTTGGTTGTGGCCTTAGTTTGTATCAACTGCCTCTTTGTTTCTGCAAAATCCCCTTTCATTGGAAGTGACTGCCATTTTAACTCTATGGGATTTACTCCCATGTAAACCTGTTCAGGACAGAGTGTGGGCAGCTCAGTACCTGAAGGGGTTGGTGCACCCATGCAGAATCAATGACACAGTCAGTGCAGAAGCGATGACATTTCCCCCAAAGTTTATTTCCACCTCTTCCCCTGCCTTCAGTACTCCTTAGAACTAAACAAACTAGGCCAATGGGCTTTATTATGTTCTCTCCTGCTTTGCTTTGCTTTTTCAACTAGTAGAAGAAAAATTTGTGATTTTTCCTGAGACCTTGCCTGTACAAATCATTATTTTCCTGAGCTTGCATTTGAGGGGCGACTTGATTAGGCCTGCTTGAAACTCGCAAAATCTCACGACCTCTTTGCTTTGGCCCCCAGGGCTCTCTCGTGCTGAATGTAGGACTGGATAATAGGTTGCGAAGGCATTCATTATGTCTTTGGTTCCTGTGGCTGTTTAGTGTGCTAGAAGGTGGATGGCTTTAATCACTGCCCTCGAGGCTTGTAGCTCCAAGGCCAGCAGCCAGTTTGCACTGTTTACTTGTACAGAATCTTATTTTCCTTAAGAGAGCAAATTGGGTATATCATGTTATTTGGTAATGAATCAAGTTCCTCAATAAAGTCCAGGAACTGGTTAAGTACGTGAGTGCTTGTCTTTCTCTACAACTTTCTTTTTTTAAAAAAAAAACAACCCCAAAAAAACTTGTGTCTTGTTCAGTCTGTGGTGTTTATCTAATAGACTTAGTTTGACTTCTTGTGAAAGTCTTCAATTACTTCTCCTTTCCTTTCATTTATACAAGAAGGCAATTTCCTCCTCCTCTGGCACCCCTTTGTTCCATTGTGTGCCAGCCTGACTTTTTCTTGAGTCATTTCTGCTGCATCCACAGACATGGAGGCAAAAGCAAGGGAACCAATTTTATCAGCTGCATTTTGCAGCTCATGTCAGTGCATATAGAGAGAAGACATTCAGGCATTTAACTATTAGCTACTAGCTACAATGGCTTATGTTCTACCTGCACTGTCAGAGGCAGTGTCCCCCTGAATATGAGTGGGTATGGGAGACTGTGGCTGCACCCAGGTTGTGTTTTGGGGCTATCTGGTAGACCACTGTGAAAACAAGATGCTGGACTTGATGGGCTATTAACCTGGTCCAACAGGTTATTCCTTTGTTTTTATTCAGTTACTGTGCTAGGGAGGCAGTAAAAAGTAGGATGAGACAAAGGGCTTGTCCACACTTAACATCATTCTGCATTTCTAAGCATAGGTCTGAGCTTTCCAGGTCCAGGTCCAAGCACTTCCCCACCTCTCTCCCCACACCATTTCCGCTGTGAAAACCCACTGAATCAGAGCAAACAGCCATCCATGGAAACCCCAAGTTTACCCCAAACCCAAACCCCTTTACTGAGGAAAGCCGGGGGGGGGGAGAGCACTCTCAGACATGGATCCAGAAAGCATGGTCCTAAGCCTTGAAAGTGCAGGGCAAAAGGTCAGTGTGGATGAGCCCAAATGAAGTCAATGGAAAGGGCTAGCTCCATTCAGGATGCTATACAAGCTACAGCAACCAGCTGATTATTAAGGCTTGCATTGTCCCATGCAAGTCCCTTTGCTCTGGCCAAGTCTTTATCTGCCCAGCATCCAGTGTCATACAAGATGCCAGACGTAGGGTGGGTGGTGCAAAGTAAGGAGGCATGCTGGGCCTAATTTGGCCCACAGACCACAGGTTCCCCATCCCTGAGCTAGAATGCTTAGTCCAGACATAGTGCAATCTGAAGTTCAAGTTCAATGGGGAGCCATCAGCAAGTCTCTCTGACTCTGACTCTGTCTCTCTCCTCTGGCTACTCCAGTGTTTCCCAAACTCAGGTCTCCAGCTGTTTTTGGACTACAATTCCCATCAACCCTGACCACTGTTCCTGCTACCAAGGGGTGATGGGAGTTGTAGTCCAAAGGCAGCTGGAGTCCCAAGTTTGGGAAACCCTGGCTTATCCAGTTGTTGTGAGTCCAAATCAGAAGTGGGTTTAGGAACTCTCCAGATGTTTTGGACTACACATCCCATCAACCCCAACCACCGAGCATGCTGGTTGGGGTTGATGGGAGCTGGAGTGCAACAACATCTGGAAGGAGGCAAGTTTCCCCATCCCTCCTACTGTCCAAGCATCCCTGGATTCCTTACACACACACACACACACACACACACACACACACACACACACAAATGGAGCTTTCAGTAAACCTCTAAAATAACGACTTCCTTTTCAACTTGGCCTTCTGTCCTTGAGATACCACAAGATACCATCTTTTTAATAAAAATAAAATAAAATGCAGTCAATTTCTTCTAACTGGTGCTGGCAAACGAAGATTGACTGTTTTTAATGTACATTTCAATTTTCAGTGCTTTAGCAGGCCATGAGGGAAATATAGGAATCCTAACCACTTAGCAGAATGTTGTCATTATGTCAATACAAGATCATTATAATAAAACACTCCTGTCTGCTCCCAAGTTTTTTTATTAAAAAAATCCAGCAATAATTTGATGCATATTTTGTATGAATCCTTCATTTAACTTGGTGGGAAGCAGTATAATGGTTGGTCCTATTGTGATTATTCTAAACTGGCCTTCATTATCACTGCAGAAGGGCATAAGGCATTCAAGAGTTCTGTGCTTGGCTACGGATGTTAATTCCCAGCAAAATGACAATATAAGTAGTTCACCAGAACAGACTGATTCACACCTAGATTTTCATGTTGATCTTTTCCTTCATTACAGGTGGTTGGACTAGATGGCTCTTGGGGTCCATCAGATTCAGGCATTGTCCACAATGATTGCCAGCTGCTCTCTAGGGTTTCAGGCAAAGACTATTCCCAACCCTACCTAGGATTGAACCTGGGACCTTCTGCATGCAATTCAGATGCTCTACCACTAAGTTGCAGCCCTTCTGAAGGGAAGGGGGCCAGAGGAGGATCAGCTCCAGGGAACTTGTTTTCTCCCCTACCCCTTGTTCCTGCTATCCAGATCCAACTGCCAGTTGTGTTCAGACTCTGCCATCAGCCAAGGAGCCAAGGGTCATTGGTCCTTTGCCTCTCATGAAGAACATCATTGCAAGAAGAAGACCATGTATCTGCCAAAGCCATTGCAGTGTGGTGGACAAGGAGTGCTGGTCCAGGACCTGGGAGACCAGGGTCCAAATCTTCATTTGACCATGAAGCTCACTTTGGGTGACCTTGAACTAGCCACTGCCTCTCAACCCAACCTACCTCACAAGGTTCTTGTGCAATTAAATGAGGAACCATGTACTCCACCTTGAGTACCTTGTAAAAGAAGATGGGATAAAAATGCAATAAAAATGGTTCTTTCACTACCAGAAGGAACCCTGAGCTCCATCGAAGAGGTGAGAGGAAGCATACATTATCCCCTCACAGGATCTACAAAGCTGTCAAGTTGTCAAGCAATGGGCAGGCTACCATATATAGCTGGGGGGCCTGCATAGGTGCTGTGGAACCAAGACCAGCCCAAAACATTTTGCTTCCTAGTGGCTATATGTTTCATAAGTTTTATACCAATTCAGACCATTGACCCATTCAGCACAGTAGAGTCTACACTAATTGGCTGTGGCTCTGTAGAATTTCAAGCAGGGTTCTCTCGCAGTTTTTCTTCTACATGAAAAGCAGGTGCTCTATGGTTCTTCCTTGCCCATGTAAGAAGCCCAAATGACTTCAGCACTGGTGCTTGTATAGTACCCCCCCCACCCCCAAGCTAAAAGCAGCAAGCTGCTTTTGAGGCCACTGGACCTCTCTGGCTTCCAACAAAGGGGAATGGCCAGGGGCTCTGAAGGAGACTGAAGTGGCAGCCTCAACCTCCCAAATGGTAGAACTGGCCTTGTGTGGGTCATGATTATGCTGGCTTATCCTGACATTAAGAAGGCTTTTGATTCCATTTTACAAAGAATACAAAACAAAGGCCTGGGCTTTGAGAGGAAGAAAAATGCCTTTTCATTTCTTCTGTGGACATGCCCCCAAAAGATTGAATATATGCTGTGTTGTTGTTGTTCCTTCTCCTTTCAGCATCACTTTCCCCCTATCCCTTTCCTCTTCACTTTCAACATTTTTTCTCTCCCGCTCCTTCTCACCTATGAATTATGTTTTGCTCACAAAACAGCATCTGGACAGAGAGCCGGCAAATCAAGCTGTACTGATGGAAGGCAGCCAAGGATGCTCTGAGGCTGCAACAAGGTGTGCCAAGCCAACACAGAGGTGAGCTGGGACTTGGCACATCTTTCCTCATGAGCTTGTGCAGGCAGCTCTGCCACTTGGAGAGTCTCCCTCTTCCCCAATTGCATATAACTGCCATTCTCTTAAGGCAGGAAAGGATCAATCAAGCCAGGTTCATTGCTACACTGGTTACAATTAATACAGAAGCGACAGCTATGGAGCATGGCCATTTCTTTGCTATGTCCATCTTTTATAGTATTGGGAAAAGATGCTCCTCCATGGCCCAGCTGATGCTGCCCACCTTTGTCATCTCAGTCTTCTAAGGAATGAAGGGTCAGGACAGGGCAATATATGCATTAAACCATCTCGCCCCCCCCCCACCCATCCTCAGTAAAATGAATCTTCAGAAAATTTAGATGTATGATTTAAGGAACAGTATTAGTTCTTTGTTCAGTGAGAAATGATGCATTATGAATTAAATGAGATAGCTGACTCTTAACCATATGGGCAAACTGATCCATAACCTAGCTTGCAGATTGCAACAGTATGAGGGTTCTTCTCATTCTGTTCTGTTCCCATTTCTATGGTGGTATTAGATGTCTGCATATTTCAATTCCTCCATTTAAAAATGTGTGCTGACTGTACCTGTGGTTTGCATTCTAATCCCAGGTCTCTCAGACTCACTGACAACAGGCATACCTTTCTGAAGAACACAATTGATCCTAATTGAAGACCAAACTTAGATTTTTATCCCAACCAATTGACCTTCACAGAAATTCCACTGGTTTTTAATGTTCCATGGCTGCCCTTATCAAAGCATGAAAATGTTTGTGAACATTCCATTTCATTTCAGCAGTTCACCAAATGCCTGAGGGGTGGGTAGCTCATACACAGATGACAGAAAACCATGAATCTTTCAACTTTCATTTTTTCCACCAGTACAATCCACCACTTTAATAACCCATTCATTCAGCATTTAACTCTCCAGGTGAAATCAGAGGCACTTAAGATTGCTTATGTGCAGTTGGATTATTCTCAATGAGTTAAGTAGCCCATTACTAGGAGTGGACAAAGTTGTCAATTTCAGTTCCTCATTATTCCAATCAATTCTGCATCAGTTTCAAATTTTAAAGCCTGTACAAAAATTCATACTCACTGTCATCTCCATTTCCCTTAAAATGTACATTTTTTGTGCACAACTTTGAAAGCAATTTTCCCTGAATACAATGTGTTTTTGTATAGTATATTTTGCTAATATGTGCATTTTTTGTGGGCACTTTCCCCCAAGATATGCATGTAAGTATGCGTTTTTTGGTTGGAAAACTGCAATTTGGAGAAGTGTGTATTTTGAACGACAGCTGTGTTTTTGTGTGTTTGCCTGGGAGGGGTAGATAAGGTAGGTTTGCATTAAAATGTGAACCAGGCTCCCCCATCTCTATCCATTACCTAAGTCCTGGCTATTAGGACTCCTAATTCAATGAGTTCTCATATAGTACCTGTTTTAAATGTAGATGGACAAAATATACACAGCCAGACTAACACATTTTTGATGATGATAAATCATCTGAGCAATGGGAAATCTAAATGGACAATGCATGGGTTCACCAAGAAAAGGAAAGGAGTGTTTCCTTTTAACATCACTGGCTTGCCTGTAGCAACTCCTCTCTGCTTTCTTAAATTCCCCTTGAGATTTTAAACGGTAAATGTGTTCCTTCATTTTCCCATCACAAGGTTTGTTGTAGAGCACGAAGTGACAACTGTTCCATCCCTAGCACACAGGCAAAACACAAACTCACCAGTGACAGCATTTCTTTGGAGAGTTGGTGGCTTGCTATATTTTTATACATATATTTAAAAAATCAGTGCCATGCAGTTTGCTGCAGTACAGTCCCAGAGGATGCTGGCAGGGGAAGAACCCCAACAAATCAGCTTCTAAATCAGTACATTTTTGTCTGCTGGGTCTGCTTCTCAGGAAGTAGGGCTTCCCCATTTGGATGATGGTTGTTCACTTCCAAACCATACATTTAAAGCACTCTTATACCACTTTGAGACCCATGGCTTCCACCAAATAATCCTGGGAACTGTGGTTTGTTAAAGGTGCTGAGAGTTGTTAGGACACCCTAATTCCCCTCACAAAGCAACAGTTTCCAGTTTTCATTCCTAGTATACAGCTCTCAGGATTCTTTAGGGGAAGCCATGACTTTTAAAGTGGTATAGGAATGTTTTAAATGTCCGGTGTGGATGACCAGGGATGGATTAGGGCTCCTACCATCGCTGGCAATGGGTCATGCTGGCTAGGACTGATTGGATCTGACTCACACAACATCTGGAGGGCCACAACCCCCCCTTTTTGCCATGCCTGTGTTATAAGCAGGCAGAACTAGCTCTTTGAAGATCTCTGAGCAAAGTCCCCAACTCAGCCCCTATAGTAGGTGAGGAGAGATGGGATAGAGTTGCAAGGAAGCCTTTTTTTTTTTTTTTTTAGTTTTCCTATCATATTAACCTGGCACTGCATTGCCTTGTGTATGGTGCCAGGGAGGTATAGTAGTTAAAAGCATAAAATTAGAAGCAAAAGATCCAGATTCAAATAATCCCTCAGCTCTCTCTCTCCAGCGCGCGCGCTCTCTCTCTCTCTCTCTCTCTCTCCCTCTCTCCCACCTTCCTCAGCCCTCAGGGTTCTTGTGAGGATGAAATAGGTTCCCCCACAACCAGCAGAAATCCCCTTGGTTACTGAATAATTAAATGGAAGTTATCTGTCATTTAGCAGGTTCTTCTTCTGAATAATGAGGACTAGGATTTTTATAAAAATAAAATAACAAAAGGGATTACATTTTCAATATTGCCATGGGACTTCTAGGTCAGGCTTCCTCAACCTCGGCCCTCCAGATGTTTGGAGACTACAATTCCCATCATCCCTGACCATTGGTCCTGCTAGCTGGGGATCATGGGGGTTGCAGGCCAAAAACCTGGAGGGCCGAGGTTGAGGAAGCCTGTTCTAGGTTTGTGTTTAAATTAATAAGGTTCTTATTTTAGGCTCTACTCAGAGCACAAAGCTGAGTATGTCCATGCCAATGATGAAGCTCCTGATTCAAAGCAAAAAAAGGCAGAGTAAAAAAAAAAAAAAAGATAAAGGAGTCATCAAGGGGCTTCCTAGCAAGTTATTATGATTAGAGCTCTTTCTCTCCCCTCCACCCCCCCCCCCCCGGTATGGTTAAAGGAGAGGATATCTCTTCAGCTCCCACATCAGAGAGTTCCTTGATCAGACCTGGTTCATCAGGCATCACAGACTGCCTTGATCAAACTCTTGATTGAGATGCCACCGCTCAGTTGTCATTGATGTTAATGTTACTGCACTCACTTTCATTTCTCCTGGTAAAAATTAGGATCTGATGCCCAACAGTTAATGCAAACTTCTTCTAGAGTTAGAAATCCCATCACAATTCAAGGGATGTATCTCCTTCTCAGAGACATATTCATAAATTGAGGAAGAGATGGGCCACTCTTTAAAGAGAAGGGAAAGGTAGTACAGTACTAAATGGTGCCTAGGGTGCTCAAGAATTTCATTTGGACCACATTTTGAGTTGAATTGGCCTGATTCACAGTTCCTGGACTAATAGACCTGAATGCATTTATCTTTCTTAGCAACAAAGGGTTGTTGTTGTTTTTATTGTTGAACTATGTATCAGAGGTTCTGCTACTAGGAATGGGTGCAGATCAGCCTATTTTTCATCTATGTAAGTTTTGGATATGTTCATAAATCCATTCCATCCCACTTCTGCCTTAATCTGGGTTTAAAAACAAATTTGCATGGAAAATGGTATCTAAATCCACTTTTTGACCATATTCTCTCACAAAATGTACATTCCTGCAGTATTGTCTCTAGATGTATGTCACACTAAAATACACATTTTGGTACATTTTAGCTGAGACCTGCCCTGCAAAATTCAGAAAACTGGAAAAACAAATCTGAAGGATAATTGCATTCTAATCCCAAAATCTGGGTTAGGTTGACTCATACTGGAATTCACAAAGAATGAAACCTTCAAGCTAGAGATGGGTGAATCTGTCCATTTCAGTTTCAGTTTCTGATTTTTTTTCAGTCTTGAGTTCAATTCTCCACATTGTGCACATATAATACCTACCCCCCTAATAAAACATACCTATCACAAATTTTTAAGGAGAGCTGAGCTTCAGTCTCCATGTTATTCTGGAAAGTATGACTTAGGTAGTTTTACATGCAAAATGCAAAAACTGAAAAGCAATTCTCCCCCATCTCTTTGTCCTCAAAACAGCAAATGGGTGATCAGTTGCCATAGCCTTAACTGTATCACTGAGAGTACAGTAAGGGTTGTGGTGGTGGTGGGGAGATCAAGCTGGTTCATTACATTCTGTCTCTTCCTCATTTATGTCACTTGAATTTCCCTTGTACACCGGCAACCAAGCCTTACTAATTCATCAGCAGTTACTTTAGCGGGAATGTAAATCAATTTGCTGTTATGAAATACCTATAGACGGGGAATTGGGTAGCAGGTCTATTAAGCCATCCATCAAAAAAATTGGAGAGTCTGCTCACAATAATTGAGGATGAGGGTGAGCATTGATTTAGAGGCAGATGAGCAAAGGACAGCCTCTGATTTTTATCTAAGCTCTCCTGGGTGGCTCAGTACCAAGCATAGACAGTTAAGTTCAGACAAGGACTATGAAACAAAGCTCTACCTATGCAAGCTCTTCTGGCTTTTTTTTTTTTTTCTGTATCTGTGATTACATTTATATCCCACCTTTCCTCCAAAGACCTCAAGGTGGACATGGTTATCTCCCTCCCCCATTTTCCTCACAACAACCTGTGAAGTAAGTTAAGCTGCTAGGTGGTGACTGGCCACTCAGTTACCTTCATGTCAGGATTTGACTCCTGGCATTCCAGGCCCTGGTCTAACACTCTAACCACTAAGCTACACTGGATCCTCCATGAGTAATTCTTTCCCATGAAGATAAATGCTCCAAACACTGCCTTGAACCTGAAGGTGGTCCTGAGTTCAGTAGATATCAATGCCTGAGACTGGCGCTACAGGAGGTTTTTGCTATCCTTGTATCCATACTTAAATCCATACTTGTATCCATACTGAAAAACATATGGGGCTGCATTGCTCTCCTGCCTTCCCAACACCGCATGTAACTACCAGTACCAAGTGGGAGAGAGACAATGCAGCAGGGAGTATGGTGCAGATGCAACTGCAGAGCCAATCCAGTACTCCTGGTGCTCTGCCCACCCTATGCTGAGCTCCCCTGATGCCTTGCCCCACTCCTCCTCACTCTTGGTAACCAGCAAGGATGTGCTTTGTTGGGGAGGCAGGAGAGCAATGCAGCCTCACCCATGTTACCCACTATTATATATAGGTTGAGTAGGTGTTCTGCAACCACTGAAGCAGGAACACAGGCGGGTTATGCTAGCCCCAATAAAAAACCCCACACTTGAATCAAAAGGGAGAAACACCCAAGAAGCAAACCATTTCTCTCCTCTTGCACATCCACCATGTTAGGCAAACTGATATGGAGACACCTGGGGCATGAAAATGGATGACATATTGCTTATGTTTCCTATATATGCTCCTCTTTGGCTTTTACACATCCAGTTTCTTTTAGTCTGCTTTCTTGCAGACATCAAATGCACTGCAAGTTAAGAAGTATCTTGTTTGCTTAAGCAAGAGCCCACTATTCTGAATTTTACAGCCTAGTTTAGCGCTGCTTCACATCAAGTTGTTCTGTTGAACTATTACCCTTCAATGGTATATTGTGTCCTGGTTGTGATGGGAGGTCAAGAAAGAGGGGTCTGTTTCCCTTGCTCTGTTTTTGAAACTTTGGGGCATGGATAGCAACCAAAAAAATGAGGCTTGCTCTATCTGAAAGAATGTAAAAACTCTCCCTCAGGGATCCCTGTCCACTCTTCTGTTATTCACTGCTTTGATGGTTTCCTATCAATCTGCTTTCTTTTCCAACTCTCCAAAGCATGTTTCTATAGCAGCTTTAAATCCTGCTTTCTCCAGTCCCAAATCCCAAGATAAATACAGACCTTTCACCCTTTTCAAGTCTCTACCCAGCTTCCTGCAAAGTAATGTCAATGTAACAGAAGCTCCAGGTTATAAACAGGGAGGGGAGGGTTGCAGGTTGAGGTTATTTGTGACAACCCAATAGGCACTCCTTAATGGTCCCTTTTTATTCAATTTATTAACCTTTCCCTTCCCCTCTCTTTCACTCATGCCTCCACTGTTCACTCAGGTGTGCTTTAAGTATTCAAATATACTACCATGTCTTGCAAACAGTAGTTAGTTCCTCATTCCTGGTTTGCAACTCTTAGACCTATGTGAATCCACCCAAATGCAAGAAATTACAGAGAGAGGGAGGTTCATGTCCCCTTCCCATGGTGGCGCGCAGTGGAATTTTTTGTAGGGGAACAGTGCAAGGGCGATGGGGGGGGCATATTGCGTGTGTGATGTCATGACATCCTGACGTGCATGTGACTATCGTGCCTCCCTCCCTAAGCCAGGTAGAAACTTCCCAGGCTTTGGGAAGGAGGCACCAGGGGAATATTTAGGGGATGAGACTAGTCCCACTACTCCACTGACCACACACCACTCCCTGCCCCCGTGTGCATTTCCTTTGGATTGGAAAAGGCTGGAGGCTTGCACTACCTTTGTAGCGATCTGTTTGTTTGCACATTTATAGGCTGAGCAGGCAGCAAGAAAACACAGAAGTGGTAGGTTTGCTAGTCCCAAAGGAACATCAAGTTCTAGAATTCACAAACAAACAAAGACCTGATGCTCTTCAGAAATCTCAGTTTGGTCACACTAGGCAAACCAACTTCAGCTCCTATCCTGGCAACTGAATGCGATTATAAACTGCTTGTAATCAAGAATTTCTTGCTGAGGCCAATTGCCAATTAGCATCTGTTGCCCAGGTACCCAGTATGGCTGGCACCTCAAGCATGCCCCTTAACGCATTCTATGGGTGGCTGTGCAAAGTGGGAGGCTTTGACAAGCAACCTCAGGTGTACAACTAGTTCTCATTATTAAGAGACACAGAGAGAATGGTTAAATGTCACTGTCTGGTAAAGACAGGAATTGTGGGTGTTTCCTAATATTCACCTCTGCACTGAACCTATTTCCCAGCTGCCAAAATGCGCTCACACCTAAATTTGTCCAGAAAGAAGAAAGTGCCTTCTGCAAGGGAGGGAGGAGGTGCACAAGTGTGGTAGCTCCCCCCTCCACCCTCATCCTCACTGCTGCCATCTGCTGCATGTCCCCCAGTGATATCTGTCTGTAGCAAGGAAGCATCCTGTGCTCATGGGAGCTCCAGCACATTTTTAAACCCTGGAGGCTTCCAAAATGCATGGGAGTGTCCATAAGTCCAGGAGACTTCCCTCCTGAGGAAACAGCACTGGGGAACATGCAGACGATGAGAGTGATAAGGATGAGAGCATGTTTACCCTCCCTCCTTCATATTGGCTTAAGTCGTATTCACAATACCTGGAGAAGGTTCATGAAACCCAGGAAGTGCACTCATTTCTTGGAACAGGTAACAATTAGCATTTCCCTCCTCCTATTTTGACCCGGGTGGTGCTGTGGTCTAAACCACAGAGCCTAGAGCTTGCCGATCAGAAGGTTGGTGGTTTGAATCCCCGCGACGGGGTGAGCTCCCAGTGCTCGGTCCCTGCTCCTGCCCACCTAGCAGTTCAAAAGCATGTCAAAGTGCAAATAGATAAATAGGTACCGCTCCAGTGGGAAGGTAAACAGCATTTCCGTGCACTGCTCTGGTTCGCCAGAGGCAGTTTAGTCATGCTGGCCACATGACCCGGAAGCTGTACGCTGGCTTCCTCGGCTAGTAAAGCGAGATGAGCGCCGCAACCCAGAGTCGTCCGTGACTGGACCTAACAGTTAGGGGTCCCTTTACCTTTACCTCCTATTTCTCACTACCGCCTCCAGTTCCCAGATTCCACTATCTTTTCTACCATGGGCACCCAAACTTTCTTCTAGTGTGTCTCTAGGCATTCATTTCAGCCTGCTGAACCCCTTAGTGGCAAGGTTACATGAGTAAACATGAATGTTAGTGGGAATTTGGACACATGGAAGCTTGGTAACACATTTCTTGTTCACCCTGGTTGCCTGGGCTAAGGGTAGGGCCCTCCATATGTTGACGGGTTCCAACTCCTATCAGCCCCAACTAGCATGGCCAATGACCAGGGACAATGGGAGTTGTAGTCCAGCAACCTCAATGGGGCCACAGGTTAGCTGACTCTGACCTAGCCATGCTGAATCCTAAACTGAAGGCAGCCTAGTCATAGCAGTGATTGGGAAGGGAGCCATCTCTACCAAGCTGCTATTATCCCAGTCTGCCATTTGGCCAAGTGTGGGGAGTTGTTCTTTCCTTCATTCGCATGAAACTTGCTATCAGAATCAAAACTCTAATCAATCTGATGGGGAAACCAGGTAATTGTAATTGGCAGATGAGAGGACTTTGTATCATTAGATGAGATGTTGGAGTGCTTGGATTTGGTCCAAGGGTGAGCTTTCTGCTTCCTTTCCCAATTTGTTTCATTTGTCTGTGCCTCAGTTTCTCTGGTGAGAGTCTATGTACCTATCTAAAAAGGCTTAATTAGAGTTTGACAAAGCTCCCAGAGATCTTCAGATGAAACATGTTTTACAAATGGAAGATATAATTACACTACTTTAACGGTTATTATCGTCATTAAAACAAAAAGGCAGCTCCTCTTGTCTCTTCATTATAAAACTCTAAGACATGTAATCTAGGTCACTGCTAGAAGAAAGAGGGGGAAAAATATCTGCTACTGTTGTGGGAGAAAAAGACTTTCTGCTCACTTCACAAAAAGTGAGGCAGCAGTTTGCCCTAAAGTTTTCAGGAAAAGACACAGGACTTTAACAACAATACAGTATTGATAACAAGAAGACATTAGCAATAAAGTGAATAAAATATAACTATAATTGCAAAGTGTACATTTCAGCGAGATTTACAAAGAACCATATAGAACAACAACAATTATTATTATTGTATTGCAACTGGCAGCAGACAGGTTTCGGGATAAGGTCCTGTTTTTAATATCTTCCTCAGATGATACAACCTCAAAAACATGCCAGTGCCCTATTTGCAGTTTTCACAACTGGGAGGACTTCAGGAATGTTTATCTCACAAAATAAATTGCTCAGTTCCAAGAAGATAACACCACTGCAAGTGTCCTAGATTATACACACTTGACCATTATCCTCCTGGAATCACATAACTACTTTGGAGAGTTTTGCCAGGCCTTGGAGGTTGGCCTGCCAGGCTGTTTTGCCAAGCCACACCCAAACTTTCCTGTGCCTCACATTATATAGGGCAGGCTTCCTCAAACTCAGCCCTCCAGCTGTTTTTGGCCTACAACTCCCATGATCCCTAGCTAGCAGAACCAGTGGTCAGGGATGATGGGAATTGTAGTCTCAAAACATCTGGAGGGCCGAAGTTGAGGAAGCCTGATATAGGGCATCAGACATGGGAAACTTCAAATCTGCAGCCCAAATGGAGAATAATTGGGAGTGTGCTTTATGTGTGCTCTTGTTCCTCCTTTCAGTTCAAGCCAGCTATTCAAAGGATCCTCCTCTGCAGATGTGAACCCCAAAGGATTTATTTCTTTTTACTTTGGATCATATGATTTCACTGTGATGTCAGTTGATTGAAAGGCCTATGCAAGGGAGACCTCAGGATTCAGCACCCCAGCTGAACCCTGTCCTCACCCCTGAAATATGACAATGCACACTCATGCTTGTCACTAGCAAGGGAAATCGGTCCGTTTCAGTTGCTTTCCTTTTCTCATTTTTCCAATCTTAAGTTCAATTCTCCTCAATAGCAAGTGATTTATTTATTTTTAAAAGTCCTCATGACAATTTACCAGCATTTTAGTGTGCTTTCCTCCTACTATACAATATTATATGCATTTTTTTAATATATGCATTTTGAAAAGCAATTTTCCTTAATGTGTTTTTGTCTGTTATTTTCATTAATATGTGCCTCTTCTTCTTCTTCTTCTTCTTCTTCTTCGGCGATCACTCGTAGCCGAGTAAGATTGTCTTCCATGAACACAGTTTTAACAATGAGTCCGTAAGTGACTGTGGAGGCCAATTCTGGATCCACACGTCCTTCCACAGTGGGGACATTGGTCTCCATGCAGGAGTTGATCATGGTGTGGATTTGCCAAGTGTGCCTTCCTCTCAGCACGTTTCTCCCTTGCGCCCTGAGTTCGAGTGTCTTCAAAGCCCATGACACCTTTAGTAAAAAGGCTGTTCTCCAATTGTATGCACAACTGACCCTAGTATATGCTTGTATACATTTCTTGACTGGAGAAAGGGTGGATGTGTTCCTGTATTGTTTCAAAAAGTGCAAATTAGGAAAGTTTGCCATTGTACCTGAAACACATTTCTCCACCCATCCCTACCACCAACTATGCATTTAACATTCAGCCTCATCCAGCTATAATCTCTGACAAGCAGACCTGCATAACGCACAAATTTACAAACACACACTTGCCACTTCTGCATTTCACATTTTTTTGGTACGCACTTAGCACCCCTTCAGTGTATTATACACCTAAAAATGTAATTAAGAAGTGGCCCATAGACATCTGAGCCAATATATCCAGTGTGCTATGCCTCTTCCTACCAACTGTTTTGACTGACCACAAACCATCAACAATTATAGGGGTTTGCTTTCTTTCTGAGGCTGTCGCCCTGTTACATTTTAATTAGCAGTTTACACCATGCCTCTCCTTAGTCCAAATGGCATGCAAGGCTCCAGATAACTGACAGCAATCACTTTATTAGCAGCTTTGTGAAACCTCTTTGGTCTTCTTAATACACACAGAGAGACACAACCTGAAGCCACACCACCTCTACTGGTGTCACGGAAGGAGGAGAGGAGGCAATCATACTGGTTCCCCTAATTATCATGTTTATCCTGCATCACATGCTATCAAAGTCTCCTTCCACGTGCATTTTATACTGTTTTTATCATTGATGTTCTGTAATGTGTTTTTAATGTTGTACGCCACCATGGGATACAGGGCAGTACATAAATTGAAACAACAGCAGCAACAACAACAACTGAAAGTCATACCACAATTGACATTGGTCAACCATTTGGCTGCCATGCAATGTTCCAGTTACAGTTCCTGGAATATCTTGAAAGGCAGTACTGCATATAATGTATCAAAGTAATCTAACCTAGATGTTACCATAGCATGGACAACAGAAGCTGGAATATCCCTGTCCAGATGTGGTCAGCTGCACTTCCAGCCAAAGTTGTGCCGCTGCAGCCACTTGAGCATCAGAATCCAGAGATATCAACAAGCAATGCAACTACTTCTTTAGAGGGAGTCCAACCTCATCCAGCACAGGACACATCCCACCTGTCTGGTCCAGGGAATCACCTGCTGATAGTAGGGCTTGTTTGGGCTGAGTTTTAGTTTATTGGCTCTCATCCAGACCATTAAGGAGGGAGGCATCAGTCTAACTCTCTCCTGCTGGGTGTCTGAGGGACTCTCCTGCTGGGTGTCTGAGGGCCCTGCTGGGTGTCTGAGGGACTCTCCTGCTGGGTGTCTGAGGGCCCTGCTCCTCCTGCCACTCACCATCTGGCCCGGGGCGGGGCCTGACAGGCCCATAAGGACTGCTGTGCTCTGCTGCCCAGGAGGACTCTCCTGCTGGGTGTCTGAGGGCCCTGCTCCTCCTGCCACTCACCATCTGGCCCGGGGCGGGGCCTGACAGGCCCATAAGGACTGCTGGACTCTGCTGCCCAGGAGGACTCTCCTGCTGGGTGTCTGAGGGCCCTGCTCCTCCTGCCACTCACCATCTGGCCCGGGGCGGGGCCTGACAGGCCCATAAGGACTGCTGGACTCTGCTGCCCAGGAGGACTCTCCTGCTGGGTGTCTGAGGGCCCTGCTCCTCCTGCCACTCACCATCTGGCCCGGGGCGGGGCCTGACAGGCCCATAAGGACTGCTGTGCTCTGCTGCCCAGGAGGACTCTCCTGCTGGGTGTCTGAGGGCCCTGCTCCTCCTGCCACTCACCATCTGGCCCGGGGCGGGGCCTGACAGGCCCATAAGGACTGCTGGACTCTGCTGCCCAGGAGGACTCTGAGGGCCCTGCTCCTCCTGCCACTCACCATCTGGCCCGGGGCGGGGCCTGACAGGCCTCACAGGGACGATTGCTGTCACTGCTGCTGCGGCCCAGGGGGATCCGGAGGGGTGCAGAGTTCTTTTTAAAATGTTTTAAAATTTTCCTTTTCCTTTTATTTCTTTATTATTATTATTATTGTGATTATTATTATTGTATATGCAGGGGTGGGGTGGGGGTGGGATGGATGTTTAGTTGGGAATTTGTTTGATTTTGATGGATTGTAATTTTTACAGTTTTTTATTTGTATTGTTTTTTGGGGTTTCTTTTTTGTTTTGTTTTCATTGTTTTAATGCCTTATTTTGTTTTTAAGGGGAGGGGTCAGGGCTGCCGGGGAGTGGGTCCCAGCCAACAAAATGGCTGCGGCATGCTCCACAGGGGGGGATGCGTTGGGACAACCGATCTCAGTGATCTCGGGTAGGAGGAGGAGTTACGCTAAGACCAGACCATGTCATTACAGAGAAGGCAGGTTTAGTCGTTGTCTGAGGACTATCCCTGCCTCCAGGTCTGGTCCTGACCAGATGGATACTAGAATCAGCAAGGGATACCCACATGACCTGAAGGTGCTGCTGTGCAATGCCAGGTCAATGATTCATAAGACCACTGCCATCCATGACCTGATCATGGATGGAGGATTTGACCTGGCATGTGTAACAGAGACTTGGTTGAATGAAGCAGATGGGCCTGTTCTTGCCGCTGCTTGTCCACCAGGTTTCTCTTACGCACAGCAACCCAGGCCTTGTGGGCGGGGAGGGGGGGTTGCAGTGATTTTTAGGAAGTCATTAGTTTGCACCAGGCGTCCTATTGGGAAGACCCAGTTTTCTGAGTGCATGTTCTGGAAGTTGGGCAATAGGGGCAGTACAGGATTCCTTTTGGTGTACCGACCTCCCCGCTGCACCAAGGATTCCCTGCCCGAGCTGCTTCAGGTCGTGGCGGATGTTCTCCTGGAGACGCCTAGTTTGGTTGTCCTAGGGGATTTTAATATCCATGCCGACACGACCTTACAAGGGGCCGCTCGGGACTTCGTGGAAAGCATGGCCTCCATGGGGCTGTCCCTGAATAAGTTTGGCCCAACCCATAGCCGCGGACATGCCTTGGACCTGGTGTTTACCTCTACGGATGTTGGTGATCTGACACTAACTAAAAGTGAAACAAAAGAAGTGCCATGGTCAGATCACTTCCTGGTGCAACTGGACTTCTCCGCGACCCTTCCCCTCTGCAGGGAGGTGGGACCGATTCGGATGGTCCGCCCCCGCCACTTAATGGATCCAAATGGTTTCCAGAGAGTGGTAGGGGATGCTTTATCCCATGTTGATGGCCTTTCAGTTGATTCCCTGGTGGCCCGCTGGAATGTGGAGTTAACCAGGGCTATTGACTGTTTGGCTCCGAAGCGCCCTCTCCGATTGCATGGAGCCCGGAGAGCCCCGTGGTTTTCCACGGATCTGAGGGCAATGAAACAATCGTTGAGACGGCTAGAGCGCCGGTGGCGGATAACTCATTCTGAAGCTGACCGGACACAGGTTAGAGCTCAATGTCGAGCCTACCAAGTGGCGGTAGCGACGGCGAAGAAAACTTTCTTCGCCGCCTCTATTGCATCTGCAGAAAACAGCAGCAGGAGACTTTTTCAGGTGGTCCGCAATTTAGCGGAACCACCTGCTACATCGGGGCCCAGTACGGGCCACATGATCTCCTGCAATGATTTTGCAAAGTTTTTTGCAGATAAAGTCGCTCAGATTCGGGAAGAGGTAGACGCCACCGTGGGAGCAGGGCCGGGGCGGGAGAGTGCTAGAGTCCTGTCTAGTCAAATTGCATGGGATCAATTCCAATCTGTTACCACCGAGGATGTGGACAGGCTGCTTGGACGAGTGAAACCAACCACCTGTCTCCTTGATCCTTGCCCATCCTGGCTTATAAAAGCTAGCCGGGAAGGACTGGGTGATGGGCTTCGTGGGGTGGTGAATGCTTCCCTCCGTGAGGGAGCCTTCCCAGACCCACTGAAAGAGGCGGTTATCAAACCACTTCTTAAAAAACCATCTTTAGATGCGGCCACGATGGCCAACTATCGCCCAGTCTCAAATCTTCCATTCTTGGGCAAGGTGATTGAGCGAGTGGTTGCTGAACAACTCCAGGCACGCCTGGAAGAAGCGGACCATTTGGATCCCTTCCAGTCGGGATTCAGGCCTCATCATGGGACTGAAACTGCCTTGGTCGCACTGGTTGATGATCTCCGGCGGGCCAGGGACAAAGGTGAGAGCTGTTTCCTGGTTCTGCTGGATCTCTCAGCGGCGTTTGATACCATCGACCATAACATCCTTCTGGACCGTCTTGAGGGGCTGGGAGCTGGGGGCACTGTCATACAGTGGTTCCGCTCCTTCCTCCTGGGCCGTGTTCAGAAAGTGGTGGTGGGGGATGAGTGTTCAGACCCCTGGGCTCTCACTTGTGGGGTGCCTCAGGGTTCTGTCCTCTCCCCCATGCTTTTCAACATCTACATGCAGCCGCTGGGAGAGATCATCAGGGGGTTTGGGCTGGGTGTTCATCAATATGCGGATGATACCCAGCTCTACCTCTCTTTCAAATCAGAACCAGTGAAGGCAGTGACAGTCCTGTGTGAGTGTCTGGAGGCGGTTGGAGGATGGATGGCGGCTAACAGATTGAGATTGAATCCTGACAAGACAGAAGTACTGTTTCTGGGGGACAGGAGGCGGGCAGGTGTGGAGGACTCCCTGGTCCTGAATGCGGTACCTGTGCCCCTGAAGGACCAGGTGTGCAGCCTGGGAGTCATTTTGGACTCACAGCTGTCCATGGAGGCACAAGTTAAATCCGTGTCCAGGGCAGCTGTGTACCAGCTCCATCTGGTACGCAGGCTGAGACCCTATCTGCCTGTGGACTGCCTCGCCAGAGTGGTGCATGCTCTGGTTATCTCCCGCTTGGACTACTGCAATGCACTCTACGTGGGGCTACCTTTGAAGGTGACCCGGAAACTACAACTAATCCAGAACGCAGCAGCCAGACTGGTGACAGGGAGCGGCCGCCGAGACCATATAACACCGGTCTTGAAAGACCTACATTGGCTCCCAGTACGTTTCCGAGCACAATTCAAAGTGTTGGTGCTGACCTTTAAAGCCCTAAATGGCCTCGGTCCAGTATACCTGAAGGAGCGTCTCCACCCCCATCGTTCTACCCGGACACTGAGGTCCAGCACCGAGGGCCTTCTGGCGGTTCCCTCACTGCGAGAAGTCAAGTTACAGGGAACCAGGCAGAGGGCCTTCTCGGTAGTGGCGCCCTCCCTGTGGAATGCCCTCCCACCAGATGTCAAAGAGAACAACAACTACCAGACTTTTAGAAGACATCTGAAGGCAGCCCTGTTTAGGGATGCTTTTAATGCTTGATGTATCATAGTATTTTAATATTCTTTTGGAAGCCGCCCAGAGTGGCTGGGGAGGCCCAGCCAGATGGGCGGGGTATAAATAATAAATTATTATTATTATTATTATTAACACACCCTGCAAAACCCCCACACTGAACGTTTCATGGAGTCAAGCAATACTCTCTAAACACAACTCTCTGAAAGTGATTGTCCAAATGGGATCAGAAACACTGCACAGGGATGTCAGTATGTATCTATCTAGAAAACTTGGTTTCATCCAAGAGAGCCTGGATCTGGCCCACAACTACCCACTTGAGAACCTTGCATAAGAAGGGAACATTGGTGACTGGTCAGTAATTATTTAGATTTTCTAGATCCACTGAAGATTTTGAAATCTTGCCAATACCTCCTTTAAGCAGGCAGGGAGCAGCCTTCTCACAAGGAGGCATTAATAAGTTCTGTGACCCAGCCAGCTTCCTAGCCTTTATCAGCTAAGAAGGGCAAGGGGCAAGAGTACTGGTGGTTCCCCAGGCCAAATGAAGCACCTTGTCCACTTCTTCAAGCCTTGTTAGTTGAAATTCATCCGACACAATAGGACTACACAGTGCTCTGGACTCACCCGCTATGAGAGTGGAGTCAACGTCCAGCGGATGCAAACAATTTCATCCTCAAAATGCTTTGCAAACAAGCCACAGCAGGCTACTGTTGGTTTCACCATCTCCTTTGGGACAGACTGTAAAAGTCCCTGTGCTACCCAGAAATGCTCAGCTGGATGGCAGAATGAGGATGTAAGGGAAGCAATAAAGTTAGTCTTCTTTGCCGTCTTCACAGCCACTGAGTAGGCTCAATAATGAGCACTCACCACTGTCCAATTGCATTCTTCTGAAGTTTTTCTCGCAGGCCATCTCCCAGCTTGCTTTGTTGCTCTAGGCTCCAGTGTTTACCAAGGAGCCACTTGGGCTCTATCAGGCAGGAGAGAGCACTCAGAAGTGATTATGTCAACAGCCTGGGTCTTCTGTGTATTCCACAAATACACCAGTCATATCAGCCAGAAAAGCCCCTACAGCCACCTGGAAGCCAACTGGGTCCATCAGTCTCTGGGGCAGATCATCCTAATAGGTGCTTGCCTCTGCAGAGTGGGAAAGCTGTTGAAAGCCTAAATCTCAACAAGTGGTGATCCCTCCATGGGATCCACCACTCATAGGTCACCCTCTTCCTGCCCAGGGTGTGCCCTGCCACATGCATAGGATTGGTGGCAGCCCCATGGTTGCCTTGGAAGACCTAAAGTCGAAGCCCTTGGTATGGATGTTGAAGTAGCCCAGATCAATGAATAGTCCAACTTAGCATAAATCAGCTTCCTATTTTTCTCCAATACCAATCAATATATTCTATACCTAAAGTTCCCTAAGAAATGTCTTCAGCATTCTTTTGTTACCTGTCTCTGTCCAAACTTTTACTTTCATATTAAACAACTAAGTCTGGATCTTTTCATTCTGTTCTCTGTTATCTAAGTGTTACAAAGTTTCTTAATGACATTCTTTGGATTCAGAAACTCTGCATCTAGGTCAGCAGTTTTTAAAACTCCAGTTTCTCATTCATTACATTGCTGCTCCTTAAATCTGTCATTTCCTCTGTAATTTGAAGCAATTAAAGAAGGAGGTGGGGGGAACCTTGTAGGATTCTGACTTTTCTCTCTCTCTTCTTGATCTGCACTTTCCGCTCTTTGTGACACTCATCACCCCACCATTAACCCCTTCATCTTGTGCACAATATACTGCCTGGCCAAAGTGCCAGGACTTAACCTAACCACTGTAAATGCTACACTGAAAAAGCAACCACTGAAAGAATCCCAGATGTACTTCCAAGCTTTGGGGGACACCCATGGATTCATAGCAACTGGTACTGGGCTATTTTGCAGCTCATAGAATGAGAACCAAGGGGGTCAGGAATAATCAATCAATACTGCATTGTGGAACTAATCCTCAGGCAGGAGTGGAACCACCACCATCCCGTCTTGGAAATCCAGGAAGATATCATGCCAATGGTATCAAAAGCCAATGACAGTTCCAGAAAAAGTAGCAGGGTGACCCCTTGTCTCTCTTCCAAAATGTCATTCATGACTTTTTGGTCAATTCTGTTCCCAAACCCAAACTGAAATAGGTTTAGATCAGACATGAAGAACCCATGGCCCTCCAACTCCCATCAGCCCCAGACAGAAAGACCAGGTGTGATGGGAGCCATAGTCCCACAACATCTGGAGGGCCAAAGGTTCTCCTCCCCTATTCTACACAAGTTGTGACACCACAACCTGCTAGACCACCTTGCCCAAAATGGTGGTATTTGCGACTAGGTGGTAGTTGTTAAATATTCAAGAGTCCAGAGTGGATTTCTTAAGAAGTACTAGCACCACTGCCTCTTTCAAACCCGAATGTACCACCCTTTCTCATAATTCACTGCATCCTGGACCTGTTCAAGTCAACTCTTAGCTTATATAGTTCATAATGGACTAGAGTAAAGATGACAAGTGGTCAGTGAAACAGCTGCAAGTACACAATGTCTACTGGAAAAAAAGTGAAGAACTGAAAAATGATTCCACAAAATTGCACCAGATGGTACACTGGGTGCCTCTCCCAACTCTGTCAAAAATCAATGGCAAAAGTTAGCATCCTTTATGATGAAAGATCCATTCAGCCAAAATCTATGGAGCCTACTGCACTGGGAATTCAGGTGACCAGAGGAAATAGACTTCCCATGATGCTTAAGTAATCTAAATGCACCCACAGACATGCTGTAGCATCCTTTTGCCTGAGACCCTTAAGGCATGAATTAAGCCATCTCCTCCATCCACAACAATTCCATGGTCACATGCAGGGTAAGGAAGAAGCTGGTGCTGGAGGTGCAACAGCAGGACTCATTCATTTTGTGACTTGAGTTAACTCTGTCAGTGTTAAAGTCAACTAGACAAGAAGGTGATGGATGGAGTTGTTGCAACCAGGCAGAGAGGCATGATCTTTGCTGAGGTAGCGCATGCTCTGATTGGTTGTATAAAGCTGAGTGAGAGTTTTCCTCTTGTATGTTTGCTTGAATGTATCCCTGCTATGTACAAGGTCTGGAATGAGAAAGACAAAACCTCAAATACTGTTATTGTTCAGTTTCCTCAGTAAAATTTTACCAGAATTACTTTTCTCTCTGAACTCCAACTGCATTATTTAAGTGACTTTTCTAACAGCTTGGATGTCCCAATTTATACCCTGGGCACATGGTTTCAGGATACATGAAGATCTTGAATGCTACTGAGTATGATCAGCACATGAATTATATTTGCATCCTCCCACACCAATCTTAATTTTGCCCATTAAATCCATGTGATCTTTTCTTCTCTGGATCTCTTTGTCATTTGCAATCAATGAGCCAGCCACCATCTGTTGAATGAGAAGCATGGTTTCAGAAACCTGAAGACAATTTATGATACTTGACTCATTTAAAACCTGACCCTTATTGATACTGAGCTCTACCAGATAACTGCAGACCTTCCAGTCTCTACCTTGGAAGAAACAGAAATAGAATGAAGAATGAGGGGGAAACTAGGATGCACATCAAAGTCCAACTGATTTCACTAGCTCTGTGTTGGGTCTGTCAATCTTCTGAAACAAGGCCACTTCTCAAGACATAAAAGAAAAAGAAACCCTGCCGTGAGGATGGCTTCAGTTCTCTCTCCCCAGCCCTCCTGTTTACAAAGTTGGGATGTCAAAATAGTTGGTATGGCTCCAGTATCAATAAATATATTCAGAATGTTCGCAGTCCCTGGACAACATAATGCCTGGAATTAATTCAGAATTTGATACTTTGGATGTACAGAATAAAAATGCATGAACAGCCCCATGCCATCACCACCACCCACAGACAAACCTGTTTTGACCTTCAGATTGATCTGATGGGTGCTTGGTCAAAATAAAGGCTCTTTTTGTATTATTCCAGATAACTCCCTTGTGACTTTCCTCTTATAAGACGGAGGGAGGGAAATAAAAAGATGAAAATGTGGGGAGAGGGGAAAAAACAAGATAGCTCTGTGTGCGTGTGATTTGACTTGTCGTTCCTAAAACTTACGTTTTGAAAGTTCTTTGAAGCTGTAAATTACAGATCTTTCCTATGAAAAGTTAATGAAGGCATCGAAAACCAAATAAAATAGAAATGATGACATGAAAGAGCCTCCTTATGGCTTCAATAACAAGATAAACAGTTTAATATTCCACATTCCACATTAAAAATAACAGCTGAGCTCTGCAGAGACAACTCCCTGCACTGGATGAGGACTGGCTGGTGCGTTGTTTTGTTTCTAACGTTAGGAAAAGAAGAAAATTAAGGCAAATCATAATACACATATTCACACACACACACACACACACACACACACACACACACTCCCCCTTCAACACATTACCTGCCGTCAAACCCATGATGTCTGGAAAGGAAATGACACCTGCTAAGTTTACAGCATACAAGGAAAGTGTTTAAGAAATACAATAGGCAAGTGCCATTTCCCAGCACACTTTGCCAGTCTCCTAAGTGATAGACTTGGCCTGTATTGTCAGTCTAGCATTTTAATGAGCAATGTCTGTTTCAGACTGTATTGATTGCCTTTTCCTTCCTTCTTCTCCAGCTCAAAGGAGAGGTAACAAAGAATCAGTATTTCATTAAAGTCAAACTTGTCCAGTGATATATATTTTATGAAAACCTGCGAGTGAACATGTCCTGTAAAATAACCAATTAA
The DNA here is from genome assembly GCF_964252035.2 of Podarcis erhardii. Classification (NCBI taxonomy): domain Eukaryota; kingdom Metazoa; phylum Chordata; class Lepidosauria; order Squamata; family Lacertidae; genus Podarcis; species Podarcis erhardii. The sequence goes on from NC_138504.1 coordinate 17,310,001, forward strand.
TTTAGCTGTGTTAACATGTGAGATGAAACCTTAGAAAACTTTTCCTTTTGTTCCAAAAGCTGGATCTGGAGGAGGATCATTGATAATACAGTGTCAACAACCTAGACTTTCTTCCTGATGTGTTCCTTTTAATTCTGTGGGGTTTTTAAAATCTTCTTTAGATTCACAGTTTAACTAACAACTTATATGTGTGGTGTGAGTATATATACACACACATTCATATCAACTATCTGAGAACAGATGAAAGTGTTCTTATCACTTCATTTTCACTGCTGCCTTTTTTCCCCAAAAAGAAAAAAGGAGAGCAATGTTTTGATGTTCTGCTTCAATCCTTTCCTCAACATTTGCATCCATTTTATTCAGCTATTTTAAACTGACCCTATCCCAGTGCACTACCACGTGAAGCACTGCTCTAGTTACTATTGTCACTGAAGACTAAACAGCAGGTGCCATGGAATCTGGACTGTGCCACTTCAGGCAGAAGACAGGGGTTTAAGTGCCTGAATGCTCAGGCACACAAGCTGGGGAACCCCAACTCCTTATAGAAAACTAGAGAGCTGTTTGGGTCCTAGCCCAACTCACAATGACTCAATTGTGTTAGTTGATACCCAGCCTTCACATGTTGAAATTAGTTTCTAGGCACATTTGGCTGAATGTGTGAAGAAGCCTGCAAACATTCAGGAACCCTAGTAATGCAGAGTTCCTGGTTGCAAGGAGACACCTAAGTGGGTTCAACTAAACTTGTTCAGAAACACCTTTCAGATTTTCCTGCTCAATGCAGGAAGGTTGGGTGTGGCTCTCGCACACGCAAATATGTTGGGGCTGGGGGCAAAGTATGTGGTGCCCAACCTTTTCCATGAGTTGAAAATATGGGGTGTTCTGGTTCCAAAGATGAGTATAGCAAAGCAGGTTGGTTATGGAAGCACCACACAGAGCTCCATTGAAGGATGAGCAACTTTCTCTGCTGGGATCAAAAGACCAGGAAGCCTGACTGAATCAACCCAAAGTCAGGAGCATAGAAAAGTCATAGATACAGGAAAATGGCAGAGCTCAGGAAAGTGTTATTGCTTAAGCAAGGCTCAAGGAGAACAGAGAGCCTTCTTATCCCCCTTTCTGCCCAGAAGGATGCAATGGCAAGAATGGGTGCCTGGAGTCCCTTCAGGGTTGTTTTCATTTCAAGGAAAGACAAGTGAGAGGTAAAATGATGGAAGTTTGTCAAACTATGCATAGCATAGAAGGTGGATACAGAAAAGGTTTCCTCCCTCTCACACAACAGTGATGGCCAACTTGGATGCCTTTAAAAGTGGACTGGACAAATCATGGAGGACAAAGCTATTAACAACTACTAGCCATAATGGTTATGTTTCATTTCAATTGTCAGAGGCACTGCGCCTCTGAATACCAGTTGCTGTTTCACTCATGTCCAGCTTACAGGGTTCTCATAGGCATCTGGTTGGTCACTGTAAGAACAGGATGCTGGACTAGGTGGGCCATTGGTCTGATCCAACAGGTCCATTTTATGTTCAGAGCCTTCACTCAGAAGCTACAACCTGCAGTTCAATACCTAACTGACCACAGATCCCAGTGGCTTCTAACATGGTTTCTTCATTAGAGTCATTTCTCATCTTATATATAAAAAAGAAATCCTGACATTTTAGAAACAGTTGCAGAACAGGCACAGATTTTTTTGGGGGGGGGGGATATGTTGGTGATGACAAAGGTACCAGCCAATCATTAGCTTTCACAGCAAGCTTCTCCCACATTTATTCAAACAGGAAAAGTTTGAGTAACTGGAGATTTTTATTCCTTTTTTCCCATAGAGCTTATTCCAAGGGAGAAGTAGTTTCAGAGTGCATTCTGGGGGTGCTTCCAACCTACCTGTACTGGCTCTATGAAAGTTGCGTTTCTTTTTATCCTCAAAAGTTTGCAAAGATGATCACTTTCTTCCTTAACTCCTTGATTATGTACAGAAGTTGAAAATGGAACAAAATGAAACTGAGCTTCATTTCTAGAATGCTGAAGCATCTTGGCTCAGTGATTAATAAGGCTTCATTCTTTTGCTTTTGATGGTTCATTTTTTCCCCCAAGCTGCATCAGAAATACAAGTTCTGTTGGGGTGGAGGGAGAGAGTAATGATTTGCAAATTATATTAATTTCATACAGGGCCCTAGTTTTGATAGGATTTAGTGTTTAATGAGTTCCTGAGACATTATTTTGGCTTCAAAGCATCAGTGAGCAGTATATCCTATTATAGTCTAACAGTGAGCACTGCACACAGATCCAAAAAAAAAAAAACCCACCTCAAAAAAACAAAAACCTGCAGCTAATTTTAATAATATTTAATTGAAGAAATGCTTTATTCAATTTGAATATTCTAGCTGGGTTTGGGAGAAAAATCACAAAAACAACCTCTATAGCTAAACAAAAACAAAAACACAGCCTTCTTTATACTGATATTATTTGATTTAGGTGATTTAGCACCTAAGTTGAAGGGTAGAGGAAAATTAGGAACTGTCCCCAAATTGTTGTCCGTCCGTCCCCGGCCAAGTTAGAAGTATGCTATAATTCTTTTTCATGCTATTTTATTCTGTTATTTGTCAACTGCATGACTCATATTAACCTATTTTCTCCTCCTGACCACCTTGTTACCCAAAAGACCAGTTTTGCTTTCTCTTGCTTTCAAAAATAGATAACTCTCTAACCAGAGACCCTTTAAACTGATCAAATTGGTTCTGGGGGTAGTGGTCTGCTTCTGCTTACAAAACAGGAATGGGAATCCTGTGCCCCTCCAGATGTGATTGGAATCCAGTTCTCATCAGCATCAGTCAGCCTGGGCAATGGCCAGTGATGATGGGAATTGTAGTCCAGCGACATCTGGAAGACCATAGGTACAGAAAAGTACAAAAACCAGATGATAGCTGTATTGGTCTGCATTTCCTTATCTGATCTGATATGTCGATAAGAATTGTAGTTTGTTTCCAATACTTTTACTACCCAAAGTAGAACCAAACTTAATGCACCTAACTAACTTAAGAGCATCAATTTCAGTACATCTAAAGTAGATCTTAATTATATTCAACTGATAGCCATCCTTTGAGTTTCACAAGTTCTTTGAATTTTGCAATCCAGTTCTTGACCAATATGAATTGAAATGCATTTATTGGGAGGAAATAGAATTTTTTTTAATAATATAGTTTTATTGAATTCCAATATATAAGAATTACAAAAGAAAGAAAGAAAAAAAAAACAAATTCCTTCCAGTAGCACCTTAAAGACCAACTAAGTCAGTTCTTGGTATGAGCTTTCGTGTGCATGCACACTTCTTCAGATATGTTAATGTTGACTGTGCAGTGTGCTCCTCTCTGTATTATGAAAAAATATAATTAGTATACCTTAGATATACCAAGCCTAGGGATGCAGGTGGTACTGTGGTCTAAACCACTGAGCCTAGGGCTTGCCGATCAGAAGGCCAGTGGTTTGAATCCCCACGATGGGGTGAGCTCCCATTGCTCGGTCCCGGCTCCTGCCAACCGTGTGATCACCAAGACAGCTTATAAATAATAACCAAGTGATCACCAAGACAGCTTATAAATAATAACACAATATCACAAAATAAACAATTTAAAATGAACATAAATAATCAAAAGTGGTATTAAAGCACAGCAGCAGGTTAAGAAAAGCCAAATACTATAAATACAAGCACTTGATTTATAATAATGATAAAATAGTGATCAGGAGTTAGGATTTTTATAGCTCCCTAATGAATATGGTCTGAAGCTCAACATCAAAAAAACGAAGATCATGGCCACTAGTCCCATCACCTCCTGGCAAATAGAAGGGGAAGAAATGGAGGCAGTGAGAGATTTTACTTTCTTGGGCTCCATGATCACTGCAGATGGTGACAGCAGCCACAAAATTAATAGACGCCTGCTTCTTGGGAGAAAAGCAATGACAAACCTAGACAGCATCTTAAAAAGCAGAGACATCACCTTGCCAACAAAGGTCCGTATAGTTAAAGCTATGGTTTTCCCACTAGTGATGTATGGAAGTGAGAGCTGGACAATAAAAAGGTCTGATCGCTGAAGAATTGATGCTTTTGAATTATGGTGCCGGAGGAGACTCTTGAGAGTCCCATGGACTGCAAGAAGATCAAACGTCTCCATTCTGAAGGAAATCAGCCCTGAGTGCTCACTGGAAGGACAGATCCTGAAGCTGAGACTCCAATACTTTGGCCACCTCATGAGAAGAGAAGACTCCCTGGAAAAGACCCTGATGTTGGGAAAGATGGAGGGCACAAGGAGAAGGGGACGACAGAGGACAAGATGGTTGGATAATGTTCTCGAAGCTACCAGCATGAGTTTGACCAAACTGCGGGAGGCAGTGGAAGACAGGAGTGCCTGGCGTGCTCTGGTTCATGGGGTCACAAAGAGTCGGACACGACTAAATGACTAAACAACAGCAACAAAATGGTTCTGCACTTTGGCTGGCAGGACTGGAGAAGACACCCCAGTGTACATTTATATCTTACACTCAGCTTAGGAATTTGTCTATCAATGGCAAATTAGCCACAATGGTCATGTTCAATTCCTACTGTCTCTCACTACAAGTTGCTGGGAATCACAGGAGCGGAAAGTACTGTTTTGTGCAAGATCTGCTTGAGGGTTTCTCATTGGCGTTTTGTTGGACAACAGGAAGCTGGGCTAGGTGGACATTTAACCTGATCAAACAGGGATCTTATATTATTATGCCATCTTCTTAATTTGTGATGATCACTTCTGGAAGCCCTTCTGGAAGCCCTGCTCCGCGAAGCCCTGGAATAGATTTAAAGTATGGAATTTGTTACCACCAGAATGCAGGGATAACCACAAATTCATAGAGAATAAGGCTAGTAATGGCTGCTAGCCATAGTGACTATTGTTCTTGGGTGGAAGCTCTACACATGGAAGCCTGCCCCATCTGAGAATGAAAACAATTTTATTTGTGTCCTCTGAAGTACTTCAACTGGTGCCTTGGCACTATTTGGACACTGCTGAGGTCGTTGTGTGAAAACAGAGTCTCTGTGAATTGTTCCCTTAGCAATCCATTATTCAAAGGGAAGGCTCCCTCCTGAAAAATTTCCAAGTTATTGCTGTTGAAGTCATTTTGGAAGCAGTAAATTTGCCACCGGGAAGAGTAATGGGGATTTTAAAAAGGGCTCCCTTGTTTGGTCAGGCTGTAGTACTTTTTGCCGCTAGCATCAGCTTGAAAGGTGCTGCATCTCATAGGTGTACCTTTCCCAACTTTTGATAATGAAGCATCAGTGTGCAGTTCCGGGGCTGTCATTCTGTAATATCTCTTCCAGTTCCTTTACAGTAGGGTGCCTGTTAGAGTAGATGGGCAATTGAGGAAGCTCTGTTATTCACATAAGACTACAAGAAGATTCCTGCTGGATGAGACCAAAGGCCCATATAGTCCAGTGTCCTGTTCTCACAGAAGCCAACCAAATGCCTATGGGAGGTCCACAGTACTGTCCCTAGCAATCTGGAGAGCACCAGGTTGAAGGAGGCCGCTTTAAGGGAGCACAGTTAGTAGGAACTCTTATGGTGTTAGGTCACATAACGTGGAGAATTCCCCATTAATGGAACTTAAAGGGAAGGGAAGTCAGTTTTCAAAAAGCTGAATGGGGTTTGCTTTGTTTTGGGGGTGAGGTGTTAGATGTATCTAGAGCTATTGTGGTAGTAAGGAGTTGGACTAGGTCTAGAGACACTCATGTTCAAATTATTGATGAGCAATGAAGGAACATGTGCATAAAAATGTGTGTGTGTGTGTGTGTGTGTGTTAGAAGATACAGATATGTAAGGGGGGAAACTGAACTTAATTTGTAAAAATGATAGTGATAAATCAACTTTGGCAGATTTATCCATCCCTAGATGTGAAGATAAAATGGGAGGAGAGAACCTTGTAAACTGTCCTGGACCACTGGGAATGAAATGTAATGAAGTTATAAACGAACAAACCCTGAGATTTCATGTCAAGCAAAATTCAAAGCAAATAAAAGGATTTCTCCTCATGCCAAGGGGATATTCAGGGGAATATCAAGGAATAGCCAAAGAGTTTTTCCATAAGAAATGGCTGAGAAGTGTTTATTTCCACATCCCAAGGCCCTTCATCCCATCCATGAATCAATACTGAGAGAGACATCTTACCACAGATTATGAACAGGCTACTACAAATGACAGAGAAGTTCATTTTTGCATGTGAAGGAGAACCTACCTAATTCACACTCTGAAAAGCAAAGAACAGCTGTCAGTCAAAATTTGCACTTCTCTGAATTTTGCAATGCAGTTTTCCAGCCCTGAAAATGCATACCAAAAAAAGTGCATATGGGGGGGGGGTTAATGAACTAATAAATGTGTGTATTAATGGGGAAAAAACATATTAAAATGTATTGCATTATGAAAAATTGCTTATAAAAATTCTAGGCAAAGTTATGGAGATAAATCCTTTTGACATTTGAGGTGTATATTTTTAGGACCCACCTTATTCCTGCAATTGTAAGCTTTTTGAAACTTATTGTATTGCAGTTTTGTGTTTTAATGTTGTAGCCTGACCTGGAACATTAGGGGGAAGGGTGGGTAATATTTTTTAAAAAAACAACAGCACAACAGTAACAGAAAGAAATGAACAAAAAATGAATAGCAATTTTAGTTGCAGCTTTAAAAAAAAAAAATGCAAACTGATGAAAAAATGGGACACTGAACTTAAGACTGGGAAAATGAAAAATGGTGAGAAATGAAAATGTCTAATCTGACCCTACCAGTTGCACCACGATGGAAGAAAAACCATGGACTGTGTGATCCTGTCTGTGTGATCCTGTCAGGGCTTTAGCAAAAAAGAAAAGAAACAGGGGGGGAAAGAAAGTGGATCAAGCCCAAGGAAGGAGTGGAATAAAAAATGCTATATCCCTAGAGGTGTTGATCAGCTTCAGTGAAATAGAAATGGGGGGGGGGGGAGAGAGAGAGAGAGAGAGAGAGAGAGAGAGAGAGAAAAGAAAATACAGCTCTGCTTTGCTCAAAATTGTATTTCCAGTCGAGCGACTCAGAAGAAAATATCTCTTCCCTTTACTGCGATTTTGAGCAATCCATTTGCAAAGTCGGCAGTCTCAGGAAGAGAGGATGGCAGTATTTATTTTCAATTTATGAAGTTGCTCCAAGTGTGGATTTTTCTAGGAGTGGAGCCTGACCATGAAATAATAAAAAGGAGAAAGTTTATTCTAATCTTCCTGTTGTTATTAATTTCATTCTAATTCTTCACAGGGGCAGAGGAGAGTCAGGACAAGCAAAGGGATTGCCACATCTTAAGGGACACTCTGGGATGTTTTCGAATGTGGAGGGGAAAGAATTAATGAAGATAAAGAAATAGCTGCATGAAAAACAAATACTTTCTCTCTCTCTCTCCTCTCTCTCTCTCTCTGACACACAAACAACACACCTTTTCCTTCAACACCAGACGTAGCAAAGGTAAAAAGGTTTATTGTGATGGAGAAGAATCATTCTTTAAGTAGCCCATGAAATCTTGCTACCTCTCTGTAGGCATTACTGTGCTACTGGCCTTTATGGAAATGTATTGTCTGCACCTGTAAGGAGGGGGCATTTAATATGCCACCAAATGAGTAAAGAGGAGACAATAGCTTCAGTTAGAAGTGAAGTAGAATAAGCCCTACCCCCAAAACTCTTTGGAAGCATGTCAGGGCATTCATTATGTCCTCAGCTTATCTCAGGGCTTTGTCTAAGATGCGATTCTCACTCCATCACACTTGCACCACAGATGTGGAACCTTAAGTACAAACTGTTAAGTTGTGGGTGAACATAGCAGATGACACAGTGATTTCTCCAAAGCAGCTCTTTATTTGTAAGCTGGACAGAACTGAACAGCAAACAGCTCAGCCGGCCTGCTTTTATAGGCAGCCAGCTGTCAACATTGTAGCAACAACAACCCAGGGTTTCCCGCCTAAAATAACTGACGTGGACCTGAGTGAAAACTATCTACAGTATCCCCCTGCTCGCCCAGGGTGAGAACTTCAGTACATAACAGCCCTCCCCACCGAGATAAGGCGTTAGTTACAATCGTAATGGCTTCCTTATATACAGAACTACACATAATGGTTCAATTAGGCACAAAAGCATATCGGTTACATTTCCCATACTTAGACCAACAGTGATACATGTCCAACAACATAGTCCTTTAAATAAGTTGGGCGCTTGGAAACTCTGCCAGACCACCGGGGACTGGTAGCCAAGTCCGGGGGGCCACACAATTCTTGCTGAGGCTGTGGTGCGACCCTAGGTAGCATTGAAACCAAATCCCCTGGATCCGCTGCTGTGGGTGGAGCCTCCGCAAGTGGAGTGGTCTGAGTCTGTGGTAAGTCTGGCAGACCCTCTGAAGTGGCTTGGTTTGGCTCCACGCTGACAGTTTGCGAGGGAGGTGTAGGTAGAGCCTCGCCATCTGTAAGTGTCTCTTCTGGAGCCACAAGCGCAGTTGGGGGCACCACGGTAGTGTCCAAGTCCCCAACCCTGCGCCTAAGCTGGTCTATGTGCCGGCGCCACAAGCGTCCGTCTTCAAGTGCCACCAGGTACGAGCGAGGTCCAGTGACTCCCACTACTGTGGCTGGCACCCAAGGAATGTCCCCCACATAGTTCCGGGCAAAGACCTGGTTTCCTGGAACAAATGACTGTGGCGCGTTGGCACAGCCTGGGGGTTCGGCCACGGCAAGGTCCGGGTGCAGCCAGTCGAGCAGTGACCTGAGGCGGCGGCCCATAAGCAGTTCAGCAGGACTCTGCCCTGTGGCCGCATGAGGGGTGATGTGTTGCATGAACAAGAATTCGGCAACCCGCTCATGCCAGTCTCCCCGGTCCAGGCGCGCCAGTGCCTCTTTTGCCGAGCGCACCAATCTCTCCGCTTGCCCGTTGCTGGATGGATGAAAGGGTGCCGTTAGGGCATGGAGGATGCCCAGTCCCAAAAGATACCGCTCAAAAGTGCCTGATGTGAACTGCGGTCCGTTGTCGGAGACAAGGACATCAGGACACCCATGTGTCACAAACAGGCCTCGCAGCACCCGGATGACGGCCTCGGTAGTGGTGGAGGGCATCAGGGCCACCTCCAGCCATTTGGAATAGGCGTCCACCACTCCTATAAAGGTCCGGCCATGAAAGGGGCCAGCCAGATTAATGTGCACCCTCGACCAGGGTGTCTTTCGCGTCTCCCAGGTGTGTCCCTTAGCTGCCGGTGGTGCAGGCCTCGACTCTTGGCACGCTTGACAGGCGGACACCCAGGCAGTGATGGCATCGTCCATATTAGGCCACCAGATGTAACACCGAGCCAACGCCTTCATTTTGACAATTCCCGGGTGGCCAACGTGCAGAGCCTCCAGGATGCGCTGACGGAGTCCCTGGGGAATCACGACGCGGTCTCCCCACAGCAGACAGCCACAATGAGCCGAGAGTTCATGTTGTCTGGTTGCGAAGGGCTGGAACTCAGATGCAAAAGGCCCTTGTGGCCACCCCCTCCACACCCAGTTGAGCACCCGGCTGATGGTGCGATCCTGGGCAGATGTGGAGGCCACAGTGGCAGCCGATACAGGCACTGCCGGAAGATCCTTAATCAGGAGGAGCGATGAAGCTGGAGCCGGGTCTTCCACAAATGCTGGAAGAGGGCAACGGCTGAGGGCGTCGGCATTGCCCATCAATTTCCCCGGGCGATGGATGAGCCGGTAGTGGTAGGCAGCCAGGAAAACAGTCCATCGCAGCATGCGTGGTGAGAGGACCGGTGGAGTTGGACGATCACCAGCGAGGAGGCCCAGGAGCGGCTTGTGGTCAGTGATGAGGTCAAAAGTCCTGCCATAGAGGTATTCATGGAACCTCTTCACTCCAGCCACAAGTGCCAGTGCCTCCTTGTCGAGCTGGCTGTAATTCCGTTCCGTCGGAGATAGCGTCCTGGAAAAGTAGGTGAGTGGTGCTTCTCTTCCGTCTGGAGAATGGTGACTAAGGACAGAGCCGATGCCAAAAGGTGAGGTGTCGCAGGCAAGGACCAGCGGCCTGGATTCACTGTACTGTACCAGCACACGGTCCGATGAAAGAAGAGCCTTGACCGCGTTGAAGGCCGCCGTCTCCCGATGACCCCAGGACCAAGGCGTCTTTGTGCTGAGGAGTCGGTGAAGAGGCTCAGCCACCGTGGCTTTGTGGGGCAGGAACATGTTATAAAAGTTCAGCAGCCCCAGGAACGCCTGCAACTCCGTCTTTGGGATGGGGGCCTGCTGGATAGCGCGGATCTTGGGTGTGGTCGGGTGAAGGCCGGAGGCGTCGATAAGATAGCCCAGGAACTCTACCTGTGGAACGGCAATCTGGCACTTCTCCCTCTTTACCTTGAACCCGGCCTCTTGGAACCTGGTCAGCAAGGCACGGAGGCGCTTGAAGAGCTGCTGGTGTGAGTCTGCGGACACCAAGACGTCATCAAAATATGGTACCACGCCCGGAAGCCCTTGCAGGAGACGCTCCATAAGGCTTTGGAAGATGCCAGGAGCCACACTCACCCCAAACTCCCAGCTATGTACGTGACACCACAGATTGTCTGAGGAAAATACAATCTTTAAATAATCTTCCTAACAATACTATACTAGCTACTATGGATGTGGAATCTCTGTATACCAACATCCCACACAACGATGGTTTACAAGCTATAAGGAACACCATTTCAGATAAAACCACAGCGGACTTTGCTACCAAACTCTGCCAATTTGTCCTTACCCACAACAACTTCAAATTCGGTGATGACCTGTTCCTTCAGATCAGCGGCACAGCAATGGGCACCCGCATGGCCCCACAGTATGCCAATATCTTCATGGCAGATTTAGAACAACGTTTCCTAAACTCCTACCCACTCAAACCTCTCTTGTACCTGCGATACATTGATGATATTTTTATCATCTGGACACATGGTCAACAGACCCTGGACACCTTCCACCAGAAATTCAATGATTTTCACCCCACAATCAACCTTACAATGAATCAATCTATGCAAGAAATACATTTTTTTGGACACTACTATAAAAATACAGGATGGGCGCATAGACACCACCTTATACCGTAAACCAACTGACCGACAAACATATCTACATGCCTCTAGCTACCATCCCAAACATACCAAACAGTCCATTGTATATAGCCAGGCACTACGTTACAGCCGCATCTGTTCCAATTCTACAGACAGAGACTCTCACCTAAGAGATCTACAGCAAAACTTTTTAGAACTAAAATACCCAGCAGATGAAGTTAGACAACAGATCAACAGAGCCAGACTGATACCCAGAGAGAACTTGCTGCAAGACAGACCCAAAAAAGAAAATAACAGAACACCTCTAGTCATCACATACAGCTCCCAAGTTAAAACAGTACAACACATCATCAGAGATCTACAACCTCTCCTGGACAATGACAGTTCTCTTTCTCAAGCTCTGGGAGGAAGACCTTTCATTGCCTCCAGACAGCCACCCAATCTTAAACAACTCCTAACCCACAATAATACTACAACCAGACTTAACACGGACACTGGCACCAAAGCCTGCAATAAACCCAGATGCCAACTTTGCTGCCACATACACCCAGACAACACCATTACTGGCCCCAACAACATCACACATACCATCTCGGGACTATTTAATTGCTCATCGTCTAACATTGTGTATGCCATCAAATGCCAACAGTGTCCTTCAGCTCTCTATATTGGCCAAACCTTACGCCAAAGGATAAACGGACATAAATCTGACATCAGGAATCACAAGACAGAGAAACCAGTAGGAGAACACTTCAATCTCCCAGGACATTCTATACAAGATCTCAAAGTAGCTGTTCTATTACAAAGGAATTTCAGAAATAGACTGGAAAGAGAAGCTGCTGAATTGCAACTTATTACCAAACTTAAAACCATGGAGAGACCTGGTCTGAACAAAGACATTGGATCTCATTATACATGACAAAGCCATTTTTCACCTTCTCACCCCTTGCTTTTTCCTGTAAGACCTACTGCAGTCGTTAAGAGTCGTCAACAGGCTCATCACAGCTATCTGCCAATCACCCATTCCCACCACCCTTCTGAGTAATACCCCTCCCCACCTTCTCACTATATAGAAGGGTCTGGTGACTTCTGTTTCAGTGTATCTGAAGAAGTGTGCATGCACACGAAAGCTCATACCTAGAACTAACTTAGTTGGTCTTTAAGGTGCTACTGGAAGGAATTTTTTGTTTTGTAGTCTTCTAGTTGAAGTAGGGTCTTCTAGTTGAAGTAGGGGGACTTCAACTAGGGGGACTTCAACTAGGGGGACTTCAACTAGTTGTAGTCTTCTAGTTGAAGTAGGGGGATGCAGGTGGCGCTGTGGGTTAAAGCCTCAGCGCCTAGGACTTGCCGATCAGAAGGTCGGCGGTTCGAATCCCTGCGGCAGGGTGCGCTCCCGCTGCTCGGTCCCAGCGCCTGCCAACCTAGCAGTTCGAAAGCACCTCCGGGTGCAAGTAGATAAATAGGGACCGCTTACCAGCGGGAAGGTAAACGGCGTTTCCGTGTGCGGCTCTGGCTCGCCAGAGCAGCGATGTCACGCTGGCCACGTGACCCGGAAGTGTCTTCGGACAGCGCTGGCCCCTGGCCTCTTAAGTGAGATGGGCGCACAACCCCAGAGTCTGTCAAGACTGGCCCGTACGGGCAGGGGTACCTTTACCTTTACCTAGTTGAAGTAGGACTCAAATTCCTATCAGCCCTACCCAACATGTCCAAATGCCAGGGATGATAGACAGCCATCCAGGAATCAGCACACAGTGTTCTGTGAGACGCTTCCAAGAAGTACATAAGCACACACATTGATTTTGAGGTAGAAATGGCTAGTAGTTGTTGTTGTTTTGCTGAACTCACTTACTGTGATATAATTTGTAGGGTGCTTTTTGCAATATAAAAACAATGTTATTTGGGGGCTGAACTGGAGTTTTGATTCTGCTTCTCAAGCTGGTGCTGCCATCAGTTATTTGGTTTTCAATTATATATAGAAAGCCATGATTGAGTTTTTAGCTTTTATGGCACTGCAAATCACAAAACTGCATAGCACACCAAACTGTGGAATGACACCAGTACACTGGCACCCCATGCCATGATGATACAAAGCAAAGGGAAGAACAACAGGAGACCAATATGCTTTGTCTATGCTTGGTAGAAGTGGGTGCTGTGGGATGGAGTGGTTCAAGTATTTGAGGCAGGGATGAGGAACCTGTGAGCTCCACCAAATATTGTTGGTCTACAATTTCCATCATATCTGAAAATTGATCTTGATGGTTGGTGCTGATGGGAGTTGGAGGTCAACAGCAACTTGGAGGCCCACAGATCCCTACCGCTGGTTTGAAGCATTTGTTGTTGGCATCCATCTGTCTCAAGAGACAATGGAGTGTACCTCCAGGGGTGAAGTCAAACCACTGGGAAATCACAGTACCTCTTTAGCTGCAGAGACTGGCAACTAGCAACTGCTGCCTCCTGTGCTGTCCTCGCTGTGTTGGCAGCACCTAAGTGACTTCCCTGGGAAGCAAGCCTGGGCAGCGTGTATGGAGGTCCTGTGGCCTGCTCTCAGCCTTGGTGATTATTATTATTATTATTATTATTATTATTATTATTATTATTATTATTAATACCCTACCCTTCCCGGTTTAAAAACCAGGCTCAGGGTGACTAACAGCAAATATAAAACATTGATTAAAATGCGAATTAAAAACAGCATAAAACAGCATAAAACACAACATAAAGTGCAGCATCAATATCAATAAAATTCAAAAATTCAGGGTTTTTTGGGGGGGGGCGGGCGGAGGAACCAGTCAGTAAACATCAAATGATCACCAGGGCTAACTGGCCAAGTTGGACCTACTAGGGCCAGCAAGGAGACCAGGGAATAATTTAAATATGGGGTCCCAGAAAGGGTTTCTTGATAGAAGAGGAAAGGGAAAAGGGAATAGAGGATCAGGCTAATTCAAATTGAAGACCAGGCAGAATAGCTCTGCCTTACAGGCCATGCAGATGGAGATCAAGTCCTGAAGGGCCCTAGTGTCGTGGGACAGAGCATTCCACCAGGTCAGAGCCATCACTGAAAAAGCCCTGGCCCTGGTGGAGGATGGTCTGGCTTCCTTAGGGCCCAGGACCTTTAAGCTATTATTATTCATGTACCTTAGGGGCCTCTGCAGGACATACCAGGAGATGCGGTCCCATAAGTATGAGGGTCCTAGGTTGCATAGGGCTTTAAAGGTCAAAACCAGCACCTTAAACCTGACCCTACACTCCACTGGGAGCCAGTGCAGCTGGTAGAGCACTGGGTGAATATGCTCCCATGGCAAGGACCCCGTGAGGAGCCTCGCTGCAGCATTCTGCACCCGCTGGAATTTCTGGGACAGTTTCAAGGGGAGCCCCACGTAGAGTGAGTTACAGTAGTCAAGCCTGGAGGTGACCATCATGATGTGGTCTAAAGGAAAGCTAAGCAATGAATTTGGCACCAGCTTGGCTGCTGAAGTTGCCGGAAAGAGGCATTAATTTATTAGAAAAATAATGTAGAATAGGGAAAAATAATGTTGTAGAAGCTGGATGTTGACAACCAAGTATAGCTATTTTTGAGGGGGGTAATGATAGGGGGTGTGGGTGGACTGAGGTTCATCACTGGCATTATTTCTGCATGTTCTAATAAAAGGAAGGAACTAGTTACAAAAACAATAGTTCAAGGCTCAAGATTTTCATGACAAAAAAAACCCACCTCTGTGTTGCTATTATTCTAGCACAAAACAAGGGAGAAAAGGAATGTGGGAATTAAATGAAAAATTCAACACTTTTTAGTAGTCTAAACCTAATTTAAATCTATGGTTAAAACATTCTTATCAAGCATTAATAATTAGCAATTAAAATAAACCGTTCCATTAAAAAGAGAATTCCAAATGCATCAATCCACACGCCGCCGCCCCCCCCCCAATAACAAAACAAAACATAATAATAGTAATTGGCAAAATTATTCATAGTTACCAAGATGACAGCTATTGGGATCTTATTCCAAAATAGTAACTCTTTTCCAGGTTCAAGAACAAGTGAAAAACTACGGCTCCTTCAGCATTTTATATTTAAAGCAGGATTAGAACTCATCCACACTTCCCTTTGCCCTACAGTTTCTTCTGTTTGACTTCTAGGCACAAGTCCGAGAGGTTTTTCTTTAGTTCTGCCACTTTCCCCAAGAAAACCTGCTGTTTACCACTGAATCAGAGCAAACATCAATCCTCAAAAATGCTATTGATGTTCATTCCAGTTCAGCTGCAAGCAACAGGTTTCCCCAGGAGAAGTGCCGGCACAAAAGAAAAAATCCTCGGATCTGTGCCTAGAAGTCATGGACCAAACAGAAGTGAAAATGAGCCCTTATACAACTTTAAACAGTCATGGCTTTCTGCCACCCTAAAAAAAGAAAGCAATTAGGGGACTTTAATTTGTTAAGGATGCTGTGTGTTGCTAAGAAACCTCTATTCTCCCCTCAGAGAGCTACAAATGCCAGGATGATCTAACAGTCAGCCCCTCTTCTGAGAACTGTGGCTCTGTGGTGTCTCCTAAAACAAAAACTCTCAGCACCCTAAGCAAACTATAATCCCCAGGATTATTTGGCAGAATCTGTGACTGTTTAAGTAGCATCATAGTGCTTTAAATGTGTAGGGCATGGGTAGGCAACCTAAGGGGGCTGGATCCAGCCCAATCGCCTTCTGAATCTGGCCTTTGGACAGTCTGGGAATCAGCGTGTTCTTACATGAGTAGAATGTGTCCTTTTATTTAAAATGCATCTCTGGGTTATTTGTGGGGCCTGCCTGGTGTTTTTACATGAGTAGAATGTGTCCTTTTATTTAAAATGCATCTCTGGGTTATTTGTGGGGCATAGGAATTCATTCATTGTTGTTGTTTTTTCCAAAATATAGTCCGGTCCCCCACAAGGTCTGAGGGACAGTGGACCGGTCCCCTGCTGAAAAGGTTTGCTGACCCCTGGTGTAGGGCATGAATCTCACTGAGTGCCTTTGGGCCAGTCACTGCCCCTCAGGGTAATCTTGCAAACAAAGTTGTTGTAAGTTCCCAATATTATATTGCACTCAAATACTCTTAATCACATCATATTTTTTAAACAATATTTCTAACAGTAATTTCACAGAGCTTCTTGAAAGCCAACGAACGTTATTTGCTCATCACATAAATTTTTGATATACTCTGTAAATTTCTTCCAGTCCTCGGAGAATCTCTGGTCACGTTGGTTCCTAATTCTCCCCGTCAATCTGTCCATTTCTGCGAATTCCATTGTTTTTGGTCACACTCATCACTGGCATGTAGCCCTTGGACTGAAATTTTTTTCCCACCCAAGGCCAACTCCAATTCCACATTAGCACCCTGAGAAGGTCTTGCTTCTCTCATAGCCACAGCCTTGGATCCCAACAAGAAACAAGCACAGCTCTGCCTCTGCACTGCAGCCTGCAGCTTCTAGCTTCTGGCTCTGCCCAGCCTGCTTCTAGCTTCAAGCTCCCAAACCTCTGGGCTTTGTCTTTCTAACTAGCAGATATTTTCCCTCTGCACAAGAGCCACTTCCTTTGTTACCTTAACAACCCATACCTTAATGAGGGTAGGGGGCATTATGGCCCTTGCCTGGCTAATTCAGCAATTTGAATCCCTGCTGGATCCTGGAATTGGAAGGGACTTGGGCATACAGCTTACTCCACCAAACACAGAACAATAAATATATGAATAAGATTCATGGAAAGAAAGAAAGAAAGAAAGAAAGAAAGAAAGAAAGAAAGAAAGAAAGAAAGAAAGACTTATTCAATTCCCCAACAATCATTCACACAGTGGAAGAACATAATTGCCTCCACAGCCACTCTCTGCATCTAACTGCCAAGTTTGTCAAAGCATACCTCTATTTCAGCTTGCTTAAGACCTAAATGATCCTTTTTTCTTGTCCTCCCTCAGGACCTCTAAGAAAAGCAGAGTGCTTGTTGCTTTTGCTGCAAAACAAGGTATTAGCCAAGGTCAGAGGTGACACCAGCTGAGGCCAAGCCTCCTAATCAAACACACGCCATGCACTCGTGGCATGAATACAACCACCAGTGACAGAGACACAGGAAGTGTATCTGACCCTGAGCAGACCCAGTCATGGCTTATGCTTTTCCTCGCTGCTCAGCTCCTTTTAATTTCCTCACTGGCACCTCCGGCACTCACGGTCTCTTTTATGACCTCTCCAAAGTCCCCCGAGATGAAAAGGAACACCATAAAGCCAGAGCATCAAAGGTTGATCCTGTCAAGCAAACACTGGCTCTTTCTCCCACACCTTGCCTGGCCCTGCAAATATGATAACTGCTCAGGAGTCTGCCATTGCCAGCTGTTCTTTCATCCCACAGCTCCACTGCATAAGATGTAAGGCTTCGGAGAACAAACAGACCGGCTAGATTTCACCATGAGACTTCATTTTAAGTGGTTTGAAGGCAGAAGTGTTGTTTGCTTCAAGACAAGGACATCCTTTGACATGGTAGGTGCTCCATTTATTTGAGGGTAACCTATCCTTCAAGAAAATGTTTTTTCTTCCAAACTTATCTGCCAGGTTCAACCCTGATCACAAAATTGCCGTCATTATGGTGAGAGGCTCTTTGTTTTTCACTGTTGCATAGCAGCCAAAGACCTGCAGGTGACAGGTCTCATCTCCAGTCTCCAGCCTCCCAGGTTTCTCTTTATGTATTATTAAAGAAGCACACAAAGTCAAAATGCAATGGAAACACAGTGGGCATGTGCATGAAGTACAGTACAGTAATGATATTCAGCCACTACAAAGCCTATAACATATTGCAACTGTGAGCTAAATGTGGGCGAAGAAAGGCATTCATTTATAGTCTGAATAATGTTCACAAGCCATGCAAAAACCACTATGCCTTCTCCCCAGTTTCAGTACATTATTTTGCAGTAACAGAACCCCCAATTATAGACTGTGTTGGAAGCTGGTAAGAAAAAAACAAAAACAAAGCTTCGGTTGATAGTCCTTTGCTCAAGACAATGATCATCCTAAATTCTACTCCAGTCTGTGAATTCATGATGACATGACATTTGAACACTGTTCCTTGTACCCCCTTCATTGAGGTACACCCCCATAATGACTGGGGCACACCATTACTGCCTTGCATTTTTAGTCTTAGCCTTTGAGAACATTAGCTCCAGTATGCTTATCTCATAAGTACAGCTAGCAAAGGTATTTAGGAGGTGCTTTGAAAATTCAGAAACGATCTCTTCTTCACTTATCTTGCAAAATGGTGTAACAACACTGTTACTTTTATTGAAATAAAAAAAAGTCGCTAAGAGGAATAATACTAATAAAAAAAAAAAATGAAGCCGGTAAGGTTATCATTCTTTAGAAAATGGATGGGGAAGTGTGTGTGTGTGTGTGTGTGTATGTGTTTTAAAGTTTTGTTATTTCAGATGGTAAAGCTTCATGTTCATTGAAAAACCTATAACTGCAAATGTGCCTTGAGGGAGAAAAACCCAGAGGTTTTAATACTAATAATATTTTGCATTTCTATATCCTTTTGTATATGAAGCTCTCAACTCTCATTTTTAATATACTACAGGATTGAGTCTCATAAAATTTCCACCTATGTAGTCATCTAGGACTCCATTGTTGTCCAGCTTCACATATTGCTCAGTTTCAGGGAATAGGAAAAATAACTTGCAGTTATCATTTCCCTCTCTCTTAGTAGAGCATTACAAGCTGAAATCCAACAGGTAGAACACAGTGTGGAAATGCTGTGATGGATAAAGTTCATCTCATTGATCTTCTATCTGCCATGCCACTGTTGAACAAGTGTTAAGACTGAGGAGAGCCAAGTGCAAATCCCAACTGAGGCTGGATCTAGACACATCAAAAAGTGATTCAGTTAAATGTGTTATTACCTTCATAAATGGAAATCCCATTGATGAAAAACAGGACTCCACAGTGCTATCTGGTGTTACAGTGTTATAATGCATATAAAGCGTTTTTTCTTTACCAATGTAGCTGAGTCCTGGGTGATCTTAGGGCAGACAGTTGGTCTCAGCCTATCCTACTTCACAGGATAAAATAGGGGGACCCATATATGCCACGCCCCCTTGAGTGCCTTGGAAGAAAGGTGGGGTATTAACAGAACGAATAAAATATCCTGAAGGGTACTCACAGGCCCACCATAAAGGTCAATTAGATTGGTAGGCAAAATTGAAAGGACCTTCTCAGTGCTGTCTTTGTCTTTGAAGAACATCCTCCTACAGAATACACAGCTGATCCTGTGAGGGCCAAATATTCCCAACTCTTGCTTTAAACAGGCTTTTAATTTGGCTTTAAATTGCTGGTGCTAGTCCTGGTCTGGGGTTTTAAAATCTTTTTTGCTCTGCATGTCCTCTGTGCTGGTCTTATATGTATTTTATGTATTTTCAGATTTCAGTTGGGCTTATGGTTAAAAAGTCTTTTTAAAAAATGTATTGTAGTTTAGTTGCATTGTAAGCTACTGAAAAGCAGTATATAAATACTTAAATAAAGGCTTAAATGAAAGTTGTAGTAATCTAGTTTGGCATGTTTTCTTCTGAAAGAGCAGTTATAAAAAGAGATATGACATTATATGGCAAACTGCTGAAATGAGCCAGCTAAACATGCAGTTCTAAGTCCCAGGGAGGATTGTGTCTTTGCTAAGTCAGTGCCCTATGATATCACCCAGCAATTACCATAGAGACCACACCTGAATGGGCCTTCAAGCTCTCCAGCCTATCAACATAGTGTGGCCTAAAGGTTGGCAGCTGGCTGCAGCTGAGCAGAGGAGGGCCCAAAAGATGCCAGGGCTTTATTTTATTTTATTTTATTACCAAACTTCAGCTCCAGAGCTTGTTTTCTTTTAACCAGCGTTTAGGAAGTAATTATAACCACCACCATCTTTTATTAACCCATCGGAATTGGCTGAGGTGTGTTCCTCTACCTCTGTGGAAGCCCCCTACTGCACTGGCTATAGGCTCGAGATAGTGTGAAGCTACTGCCAGGGGAGCGGGGGGGGGGGGTTGGTGGTGCAGAAGTGGGCAAGCCAATGATCTACTAGGTCCACTTTCTGGAAGGGCTATACTCAGTGGTTGAGAATTGGTTTTCATGCAGAAGGTCGCAGGTTTCCTCACAGGTGTCTTCAGGTTGGACTGGAGGGAATCCATTCTGAAGTCCTGCAGAGCCACTGCCAGCCAGTGAAGAAAGTCCTTAGATGGACCAGAGACATCTTCCTATGTTCCTGTGAGCAGGGCCATCATTGCTCACCTGACTTCCCAACACTGCATTGCTTCAGTTACTGAGAAAAAGTGGTAGAAGGGCAAGGCAGGAGGGAGCTTGGTGTGGTGTGGTCACAGGGGCAGAGCCAATTAAGGCTCCTACCACTGCACCCACACTGTGCCAAACTCCCAGCTGCCTTGCTCCTCCCCATCTTCCCTTCAGTAACCAGAAGTCAACTGAGTATTGCCACCCTACCTGCATGAGCCACTACTGCTATCAACACTCAGCACCTGGGCAGCCAAATGAGCAGACACACAGGTCCCCAGGCAAAGTCTTCCCCACTATGGTGAGATGTATTTCAGTTTAAATTGCAGTAATGATTTCTAAGTTGGCTTTTCTAATTAGCACATGCACATTTGTATGCAAGCAAGGGAGTAGGCAGAGCCTACACAGACAAGGCAAATTGCTCAGACAGATAAGCTGTCTTGCCTTCAGGGGCTGGAGGGGGCCTGGTGTAACCCAGCTTGCTTGGAGAATCAGATGGAACTAAGACAGGGATGGGTTACCTTAGGCCCTTAGGACTCTCCGTAGGACCCACACCCTCATCAGTCCTTCTTTGCATCCTCCTTTAGTATTTTTGCCAGGCCAGAATGTGAATTAGAACTCTGATAATGCCTCCTGCTCACCTGGGTGGAGGATAGAATTGGTGATTGTGAAGAAACAAGCCTCCTATCTAAAGGAATAAATCAACTTAATGTCCTGTCTACTTTTCCCCTGGCTCTGCCTACCACTGGTAAGTGGCCTCAGAAGGTTGCCTAAATGGGAATGTGGTTCTCAGTCCAGAGAATGGTTCCTCTCCTCTGCCTTAAGGCATAATCTGCCTGGCCTCCTGTGGTTCTAGAGAGCTAGTGGTGCAGATGGCAAGACACTAGTGACTAGCTGGTTCAAGACCTCTCTTGGGAAACCAACATTCCCACAGGTAATAATAGTCTAGCATAGTGGAGGGAGAACTGCATGATTCCCAGCTTCTGTCATCTGCCAGGTAGACCCCAGCACTACTGACCTACCAGAAGCTGGGGAAGAATAAGGTGCATGAAGAAGTTTATAATGCACATTTCCATAAAATACAAGGTGGCTTACAACATGTAAAATGCAATAAAATCTATTTATATCTACCATCTATCTTAAACATAATTTAAAACATCAACGAAACATCAATATATACCAGTTGGTTTGAAAAAAAATCCTATTTTGAAAAATAACATTGTTTAGACTGCTAAAGAGTGCAATTTTTCAGAAGACACCTGAAGGCCAGGATGGTTCCTGCCAAACTTCTACTGGCAGGGAGTTCCACAGGGCAGGACCTGCTCAGTCCTTAGCAGAAGCCAACTAAACCTCCAGAAGTAGTGTCAGGCAGTCCTTGAGGTATTTGGGGCCCAAGTTGCTTAGGATTTTGTGAACTAGCACAAGAACCTTGAACCTGGCTCTGCAAAATTCGTTTTGCAGTTTCTTCTGCACCAGCTTGAGGCTGCTGCAGCAGAGGTTCCATAATGGGTCTCCTGACAGGAAGAGAGGAAGCCTCCTTATATTTCTACAAATGAATGCAAATTTATACAACCGGTTCCCCCAGCACTACCAACCTATCTAAAGTTGTCGAGACAGTGACTGTAGTATTGGTATTAATAACCAATAATGGCCATCCTAGTCCCCATGCAAGGTGCTACTTCAGACTTAGGTATGATTTCACAAGGGTGGGATTACATGTAACATCCTAAAACTCACCTCAGATAAGCAGAAGTCAAACTGTTATGACATTTTTTAAAAAATGCACAAGAAATATCATGCAAAAAGAGGGGGAAGAACAAATTAAAAGATGCAGTTGGATCAAAAATGTGATTTTATCATCTGATTAGAGGAAAGGGACACGGGGGAGCTGCACATGCATTAGAAGCAAATCAGGAACACAAAAGGCAGGAAATTAGACATGAACAGCAGAGACAGCCTCGTCATAATAGAATTAATTAAAATATCAGGGTCTGATGTTATTTCAGGTCCCGCCACCAGCCACACAGGGCTTTTGAACCAAACACTTCATTAACACGTCAGAACTTCCCACGACACACATTTCAGTTGGTGGGGCTCCTTCCTTTGTATGCTACGTGGGGAGTCAAGGCAGCTGGGAATTTTCTCTGAGCTCATCTTTAATGGGTTGTTGGCAGGAGGCCAGTGTGGAGTTGACACCCACATAGACCTACACGGGAAGCATGACTGCATGTGTAAGTCTTTAACAGACTCTCACAAAATGCTTCCACTTTGTTTCCTTTGTGCTTATAATCTCTCCCCCCCCCGCCCCAATTTCCCCCAGATTTTTCACCAGAATACAAAAACAAATCTGTATTTCTGGACAGGTTTTCTGCAAAGACAGCAGCATATCAGAGAAAAACAAAAATGAAGAGCAAGTGGCAAAAACTGTGAGATGACAAGGAGCAATGTGATAGGCCAGTAGTAGATGCTATGGCTGACACATAGCTGTCATCAAAGAAAACTATCCGCTTGTCTCGTCCTCCTCCTCCTCTTTCCCTGTAACATTTAGCATTGTAAGACTCATGATGTGATATCATTGCATGCTTCATCAGCGATTATCGTCAACAGAAAACATGGCAGCTGGATTAACTAAACGGAACAGGGCTTAGACAGTACATTTTGCGCATCTTAAAACTGCCCTTTGCTCCTGATCTCTTTCTATGTCTATTTAAGGTGCCAGAATTATGGCTTTGGTGAAATTACGTGCACATCCTTACATATGGTAACAGCAAAGATGAGGAAGTAATTTTTGCAGTTGTCACAAGCAAACGTTTCAAAGGGTGCATTTTAGATGAGCTGTACGTTGCTAACAGAAATGGTGGGGGGGGGTTCACTTTTTTATTTGTTTCTGACACTGTATGCTATAATAAGCCATCCATCCCACCCCACCCCTAACCTCCCAGAGTCAGCATCATTCCAGGACATTCTTGTGATGGTGGCTCCCATTTTTCACGCAGAATGCCGTAGATTTATGCTGTACCTGAGACATTTATGGGGAGGGAGCATTAGCTAGTCAATGGCCAGGGGAACCCATGTCACCAAATGAAAAAGGGTTAGATAAATAAATCTCTAAGGCAGGGACAGCAAACCCATAGCCCTTCAACCTATGGCTCCAAGTCCCATCATTCCGAGAGCATTGGCCATGTTGACTGAGGCTCATGGGAACTGAAGTCCAACAACATTTGGAGGAGAGATGGCAAACCCATTTGCCCCTCCTCAACTACAGCCCAATGAGAGATGTCACACATGACTACATAAACTCGCCTTTTAATTTGACATCTAAATTTCTTAATGACAATTTTGCATGTCTGCAAGGCCATCTTGAAGCCACATTTCTCTTCTTATTTCTGAACAGTATTTCTGAGTATTTCTGGTTTTCCTCAAGTCAACCTATTTATTTATTTATTTATTTATTTATTTATTTATTTATTATTTAAAATGACCTTGGTCATTAAAGATGACCAGAGGAAGATACTGAACCAGGGCAGGAATCTAAACTGGGCCCTTGCTGTCTTGCACGTTCTACAGGACTGGACCTACTACTGGGCAGAGTGAAGGAACCTCTCAAGCAGCAAATGAAGAGGAAGAGGAGTGCCTTACAATCATTTTTTTTCCTGTTGAGCCCTCCAGGTCATCCTCCTCTGTAGGAGGGCAGAGTTGCTACATAATCTCTTGTATACCCCCTAAAGTAGCCTATTGAACTCAGGGGCAATGGAGGACACTGTTCTTCACCCTTGTTGAGAAAAGGTTTTACCGCTAGTCCATTTGTCTCTTCTAGGGTGCTATCTTGACCTTTCCCTCAGGCAGCAAAATGTCTTCGGCCAGCACTGTTTTTCTATTTTGTCCTACATTCTCCCAGATATTCAGTCCCTAGCCTTTGTTGCAGATTAAGAGCGGGTAAAAGCAGGGAGGGGGAGTGAGGGATTTTCAGCCACTTATCTGCAGCTTGAGTTTCTGTCTTTTTTTATAAATTTCTTGGCAGAAAACACTGATTGTGTTCATTGATCTTTGCAGTTTCTGGCTTAATTTTTCTTTCCCTTTCTCTGAGTCCTTTTCATGCCTTTTCCTATTCTCTCTAATGGCAGCTAATCACAGCTTTGCATTGCAGCAACTTGCCGATTTGTTCCCTTTTGTCAGCTACAGATTCCACTCTGGACTTTGTACCACTGGATGCAGGCAAATGGTTGCCTGCTAAGGACAGAATTTATCCCACCAAGTACAAAGAGCCTGGGAAGATATTAAGGGCTGGTACAAATTGTTCTCCAGCTCTTTGGGAAAGGATGGATTTCACTCACCAAGAGGTTGTAGCTCTTGAAGATTCCCTGGGCCTTAAGCTCTCATTTTCAACTTGCTATTAAGAGGCTATTTTGCCTTCTCATAATTTTCATTAGCAGTTGTCCAGCTTCTTCTTACAGATCTCCAACCAGATGTTTAAACCCTTGCTTACTAGGAGAAGGATCATGACCTATAGGGATGCTATGGGCATTCACCTATCCCAAAGTATTTGGAGTTCTTAAAAAGATACTTCAGAATATAGGAGAGCTGCTAAGAGCCCTCAGTTTCCCAGTACTTCTGGACCAGAAGAGGGTTTGAGGCATCACATCCCATGAAATTATATTATTTACACTGCTCTAAAACAAAACAAACCAGGGGTTGAGAACTTTATTAGAGCCCAGATTTGTGCTTGAGCACAAGTCACAACTGGGAAAATTAGAGAAATATGTTTGGTTCATATTTTAATGCAAACAGAGCTAATTTACACTCCCCAAACCAAAGTATGAACTGAAACACAGCTACCCTTCAAAATTCATACTTCTAATTTTGTGATGCAGTTCTCCAACAAATATAAGCTTACCAAAAAAATTAGGGAAAACTGAGCACATAAACACATGAAAACTGAGCACATAAACACATACAAAGGCAAATTGCTTGCAAAATTCAGTGCAGAATTAATATGAATTTGCATCTTGATAGTTTTCTTTAAAAGTTGTTATTGCAGAAATGGAGCCAACTGTACTTAAAATTGGCCAAACTGGGAACAGAGAAATCTCAGCTGAGATACGGTAATATTCCAGCCCACAAGCCAAATGAGGCCCACCATCTGACCTACCGGATGTTTTCCCCAAGCCATGCTCACTCCATATGTGGTGTCAAGGTATGGGACAGATAGAGATGTGGCTGCAGAAAGCAGGATAGAACTCCTTGCCTATCGACTGATGTACAGGGAGTTCAGTTCTGCTTGGGTATGATTGGACAGTTTCTTTCCCCATCTCCACAGCCCAACTTTGACAAGTGAGTGGTGGAACCCCCCTATCAATCACCTGACGTGATTAAGGTGTCAGATGATTAGCATGTGAGCAGTACCACCCACCTGTCAAAGTTGTCCTGTAGAAGAGACAAAATCTGGGCTACAAGGCCAAAAAGTTCCCCCACGCCTGGCTTATTCCATCCTCACTCCCTAATCCTCCATGAGATCTCAGGCCAACTTGGGAGCAAAGGATTTTAAATAGGATTCTCCATGTGGTTAATATGGCTTTCAAAAGTTATCATCTCCCCCTCACCCCCTGCTTTTACAACTGACAGGCAGAAATGCCTGCCTTAGCAATCCTTGTGAAATCCAAGGCAAGAAAAAAAGTCAAATGTGCCTCTGAAAATATGTGATGTGCCCTTCATGTGTCACAATGTTTACCATCACTTCAAAACATATTCCCACCCACAGTTCTTCAGTAATAGCCGTTGGAGCTGCTCCAATTGGGATTTGCTAATCACAGCTAAAGTCAATTAAATATCAGCTGTCACTGTACAAATGATGAAGTCCATAACACAGGGGTATGGTGAAATGGGACAATATGCTCAAAGAAAACAATACTTGATGTAATTAGGCAACTTTTTCTATAATCAAAAATTCTGACTTGATGTGTAACTTTCAGTTTCAGTATTAAGGAGGCCAGCTGATAATAAGCTACTGCAAATCACAAATTCTTATTCAATGTATGTTGAAATTTGTTGGAATCATGCATCACAAATGGAGTGGACTTGATTTGTCTGGAGTGGAGCAATACATTGGTATCCACAGCCAATACTTTGTTGGACAACCTTGAATATTGGTGTTTGGTCAATCAGCATTGGCAGCTGAACCTTGTGCATTGTAGCTCTTGAGATGAATTAGTTTTACTTGACTGCCAACACAGAGCCAGCTGCAAAAATCAAATATATACTGGGAAAAGTCAATGTGAAATAATGGAAAATAGCATAATGTTTGGCACACATCTGGTTATTTCAAATGAACTGAATGTTCATAAGTTAAAAGAGAAACAACCCAAAATATGTTGTGTTTTGCTGTCAGTACGCCGCAGCAGTAGAATGGAATTAGTTCATCTCAAGTGGTCCAACACCCACAAATCACTTCAAATTCACTTCAAAGCCAACTCTTGTTGAGCAAGCTGAAATGTTATGTCTTAAGATGAGTGTGGACTTGGATGGTGGTGAGTTCTGTAAGCACTGAACATCTTCAGATGAATTTGAACAATTTTATTATACATGTATGGCAGCTTTGAAATTCAGTGAGTCCGTCCAATATGAAAGATATATTACAACAAACAAAGCAGCTTGGAGAAAGCAGGGCTTTCCACTCCAGAATCATTCAGCATAGTGGTAGCTTTGCATTTCCCATGTTTCTTCATAGAGAAAAAAACACTTTGCAGTAGTCATATAAAGCAAAAATTTCACTCAAACTTTGATGAGATTCTTATGCCATATTTATGGAGCAATTTCACTTTCTGTTCTACAGAAGCACATTATAAAAGGCTCCTACATTTTTAAAAATTTATATTTAACTTCCTCCAGTAGAGTGGCTTCCTCCAAAGGCATGGCTTTGAGTTCAGAGGGGCTGACCTCCAGATAAGCAGGCATAGGATTGCAGCTTTAGAAGGCCAGGTCTACTTAGTGTCTGTAGCAGAACTTCATTACATACCTTCAGGCTATAACTGAGAGTCCCTTTTCTTGGCATGACTTAGTGGATGGATTTTCCCTAGACTCAAGTTCTGGCTGATTCTATTCCACAGATAAGTTAGCAACTCTCATTTCATTTGCTTTTCCTTTGTAGCATGTGACCGGGCTTGCAACCATCTGGACCATTAATACTTTGCAGAGAACCTGCTTTCTGGTATCACATACTGTGGTCTAAATTGGAGGGGATGATTTGTGGGTTGCAATAGAGGGCTCATCCAAACTTACATGTTGCCCTGTGCTTTCTAGGCAAGGGAGAAGGAAGGCTCTCCGGCACCCGGTGTGGGGTGTCGAGGGGTGGGATGAACCACCCACAGGGGCGGGGCAAACCACCCAATGGCACATGCACAGTACTGCAGTGTATGGTGCATGCACGTGTGCTGCTACGTACGGCACGTGCACCGCTATGTATGGCAGCGCTGCACGTGTGCCGTACGGATGGTGGTAGCTTCCTCCGCTTGCGGCTGCAGCGGCGGTAGTGTGGTCCTCTGCTCGTGGCTGCAGTGGGGTGGGGCAAACTGCTCAGCGGCACATGCACAGCACTGCTACATATGGTGCATGAGTGGCACCACTACATGCGGCGGTGCGCTTGCGCTGTACAGACGGCGGAGTGATGTTCTGCTTATGGCAGTAGCGGCGGCAGCAGAATCCTCTGCTCACAGCTGTAGCAGTGGCAGAGGGATCTCAAGGCGCAATGGTGCCTTCTTGTCACCCCCCTCAGAGATGGCACCTGGGGTGAACCGCCCCAACGCCCCCTTCCTCTGCCACTGTTTCTAGGCACAGGCTCACACTTTAGAGCGCCATGACCAAGCATATCATCATCATCATCATCATCATCATCATTTTAGCCCCAGTGCTTTCCCCATGAAAACCCACTCTTTACTGCTGAATTGGAACAAACAGCAATTTGGATTTTCATTGGATTGACATATGCTCCAAATTAACAGTAAAGAGTGGGTTTTCACAGAGAAAGCACCAGGGTAAGTGGGTGAAGTGCTCAGACACAGCGTTTTAAAGCATGGACTTGTGCCAAGAAATGAAGCACAAAAGGAAGTCTGTATGAGTCCGTGTCTTGTCTTTGGCCAAGTAGCTGGATTGCTTGGTATGCGTTCCATATATTGGGTTGGGAACCTCAGGCCTACAGGCTGAATGTAGTCTCCCGTGCCTCTTTATCTGGCTTTCATAACTATTCTCAGGCCACCATCACCCCTCTCCCAAGCCACACTCCTCACTGATCCCCATATCCTTCAACATTTCTCCAATGAAAATAGGGATGTCCTATTCCATAATCTGGATGCGGGTGGCACTGTGGGTAAAACCACAGTGCCTAGGACTTGCTGATCAGAAGGTCGGCGGTTCGAATCCCCATGACGGAGTGAGCTCCCGTTGCTCAGTCCCAGCTCCTGCCAACCTAGCAGTTCAAAAGCCGGCTCCCTTGGCCAATAAAGCGAGATGAGCGCTGCAACCCCAGAGTCGGTCACAACTGGACCTAATGGTCAGGGGTCCTTTTACCTTTACTTCCATAATAATAGTAACAATAATTTTAGAATTTATACTCTGCCCATCTCACTGGGCTGCTGCAGCCACTCTGGGTGGCTTCCAACATAGATAAAAACATACCAAATCATTGAACTTTTTAAAAAAAAAACTTCCCTATACTGGGCTGCCTTCAGATTTCTTCTCAAGGTTGTATAGTTACTTATCTCCTTGGCTTAGGGGTCACATAACTTCATACGCTCCAAAATTTCTCCAGTGAAAATAGGGATGTCCCAAGGAGAAGTGGGACATTCCAGGATCAAATCAGAAACTGGGACAGCTTCTGTAAATCTGGGACTGTCCCTGGAAAATAAGGGGCACTTGGAGGGCCTGCTTATCCTGCTTTGCACCTGAGTGTTTTGCATAAACCTTGAGCTCTGATAATGCCACTTGGCCATTGAGGAGGAGGACAGAGAGGGTTAAATGAGAATGTATAGAATGTAGCCTTCTGCACAAAGGTCAAATGTACCCCAGAGGCTTGCCCAGAAGGCAATGCAGCCCTCAGACTGGCTCCTAACCCCAGCCACCTACCATTGCTCAAAGGTTTTATCTTATTTGATGCATAACTTGCCCTCCATGAACATTACACTTTGTTTGAAGTGTAGAAAGAGAGATAGTGAAATGAAACAAGGAGGATGCCTTTCAGTTTTGTTTTGCAATTTTCTAATTTTCAAGCACAGCTTAACCCAGAAAAGAGATTTGGCAGCTAAATAATGCAATGCCTATGACACTAATTAGCATCCACAATGATAAGAAGCATGACCAATTTTACCTCTGTCCAGTTCCAACCCACCAAGTTATTAAACTCTCCCAAAGCAGGGAGATTAGAGTGAGAAAGAGAACGACTCTTGGATTACTTAATGCAGCTTGAGGGACCATACTTGGAAACAGAGGGATTTTGATTCATCGTGACAGGAGCAGAGACCCAAACAAATGCTTAATTCTTTCATTCCTATATATATATATATATATATATATATATATTCACACACACACACACACACACACACACACACACACACACACTTTTTTAAAGGTTACTTAAGGCAATGGTTAAATGGGCTGTGTGTTTACCAAATAATGCATTAGCTACCTGTCACATCAGCAATGATGTTTGAAGTAGTTCTCTCATCTGCCAGGAACTATAATTCCCATTAAAGTCAAAACAGAGAAGCCATGAATACTGATTCTGCCTCACAAAGAGGCTGTTGTTAATCCCTGGTACAGAAAAGTAAGAAAAGATGGAATGTTTTATTGGATTTTATATGGAGGATAATTAAACAGTATTTCTTCTTTACTTGTAGGGCAGCACTGCATCACCATCCCTGCTGAGATTTGTTTACCAGGAAAGTCTGGGATGTTTTACGGCATTTTTATGTTATGAAAGAAAATTAACATGGTGTGTGTCCAAGCACTATGATTTGTATAATAAAAAGAAAAGGTAAATTAGAATTGCCATAGAAATGTTTTAATGAACTACAACTCTATTCCAAATGGAACATGGGAAGCTGCCTTATACGGAGTCAGACCATTGGTCCATCAAGCTCAGCTGATAACTGGAGTTTGGGAAGTGTTTTATGGTCACCTCCAATCATCTGATCAAGAATGCCTGTAAGCATTCTTTCATGCAAGCCCCACCTTTACCTGCCCTGCAGATGATGTCAGGTGACTTGGTCATAACAGCTTCACATGTCAAATAGGAGGCCTAACAAGCCTAATTGAGCTCATAGGCTGGAGGTTACCCACCACTGAAATAGAAGATACCTTAAAATGAAAGGTTCTCCTCTATAAAGTAGGACACACAGCCATCCTATAAGGCAGTGCTTTCCCCAGGGGGTACTGAATGGTACGCAGTACCAGCACCTCTTTTTTGGATTAAAAAGTGTGACACTTACTGTAACAACTTCATGATGAATACCGACACCTATTTTTCTAGAGGGGAAAAGCGCTGTGTAAGTAGCACATCTACTCAAGCCAAAAAAAATCACTGGGCTCCCTTCACACATTCAGGGGTGAGGCACTGAGTAATCAAGCAATGAGAAATCAAATGGCATGTGCAAAATATGTTGTGCAAAATACCCTGGTCCAAAGTCACAATGAGGGGAAAGAATAAAACATTGGAGCTCTGCCCAATTTCCTGCTTAAAGGATCACATTGGAACACTAAGGATCACATCCAATGGGTTTCCATTGCAGAGATAGCATCTCCTTCTGTACGTTCCTTCCTAAGCACATACGGAGCAGTGCATAAACAGCATAGGCTCAGGCCTTTCGTTCCACCAAAATCATTAATGCTCTTCTATAATACCGTTTTATATTGAGCTGATCTCTTCTTATCTGCTTTAGTAAGACATTAGCCACTTCTGAATGTGGACACTCTTCAGTAGGACTTGAAAAACACATTGGAGGTTCTTACAAAGATTACTGAGAGAACTTCCTGAGAGTTAAGAAGCTAGGACTGTCCCGAACTTTCTCTGCATTAACTGTGGGTGGTCTCAGTGAGAAACTGGTGAGCTAATCTCAGCATGCTCACCTGTAGCCAGGTTGGATGGTTCTACAACTACTCAAATTAAATGGTAGTTGGATGCTCTGAGTCTGACTAATGAACTCCCTGTGAGCTCTGATTTTCAGAGTGGCTAATCACTTTCTCAGATAAAAAAAAGAAATTGCTTGGCCTTTCGGAGATTATGATGATATTCTTATTCTTATTATTATATTTATGAATCAACCTTATATACATCTCAAAATAATTGATAAACCTATAATAAAAACAGTATTAATACAGTATGAGGAATAATAATAATAATAATAATAATAATAATAATAATAATAATAATAATAATAATAATTTATTTATACACCGCCCATCTGGCTGGGTTTCCCCAGCCACTCTGGGCAGCTTCCCACAAAATATTAAAATACAATATTTAGGAACAAACTAAATCTAGGTATAAAAACAATACAAAATGAGCACCTGACAGAAACATTTTCATCCAGCTGGAAGAGCTTGTGGAAACAAAAATATTTTCCATTGTTTCGAAAAAGTACAGATAGTATGTGCTGGCCATAACACAACAGGAATGCTGTTCCATGGACATGCATAGCAACATTCTGTTACCATGTTCATTATCAAGTGGTTGGTGATCAAAGTGACTATTGAACTGGTTTGCATGAGCCAGTGCCTCACGTTATGACTTCTACTGCACTATGCATTCACTGTTACACTCCAGCTCCCATTATCCCTGGCCATTGTCCCTACTAGCTGGGACTGATGGGATCTGGTGTCCAACAACATCTGGAGGGTCGCATGTAGCTTATATGCCTGCTTTACATAGATGGAACATATACCCCATCCTCCCGACCTCTGGAGATGCTGAGAATTAAACCTGGGAACTTCTGCAAGGAAAGTAGGTGCTCTAACACTGAGCTACAACCATATTTTATTGATTTATTCTTACATTTATATCCCACCTTTCCTGCAAGGAGCTCAAGGTGACACACATAGTGCTGTTTACTTTCCATTTAATCTCTACAACAATGCTGTGAGGTAAAGTAGGTTGAGAGTGATTGACTGGCCCAAGGCCATGCAATGAGCTCCATAACAGAGTAGGGATTTGAACCCTGGTCTCCCAAGACATAGCACAACACTCTAGCTGCTATACCACACATATTTACAGATTCGTTGTTCTGCCTTCTTCCTCCCACTGTTTCTAACCAACATCAGTTTCCTGGGCAAAGTTTAATTGCATGGAAGTGCCAGAGTCTGAACCTGAGACCTTCACATAATGTACATATTCTAACAAAATATATTTTTTTCTTTAAAACAGCCCACACATTCATAAAATATTAGCATCATTCAACTCACACTTGTTTGTTTTTTAAGAAGTGCACCCCACTGTTCTTTATAAAATAAACTCAGAGCAGCTTACCAAAAATGTTCAGAAAAGAAATAAAATTATAGTGCATTTATCCTGATTACTTAAAAAGAAAGCAATTTCATATAACAAAACCAGGAACAGAAATGCAGCATGAAAACAGAGTGATAAAAGTAAACTACGATGAAGATTACAAAACAGAAGCAAACTGATAACGTGAGAGGTGGGGAGCCTGTGTCTCCTCACAATGTTGCTGGACTACAACTTCCATTATCCCTGACCTTTTGGCATGCTGGTTGTGGCTGATGGGAGTTGGAGTCCAACAACATCTGGAGGACTTCATTAGTCCCTACCCATGCTCTAAAACTTTATTAAAACACTCCAATTTTTCTCCACCCTATGAGTATTGATGACCTTTGTTAAGAGTTTCTCAGGTATTGCTAGGAAAGCAGGGTATGTGTCCCTGTTTTTGTGATGCTTCTGCTCAGGTTTCCCACCTGTCACTTAAATAATGAGGCCATCACTGACAGCTAATGACTTGCTTGAATAAGTGCTTCTTAAGAGAGCATTTGAATGCAGTGAGGGAGGGAGCCTGGTAGAGCTACCCAGACAAGGCATTCCATAATTTTGGTGCTACCATCAAAAAGGCTCTGCCAGACAGGACACGCAGCAGGGCCTCTGAAGTTGATGCATAAGGAAGATGAATTATGGCCTCTCCTTATGATATCCACAGCTCAGCATGAATAAGAAGACAAAGCAGCTGACCATTATCCAGGTAATAGCATGGTCTCTCTTTCAGATTTTGTTGTTTTTAATGGAGCTCTAGCATTTAAATGGATGCCATCATTTATTTTCCATTACTGTGGTTAAGCAAGCTACATGCTACATCAGTTGATTCATTATGAAACAGTGCTGGTGTTTTATAACTACAGTTGTTTATGGAAGGGGGGGGAATATATTTTTAAGAGTCTACCTCATAAACGCATAGACTTCTCCCCAAGCAGATGGTCCAACAGTTGCAAGGAAATTCATAACCTAAAAGAAGCATTGAAAAAGACAGTTTGTTCCCAATTTACATGCAATTCTTAGTAAGGTGCTAAATTTGTAGCCACCATCTCATTGCAAAGTCTTTCAACTTACAGTATTGCTTTAAAAATACCAGTTGGACAATGTCCATGCTTGAGTGGAAACAGTTTATGAACATAAGATGAAATAAAAGTACGTCTTTTCAGCAGCTCATCTCATTTGCATTACTGATGAAGGGGGTGCATTCCAACAGGGAGTGAGGTGGTTAAAGTTATCCTAAGTGCAGCCCTCACCCCGAATTGGTTTTGTTTGCCTTCAGTGACAGTATCATGTAATCATATCTGAGCAGTCACATAGTGTTACAACATTTTTTGTGCTACATGATCCCTGATTAGCTGAGTTCACCCAAGTGACTATGGCTATGAAGAAGACCTGGAAAAGGTAAGTGCTGAAGTAGCATCAATGAAGCCAAATCAATGAAGAAAGGCTTATATTTCCACAACTTAGAAGGGAATTTTGAACCATTCCTCCCACACCGCTTTTGTGATTTTTTTACCTCAGAATCAAAACAGGTGAAAATGGGGCATAAACATGAAAAATTAAGGGATAGCAAAGGATGTTGGTTGACTTGCTTCTGTCATAAAATTGTAAGAAGAGTCCTGCTGGATCAGATGGAAGGTGCATCTAGTTCCTGAGCCAGGAACAGTACTGCTCACAAGCAGTACTGAAGGAGGTGAGAAGGCAATATTTTCCATTCCTCCCTGTGTTCATCACCTGCAGCACTGCTTCCATTCTGCTGCAGTTTGTCTTCCTCCCAAAACTATGTTACTTGTCTTATTGTCTGCTGTGGTGAAATTACATGACTTTCACAATCAATGTCGTAAGTTGCATTGTCAAATAACTTAACTTACACAATTAATTCTGTACATTGTTACATTGTTGTCATTACATTATTCCACCCCATTCACTTCAATGCAAAGGAAGCATAATGCAAATGGGTGGTGGAAAGAACAACACTGAATACTGGTAGTTTGCTGAATTTTTCCCCCATTCCAGACATGGGGTGAATAAGTTAACATCAGCAATTTCTACTCCTGCTTCTGTTTTCATCAGAACCCCTGTGATAACTATGATATGCAAAAGCAGATGTAGCAGCAAAGCTCTGCTTCCTTCACCTTACCTGGTCTTGAATTTTTGTTTCTGTTTGTCTTCTGCCTTTCAGTGAACCATTGCGTTCTTCATGCCAACTCCTTGTGCTCTTTCTTATTAATTTCCCTTCCTCCAGTTTGTCTGCCCTTCTTTCTTTTTATGGACCCAGTTCTGTCTTACCTGAATTTTGGAACTGATCCTTCAAATGCCTTGGCTAGCCACTGTCATATTCCCTTTGCCCACCTATCCCTGCCCCTTGAGGTGACATAACAGGGTTCCCCTGTTTTTTGCATAAACCACCTGTGTCTTAAAGGCAGGCTTATTTAGATATTACTGCATTGTATCATAGCTTTTCTCCAAGGAGCTCATGGCAGTACCTCCATTTTATCCTTGCAACAACTCTGCAAAGTTGGTTATACTGGCAGAGTGTGATTGGCCCAGGGTCACTCAGATTAATGGTTGAGTGGGGATTTGAACTTGGCTATGCCTAATCCTAGGCCAGCACTCATGAATACTACATGTACACTACATACCAGTGTAGTTATCCTTTGATAACCACAATATCTAGCAATGCCTTGTACATCTGAATGAGTGGTTATGGAGATCATGCATCATAGATCAGGAGTGGAGAACCTCAAGCCAGTGGGCCAAATGTGGCCCTGTAAGCCTCTCCGTGTGGCCCTCAGAGTTCTCTCCATCAACCCTGCCTCATGCTCTCTTGGATGGCTTTGCCTGGTTGAAATATGCCCCTGAAATGTGATAATGCCCCTTGCTTGCCTGCATAGAAGATGGAAAGATGGGGGGGAGGATACTCTAACCTTTTCATGACTGGAATGTGCTCCTACCATGCAAAGCTAAGAGTAGGGCCAGCCCACCCATGAGGCAAGGTGAGCTGACCACCTTGGACAGCAGGATTCACAGGGGCAGCAGATCCCAGTGTAAATATCCCCCACCCTTGTTCCTGATGTAGATATTCACTCACCCCTTCTCCCTGGCAGGGATGGCAGCACCATCTTGTGGTTTGCCTCAGGTCCCAAAATGTCTTGGGCTGGCCCTGGGTAAGACTCACACCAGTTGTTTCAGATACATTTGCTTCTGGACCCACCCATGTGGGTCCTGGAAATTTGCCCATGAGGAAATGTGGCCCTAAGGCTAAATAAGTTTCCCCACACCTGCCAGAGATCTGTCTCCCTACATCACTTCAAATGCAGGGGAGTCAAACCAGACATTCAGCTGCCAGTTATCCAACAATATACATGCAGGAGCAAATAGTCCTTCCTGTCCCAGACAATAAAAATGATTTGGTGTCTCTCTTCTCTTGCATGCACACACACACACACACACACACACACACACACACACCTCTGTCTGCATAATACATCACTTAGTTCTAGAATGTGAGGAACATCAAGATAAGAACTGCTACCCCAAACAGCCCCCCCCCCAAAACGCAAGAACTGGCTGTCATTACCACTTTTATCTGAGCAGCTGGTAACAACTTATTATTGTAATTCCTTGTGATACTTTCTAACATAACAATTTTGACCAAATAATATCCTACAGTGGGGAGCTGTGCAGACTGATAATGCATTTGAGGGGTGGGGGTGAAGAACAAGGAATACGGTTGCTTTTTATATAGTGATGAATTCTTAGGAAGGAACAAGGAAGATAGCAACATTTTGCTGCCTGCCTGCCTGCTATTCCCATTTTACGTACCTCTTGCTTCTTGAAAATTAAATGGGCAGCAAGCCTTTAATCAGATTTGCTGCTCTTGTCTGAAGCCAAATGTGTGGGGTTGATAAACTGCCATAACCTCTCGGCTGACACAAGAACATCAGAAGAAGAAAAAGGGGAAGGTGTCAGGGAACGCTTCAGATTTTAAGCCATTGTTTTGACATATGCTTGGCCTCCCCACTCAAAACTCCAGCTTCTCTCTTTGTACATTCACCTGTGGCAAGACCTTCTGAAAGTTTGCTTGCTTGACTACAGAGTAGGTCAGGGATAGGCAGGTATGTTAAATAATGATGAGCAGAGTGGAGAAGGGTGGAGAACCTCACTGAGTATTTACAAGAGCTCTTGTCATGCCATAAGTATACTCTTCCAACTGGGTCCAATCTCCAAGGATTAGCAGCTTGTGTTAAATTTTACCTTTAGCTAGAGATCCTTTGGAAAATTGTGGGCTCCAAATGACTTGGGTCTTGTTTCTGAAATGTAATCAATGCATTAGGCATCTTTATTCAGGTGAAGCTATTTATTTATCAGCTTTATTCTGCCTTCCTGCCATACTGGTCATGACTAAACAATGTGGTGCTTTCCAAATGGACTACAACTCCCATCATCCTAGACCTTTGGCCATGCTAGCTGGTGGTGATAGCTGTTGAAGTCCAACAACATCTGGAGGACACCATGTTGACTACCCCAGTATAGGTCTCCAGGGGAAACCTGCTTTGAATATAATTGTTTTTATTCACAGCTTCCACATCTAGAGCTTCTATCCCAGAAGAAACCAAGAGACTCCACCTCTGATGGCAATACATTAGGGAAGTCAGAGTTCAAGAGGGAGCCCAAACTTCCACAAGCCACATCTAGTATGGCCAGTGGTAGCCCAAAAACATCAAAAGGGTTGGAAAAGCCTGCTTTGCGAGAACACAGTTCCCCACACCTGACTCCAGAACATTAAAAAAAGAAGGGCTGAGGTCAATGGTACTTGATACCCACAGGGGCTGGCAGGGCAGAAGTCAGGGAGGTCTGTGAAGTCAGACCCAATGACAGGTAGAGCCAAATAATTCTAGTTTTGCCCATCCTCCCTACTGAGTTCTATAATGGCAATACCAAGACTAAGGAGGAGCAAGCCAACAACCAGTACTAGGTGCAAGTAAAGAGGCAGGGAGGTGAAGGCTGGCTGATTGGTGGGGTAGTGCATCATTAGTGGATCAGCCTCTAATAGTTAGGATAGGGAGACATGTGTGTCTTCCCCTACCCTTACAATTACAAAGCCTTATTATCACTCTTTTCATTAATGGATAGTGATGAGTGAGTTGTCAGTCTAGAACGAATTGGCTCAGAAGCAGGCGAATCTATTTCTTCTAAAGTCTGAAATCAATCACTTTATTATTCCAAACCACTCTGGTTCTCGAAGCTTTTTCACCCCCTCCTTCCCACTACCCACCCCTTTCTTTTTAATCACATTTCCCAGGGGAATAACTTAAGCTTGAGTGGTGGAGTATCTGCTCTGCATGCAAAAGGTCCCAGGTTCTAGCCCTGGCATCTCCTGGTAGAGTAGGGAATGTCCCATGTCTGGTACATGAGAGAGCCATTGCCAGTCAATGTAGGCAATAGTGAGATATATGGACCAATGGATTGAATGTGTACTTGGCAACTTCCTATGTCTTCTTCTCCCACCACTCCCAATGGGCAGCATCCATCACTGAATGGAAGTGTGCCTCAGGACACCAGTCAATCCCACAAAGTGCAACATGTATCTCCTTTCTTCACAAGCAGATAAACCTACTTACTACAGCACATTGCCACAACAAAACTACACAAGAACCCTCATCCCTTTCAATGTCATCTACAGATGCCTTGGATATATCTCCCATTCCCAGGAGAAGGAATTTATTTGGAATGAAATTTCCCATTTTTAAAAAAGGGGGGTTGGTTACTTTTTTTTTTTTGTGGCTCCCAATACACTTCTCAGCTAATAGAAACATCACCATTTACCATGGGATAAGAAGCCGTTAAAAGGGACATGGGTGGCTCTGTGGGTTAAACCACAGAGCCTAGGGCTTGCCGATAAAAAGGTTGGCAGTTCAAATCCCCACAACGGGGTGAGCGCCCATTGCTCTGTCCCTGCTCCTGCCAACCTAGCAGTTCGAAAGTACGTCAAAGTGCAAGTAGATAAATAGGTACCGCTCCAGCAGGAAGGTAAACGGCATTTCTGTGTGCTGCTCTGGTTCGCCGCAACCCCAGAATCATCCGCTATTGGACCTAATGGTCAAAGGTCTCTTTACCTTTACCTAAGAAGCTGTTGGCCTGATAGACCATGAATGGAAGGTAATTTCATTTCTACTCTCTACAACAACGCAACATATAATTGAGAAATCACATATTCTATGTAAGACAATATTGAAAGGCAATCCCTTGCATGAACCATGGTCAGTGGGGTACAATGGGGTATTTGAAAGTTTTCTTTTAGAATTCTAAAGCAGAAGGCATTGCATGAAATTAATTTATAAAGGGACTGGGGAAGAGAATCCCTCTACCCACCCACCCCCCATTAATCAGGATCTTTGCGATCTCTCAATCATTAATCAGGAACTTAAAATCTTAGCAGCAATTTTCATAGAACACTACATTAATCCACAATGGATATATTTGCTCAGTGTTTACAAAAGTGACAAACAGGCTTAACCAGGGAAGTTTTGAAGGTCAAAATGTTCATAAGGCTGGCTTCAATTATTATGTACCATTAAATAAAATAATCAAGCACAACTTAGTTTTGTAGAAAGCTTACAACTTTTGAGGCTTTTCTTTTCTTTTACTTTGAGGGGAAGTGAGTAAAGGGAATTTTTCTCCCTCTTAATAATACTAGAACCCAGGATAATGCAATGCAGGAGAATGGTGGAAGATTCATGGCACAGGGTTATAGCCAAGCCTTGTTCAATTAATAGAGGATAAGACTATCAGTGGCTATTCAGCATGACTGCTATGTATGTATTCCTCAAAACTATAATTCCCAGAGCTCCCTGGGAAGTGGAATTGATTGTTAAATGACTCTGGAAATTGCAGCTCTGTGAGATGAATAACGGTAAAGGGTAAAGGGACCCCTGACCATTAGGTCCAGTCGTGGCCGACTCTGGGGTTGCGGCGCTCATCTCGGTTTATTGGCCGAGGGAGCCGGCATACAGCTTCCGGTCATGTGGCCAGCATGACTAAGCCGCTTCTGGCGAACCAGAGCAGCTCACAGAAACGCCATTTACCTTCCTGCCGGAGCGCTACCTATTTATCTACTTGCAGTTTGACGTTAGGTTGGCAGCTCTGTGGTGGAAAAGGGATAAGAGAGAAAGTGGACTTTGGGACTGTATGTGGATTAATCAAATGAGGTGGCCAAATAATAGTATTTCAAACTTATTTTCCTGATGAGAATAGGTTGGAACTTCAACTGCCTCTCCAGGTCACCTCTAAAACTCCAAGGAAGACTTGGAGCTCTGAAAGAATCTAGGCTACAGTTACCGGATCTCTCCTAAAGAGAAAGGAAAGTGTAACAGTCAAATTATTAACAATGCCCTACCAATTTTTCTACTAGGATATATATTTTAAAAATAAAGACCTATTTGGAAGCAAGGCATGTTTGCATCTCCCCCATCCATAGGACCACAGAATGTGTGAACATATTTTATCAGTAAAAAAAACAACATTAACCACTTAGAGATGATAAAAATCACGTGCATAATTGTCACAATTAAGTGTTTAGTGATGCACCTGGCAATATTTGCATCAATTAATATTTCTTCTGCAGTCCTTCTCTATGTTAGCTTTTTCTCCTTCTCACATACTAGGATGACTTCCCTAATTTCCTTAGAAGAAAAACACTCATTTGCACTTCCTTTTCACTCCAATATGTTGGTGTGATCTGATTATTAGAACCAGAAAAGGTGTGTGTGTTGGGGGGGGACATTATTGGAAAGAAATGTTCGCAAGACACAGCTGCTATTGTGTCTATCCAGAGTTAGGCATTATCTATATTAGAACCAAACAAAATGATGAAGAATAATGGCAAGCTTTTGAACTCTTAACAGAAATAAGCTTCCCATTCTTTTGTGCTGTTTTGGTTGGTCCTAGTATAGACATTGCCCAACTCTGGATTTCTGAAGGGTTTTTTTTGTTTTGTTTTGTTTTTTTAATGGACCAGCACAGCTACCTTTCATGATTACCTTTCTGCTCAATGGTTCCAAATGCAGAGCAGAAACCTTTAAAATACAGCATAAATCAGCCAAATTAAAATGATGGTTTAAGTTATGATTTTAACAAATCCTCATTTATTTATTTTAAAAACGGTGGTATCAAATATTCTGCAAGGCAATAGTCAAGGTGTGGTTGAAATTTAAGAAACTGGCTCATTTAGGAGGGCATTCTTTAACCACAGAAAAGGGTTCTAGGCAACTCCCTGCTCCATTCTGCTCAGGTTATGGCACAGGGCTGGATGAGAAGACTTACTTGACACATGCATCAACCACCATTGAGCAGTAGGTAGCCACGAGTACAGTTCCCCATCCCAGGGATCAGTTCAGGCTGTACAGGACAGCCAGGGACAGCTCCCACAGAAACCACCTGGAGAAGAGCCATAGCTGGATGGCAAAGCAGAAGCATGGTTCAATCCATGGTATCTCCAGGAAGGGACCATCATCTGAAACCCTGGAGAACTGCTGTCCTTCAGTGTAGCCAACACTGAGCTAGATGGACCAGTGGTCTGATTCTGTATGAGGCAGCTTCCTATGTGGGAGAAAGGTGTTTTCACAGGATCTGAGCTCAGCCAAGCAGTTAAATAATGAGTCATACCACTGACTGCTGAAACTGCACCCTTTGCCCGATAGCTAGCAGCAATGTAAAAGGGCAAATACCCTTGAAGCTTTGCACTCTGCCACTGCTGGATGGTCTCTAGCTATGGTATTTTGCCAAGAGATTGCCAGGAATCTCTCAGTGGTTAGGGTCCCAGATACAGAAGATCTAAGCCCTGTGTTGTTTCCAGCAACTGGAAGACTTAAGAGGGAGGCTTTATATACCCTGGCCTTCTAAACCACAGTCTAGCAACAGCAGCTGGCAGCAAAGGAGTATCAGGGATTGCTTATTCACAAGTAGAGTGATTGCTCGTGAGCAGATTGACAACTCTCAGCCCATATTGTGCTGCCACTCTTTCACCTGGACCCAAAGCTTTTGGTACCAGGACTCTCAAGAACTGGGGGGGGGGGCTCCACTTCCTCCTCTGACAGTTCCAGAGATTCCTCATCAGGTATCAACAGACAGGGCCCCTCAAAGGAATGCTCAGCATTGGATTGGGGGATTTCCTGCTCCTCAAGGACTTTGGCCTGTAGGGTGTCCAGTCCAATCCAAGTCTGCTACCAGATCACACCTGGCTGTGACATACATATGCCTTTCCTCCAATGACTGCACCCAAAATGGGTTATATATAACATATATAGATATATATATATGGCGTGATCTAGGTAGTACGTCAGTATTCCATTCCAGTCAAGACATTTGCAAAAAAGAAATACATAATAAGAGTTAACATTCTGCATTGTGGAACGTCTATCTCAGGAGGAGGAGCAGGCATCAATTTCTTTATCATAAACCTGATTATGGCCAGCTAATGTCTCGTGGAGCTCCTTTCTCAGACTCCCACAGCATACAGCAGGGTAAGGATCTTTTTTTCTGTTGAAGACCACTTTCCCTTTAGGTGATCTGTCAGGAGCTATATGGTGGCAGTGGTTGGGACAAGACAAGAGTCAACAGAGGGCCGAGTTTTATTATGACTGTATATACCACTTAATGCCAAACTAAGCTACTAAGCAGTTTACATTGTTTAGTAGCTAAGTTTGATATTAAGCAGTATAGAAATTAATAATACACCTATACAGTCATTAAATATCCAATTATGAAAATGTACAAGAACCCAATCTCATTAAAATATTAAAGTACAAATATTCATAATTCTATTATGGATCTTTTGGTGAGGTGGGACTTAGTTCTTATTAATATATTGCTAAATGAACATTTTATGGACTCAGTATTGTCTTTGTTTTAAGCTCTTTGTTTAGTTTTTAGTTGTTTTAGATCTTCTGTTTTACTTTGACATGTAGCTTTGGAACCTTTCATTGTATAAATGACTCATAATTTAAATAAACTAAATATGCAGTAAAAATAAATAAATCGTGCATGGGCCCACTAAGATCATTTCCTGTTTTAAAACTTTCATGTGAAGTCCTTTAACTGACTTTTGAATCTGAAGGAGTTAAAAGAGCCCCAGAGCGGTCGGGATTGTAGGAGGGGCAACTTCTGGGAGGAAAGTGCTTATTGGAAGGGGGGGAGGGGAATAGGTACATACAGAGATGGAGTCACATAACAACGCCTCAACTTGAAGCTTCTGCAATCTGGCATCTTTAAAAATCTAAACAAGTCATTTAAAATAAGATTTTTGCCATCCTGCTCTCTCATTCTCTTTCATTCCAACAATAGACCAAGTCAAAATATCCTGAACAACATGAAACAAAAAAGTGAGGATATTTCCCCCTCCTTTTTCTTTTTTCTTTTTCTAAATCTATTTACTGGAAATTGTCATGGCAATACCCTAGATTTCTCAGAAAGTTGGATCCTGTTTAGCAAGTCATTTTATTTCTCCATCTCTTAACTTGTCTCCGTTCTCAGCCATAATGATAATTCTTTATGTGACTGTCAGCCGTTCACATTGTGACAGCTTAAATTAATGTTTT
This sequence comes from Podarcis erhardii, assembly GCF_964252035.2. NCBI lineage: Eukaryota > Metazoa > Chordata > Lepidosauria > Squamata > Lacertidae > Podarcis > Podarcis erhardii. The sequence goes on from NC_138504.1 coordinate 17,353,481, forward strand.
GAATTTTTTTTATCCATTGCAAGAACACAACAAAGGAGACAACTGCCAGGAATGGGACAGAAGCTGTGGGAATGTAAAGCAGACATTGCACACCAAAAAGTCAGAAGGAATAACTTCCCCCTTTCTTTAATTACGTTGTTAATAAGTTTTTGCCATATCTAATCCTTCTGTATCTTCCTCCTCCTCTTCTTCTTCTTCTTCTTCTTCTTCTTCTTCTTCTTCTTCTTCTTCTTCTTCTTCTTCTTCTTCTTCCACTTCACTTGCCACTGAAGCTGCATCAGGAAAACATTACATTTCCTGGAGGGAACCAGCAGCACAACTGGGACTATTTAGTCCAACTGGGTCAGGAAAGTTCAATACCAAACTCAGCTGATTTAGTCTTTAGCATTACACAAGCAAAGGAGCAAAAGCTTTGGGGGATTAACTTGCTTTCACAATTAAATTATAACAGCTCTTGTTCATAGTGGAAACTCTTTCTCAAAAGTTAATGTATGTTCATCTCGTCTGTTGGATGCATAATAACAGCTCCGATGTTTGACAAGGGTGCACAAATAATTTTCTTTCTTTTTTTCCCCAGCAGGACTGGCCTTATTATTAGCCAAGAGTGGGAAACTTTTTCAGCTCAAAGGCCACATTTGCTGGTGGGGACCACTTGCCAGTCAAGAGCAAAAGAGCATAAAATGTGTACTTCACCTATGTACAATAAGCTAGTTCCTACACAGACTTACACATCCCACTCTATCATCCATCCAGGTAACCAAGGACACATTCCACCCAAGCAAAAACACTCAAGGAGGTTTCAAAGCAAGACTTGCATTGTGCATGGCTTGAGGAGGGTCCTGTGGGCCAGAGGGATGAGTTTCCCTATTCCTGTAGAGCAGTGTTTGTCAAACTTGGGCCTCTAGCTGTTTTTGGACTACAACTCCCCATCATCCCTAACTAGCGGGACCAGAGGTCAGGGAACTGTTGCTGTAGAGCAAGTGGACTACAGTAGCATCCCCTGCCAATTTCTCCTGAAGCTGATCCATTTCTCTCCGTTGCTGCATAGCCCTAACAGCATAATGGAACCTCCATGTTCACAGTCATTACTCCTATAAATATCAGAACCTATTGCTTATGAGATTCCAGCAAGCATCTAGCTTGGTGCTGTGAGAAGTGGAATGCTAGATCATAGGTGGTTATCTTCAACCTGCAGGCCTAACCCAGTTTGGCCTGTTAAAATGTTTCCCCCAAAAAACTATGCCCACTTGCCCCACATCTAACATCATGTGTGACATCAGTTGTGGGACGAGTAAGGGTGTGACTACAAAGGACCTTAAAGAAATCTCATAATTGTTCATTTGTAAGCAGGACTTGGGTGCCCTGCTCGGCATAGTTCATAGCTTCTCTGAGTTATTCAAACCCCATCGCCACGGCAAGACAGTGATTCATGAAGGGGCAGTGAATTATGGTGCTGGAGGAGACTCTTGAGAGTCCCATGGACTGCAAGAAGATCAGACCTATCCATTCTGAAGGAAATTAGCCCCGAGTGCTCACTGGAAGGACAGATCCTAAAGCTGAGGCTCCAATACTTTGGCCACCTCATGAGCAGAGAAGACTCCCTGGAAAAGACCCTGATGTTGGGAAAGATGGAGGGCACAAGGAGAAGGGGACGACAGAGGACGAGATGGTTGGACAGTGTTCTCGAAGCTACCAGCAGGAGTTTGACCAAACTGCGGGAGGCAGTGGAAGACAGGAGTGCCTGGCGTACTCTGGTCCATGGGGTCACGAAGAGTCGGACATGACTAAATGACTAAACAACAACAACAACAACAAGCAGGACTTGCTGACAGTGTTGTGGATCGACAACACCAAGGGGTTCTCAATCAATGTAAACCAGTGGTATAGCATGAGAGAGGGAGTGGGGCCATGGCCCAGGGAGCAGAATTCTGAGGGGTTGCTGCGGCTCCAGTGCTGCTGGGACACTGCCAAGCCCACCAAGGAGTGCCAGTCACTGCTCCCACCGGGAGCTTGCCAAGCTGAGAGGGCCAACATTGTGACTGGCAGGTGGCCTCCATGAGGAGCAGCCACTGCAGGGGTCTGTTGCCTTCCACCTGTTGCCTTCCACATGGCACCCACAGTGAGGTTAGGGGATGCAATCCTACCTTGCCCTGGGCTCTGGCAATGCATGTTACACCACTGGTAGAAACTGACATTGCTGCCAAAATTTGTAACTCCTCATGCTACTTTTCATGCTCACCTCCCCTATGAAATTTTTTTTTGGGGGGGCAGGTGATGCAGACATGGAGGAAGTTGAGAAGGAGAGATAGGCTGCCAGCAGTTTGTGGTTTCAGGACACTAGAAGCAGAGGCTACCGACTGAAACCAGTAGTTGTGAGTCATTGTAGAACTGGGGACGGGAGGGGGGGGAGAACCCCTCTCTATTTACATTGGTCTTTTTCTCTTTTTTGCCTGTATTTACCAGTCCCAATCTGATTTGATCTTGGGGAGCTAATCTACCATTACCCTTAACCCCACTGGATCTTCTGATGTTTACCCCTAGGGTAGGCATGACCAACATGTCTATCCCCAAAGTGATCACAGGGACTTGGTTTAAGTTGTTAAAAAGGTAGCAAGTGATTCTTATGGGAAGAGGAATGTTGTGTAAGGTTTAGAGGGCTTGTTTTTCAGCCTCCCAACTATTTTTCTGCAAAGGGATCATCATGTTGACCCTCTCCTGCCCCTGCTGAGTCACAAATGGCCATCCTCTGTTGCCTGCATGCTGGCTGGTAAAGTTCGGAAATAAAGTATGGCTTGCAAAATCAGAGAAACTGTGCATCTGTGTTTACTTTGCAGAATTTATACAATACCTATTTGGCGCTGTGGGGATTGAAATAAAATCATTGCAGAATTCAGAAAATGATGTTGCAAAGCAAACATAGTCCTGGAAGTGGCCCCCTCTCCATCAGTATCGGAGAATGGTTATTATACCAGGGTATGCCTGGCAAAACCAGGGGTATGATAAGCTATTCAAGGTCATTGTCACTGAAAATAGCTGGGAGAATTATCTAAAATGCTTTTCTCTTCTCTCTCTCTCTCTTCTTTCAGGCAGTGTTAAGATCATCTGGATTTCATCACAAGCTCGCTGCATGAATATGCCTAATAATATTGTGCACTGATTGTTTATTGTTCCTTCTTATTGCCTTTCATCTCCCTTAACAACTGTATGAACATTGTGCCTGGAGCCTTGAATATGGATACTAATGGGACTTAATGAGTGTTTACAGAACAAAAGATTCCCTTTACATAGTAGGATGTGAAAGTTAGGAGGGCAGGCGAACACACCGCCAGTTCACTGTGTTCCTATGCACTGCCAAATGAGGCCCTGGGTTTTTCCTAGGCAGGCAGACTTTCATTAGCTAAGGAAAAAAAATTAATAAAATCAACTAAATATAAAGTGCCCGCTATTCTTCCCTGACCTGATTACCCTGGCTTTTCTGATGGTTAGGCAGCCTGGCCCTGAATTAAATGATGGACTTGTACAGTGGGGGTTTTTTATTTTTTAATGTCATTTCCCCCTCTTACGTAAAATGATATTGAAAGGGGTAAGCTCAATTGCCAATTATGTAGATTCTGTGAAATTTCTCCTATCCCCTTTTGGATAAAACTGTGCGGTGGGAAGGAGGGGTGGTGGTAATTATGATTCCAGCAAATAAGGGAGCTGAACAAAAGAGGAAAATGAAAGTGTTATGCACAGGCAGTGGATGGATCCATTTGAAAGAAAGAAGCCAAGCAAATCTGACAAGATGGCAGTCAGCTGATTACTACCTCCAAAAGCATCAGGCAGCTTTACCCTGTGCAGGGCAGAGAACTATAATTAAAAGCAGCGTGGAGGGGGGAAGAATGTCAAATAATCTGAATTCCTGTTACCTTTCACCATTTATTATTTTTCAGATGTCTTCATTCACTTAGTAAAATTGCTGTTATTTTTTTATTGTTTAAAAAAACCAAGGCTGGACAACTGTACTGCATTTGACATGGGGTTGCCCATCAAAATGACTGGCAACAGAAAACTCTGTTGGTCACTGGAGGCACATTTCTGGGGTGCTTTTCTGGGCATCAGTCATTTTAAAGTCTTCTTTCTGGAAAATAACTAAAATAATAATAATAATAATAATAATAATAATAATAATAATAATTATTATTATTATTATTATTATTATACCAGAGCAGTCCCTGGCAACACAACTTGTAGGAGACTCCTTCTAATTACAGTGGTACCTCAGGTTACATATGCTTCAGGTTACATACGCTTCAAGTTACAGACTCCGCTAACCCAGAAATATTGATTCAGGTTAAGAACTTTGCTTCAGGATGAGAACAGAAATTGTGCTCCGGCGGCATGGCGGCAGCAGGAGGCCCCATTAGCTAAAGTGGTGTTTCAGGTTAAGAACAGTTTCAGGTTAAGAACGGACCCCCGGAACGAATTAAGTACTTAACCCGAGGTACCACTGTAGCATGTTATCCATCTTCAGCCCCACTGGATGGAATAGGCTTTAAACTGATGGCATTTCCATATGGTCACTATTTTGGGGTGGGATTCAGTCCCATACCAGCCAGTTTAGGCCGAGCAATTAAACCTGGTTTGATGCTCTTGTGCGGCAAACCTGCTTCCCCCAAATAGGAAAGTGGTGGGACCAATCATCTGGGAAGTATGGGACAACAACTGCTTGACGCAATGCCATGTAACCTTCCCACAAACACTACCCTGGGGGCAAGGATTTATTCTGAAGCTGTACCATTGGCAACTTGCATCCACAGGCAGCAGTGTGGAAAGAATCCCAGGATAAGTTCTATGCCATCACCCAATAAAATGCAGTACTGTGTGTGAACTCTCTAACCCATGTGGTGCTTGATATTTCCTGTTGCAGGGAATCCCAATCTTTTATCAAGGTGATGGGACTGGTAGTCTCCCATCCCAGCACTGTGTAGATCCAAATCTAGCTTAGGGCTTATCCACGCTTAACCTTTTGCTCTGCACTTTCCAGGTACGGATCTGTGCTTTAAAGCTCTGTGTCAGAAGGCTCTTCCCTGCACCCCTTTGGCGCTCTCCCTGCGAAAACCCATTCTTTAAAGCTGAACATCGGAGCCAACTCCTAGGCACCGAGGTCCCTTCACTCCCCCACCAATAAACTATTTGACAGGCATTGCCATTCAAATGGTGTGTGGGTGTGTGCAAGCGCGCCACATCTTGTGATTGATTATGTGGGTTGCAGCTTACCTAGTCCCTCCAATATTTTATTCAAGTTGGCACCACTGAAGCTGAAGCAAAACAAATGGAAATTTGGGTTTTCTGCAGATTGCCATTTGCACTGATTCAGCTTTAAAGAGCAGGTTTTTGTGGAAAAAGCTCTGGAGCAAAAGTTTAATATGTATATAAAAGACACTCAGACATGGAGATTTAAAGCACAGACTGTATTTGGGATGTGCAGAGGAGAGGTAAGCATTTTGTTTCAGCATAGTGGTTACCACATAGACCTTCGGGCCATAATCCTAGGATCAAAAGCAGTAACCACAGTGTAAAGTTATTACAAATCAGACCTAATCTCCAGGCTGATTGTGTTTGCATCTATAAAGCATCTTTAAAAGTGAAAGCTATCATTTGATTCTGCTAGCCTATGAGACCCAGTTAATAAAGCACTCTGATTAATTGATGCCAAGATACTCATCTTCACTGCATTTTCCTCTACGGTGGTTGAAACATTTAAGTACCAAATAGGAAAATAGATATTAAATCTTCCTCCAATTAATTTGCAGGAGAGGAGTGATTATATTTACTTGGCTGCAGACAGCCCAATCCACAAACCAGCTATGGCTGCTTCTCATGCCACTACTTGGACTTGTTCTGTGAAAGGTACATTTGCATTATTTGTATTTGACATCTTTATTATATGCAGAAGCGAGCCTATATCCTTTCAAGGGATTCTTTCAAGAGCCAGTGTGGGACAGTAATCCAGGTTCATATGCTGCCTTTAAGAGGCAAGGTCTTTCCCAAAGCAGTTCTCAATTAAAATCATGGTTAAAATCAAGGTTCTCCTCCCCTGCAATACAGCAACAACATACACATTCTACAATTCAAAACTACCTGTCCCGTTTGGATAATTGCTGTCAGATACCATCTGCATGTAAAAACAGCCTGTATTTTTTAACAAGACTACTCTGTGGTGCAATATGACCACCTTAGCCACTTCTGCTCCATGAACTTTGATGTACCTACACTTTCTGCAGTTAAAAAAAAAGCTACAGTACCAATGGAAATATCTACACACTCCTAACATCCTTAGCAGTGGGTTTTGTCTACATGATGTTTCCCAGTTTAGGAGGATATGGGACGTAATTCATTCTGGGGCATGTTTTAAGTTTGAGGAGTGGTTTTCAAGGAGTGTCAGATTTTCAAGGAGAAGAATGATCATCAAGAAAAATCTGAACAGGAAAAGGCAATGACAGGGAATATGGAGAGCAATTCCAGTTGCATGGGACTATTGAAGACTTGGTTGCTGTCAAGAAATTTATGTCTCCAGCCAATATTGCTTCTCATTAAGCATGGAAGTTTCACTTTTATTGCAATTCATCATGACGCAGGGATGTTTCAGAGTGTGCATTAGTGACCTTGGCACACAAGCTCATATATCCCAACTGCTGTTCATAACCCCTTGAGCACTTGTAGAAGGAACAAAGGGGGTTCCACAATGCTTGAGAGAGAGGCTTGATACTATTGTGTGTGTTTTTTAAAAAAAGATGTGTAATATTATGGTTCTTCTACCTCCAGATACTGGCCTCTGTGGCCAGCCTACATTTCTGTGAGCCATTTTGAAATTTATCATGGTACCAGTGTGGCATAGTGATTACAGTGCTGGACTAGATCTTGGGAGACAAAGGTTCAAATACCTACTCAGCCATAAAGTTCATTGTGTGATCTTAGCATAGTCAGTCTTAAAACTAACCTACCTCACATGGTTCTTGTGAGGATAAACTGAGGGATGGGGTGGTGCACACCACCTTGAGCTCCTTGGAGGATATAAAAAGGTAGGACATAAATGTAATAATAAACAAATAAAATTTATCCCAGTGAGCCTGCTGGGCAGTCGCACATAAAAGTCAAACATAAAACAAAGGTGGTGAGGAAAGGAAGCACCTGAAAAGAGGCACCATTCAGCTCTTGAGAGGTAACTCATGTATGACAGCTCTGTGAGTCAAAGGAGAAGAGCCGTATCGGTAGAGCAGCTGCTTTGACTGCAGAAGATCCCTTCTTCAATCCCAGCATATCCAAGAAGGGCTGGGATTGTCTGAAACTCTGGAGAGCCACTGCAAAGAATTCAAGACAATACTTAGCTAGCTGGACCAAAGTCTGACTTGGAATAAGGAAGCTTCCTAGGAGCGCCTGATGCAACTCCTCCACTTCCCTTAGAATCCTTACTGTTTTTAACCCGTGGGTGCTTCTGCCTGCAAGGCATATTGTGAGTTGTTACAAGCTGCCCTGTAAAGATTTAATTTGGAACAAGTCAGCACCGGAGATGGAGGCATCACATCAGTAAATAGCACACAAATAGCATCACTAGGATTCATGAACAGGGAAGCATAGGGACATAATGAAGGTTTCTTTTAACAAGGTCAGACTATTGGTCCATCAAGCTCAGTACTGTCTACACTGACTGGCAGTGGTTCTCCAGGATTTCAGATAGCAGTACCTCCCAGCCCTCCCTGGAGATGCCAGGGATTGAACCTGGGACTTTCTGCATGCAAAGCACATGTTCTGCCACTGAGCTAGGGGCCTTCCCCCAAACTAATAATGTGATGACTTTGGCTTGTTGAATAAAAAAAAAAATACAGCCAGAAATGAGAAAGTCACTATGGGACATTTCTCTCTAGTTGGGAAGGGATTTGAAAATAACAAAAGAACAGTCATTTCCTAGCATCACCATCTGGAACTGGCCTTCTAGATAGGGGTGCCACCATTGGAGCACCATGTCCCAAATCCCAACAAGAAAAAATATTGTGATTGATGATATAAAGCCAGGGATAAGTCCCAGAGAACCTCCATCCTTCTCCCTGGACAGGCCATCTCATATTTTACTCGTTGGCACAGTGTAATATGAGCACATCATCTATTTATGAGAACAACTGTTTATCCAGCCTTAACTCTTCAAAACCAATTTTTAATCAAGCCCCGGATCAGATTGTGTTTAAGTGCTCTTGCAAAACGGGGTGGGGGGTGTTGCCAAAGAAGCACAAAGGATGATATCAGTAAGAAGTCAAATACTTCTTTGGAGAGGGTAGGATGGATTGCTTGTGCCAGGAAGTAGAGGATCTTCACAGGCAATTAGAGTCAAAAATCATAACTTTAGACAACTTTAACGTTTACAGCTGGGAAGACTTAAAAGCTATTTTCTCTCTAATCTTCCCCTGACAATCAATGAATAGAACAGTAAATGTTATTAGACTAATTTACTGTTCATCAGGAATGAGAAATGAATAGAATAATTTGCTATTCACAGATCTTATGGTGTGACATGGGTACAGATTTACTAAAAAAAAACAAAAAACCAGGACTGGATCTTCTAAAGTTCCACAGCCGTGTGATCCAAACTTTCTTCTGTTCCAGCCTAGGCTAGTTCAGACAAAGTTAGCTTGTTATTGGTATGTTGTTGTTATTATTTTAATTTTTATTCCACCTTTCCCCCAGAACCAAAAGTCAAGGCACCTCATAAAATATACATAGCTAAAATCATATAAAAGGCTGTTGTTTTAAAACTTAAAACAATGTGAAAACCAAAGTCTGGGGGAAGCCACCAAGAAAGTCTTCTCCTGCATCCCCAGTTGACATGCCTGTGAGTGTGGCAGGACTGAGTGAAGGGTCATGACTCCACACACCATCTTTATTAGCCCAGAGACCTAAATGTGCACCTCCACATTTATATTAGCAAATGCAAATGTTTCACTAATTTGTGTCACATGAGTGTGTGCGTGCGCTCATGTGCATGTGCCCCTCCCCCCATCTTTAAAATAACTACTGCTGCCTTTATTCCCATATCCCAGCTGTTTGGTAGTAGTACTACCAATTTATTTAGTTTTTCAGAGCTGAATTGTACAGTGATATTGGAGGACATCCCAAATATGTCCTGGGATGAGGCAGTGGAAGGGCTGCTCCAGTGTCTTGTCTCAGTAATGGACTGGATGAGAGCCAACAAACTGAAACTCAATCCTCTACGGTGGCTCCCCTTCTGTGGAATGCTCTCCCCAGGGAAGTTCACCTGGCACCTTCATTATATACCTTTAGGCACCAGGCAGAAACATTATTTTTTAACCAGGCCTTTGGTTCATTTGATTGACATCCTATGAGCTTTTAAAATGTGTGGGGGGGGGTATTGGGTTGTTTTATTTTGATTATATATTTTGTGGTTTTATATTTTGATTTTGTTCTGTGAAGTGCCCTGAGACCTCCAAGTCAATTATTATTAATAATAATAGAAGTAGAAGTACAGTCATATCTCATGTTACGTCCGCTTCATGTTACGTTCTTTCAGGTTATGTCCCGCGACAACCCAGAAGTACCGGAAAGGGTTACTTCCGGGTTTTGCTACTCGCGCATGCGCAGAAGCACAAAATGACGTCACGTGCATGCGCAGAAGCGGCAAATTGCAACCCGTGCATGCGCAGATGCACCGCTGCAGGTTGCACTCTTTTCATGTTGTGAACGGGCCTCCAGAACGGATCCCATTCACAACCAGAGGTACCACTGTAGAAGTAGAAGTAGGAGAAGAGGAGGAGGAGGAGGAGGAGGAGGAATTTCCCAGAGAGATGGGACTGTTCCCATCTCCACATAGCGGTCCCCAGTAAACAGAAAAGCAGCCTCTGCCTGAACGTTCCCATGAAGTCACGGTTGCTACTCTCACTGATGTGTGCTATTTCTGAACTGAAGCATAAGGTTTATTGTCCCTACTGTTCTACTCTTCAAGAAGGCATGGGGAGAAAGGTTGACGGCGGTGTTCAGTGCAGACAGCATCAAATTACTTTTTTTGGGGGGAGGGGTGTTGTTTTTTTAAAAAATAAACGACTGTCAAACCAGGTGGTAAGATTTCAGCATTCCAAGGTCCTTCTTTCTGGATAAGACCACTTTCTTTTATTCTCAGAGATAAAAATACAAAGCAGAGGCACACATACAACACACCACTCCCTAGATTTTACAACATAAAGCAGGAGAAATATGTAAAACCAGAGCAATATCAGCATAAGGATGAATACATATAAGAATTATTCTAATTACGTGTGAGTCTGAAATACAAAGAGTGTCATGTAGGCAACGACGATGACAAAATCATTAGAGGATGGAGGCAGAGGATTTCAAATTGTGGCTGTTAATGATATTTCAAATACACACAAAAAATGGTTTTGTATTTTACATGGTGAACAACTCCTGCAGATCTCCCTATAAAGTATATGAAAGGAATTTGGTAAGCACACACATATCTTTACCAGCCGAATGCCTAAGCCGAATCATATATTTTTTCTGTTATTTAATTCTATTAATTAATTAATTAATTGGCATACCACCCTTTATTTGAAGCTCACAGGGTGTCGCAACATAAAAATACAAAACGAGAACACAAAATACTTAATAAAACAAAAACAAATCAATAAACCACAAAACACATTTAAAGACCATAGAATGTTAATCAACCGAAGTCCTAATTTTAGAGAAGCATTTTCTCTCGACACCTAACGATATGTGATTAAGGCGCCAGGAATTCCACAAGTGGGGAACCATGCAGAAATGGTTCGTTCTTGTGTTGCCACCCTGCAGACCTCTCATGGAGGAAGCTCTAGTGGTGCCACAGCATGGGACTCTGAATCTCAAGTTCATGGGCTGGAGCCCCACCCTAAGCAAAAGATTCCTGCATTGCAGGGGGTTGGACTAGATGACCCTTCTGGTCCCTTCCAACTCTACAATTCTATGATTCCAAGGGCCTTGGATTATGATTGCAGAGTCTGGGTAGGTTGATATGGGGAAAGGCGGCCCTTGAGCTATTGCAGTCCTGAGCTTTATAGGTCAAAGCCAGCACTGAATTGAGCCCAGAAACTACCTTATTTTTCACTCTATAAGACACATTTTTTTCTCCTAAAAAGTAAGGGGAAATGTCTGTGTGTCTTATGGAGCGAATGTGTGGTCGATTGCTGGCTCCCTTTCCAGCCCCACCCTCTTGCCCAGGCCTCCATTGTTGAATATTCTGCAGATAGAGGCTGTTTGTTTCCCCAGCAACATGTGACTGGCTGATTAGATTATCTGTCTGGAAACTGTAGATAATCCTAAAGAAGCTGATCCTTAAAAAATGGGGCTTTCTCCCTTTGCAAAAGAAGCTGCACAACTTTGAGCTGATCCTCAAAAAACCGGGGCTTTTCCCCTTTCCTTCTCTAAAAGCTAGGTGCGCCTTATGGTCAGGTTCATCTTATGGAGCGAAAAATACGGTGCTTGGTAGCCAGTTCAGTCAGACCAGGATCAGTGTAATATGCTCAAACCGTCTTGCACAAGTCAGCAGCCTGGCTGGTGAATTCTACACAAGCTGAAACTTCTGAACTGTCTTCAGAGGCAGCCCAGTGTATAGCACATTACAGGAATCTAACCTAGAGGTTACCAAAGCATAGACAACAGAAGTTAGGTTATCATGTATTGAATCTCATGTTTACCTGGAGCAATGTAACAAGTCTCCAAGCTCCATTTCCTAGGCATCCCAGCTTCATTTTGTTTGAGTTCATTTTATTTATAAGTACCAGCCTTTCTTTTACTGAGATTATACAGCTGCCTGCTTGCACAGCTCCTCCAAATTAATATCCATAATGGGCTGGCAAATGAAACCTTTAAACAATTAGGCACACTCCAGAATACCTGGTGTGCCCCATGTGGGCAGCAAAATGCAGAGCTTTGCATCTTCTTCCACCCCTCCAGGTGGCATATCTTAACAACAACAGCAAAAGACACATCTGTAAGTTGTGTGTGCACGTGCCCACACACATTTGTGCTGCGCATTGATTTGCTAGGCACAAACTGTCACCAAAATGCAGTCTTTTACTCTTACTCTAGTCTCCCACTCTATTTATAAGTGTAAAGCAAGAATGCATCATTTCAGTTCTTTCATTAATTAGCATGAATCCAAGCAGGCTTTGTGGGCAAATAGTGTTTTTTTGATCAATAACAAACATCAAACAGCCATTGAACAAGGCTATGTGGAAGCACAGTTTTCGTTTTTTTCTCTCTGGCCTCATTTGCAAATAACTTTAAACCACTGTGGTGTAAAAGTGAATGTGCAACATCCCGGTGCATGTTTCTGAAATTCCAAGTGCTTCACTCCTCCCCTGCTCCTGCTGTCACCACACTGCCAAGAAACAAGCCTTGGACTGGCTCAGCATTAATGTTTTAACCCAGGCTCATGGTTTGTTTGTTTCCAAACAAACCACCAGCTGTAACTAGGGATCAGCAAATCTGTCAATTCTGCTTTCTCTCTGTTTTAAGTCCTCATCAGCTTTTCATTCTGAATTTCTCCGTAATGCACAGATATACATGGAGTTTTGCCTGATATAAACACATTTGTGCAAAGCAATATTCTCCAATATACAATACTGGACTTTTCTATGATATTTTCATTAATATGGGGCATTTGTATGCATACTTAACCCTATCAGAGAACTGCATTGCAAAATTTGGAGAAGTGGGAATCCTGAACGATGCCAGTGCTTCAGTTCATATATTGTTTCAGAAAGTACAAATTAGGTGGGTTTGCCTTTAAATGTGAACTGGATCAAATTTGTGCGCCACTGCCGCCTCCCACCCACCCACTCACCCACCACGCATTCCCAGCTGAGACTGACACTGCTATGAAATGTTTGAAAAACACAGGTTTAAAGGTCTGTGTTTATTGTCTGGAGAAATCAATAGTGACTAAAGGATGACTGTAAAAAGTTCCTGTACAGTGACAGAGATAGATCCTTTGCTATCTCTGGATCCCCAAAATGTGAAGATTCTTTATCACCCAAAGTTCTTCCTTGCTTTTGTGCTGTGCTGTGAAGTGTGAATTTTGGAGGATGACTGTGTTTTGGTATACAGAATGTTTCAGAAAGCGTGAATTAGGTAGGTTCTCCTTTAAATATGACCTGGGTTGAATTTTTCTCCCATCTTTAGTGGTAACCATTATTTGTTCTTGACTCATGGTTTGGTTTGGGGAAAACAAGTAATGAGCTCAGGTTCAGATGTAATGCTAAGCCAGTCAGGAAGTAAATTACCTCGGTAGTTAGGAGTGCCCATTGCCAGCTGGTTTGCTCACTTTGGCCCATTTTTGGACAGTGTTGATTTGGCTACTTTACTCCATACCCTGATCATCTCCAGATTGGACCACTACATTTTGTTCTATGTGGGGCTGCCCTTGAAGACCATTTGGAAACTTCTACTGGTTCAAAATGAAGTGGTCAGATTTCTGTCTTGGGTTCCACATCTGCCCTCCCCCCAGGGCCTTAGTTTCATCATCCCTGCTCTATCATTGACTATTATTATACATTTTTGGTAATGGGGTGTTGTGAATGGAAAACAAGTGCCAGATTGACTTGGCTTTATTTATTTTATAGGTGTGATACCTTTTCAACACATATGGAGCTCCACCTCCTACCGAAAGTTCAATCATTCATTTTAGTAGAAGAAATGTTGCTTTTCCATCGTGTAAGCATGCTGCTAAGATATGAATGGTGCAAACCTACTCTTACCACCAGAACTATAAGGTGCAAGCTTCTTGGGGCAAGGAACTGACTCATATTTTCTGCTTATGTTACTTGGGAGAGCAATGTGTATGTTGCTTAGATCTCCTGCTTTCCTCTCCACACTCTACCTTAAACAAACAAGAGCACCATCCAGCTCATTGCTGATGTATAAATCTGCAACATCCATTAATTTAGCTTATAGCTGCAAAGCTGAGTTTCACCATATGGCTGATGGTGATCTTTTGGCAAGTAGTGAAATCTCCCCCGATAATGTGGAGCAAGCTCATCCCTTGCCAAACTGCACAAAACATTATGAGGCATAAAGAAACATCTCTGGGTCCACAGACCTTTTTGGTAGGGAGAAACAGGGGGCATTTCTCTAGTACTTTGAGGCTGCAGCACGTTGACAAAACAAAGCGGGAACAGAGTGATAATTGAACAATTAGCAGGCACCGTAATAAAAGAGTGCGTAATTAAAATGAAGAGCGCATAATTAAAATAACCGAGCCACAAGGAAAAAAAAAGTGCAATGGTGTACAAGAAACAAAAGCGCAGATACGTAGAAAACCGTTCCCAAAACTGAAACGGAATGGCCTGGTTTTCAAAAGGAAATGCTCACGAGTTGCAAGGCTGGTTAAAAAAAAAAAGTGTTATAAAACAGGAAGGCAATAATGAATTGCCAAAAAGGCACCATAAAAGAGGCGAATTTCAACAGCAAGGTTTTACAAGAACTAGCTCCTGCTTCCTGGTGGTGATGGGCACATTAGGAGTCTATAGAATGAAAAAGAATGACAAGCGGATCAATAAATGAATAGCTGCACTAAGCCATCTGCGTGCCAAGATTGCCCCAATCAAAACTAGATGTGGTGCTGATCAAATGTTTACCACTGATCACAGCTTCCCAGTATCCAAGGCCAGCAACAGCACCCCTCATTGATAGGCAGCTGCCAGGAATGGACACGGACCAGAAATAGAGAAATCTGCTGGTCCCTTTTTCTGACTTCTTGGAGCTCAAAGACTCAATAGGCAGGACTGTTGTGTAATGCAAGGTAACAGTGAGCATGTAGACTGGGTTGTTTGTTTCACAAAATTTCTATGGTGCTTGACAGAGGAAAAACAAACAAACCCACCCATGGTTCTGCCAGAGAGCCACGTTTCTTTCAAAACAAATTTTCTGGGGGCTACATCCCAGTGGTGGGTAAGGCCAGAGGCAAAACTGGAAAAGAACAATGTATGTGAAGTTTACCTTTGTACAATAGGCTAGTTTCTACAAACGCACACACCGTTCTCTCTCTTCTGTACACACACCTCTCTTCTCCATCCAGGCAAAGAAGAGATTGAGGACACATCCAGCCAGGGAAAAGCACTCAAGGAGGGTGTGAAGCAAGCTATTCTGAGGGGTGTGACCTGGAGAGAGATGGTATGGCTGAGGAGGTTCTGCAGCCTGGAGAAAGACTCCCAAGGGCCAGACAGAAAGCTGCTTTTGGACCCCGCTTCTGAGGTTCCCCATTCCTTATGTAAACACTATATTCTGCACAATGTTTAGACTTTTTAAATGCTTCTTTTGTTCATTAAAAATATTTAGCATGGTTTTTTTAAAAGATAAAAGAAGAAATGGACCAGAATCCCCAGTGAGCATGGTGGGGAGAGAGTGTGTGCGGGGGGGGGGGGGACGGGGACACAATTGCAATCAGCCACTGAATTTCCTCTTCTTTAAAAACATACTTTTAAAAGATTTGTTAGACCAATTTTGCATTGAGAGTGACTTGCATAGGATTAGCTTTTGAAAACACACAGTTATCGTGTTTGGTTTTTTAAAAAAAATAAAAAATGGGGCTATATTTTGTGTAGCGCTGATGGGCATATTTGTACAACAAGCTAATGTCCTGTTTATTTTCCAGGGCCATCCATCACCTAAAGTGCAAGGTTGTGCGTTGAAAGACCAAGACTTATGTGCAAGCCTTTGCCCCTAAATCAGAGCAATAAAAAAGCGAGCTTCACACTGTTGCAGGCACCATATGCAGATGAAAGATGTCACCTTGTCGGGAATGCTTTACAGCACAGCGTAGAAGCAAGGAAAAGCTTTGGGTAATAAATATATATATCTTCACATTTTGGGGATCCAGAGATAGCAAAAGAGGAATCTTAGCTCTGCAAGATACAAGAACTTTTTACAATCATCCTATAGTCACTGTTGATTTCTCCAGACAATGAACACAGACCTTTAAACCAGTGCTTTTTAAACTTTTCACAGTAGGGTCAACCTCTGCTAGGAATCAGGGAGAAATTCGATCCAGCTCACATTTAAAGGCAAATCTACCTAATTTATACTTTCTAAAGCAATACGTGAACTGAAAACATCCTTGAAAACTGCTGCCTCTCCTAATTTTTCAACGCAGTTCTCCAGCTAAGCAATGTGTACAAAGATGCATATATTAGGGTACATTGTTCTTAAAAATGCACGCATTTGTGAAAATAGGAGGAATTGCTTTGCAAAAATTCACACTAAAATGCAGACAAATTTTCAAAAACACTTTTTAATATTAATAATAATAATAATCACAAACTGATATGGGACTATGGAAATTGAAGTTAAAGATGGGTAAAATCAGAAGCAGAGAGAAACAGAAATAAACAGATTAGACGATCCTTAGTCTCAACACCCAGCATCCTCAGGTTGCCAGTCTCCCACTAGCACAGCAGGACCCACTGCTGACAAATGCCCTGGGACCTCCTATTTTAACAAATATATATCTGGTCTGGCACTGTCTGAAGCACATTGGAATGTTAAGGACATGCAAAATAAAGTACTTCACACAGCACATAGTTAAACCATGGAACTCCCTCCCACAGCAGGAAGCGATGGCCACCAACTTGGATGGATTTAAAAGAGGATTAGGCAAATTCATCGAGGATAAGGTTACCGAGGGCTACTAACTCTCAGAACCATTGTCATAGGTTTGTGAGTGCTAATTGCCTGGGCTCAGTGAACACTAAAATTTAATTAGAGCCTGTATGTAAAAACAGGATGTCAGACTTGTTTGCCTTAAGATGTATACTTTTGTTGTTGTTGTTTAGTCGTATCCGACTCTTCGTGACCCCATGGACCAGAGCACGCCAGGCCTCCTGTCTTCCACTGCCTTCCGCAGTTTGGTCAAACTCATGCTGGTAGCTTCGAGAACACTGTCCAACCATCTCGTCCTCTGTCGTCCCCTTCTCCTTGTGCCCTCCATCTTTCCCAACATCAGGGTCTTTTCCAGGGAGTCTTCTCTTCTCTTGAGGTGGCCAAAGTATTGGAGCCTCAGCTTCAGGATCTGTCCTTCCAGTGAGCACTTAGGGCTGATTTCCTTCAGAATGGAGAGGTTTGTTCTTCTTGCAGTCCATGGGACTCTCAAGAGTCTCCTCCAGCACCATAATTCAAAAGCATCAATTCTTCAGCAATCAACCTTCTTTATGGTCCAGCTCTCACTTCCATACATTATTACTGGGAAAACTGTTAATTTTTATTGAAATAAATATATGAGAAGGCCACTTAAGTGTATGCTGAGTTGTATGCCAGACACCCCGAATCCCGTGGAACCATATATCATAGAGACACCACAGTCTCTACTGTGCCTCATTTCCAAAAGGAAATGCAGATCCTGGTCACCCCCCTGGAACCGCACACCACTCAGAGATTGGGGTGGCGTGTAACACTATTTTCTACATCCACTGTTGGGGGCAGTATGCTTCTGAATGCCACCTGCTGGAAACGACTGGAGGGAAGGGTGCTATGATGCTCCTGCTTAGGCTTGTGGCCTTCCCATAGGCATATGGTTCACCATTGGAAGAACAGGAATGAGCCATTGGCCTGAACCTGCAGGCTTGGATTGCTGCTTTATGCTTGCTACTGCTAAATCACCAAGACCCATTGTGTCAAAACTAAAGCAAGCCCTGGTTTAGAGGAACCCTGGCATTCTTTTAGCATTGAGAAGGACCGTAATAGTGGAATGATGTCCCTGAAATACAAGATATCCATTTACTACTGACTTTCTGCTGCACTGTGCAATTGCAATGAAATGTTGGTTTGTTGATGCCCAGCAGCTCTGGCCATCCAATAGATCAGTGTTCCCATAGGATGCTTCCAGGGATTGAATCTGGGACTTTCTGCATGCAAAGCAGGTGCCTTATATATCACAGAATCATAGAATTGTAGAGTTGGAAGGGACCCCAAGGGTCCAACCCCCTTGCAGTGCAGTAATACAGACCATCTAACAGCACTCCTCCGTTCCCTGAGTTCTTTGCCATGCACACATGCTCTGTGTCAGGTATGCAGGAGTTCCTCATTAAATACTTTGAAATGGAAAAGGTTCCTTGAAGCTAACTTGTTTGGAAGCTGCTCTCAGACAAGTTTCAGTCACAAAACATCAAATGTAGCAAAAATAAGAGAGATATACGCTGGGAATAAAGCAGCCCCCATGCAACAGGATGAGCAAAGCAAGTGTTTGTCCACTCCTTCTGAAATCACCGCCAGCTCCCAATGCGGTGCAATCCTATATATGTCTACTCAGATGTAGGTCCCACTGAGTTCAGTGGGACTTCATTTCAGGTAAAAAGGATTGCAGTATTAAATTTCTTCATTGTCGTGCTTTACAGAACATCTCTCGGCTTTCTCATACATTCCTTATTTTGCATTCACATCTTTTTATCAGCATCCTGGATGCTCTCCTTTGTACCTTCCTGCTCCCTCATCTCAACAGCATCTTTCTCGAATTGTGGTATCCAAAACTAAGCAAGCTCTCCACTGGAAAGGAGCCTCACTGAGATTGTTTACAAGTTTGCAAGAGCAAAGGGAATGCCTCATTCCCTCTGCATCAAAGCTCTACAGATGTGGGGGAAATTAAGCAACTTGAAAATGATTCTGTAGCAACTTGAAAATGATTCTGGAGGAAACAGATAATGGACTGGATTTCAGCTCATCAGTAATTGTGTATTTATTATTCGGCTGTTGCAAGGAAACGTCACTTTGTGTTGATTAAAGGCTTGCCATCTCTCCAGTAAATATTTTAAACAAAAACAGGTTTTGATCTCTGTTGCTGTTGGGTTGAGGAAAGAAGATTCCATTAGTGTTACTATAATTAAGTGAGCCTTCATGTCTCCATTATGCAGTGCTCTCAAATATGTTGCGTGCATCTTTGCAAGTCTGCTGCCCTCTGGCAGGTAGCAGGAACGGCGAGTACCCATTTTGAGAGCCAGCTTAATAACCTTGCATGGAAGATGCTGCTGCTTCCCTCCACACCCCAAACAACTCCTCGCTTGAATATAAAGTACGTGATTTTTTAAAAATGCAGCAACTTCCATGTAATCCATGTTTACGATGCAGATGCAAGACAAAAACATTTCAAATGTGTTTTTTCCCGAAGATGTGTTTTTGTGCATCAGTATGCTTGCTTCCTCCCCAACAATCTGGTAGTATTTATGAAAAGAAGTATCCCCTAGGGAATATTTCACCAAGGAGCTGCCCAAGATCCAGCTGTTAGAGAGTCAAGACTGAATCAGGGTTCATATGAAGAAGATGCATCTGAGTAAAGAAACTGATGTGACCAAAGGTATAAGTATTTTCTGAAATATACTGCAATTGCTTTGCAGTTTGTTCCTCAAAACAGAGTTACCAACTTTTCCCCAAACTTCATTCCTTTAACAGAAGTCACTTCTTCGGAAATTAACAAGCAATGTAAAGTTTGTTCGAATGCTGTGAAAAAGCTTCACCTGCTGGTTTCTGCAGATTGACCTGCTGCTACAGACATAAGATCATAGCAGAATGGCCTTTTTTGCTAGACCATTTTCTAGACTAGTTGGCAACCCTGCATAATTTATTGCAAAACATACAGTGGGTATACTAGTCTAAAACCACATAGAAGTCCACGTACATCAAATATTGGTGCAGATTGGTGCATCTATTGGTCAGATAGAATGGTCTTACAGAGGGGACTTAGCTCATGGATGGGGTAAATTTTTCAACCCAAGGGTCATATTACCTTCTGGACAACCACTGGAGTCAGGTGGGGACATGCCAGTGATGTAAGGGGCCTGGGGGCGAAAGTGAATGGAGCCATTATTATTATTATTATTTACTGATAACCTGATTTCCCACCTGACAGGACTCAAGAGAGCATACAAATAAAAACAAGAACCACCATAAATATAGACACCCACTACTGACATGCAGGTCTAGGAAGATTGTCCATAAAGGACTGCGGCCTTCAGTGAAATGGTTCCCGACCCCTGTGGTATATTCGCTGCCTCCTCTGCATACTGATCCAACTCCCAGATATAGCATGATCATTAATAAAGGGTACAGACATGGCACGATATCATTTGGGCAAGGGGTAATAGAACAGTGCTACATGTAGCCGTGTTTCACAGCTGTGGATCTAAGTTCTGTATATACATAAAGGTACTGAAATGGACAATAACTAATTTAAAAAGACTGGTTGCTGGTTTTTGTTTTATTATGTATTATGTGCTCTCGTTTTGCATTTTTATATTGTGAACTGCTCTGTGATGTTTGGATGAAGGGTGGTATACAAATTTAATTGTGTGTGTGTTTATGTATATGGAAGAATTGTGTTAGACTAGGTCAAATCTTCTATACCACTGGATTTTCCTCCCCATTATTCTTTTATTCTTTTTTATTTTTTTGAGCAGAACTCAAATGTATTTTAAAAGAAAACTTCAAAACATTGCTATAATGGAACCATAAGACTTAAAAGGTTTACAGCAATGCAAGCTAACAAAAACCATGATGGGATGGGAATGGTTGTTGAGCTAAAAGCATTGCCTGTGGGCTTGGCTGTAAATGGTTTGACTCAAACTTCAGCAAACGTAACCTTACACAGATGGGGATCTCCATAGGTTTCTTTACATGAGTAAACACTGACCCAAAGCTATGAAAACTTGATTGTATTTGGTATCTCCAAACTAGTCATTTTAAAAGAAGAAGAAGAACTCAGAAGGTAATCCGATGCACACAAAAATAACTTGGGGCCAGACTACCTATGGTACTACTGTACTTCATCCATTATCTTCCTGCTGGGCAAATGCTCTGTAGTAGCCTATAGTAAAAACTGGGCTTTTAGTGGAATTAGTTGCATATACTTGCACTGCATTGGGTTGGACTAGATGATCCTCGGGTTCCTTTCCAACTCTGTTTTTTTAAAGATTTTCCCCGTTTACAATTGGGATCCTCCTAAATTGAGGGTCCTGGTTGCGCTCGGGACCCTTAAGTCACCCCCAGAGTGTGTGTTGTTGCTAGGCATGGCCCAAGCCTTGTCTGTTGGGCCCCAGGATCGTGCTTAGCTGTTTGGGCCAATTGGGGCGAGTGGCGTGATCCTGGGGACCTATAAATATGGCAGCGCAACGGAGGTGGGGCACTTGCTTCGCGCTGCTGAACTGAGCTGACTAGCTTCCCAGCTAGCTTTTATAAGCCAGGATGGGCAAGGATCAAGGAGACAAGTGGTTGGTTTCACTCCTCCAAGCAGCCTGCCCACATGGTGGTTGCTTTTTGGAATCGGGGCCTGCTGAATGGCCCAGATCTTAGATGCAATCAGGTGAAGACCAGAGGCGTCAATAAGGTAGCCCAGGAACTCCACTTGTGGAATGGTGATCTGGCACTTTTCATTTTTCACCTTGAGCCCGGCCTCCTGGAACCTGGTCAGCATGGCGCGGATGCGCTCACACAGCTGCTGATTTGAGTCTGCGGATATCAACACATCATCGAAAGATGGTACCATGCCCGGAAGCCCCTGCAGGAAATGCTCCATGAGGCTTTGAAAAATGCCAGGAGCCACGCTCACCCCAAACTGTAGCCGGCGGCACCGGAACGCCCCTTGGTGGATGACAATCATCTGAGCTTTAGCAGTGGCAGCATCAATGGGCAGTTGTTGATAGACTTGGGCAAGGTCCAGTTTAGTGAAGACCTTGCCATCACCCAGGGAATGCAGCAGGTGGTGGACGACAGGAACCGGATAAGCGTGCTGCTGAAGCACCTTGTTGATCATGCACTTGTAGTCTGTGCATATTCTCACTGACCCGTCTGGCTTAACAGGCATGACAATGGGGGTTTCCCACTTGGTGTGGTCAATCGGCTCCAACACGCCTTGTGCAATCAGCTTGTCAAGTTGTTTGTCCACCTTAGCCTTGAGAGTGAAGGGAACCCGGTGTGACTTGCGGATCAAGGCTAAAGGAGATAGGCGTACCTGTGTATTGGCCCAAAGTGCCATTGAAAACCTCAGCAAAGTCTTTGATTAGGCCTTTGAACTTCAATACATGACAAGTTACATTTGTTGTGAGACCTTGGTGTTATATGCAGTGCAGGGTTGGGAAGAAAAGAGGGGGTGGGTCATGTTTCTATGTTTTAAAGAAAATTAGACAAGTTCCCGGCATCATGATGTTTAGGTGTTTACTGAAGACATTTAAGAACTCTTTCCCTGAGATATGACTATGGCTTTTTGTGTTTGATGGTACTCACCAGTACAAAGTATTATCATCTCAAGTTTGGGTTTGGGTTTATTTGTTTGGTTTGATTTGGTTTTAAGGGGGGCGTGTTTTTGTTTTTTTTGGGGGGGGGTTCTGCTGCCCACAGCAACCGTTTTATGTTGGCACCCACAATACTCTTATCAAGATATGAATACTGGCAAATCATGTTTTACACAAAACAACAACAACCCACAATTGTTTATGAATTATTAACTGATTATAATGTTTTTAGAATTTTTATTTTTTTCTTATTTTTAACTTGTGCACTATTCTGATGACCATGGGCTATCAAGCAGTTCGTAAATAATAGCATTTAAGCTCCAATGTACTACAAAGAGTACAATGCTGTGCATGTTTACTTGCTTACCTCCAAGTAAGCCTGCTCAGGACTGTACTTGTCCAGGTGCACTAGAACTTGCTCCATACTCAGTATGTTTAGGATTGCAGCCCAAACCTCTTGCCAAGGATCACTTTTTTCCAATGTTTCACAGTTTTTAATTGTAATAAGTTTTTTACCCATTTTATTTATATCTTTGAGTTTCATACTGAAAATCAACCTGGGAATGCATTAGAAATAATATACATAAATCCATACAATACAATACAATACAATACAATACAATACAATACAATTATAACATGAATATAAAGGAGGGAAATATATTGTAGTGCTAATCCCATCATTTTCTTTATTAAAAATTGCATTTGGTTTATTACCCATTCATTAAAATCACCTTTGTTTTTATTACTGTCATTTTTGCATTTTTCCTTGACTTGTGGCTCTTAATTGCTGCTTCCTGACAGCCACCATGTTATTTTCCAAGAATGCCCCACGTGTTCCACTGGTTCAAGGCATTCTAGAGGTGTAATTGTAGCAAAATTGGTTGTATGGTAGGCATGTGGGGGCTAGCTGAGGGCAGGTGGGGCAGTGCCCCACTTACTCTAATTAGCTATTCTCCATTTGTAGCATTAGGCACTAGTCTGCAGAGAACAGGCCTGGCTGGGAGATACCAATGGCAAAATGTTCAGTGTGCAGCCATGGAAAACCGAACCCTGCAAAGCTTCAAAATGATGGCAAGGAAGACATCTTCATCACAAAAGGGGGATGGCTGAACAAATCCACACAGACAGAACTTCAAACAAGACTTTGCTTGAAACTGGTAACAAAGTCAGAGAGCACTGGGAGAGTGAGAGAGTTCAGGAGAGAACTCATGCTTCTCTTTTTTTTTTTATTCTACAGCATCAAGGGCAATGTTCTGCTTGTTGCACTTGCTTTGTTAAAAAGTGAACAATTTTCTCTGAAGGAAAGAGAACCACGATTAATAATTGACTTGTGTAGCAGTACTTATTAATGGCAACATTCCAAAAAAGAAGAGTGGCAACTGCAGTGATTTCCAGAATTCAAAATGAAGTCCTGTTATTATTCATCTTATCCAGCCTGAGCAATTCCTAGGTTGTGGCTGAATACAAAATGGCTGCCCAGGGGCTGGGGGAGTGACCTAACACAAAATGGTTGCTACAAGGGCAGATAAACAAGTATTATTCAAAGTTCTACCCCAAAATAAAATTAATTCACATTCAGTTCACTCAGCAATTATGGGAACAACCTTCAGGTGCAGGTCAGAGATTTCTGAACTAATTCAGTGAGCTTTGTTCAACCAAATGACTTCATTCCAAGAGTTGCTACTAGCTGGGCTAAGAGGTTAGGCCCAGAGAAAAGGCAGGGTTTCACAGTGGGAAAGTACCACACACTAAAATCCATTGGCTATCATCCCAGATCAGCTCCTCATGTACTACTGAGAACTATCAGGCTTCAGCTCCTGCTTCCTCCACCTTTCTAAACACTATTGCTTAAATTCAAGTATATGCTCCAGTTTTGAAGGGAAAGGTGAGGGCCACAAGCCATTCCATTGATTCTAAAAGGTTGGGTTCTAAAACCAGGGCTTTTTTTTTCAGCTAGAACTCACCGGAACTCAGTTCTGGCACCTCTCAGGTGGCTGTCATTGCCATTAAAAGAGAACAAAGGGGTGTTCGTAGTGAGTTCTGGCACCTCTTTTTCTGGAAAAATAGCACTGGGGCCAGCTAATGCCCACTCTAGCCTTCTCTAAACAATAGCAAAGGATACATCACAAAATGTCATCAAGAGGTAGAGCTTTTGTCCCCATACCCTACCACAGTTAAAACTAATTAATGTATCTGAAATATTTCACTTCTTCAGCTTTGTTTCCATTGGCTTTGTTGTCTCCCATGTATTGCATTCTGGACCTGTGTCATGAACGCAAATGGCACAATAACAATAATGTGAATGGCTGAAGAACACTCCATGAAGGGCTAAGTGGAGGATTTGAATCCAAGTCTCTCTGATCCAAATCTCTATCTACTGAATAACTACATCATACTGTACTGCTGGGGAACCTCAAGTTTGGAGTCCAAATATAACCTTCCAGGCCATGCTACACCCCTCAATGGTCCCTGTTCCACATCGTCACTGAGTTATTTTGCTTGATTGGGATGTGCCCTTGATCTGTGTAATGCCCCTTGCTTGCTTGTATTGAGGATGGAGTGATAGGTACAGGGGGGAGGGACTCTGACTTTTGTGTGGCTGGAATGCAGTGTACTATTTGGATCCTGGCTTCACCCACTACTGACCAGTGGTCCCTGGAAGGTCTCCCAAAAGGGAAGCTCTCAGTCTGAAATTGGTTCCCACCCCTATCACAGCAGCTTCCTAGTTCTAGAGTATGGTATTCTGAAAGTCCGTAAAATAATAATAATACAGGATATCATACATTAAATGAACACTAGCACGCTGAAAGAAAACAGATAAAAGACAAGGACGTAATGAAAATTCAAGATTAAAAGTCTGGAAACTTTTTGAAGTTTTAAGTCCCTGGAGCAGTTGTCCCCCAGACAAGAGAAGGCAGAGGCAGTGACCTTGAATGATTAAGCTACTTTATGGTCCTGGATCAATTGCTCGCATTGGCAGGGCTCCACAGTGAAGCCTCTCGAATGGCAAGTGTCAAAGCACAGATCACCATGGGGGCAAGCAGAGCAAAGCAGTCAATGAGAAAGAAGGAGGTGGATGTTGGACAGGGGAAAGGAACAGAAAGAGAATATCTTCAAGACCTGCAGCTGCAATAAAAAGAAAGGAAGAAAAAGGGGGCAAGGGGGGGGGAAAAGGAGGGTGGGAGGAGATGCACTTCAGAATCTGGAGAGCATAAAGAAAAAAATGTGTGATGTACAAAGAAGTAAACATTGTTTCATTGTTTATGATCTAGCATAGGTTGCAAGAGAGACAGAGAGAGAAAGATGAGGCCCTCCCGTCGAGATATTTCCTACTGGGCAATGCTCAAGATCTTCTTGGAAGCTGGAGATGAAAGATGAAAACACAAGGAAGATTAATTGAAAATAGCCTTCTTCCTAGCTGACATTGCAAAAACTTTCCTTGTTCGGCATGAAACACTAAAGACTTTGAAAGACAGTTGGAATCAGCTCAGAGAGTGGCGGGGAGGAGGGAGCAGCAATTGGGTGCTGTCTTTGTGAGCCATGCAGAGGCTTTTGCCAGTTAGGTTTGGTCTAAGCATCTGGTTACACACTGTGAGAAACAGGGCACTGAACTAAATGGTCCTTTTGCTTGATCCAGCAGGGCTCTTCTTACATTTGTTTGTTTGTTTGTTTGTTTGTTTGTTTGTTTGCTTGCTTGCTTGCTTGCTTGCTTGCTTGCTTGCTTATACAATTTACATCCTGCCCTTCCTCTCTATGAAGCCCAGGGCAGCAAATATTCTTATAAAAGGGAATGCTATTGGCTCAGATTGCCTGGCGTGCTCTGGTCCACGGGGTCGCGAAGAGTCAGACACGACTACGGTAAACGACTAAACAACAACATTGGCTCAGATAACACCTTCAAGCACATCGCTTGCAAGGTCTGATTGCCTTCAAGCAATCTCGTCCTTCCTTGGCAATGCACTTGGGTCAATAGTGCCCATTACTAAGGCAAATTCATGGAGACCAAGGGCTTATCCACACTTACCTTTTGCCCTGCTCTTCCCAAGCACAAGTCCAAGCTTAAAAGCTCCATAGGGGAGTGTTTGTTTTGCCCTAGAGGTTTCCCTGCAAAAACCTGCTCTTTATCTTTCAGTTGGAGCAAACATCGATTTGGGTTTTTCACGGATTGCTATTTGCTCTGATTGAGCTTTAAAGAGTGGTTTTTCATGGGGAAAGCAAAAAGGGGAGCACTCAGAAATAAAGCTTCAAATCACAGACTGTGCCTGGAAAGAGTGGAGGAGAGGTAAGTGTGGATAAGCCCTTAGCAATGGCTGTGTTCTACCTCCACATTCAGAAATATGCTTCTGAATACCAGCTACTGGAAACCACAGGAGGGCTGTTCTGCTCAACTCCTGCTTGCATCTGGCTGGCCACTGTGAGAACAGGATGCTGGACTAGATGGGGCATTGGCCTGATCCAGCTGGGCTCTTACATTCTGAAAGCAGTATTCTGAAGAGTCCGAAGAAGATTCACAAGATACAAGAGGTGGAAGGTAGATTGGGGAAAGAAGAGTCAACAGAACACTACTTTATACAAACGATGACACCAGGGCTGCATTGATTCGATATACATACATACATACATACTACCCCATTCCATTTTATCACACAATTGAGAAGTGCCACTAAAAGCTTGATAAGGTTACTCTCTAGCATTCATCCCTACATGTAGTAGTGATGGCAGCCACAAAGATGGCTTTAGAAGAGAAATGAATTCATGGAGGAAAAGGTTGCTGCCAATGGATGGATTCTACCTCCAGTGCCAAAACTGTAATCCTCTGAATACCAGTTGCTGAAAATGACAGGTGGAGAGAGCACTTAGTGAAGTTGGGCTCTGCTTGCAAACTTCCCAGGGGCATCTCATTGGCTACTCTGAGAACAGGATGCTGAATTAGATGGACCATTGGTCCTATCCAGCAGGCACTTATCCTTTCATGCTTTAAGTTCACACGGAGCCAGCTCTGAAAATTAGCAGCAGCTGCTGTCATTCTAGTAGCTGCATATTATTGTAAGGAAAAGAAAATGTAGCTGATAAAAGGATATGGAAGGGAATCCTATTTTTCTGAGGCATTCACGAGAAGAAGAAGAGAAGAAGAGTTTGGATTTGATACCCCCCTTTATCACTACCCGAAGGAGTCTCAAAGCGGCTAGCATTCTCCATTCTTCCTCTACAACAAACACTCTGTGAGGTGAGTGAGGCTGAGAGACTTCAAAGAAGTGTGACTAGCCCAAGGTCACCCAGCAGCTGCATGTGGAAGAGCAGATACGCGAACCCGGCTCCCCAGATTATGAGACTACCGCTCTTAACAACTACACCACACTGCTAGTGTTAGTGGCAGCAATAGTATTTTAAGCAGAGTGGGTAGGTAGGCCACAAGGGTAATTGGGTCATCAAGCACCTAATTCAACCTGGCACCCTCCAGAGGTAATTGGACTAGAACTATCTTGAGCCCCAGTCAGCATGGAGGGAACCAAGTTGGGGAAGGCTGAATGAAATACATTTACACACAAGATGTGGTGATGGTGGCCACTGGCTTATATGGAATTATTCCAAGACATGCGCCTACATCCCATGTGGTGTGTGTAACATCAGAAACCCTGCATTAGATGTGTGAAGCTATGTCAGGCCTAGAGTAGCCCAAACAATTGAGGAAGCAACACACAATGCGAGTCTCGATAACTACACATGGGGCTCATCAATTCTTGTCTCATGCCTAGAAAGCATGGGTCTCAGTAGTTTTGCCTTTGCTCTTCCCCTTTCCACCAGAAGTCCCACTCTATAGCTCTAACTTGGAACAAACATCAATCTGGAGAAAACCTAATTTGATGTTCGCGCTAATTCAGTGGTAAGGATCAAGTTTTCTTGGGGAGAAGTGACAAGGCAAGAGGAAGTGTGGCTGAGTCCTCTGTTAAGCCACCTACAATTAAGTTTTACTCGGAGTATTGAAATCCATGGACCTGATTTAGTCAATTTCAGTGGACCTGATTTAGTCAATTTCAGTGGGTCCACTAAGTAAAACTTGATTGAATACCACTCATAGCCTGGGACATCTATTTTTTGCAAACGTTTCCTGCCCCGCTACAGATATTGATACAATCAACTCTGCAATTATCACCAATCTGCTACTGTAAAAGGTTAAAGATGTGCCTTCTGAATATATTTTTAAGCTCTAATTATCACTGACTGTCATTGCCATTCAACTCCCATCTTATAATTTTCTCATTTATAATTTCCTGCCAAAAAAGATTTCAGTTCATGCATCTGATGAAGTAGGCTTAAGTCCACAAAAGCTTATGTTGTAAGAAATATGTTAGTCTTTAAGATGTCACAGGACTCTTTTATTAATTTCTTTGAGTGTTTGCTTTCTTTTTTAAAAAAAAAAACCCACAGTCCTTAATTTTAAATTTTATTGACCATTCTGCAATTTCTGGTTATTTTTATTTTATTTCTTTAAAAAAGAGATCAAAGTTGCATTCTCTGCTTTGCAGTTTTCTGAAATTAAAGTTGAAGGGATGATGAAAAGAATAAAGCTTTTAACTGATTTACAGCCTGATGGGTGGATTAATTGGTGCAATTAACTAATTTATGTCTTGATAGGTGGATTAATTGCCATCTTTAACCAATTAATGGGTTGGGTAGCAGATTTAAAAGAGTGCCTATTGATTGGAGATAGCCATCTAAACTCTTCCAGCAGCATTACTAAGACTTGATTATTTCCTTCACCAGATATTTATTTCACTTACAACCACTGCCATTTTTCATTCTTCCTTGATGTTGCATATAATTGCCCAGTTTTGGCTTCCATTCACATATGCAGCAAGAGAGCAGCTTCCATGTGGTGGTTTCATGCCTAGGTCCTCACTTGGTACCAGATATGGAGTCCTTGGAGGACCAGCTTGAAACTCCACAGGTTGAGGACACTGAGAAGCAGGAAAAGTCTCCTGGATTCAGGGTTGAGGGGCTCTCTGGTAGAAGACCTGCTGAAGGACCCTTGGGGCTGGCAAAGGAAGACGAATAATCACTGCTCACCTCACTCCTTCAAAATGCTGGTGCCAAAAGGCCTGGGCTCAGGTTTCCAAGCAATGACATAGCATGTGTTTGTTTTATCATTGTGATGGCTTTATTTGCTTTTATGATTGTACCTTCTACTGTTGCCATGCACCCTGGGAGTTTATGGTGAAGGATGGGCATGAAATAAAAAAGTAAACAAATAAAATTGCACCACATGTAAGCAGCCCATGTACACTGCAAAATGTGCATGTGAATGAAGTCATGGGCTCATCCAAAAATGCCACAGGCAAGGTGTGACTGCTCCTCAGCAACCGTGTCTGCATGTTTTGTACATGCAGTGTAAAATGCACCATTCGCTTCTCACATGAGTTGGCCACAGTTAGGAACTAGAGTTGGGTGTGCTTGCTGCCTCCACCCCAGTACCTATCTCAGATAAACTCAGAAAATGAACAGCATGGTTTTTGAAACAAAATCAGAACCGACTCTCTTCATCAAGTGGTCCAAGATGCAGTGGCCAGGTTACTGACTGGGCTTGCCTTTAGAACTCATATAACCCCAGTTCCAAAACAACCACATTGGTCTCCAGTCTGTTCCCAGGCCCAGTTAAAGGTGCTCACACTAGTGTTTATAGTCCTAAATGACTGGGCCCCAAATATCTGAGACTCGTTCCTTCCTACAGATCCCTCTCAGGTGTTAATATCAGCAGAGGGGGCCCTCTTGGTATTCCACTGCTCTCAGAACTTCAGGGAGTGGCCTGGGAAACTGCATTCTCTGTGGTAGTCCCTAAAATGTGGAATTTCCTCTCCACAGAGGAGCATCTTGTCACCTTCAGTATACAGTTTTCAGTGAATGCTGAAGATGCGTTCTCTTTCCCCTCTTTCCCCTGGCCTTTCACACCTGAGATATGAGTTGTAATTCTAACTGTTTTTAATATTGAACTTTAAATTGTTGCAATTCACCTGCTGATGAAGGGGTGATAATAAATTTAATTAGCACCATCATCACAACAACCGCTGACATAAGTGAGGAGCCGCTGCTCTTCAAGGCAGCCAGAATCTACATAGACAGAATCGTAAGAACCACATTGTAAGAACTGTACTTTTAAGAACTTGAACTTGAGTTTGCTTTCTCCTCCTTCCTCTTATTCTTTTTTCCTCATGTGTCATACCATTTTTAGACCAAGAGTCTGGGGGTGGGGACTGTCCTAGAACTCATATTTTGCAAGCTGCTCTTAAAGCCACTCTGGGATATAAGTGCTGTAAGTAAATAATGCACAAAACAGTAGAATTCCTGGAGTGGGTGGAATCTGCCAATGGGGTATAAAATATAGCCATGGTAGATGAGGGAAGCGCACCCGAAACTTCAGTGGAGGAGACAATAGGATGTATGCCTTTTAAAACTGCATATACAATTAGGACCCTTTGTTTCATCTGTCTGAAATTCAGCAAGCCTAATAATGTCCTGGGGGAGAGATGAATGCCTGCAAATGTCATGCCATTTGGATGGACAATGCCAAAGTCACAGGCAGCAGAACACAGTCAGGGCCTCCCATTGAAATCAATAAAAAAATGAATGAACTAATAATGAGTGACAAGCAAAACAAATGCAATTCAAATGAGGGAACTTTCGGAGCAAAAACAAATAGAAAAATGTAATGATTTCGCACACAGAGAGAGCAAGACTCGTACCGCACTCCCCTATAATGTGTTCACCATTCCTTGCACACGCAGTATGCACACATAGAGGTGACCTGCTAGGTCTGCTTGTACAAACAGAGCTTACATGGATCCAGTGCATAGGCTATGGACCAAAGGAAGGGTCAAAACAGGAATGTGAGACTTCTGCACCAGTGCCTTGAACCTGCTTCCTTTCATATATATGGATTGTAAGGAGCAGTGAGGAATCTGTCCCTTTTCAGTTCCTTTTGGTTTCTCATATTTTCCAATATTAAGTTCAGTTCTTCACAATTCCGCATCAGTTTGCGATTAGTATTGCTTTTAAAAAGTTCTCATGAAAGATCAGCAATAAATCTATCCTAATATATGTATTTTTGTTTGCAGTTTTGTTTAATATACACATTTTTACAGGCACTTTTCACCAATATCATGCAATGTAATGCATGATGACACATCTCTTTCCTCTGGGTTTTCCCCTGTATATTTTTAGGACCCCACTTATTCCTGAGATTATAAACGGTTTTAAACTGTTTTTAATGTTGTTTTAATTGTTGTAGTCCAACCTGAGACCTTATGGCGAAGGGCAGTATGGTGATATTGATGATGATGATGATACACATTTTATGTGCACTTTAGCCAATGCATCTGTGTGCACTTTATTTTGCTGGCTGACTACTTTGCAAAATGCAGAGCAGTGCAAATTTCAAGGGATTGCTGCATTTCAGTTCTTGCATTGTTTTTGGAAGTGTGGATTTAGTAGGTTAGACTTTAAATACAAACCACATTTGAACCAAATCCACACACACACACCCCCGATCTCTAGTAGATTGTGATTTAGAACATTGGTGCATGAATAATGTTTGATGTTGATGTGATCAGTGTCCAACTTCATCCAGTGTTCTATACAAGTGTATAGAAGAGTGACATCGAAAATACATTTCATGGGCTCAACCTGAAAAAATTATGAGGCTACCCATCTTTGATGTAACTTTTTCAATACTTGCACAATGATGTCGGAAAGTTATTCTATATGCAGCAAGCGTTATCTCAGAAAAGTCATCGAAAGAATGTTGATGATATGAATAAAAAGGGGGCAAGAGGGGGAGAAACATGAAACCAAGATGTATCCCGCTTGTTATACAGTACTGTGTCATTCATTGCTGTATTTGATTCCCCCGCCCCCTTCCAAAGATCTATAGTTGCTTAATACATGGGGCCTCTGTCTCTCCTTCATTAACTTTGATTTCCAGCAATTTAGATAGCTCACGGGCTATGACACAAAATGGAATCATGCAGCCGAGGTACCTTGGTGATGATCTTTCAGAACTTTCCAAGAGCATGACTCTTTTCTTCCTGATCTCAGAGTTAATATGCACCGTGATCGACGCCATAAGTTGTAAATGATATCTGAAATGAAATCTGCTTCTCATTCACAGAGAAGAACCCTGAAGGCAACACTGTAAGATTCAACTCAGAAGCATCTCTGAAATGCCTCTGAAATCCAGAGCTGTCAAATACAGGTCTTTTTAAATAATAATAAAAATAAAATAAAATAAAGGATATTACTTTGACATTTCATTCGGGTGGCCTTTCTCTTCCCCCTCCCTTCCTCTCCCTTCTTTTTTGCATTCACTGTTTCAACCCTAAATAATAATAATAATAATAATAATAATAATAATAATAATAATAAGCAGCATTTGGACCCTGCTCTTCAGCCTAAAAGGCTCCCAGAGCAGCTTAAATGTTGAGTACTGTGCAAAACAACCCTAGTGGATATTACTTTTTAACCACACCTGCCAAACCACTCATACCTCAAAAGGAAAGAACACAGGAAACATAGAAAGGTGCTTTATACCATACTGAACCATTGATCCCTCTGGGGTGGGAAATCTTTTTCAACTTGAGAGCCACATTGCCTCATAAAAAAAAAAAACCTTCCACAGACTGCACAGAGTTAGACGTGAGTGGAGTAGGAGATGGCTGTGACTCTTACCTGTTTACAGCCAGGTCGAAATCCATCCAGTCAAAACCCAGAACAACACTTCCATTCTCTAAGTAAACAAAGCAAGTTATACTATCATGGTGCAGGGTTACATTCCAGCCAGCAGGGCCAGCCTTAACATTAGGCAGCCTGAGGCAGTTGCCTCAGGAGGTAGGATCCTGGTGGGATCCAAGGGTGGCCGATCCCACCACTGCGTCTGCCAGCTGCCAGTGCTGCCATGTTGCAAAGGCGGCTTCCATGGCCACTTCCAAAGATGATCCCAAGGCTGCTTCAGAGGTCTGTAGTCACAGGACGAACTCAAAGACACAGCCTGAGTTTCGTGTCAGCATGGAATTCTCCACCCCCTTCTCTCCCTTCTCCATCTCCCCATTGCTAATAGCCTGCTTAAACATAGGCTTGCTTGAGAAGTAAGTCCTGTTGTTTTCAGTGGGGCTTACTCTCAGCACAGCACATGTCCTCTCAGACCAGCAGCAGTCCAGAACCAGGATTGGAAGGACCTGCCTCCCTCCCCCTCTGGAAATGCTGACCTGAAGGTTACAAGTTCTCTTTGCAAAATTGCATTTGCACACCGTGACAGAGGCTTGCTTATTCAGAAGTAGGCCCCATGGTTTTCAATGGGGCTTACCCACTAGCACAGCATACCCAGGTTTAGTCTCAGCATTGCCAAGTAGGGATAGGAGATTCTATGCCTAAAATGCTGCAGATCTGCTGCCAGTTAGTGTAGACAATACTGAGCTAGACAGGCCAGTGGTCTGACTGGAAAGGCAGTTTCTGATATGTTCCTATGGCTTCAAAGTTGTTGTGAGCTTGGAGAATCTATGGCAGGAGCAAGGGCAATGTGAGTGGAGGTGGAGAGAGAGGGACTCCCTTGCTGGAAAGGTAGGAGGCAGCAAGGGAAACAGAATGGACGCAGGGACTTCATATTTCAAATGCTGCCAGACTACAATTTATTTATTGCATCGATGCTCCTCTTTTTCCTCCCGGAAGCACAAGGTTGTGGACAGGCATTTCCCCTCTCATTGTTTAATCCCCACAACAAGCCTGCGAGGTAGGTTTAGGTACACGCACAAACACACATGCTGGCCCAAGGTCACACAGTAAATTTCATGGCCAAGTTGGATATGAGGTCTGATCTCCCAGGCCCTAGTCTGTCACTTTAACCACTGCACCACCCTGGCTCTTCAGTGTCATGTAATCCCTGACCACTGGCCATGCTGGCTGGTAAGTGCTTGGTGCTGTACAAACACGAAAAAAAGTCCTAGTCAGGTTGCATAGTGGGGAGGCACATTTTATGGTTCACCTCAAGTGTCAAAACATATTGGGCCAGTCTTTCTGGGTCAGGCCAAAGGCCCATCTGGTCCAACATTCTGTTCTCACAGTGGCCAACCAGATGCCCAGGAAAAGCCCACAAGCAAAACCAAAGTGCAAGACATTGTTGCAAAGCAATTTCCCCCAATATAATGTATTTTTGAATTTTATTTTCATTAATATATGCATTTTTGTGCACACTTTCCCGTAATACATATTCATTTTTCTACTTTTTTTTTCTCTTGGAGAACTGCACTGCAAACTTTGGAGAAGTGAGAATTTCTAAGGGTAGCTGTGTTTTGCTTCGTGGGTTAGTTCAAGAAGTGCAAATCAGGTGGTTTCTCCTTGAATTGCCAGAGGTATGCAATTTCTCCCCATTCATACGTGTTGCCCACCTATCTATACTGATCATACATTCCAGACCCAGGTTTCCCACCTCATTGAGAAGTAGGCCTGAATTCCAAAGCTCTAATAAATAAACTGCCAGCGATGACGTTTTTATAGCTGACAGATGAGACGCCTTGATGGATTTTTAGGCACTGTTAGCTATTGCAGCCATACTCCACATTACTAAATGGCTAGATGGAGGCTCCCCCTTTCATTTTTCTTCCCTCACTGTTTGTTCCGAGCTGTGACTTTCAGAGTGACAAAATGTAATGCTCCAAGGCAGCAGCTGAGGCTTGAAATTATTATTATTATTATTATTATTATTATTATTATTATTATTATTATCATTATTATTAAGCGGTTGAGCTGATGTTCAGAATCTAGAGCTATACCATAAAACGTGTTTGTTTCACAGGGTGTTGAAGCTTCCAAGGGATGCAATCTGCATTACCTTGAATGAAAGGAGTTGCATTTGTGATGGAACTCTACAGTACAGGTAATTCTTTTTATTTGTGAGCATTGCTTTTCCTTTCAAAAGCAACATAGCTGCTGAGAATGCAGTTTGAACTGGAAGACCACCGTAGGGTAAGGAGAACCCTCCAGACATTTCTCCCTATGAAATCTGCACCCCAAGCTGTGGATACTCAGGGACATTTATTTGTTTATAACAAATACCTGAAGGAGCATCTCCATCCCCATCGCTCAGCCCGGACACTGAGGTCCTCCTCTGGGAGCCTTCTGGCGGTTCTCCCCCTGTGAGAAGTGAGGTTACAGGGAACCAGGCAGAGGGCCTTCTCAGTAGTGGCCCCATCAGATGTCAAGGAAATAAACAACTGTCTGACTTTTAGCCCTGTTTAGGGTTCGCCAGAAGCGGCTTAGTCATGCTGGCCACATGACTCGGAAGCTGTACGCCGGCTCCCTCGGCTAGTAAAGCGAGATGAGCGCCGCAACCCCAGAGTCATTCGCGACTGGACCTAATGGTCAGGGGTCCCATTACCTTTACCTTTACCTATACTTTCCAAAACGCTTTCCAAAATCATGGACTGCAGTTCAGTGACTCACCACATAGGGCAGCTGCACACAGATCCAAAGCACCTTTTTAAAAAAGTGACCTCAAAGTGGTTTATAAGGTGCACATCTTTTTTAAAAAACAAAAACCACATACATCAACTGTGTGGGACATCAACCTAGTACAGGAGGGGAGAACATTAGGCCTTGGGGGGTCAACTGTGGCCTTCTAAGCTTCTCTATCTGGCACTCAGAACTCACCCCAGGCCACACCCACTTTCCCAAGTCACCCCACTCATGCACTTTGCTCTGAGTGCTCCTTGTTTTTGCCTGGGTGGAATGCATGTTTCTTGTTTGCTTGGGTGAAGGATAGAGAGGAAGGTGTGAGTTTGTACAGTATAGAAACCAGCCTGTTGTATAAAGCTAAAATTAACATCTGTTGCTGCACCCACTTTTGCCTTTGGTTTCAACCACCAACGGCATGTGGACCTCGGAAGGTTGCCCAGAAAGAAATGTGGCCCTCTGGCTGAAAATGGATGCCCACACAAGGCCTAGCGTGCTCCACAATCAGAGAAGTTAACACAGAGAGGGCAGTTAAGCTGCAGGTGACACCAGCAGAGATGAATCGGATGTGATTCTCCAAGCATCATCTTAATTATAAAGAACCTCAGAGGGGTGGTTTAAAATTACAGACCAAAGATGGCAGCAAACCAGCATTAAGTGCCATTGCTCATGCAAACCTATAGACCTCTCAGTGGCACTGCATTAGAGACATCCCCAGCTTTACCCTCATTAATCAGTTATTTAAAGTCAGCCGCAGAGAAAGCTAGGAGCATTTCGAGCTCGCATAAATCAACTATACAGGCAGGAGAATTAATCCAGCCAGACAGCTATGCCGATCATACGATAACACAAGTTGTGGCTGATAACTGCATGTTGGAAAAGAACAAGCCAGCTCTCGCTGGTGGGTTCCTGAAACCTGGCTGTTGGGTTGCATTGCTCTTAAAACACAACATAGGAGCCAGATGACAAAAAGTGGATGGAATGAATTCTTCCCTCATCTGTAGTTGTAGTTGTCCCTTGTACTGAGCCAGAAGGCAAAAAGTGGATGGAATGAATTATTCCCTCATCTGTAGTTGACTGAAGATGCTAAGGGTTCTACATTCAATGCATGTGTTCTGTCGCTGTAGCCCTTCCCCAAAGACCATATTAGTAGAGTGCCTTACCATAGTGGAAGATGGCCCATTGCAAATGGGGGCATTGCCCTTCCAATCCCAGCCTGTTCCCAGCCAGACCTCACCTGTCCTCCTTCTTCTTACAACCAGCCATTGGCTCTAGCTCCACCTACTGATGGTCTCCCAGCTTCTCACTCTACCTGTCCCAGTGTGCACCAGTCACCACTGCCTTCCACCAAGTCAGGCCATCAGCCCATGATGTTCACTATTATCCACACAAACTGGCAGTAGCTCTCCAGGGTTTCAGATGGGGTCTTTCCCAGTTCTACCTGGAGATACCATGAACTGAACCTGGAATCTTTTACATGCAATGCAAGTACCCTAACAAAGAGCTGCAGACTTCCCCCAACAGATATTGAGTTTAATTGAACATTCATTTGTATGCTTTGTATGGTTTACACTGACTGGCAGTGGTTTTCCAGGGTTTTAGACCAATACCAAAAACTGAACCTGGGGCCTTCAGCATGCAGAACATATTCTCTACAACTTACTGATGTCCCTTAGCTGGCACCATTTTAATCCACAGAAAGTGGTCTCTAAGATCCTCTAAGTGGCCAAGATTAGGTAGATGCCGTGAACATAATGGATGCTACTAACAGATGCCAGCATATATCTTCAGATGTGATCCATCTCCTGCAACAACCCTATGATGTAGACTAGATTCAGAGATAATCATGGACCATGGTCACTTGGTAGCCATCATGATGAAGCTGACGTTTCCATTTAGGTTTCCTTGGCCCTTTCTCAACACTCCACTTGCTGTGTCACACTGGCTCTGAATCCATCCAGGCCATTGTTTAGGACCACAGGAGGTACCCTATCCATTGAAGGTAAATGCCCATTGCTGTTTTAGAGCTCAATGATGCATTTAGCTTCCCTTGGAGAAGGAAGGTTTTGTGTAAGGTCTCATTAGGGAGTATTGCAAGGAGACTGTGGAGCACAGCAAGTAATGATAGCATCTTTCTGCTGATCAGCCCACAGTCTTAGCCAGCAGGATCATAGCTTAGTGGTAGATTGTGCATATCCCATTCAAAAGGCCTCGTGTATGATCCTCAGCAATCTGCAGTTAAAGAACCTGAAACAGGGGAGTACAGATCCTGAGGAGACACCAGGCACAGTAGAGAATATCAGGCAAAGTCAATCTTCCTCAACTTTCCAGATGTTGTTGGGATCCAACTCCCATCAGCCCCACCCAGCATAGCCAATAATTTAGGCCAGGCGTGGCCAAACTTGGCCCTCCAGCTGTTTGGGGACTACAATCCCATCATCCCTGCCCACTGGTCCTGTTAGCTAGGGACCAGTTTAGGATGATGGGAGTCATAGCCCAACAACAGCTGGAGGGCACCAAGTTGGGAAAGGCTGTGCTGGATGAGTCAATGGGCTGGTTCAATATAAGGCATCACCAAAAGATAACAGGACAGCAAACGCTGACTTGGCTTTTTGACCTCTCTCTGTTCTTCCACAAAAGGAAGCGCTGGAAAAGATCTACAGCACAAAATAATGCTTAATTTGGCATTTAAAAAACATTATCTCAGAAACGTGGGGTGAGGACTCTCACAAGAAGGAAGAAATGTTTCCTGGTCCTAAGATGCTACTATTACAGGACCAGATTAAACCTAGCAAACAACACATAAACTTGATGTCCAAGGGCATGGCTTATGCAGTGATGCTTAGCTTTCTGATAATGGAAGGTGGAAATAGCACCTCAAATCATTTCAGATCCCCAGCATGGAAGCAAATGCTTCTCTGTTCTATCTCTTTTTAAATCCTATACCCTCCTTTTATCCTGATGTTCCCCCTCCCCCAATTCTTTCCCAGTTGTAATAGTGCTTGTTCATTTGCTTGTTCAATAATTTAAATATATATACAATAAAATATTCATAGTAATAATGGTTTAAAAAAAGCTGTTAACAATTTATAGTGCAGGGCCACTATATCCAGCATCTCCTCTCTTGCTGAAGAGGAAAACAGACATTCTGTTTGTGTGAATGTGACATTCTCACAATAAGGACTGAGCCTTACACACACAGACACACAAACACACATTTTCGAAGGCACTTCTTTTCTGGCTGTATGGTTGAATCTTAACAAACCACTTTACAAAGTATATAGTTTACATTTCCAAAAATGGAAGGTGATCATCAATGGCGGGAGAGCATCTCGGGCCCAGGGGATATTATAGCCCTCCAGAGCTCTCTGTTTGGCCCTCAAAACTCTCTCCAAGCTACACATCCTCTCCTCTGACCACAACCCACAGTGGACCTCGTGAGTTCTACAAAGACAGCACTTAGTCTAAGGAGGAACAGACTGACAGCCAGTCGTGCCCCCCCCCTTGGACTGGATGTGAGTAAGAAGGCATGCAAGTGGGGGCTGAGGTTGGTGAAGCAGGGCCTCATTTGACCTGTGCTCAAAGACCCCCTGCACTCCTGTACATGTTAAACCTTTCGTGCTCCAAGAAAAACCCATCTACTATGCAATGATCAGATTAGAGGATCATCTCACACCCCCTCACCCAAATTTATCCTAAGGGATAGAAATGGGGATTACTCTTTATGGAATTGATAACTCTTTAGTCATCCTGTAATGTCATAGGTGATCTTTGCTTTGCGTAAATAAGTTTTGGAATCTTTCTTTGGGACTGTAAGTAGCCAGTACTAGAACGAGCCGGTTTGTTTTGTTCCTTCCTTCCTTCCTTCCTTCCTTCCTTCCTTCCTTCCTTCCTTCCTATCTGATTTCTCCTATCCTATCCAATTACTGCAGTAATCTTTGAAATTCTATTATGGTTCAAAATATTTATTTGAATATGTTGGGGAAAGGACTGCTGCTCAGTGCATCAGCATCTGCTTTGTGTTCAGAAGGTCCCAGGTCCAATTCCTCCACATCTCCAGGTAAGTGTGGGAGGGAAACTCTGAAGAGCTGCTACCTGCCAATAGCCTGACTCAGTAGAAAGCAGCTTCCTATATTCCTCTGCTTTATTTATTGATGAAGCTCAGCCTGGCATCTTGCAGTGAAGGACAAGTAACCATTTCAAACAAGCAAGAAAACAGCTCTGGCAATTTGAACAACTTGCTCAGTTTGGCTATTTGTTCCTCTCTTCCCCATCTCCCCTCCCACTCCCCCGTTCATTCATCCTTTACCCAGAAGATGTAGAACACCTGGCACAGCTTGAAAGCCACCCAGAGCAACTATGTCCCTTGGGACTCAACTGACCAACCCATGGCAAGGAAGAGAAAGCGGCCTTGAGCCAACAATTTTCATGTAACTAAGATACCGCTGCCTATTAGCTAATATGCAACAGAAAGAGGCAACAACTGCGCTTGGCTAATTTATCACTACAGACCTGGGAGGCAGAGTGTGGGTGGGTGCAAGCGGACAGGCAGGAGGGCATGTCTATATTGATTGCTTGTTATGCAACAGATATATTCATTATGTCTTCGTCCCACTAACTTTTTAATAAGCTAAAAATAGAACAAGAGAGATGAGAAAATTACAGCAACTTGACCAGTTTAGAAGAAATGCAAGGGCTGGCCCAGCTCATAGTAATGCCATATGCAGGGAACACAATTCTCATAATGCAGAAGAATTCTCTCTCTCTCTCTCTCTCTCTCTCTCTCTCTCTCTCACACACACACACACACACACACACACACACACACACCAGCTTAAAGTGGTGCAGTCTAGGACAAATGCAAGATTTTTTTCACCCAACTCCACTGCATCAGTAATCTGTACAGCCTGCCTTTGAGATCAGCCCCTGAGGCCCTGTTCTTGGATCCATCAATAAAAGCTGATATACCAGAGATGATATACCCTCCAAATGTTAGTGGACTACAATTCCCATCATTGCTGACCACTGAACCATGCTGGGTAGGGCTGGTGGGAGCTGGAGTCCAACTATATCTGGAGGACCACAAGTTCCCTATCTCTGTGACGGACAGACTGATGGACATCCGGGACAGGGCCTTTTCGATGGTGGCCCCATATCTTCTCTCTCCCCAGGAGGTACATCCTGCCTCATAATGGGGAGGGGAGGGGGAGCATACATGTAATAAATTTATTTATTGTTCATTAAATAAAAGTTTTGTATGTTTTAAGTTTCTTCTCGTGAACCATATTGTGAAGGCACTGTGACCTAAAAGGCAGGTCAGAAAATCAAAGAAGCTTTTCAAAGATGAAAAAAGGAGCATGCTTATAAAAGGATCACTTTAAGAGCTCCCACTTTCTTCACTATGCCACATTGCTGAATGGTCTTCATCAACTACTTGGTGCCATATTCAGGGAATTCTAGAGTTGGGAAGGAGGACTTGCAGGCCAGGCGGCTGGGAGAATTTGTGGTCCTCCATATGTTGCCAGATTCCACCTCTCATCAGCCCCAGGCAACATAGCCCATTACCAGGATGATTGGAGTTGTAGTCCAGCAAGATCTGGAGAGCCACAGTTTCTCCATCCTCGCTGAAGGCCACCTCCTCAGACCCATTCAACAATTCAGGAAAATAGGTATCCCAAACAGATGGCTGCCTAGCTTCTGCTTGAAGACCTCCAACAAGGGAGAGCACTTACTTCCCCTCTAGATAGTTGGCTCTATTGCTGACCTACTCTTTGACCAAAGAATTTTCTCTTAATGCTCAACCAATTTCTACTCTTCTGTAATTTAAGCACATCAGATCTCTGGTCTGACCCTCTGAGACAGCAGAGAACCAGACTTCACAGTCTTCTATATGGCAGTCCTTTGAGGCAGTCATCATGTCCCTTCTCAGTCTTGCCCTATGTAAACTTACCATATTGAATCCAGTGGGGACATACCGCTTGCAAACTGGCATTTGATCAAGTGGATTTCTTCACTAACTAACACTAATTCTCTAATTCTCACTACCACCACCGTGTAAACAATCTGCTCCAGATGTCTGGGAGACCCTTCAGATCAGCATGGAAGTGGGCACCAAAGCAGGGACAGGATTCAGAGA
Organism: Podarcis erhardii; assembly: GCF_964252035.2. Lineage (NCBI taxonomy): Eukaryota > Metazoa > Chordata > Lepidosauria > Squamata > Lacertidae > Podarcis > Podarcis erhardii. Next base: position 17,395,409 of record NC_138504.1, read on the forward strand.
AAGTCACCTCTCTTCCTGGTCTATTGGTGGAGGCATCCACTGGAGCACAAGCATTGGATGCAAATAATTTGTTTTCCGTTCCACTTACTCTGCAATAGTCCTGTCTTCTCCACTAATTTAAAAGCCAGGACTTTGATAGGCTGAATACTGCATGGTGCCCAGATGTTTATGTACAGGCATTTACCTACATATACACTAGAGACAAAATGCATCTTCAATGGGCTCTTAAGTTCTACTCTACTCCGGTGGGCAATATTTTTAGCTGAGTCTTAGATGCTGTTTTACTGCTGCTTGTTTTAATGTGCTACTTCAAACACAAATGCTGTAATATATCTTTATAAATCTGCAAGCCACCTTGAGTTTGATATTATATTAGAAAAGATGAGATATAGAAGCCCACTAAATGCAAACATACATACCTAAGCTACCCACCCATGCAGAGATTTAACTTCTACAGAATGTAAGAGCCCTGCTGGATCAAGCCAAAGGCCCGTCTAGTCTAGCAACCCATTATGGCCAACCAGATGCCTATAGGAAGCATGCAAGTGAATTAGCTTGGACCAATATTTATTCTCCATCCCCAGTTGACAGCCACTTGTTTAATTACACATGGAATATTTTTAAGTCTTCATGAAAATTCACCAGCATTTTACAGCAAATCCCTTCTAATACATACATTTTTGCAAATGTTTTCCCTTAAAATAATATTTTTGTATGTTATTTTTGCTAATATAGGTATATCTATGCACACTTTATGGGACACAGGTGGTGCTGTAGGTTAAACCACAGAGCCTAGGACTTGCTGATCAGAAGGTCGGCGGTTTGAATCCCTGCGACGGGGTGAGTTCCTGTTGCTTGGTCCCTGCTCCTGCCAACCTAGCAGTTTGAAAGCACGTCAAAGTGCAAGTAGATAAATAGGTACCGCTCCGGTGGGAAGGTAAACGGCATTTCCGTGCGCTGCTCTGGTTCTCCAGAAGCAATTTAGTCATGCTGGCCACATGACCTGGAAGCTGTACGCCGGCTCCCTCGGCCAGTAAAGCGAGATGAGCACTGCAACCCCAGAGTCGGCCACGACTGGACCTAGTGGTCAGGGGTCCCTTTACCTTTATGCACACTTTACCCTAGTTTGTGCAATTTTGTAGGCATTATACAGCTAGATAACTGTTTTTCAGAGAGGTGCAAATTTTGAAAGATGGGTGCATTTTAGTTTGCGCATTATTGCAGAAAGTGTGAATTATGCAGGTTCAGCTTTCAAGGCAATCTGAACTGAATCCCTCCCCCATCCCTAAACATAACTAAGATTTGGGGTTGTGCTTTATCCTGGACCTGGGCCTTTGGTTTCATCCAGAGCTCAAGAGTGAAATACAATACCTCCCGTGCACCTGTCCATCTGCTTTGCTTGCTTCGATTGTCAACAATTGTAATCAAGTTTGCAATTAAGAGAGATCATTCTCAAACATTTTCATATCATTTAATCACACTAATCTAATTGGACAGATGACTAAACCGAATCTCTGGAACTTCATCTCAACTGGCTAGTGCCCAAAGACATTGATGAGCCAGCCATGGGGAATGGATTTAAATACACTAAATACATTAGAGGTTCAGATTATTCCTGCCCCCCATTATTCTCTGCAAATATCCATAGCTTTGTGGTAGAGCATCTTCCTTGTGTGCAGAAGGTCCCAAGTTCAATCCCTGGCATCTCCAGGTAAGGCTGGAAATATCCCGTCTGAAATCTTGGAGGGCCACTGGCATTTAGTGTGGACAATACTGAGCTAGATGTTCCAGTAGTCTGACTTAGTATAAAGTTATTGCCTATGTAGTATTCCTATTATTGGGAAAAAGTTTATTAAGCCAGATTCACAATGTATATAAAGCATAAAGGCTCCAACTTTTTCAGTTTCATCTGAAAGAATGTGGTAGGCTTTGAGTAAAGGTCTTATCGGTCAATTGTGCTGCTGTCATTCCTGTTTCTCCACTTCCCTCTTTCCAGCTTCTGATAGATAAATGCAGTATATAATGCATGCAAAAATGAGAGGCCCCTCCCCCATGTCTTTCAAAGGGTTTTGTGGCATACATATATTATTCTTATTATTCTTGTTCTTATTATTTTTTGAATAAATAAATATTCCCGGGGGTCTTAGGGAAGTTCACAGAATAAAATCAAGATATAAAACCAGAAAATACCTAATAAAAATAAAAATAACAACCCCATAACCGCCACTCCCTGCCACATTCTAAAAGATCAACCAAAGGCCTGGTTTAAAATGAACATTTTTGCCTGGCGCCTTAAGGTGTATGCAGTGGTACCTTGGTTCTCAAACTTAATCCATTCTGGAAGTCCATTCCAAATCCAAAGTGTTCCAAAACGAAAGTGTTCCAAAACCAAGGCACGCTTGCCCATAGAAAATAACGCAAAATGGATTAATCCCTTCCAGACTTTTAAAAACAACCCCTAAAACAGCAATTTAAAATGAATTTTACTATCCTAACAAGACCATTGATCCATACAATGAAAGCAATAAACAATGTACTGCAGTCCCACAATCAATCAATCAATCAATCAGTAGCTGAACTGGGTTCCACCCAGTCACAAAAACAAAATGAAAAGAGCCACAAAAACAAAAACGCAAAATAAATAACAAAAACAGACAGACCTCAGCGTAACACTCAAAACGGAAGTGTGGCACTCAAATCAGAAGCATAACACTCAAAATGGAGCATGTTCAGCTTCCAAAAAAAGTCCGCAAACTGGAACCCTTACTTCTGGGTTTGCAGTGTTCTGGTTCCAAGTTGTTCAAGTACCAAGGCATTTGAGAACCAAGGTGCCACTGTAATGAAGGTGCCAGGCGAACTTCCCTGGGAAGAGCATTTCACAGACGGGGAGCCACTACAGAGAAGGCCCGTTCACGTGTTGTCACTCTCCAGGCCTCTCAAGGAGGGGGCACATGAAGGGGGACCTCAGAAGATGATCTCAGGGTCCTGGTAGATTCATGTGGAAAGAGGCAGTCCTTGAGATATTGTGGAATAGCCATACTCAGTGTACAGTTTCTGATCACCTCACCTCAGAAGGAGATTGCAGAGCTGGACGGGTTCAATAAAAGGCAAGCAAAATGACCAAGGGGATGAAGCAACTCCCCTAGGAGGAAAATCTGAACCAGCTGGGACTTTTCTGTGGACTAAAAAGGGTAGAAGGGTATAAAATTATGTATGTTGTGAACAAAATAAATAAAATAGAAGTTGTCCTCGCTAGAACCAAGGTCCTGCAATGAAGCTGAACAGTGGAAGTTTCATGGCAGACAAAATGAAGTGCTTCCACACACCGCGCCAAGTTAAATTATGACTTCGCTCATACAAGTTGTAGTGATAGCCACCAACTGACAAATTCATATAGCATATGCCTTTCAATGGCTACTATCCAGGGTGGCAACATTCTTCCTCCTCTTCCTCTTCCTTGGAGGCAGTATGCTTCTGAGTCCCAGTTGCTGGGAATTGCAAGTGGAGAGAGAGAGAGAGAGATGATGCACTCATGTCTTGCTTGCAAGCCTTCAACAAGCACATGGTTGACCACTGGTGGATTAAATGGGCCTTTGGCCTGATCCGGCAGAAGTCTTAAGTTCTTAAACTACACTGCCTCCCAAGAGATGAACACAATTCAAAAGATGAGGTGTTGGCAGCTAATTTGTAAGATTTGCATTCAGTCACTCCTTCAAGCGACTATGATTTTAATCCTGTACATTGCATTGGGAAGCCACTTTGTTTGGGAGACTTGTTGATCATTAAATAAACAAATTCAGCCTACTTTCTTGCCCTGCAGCCTACAGTAGACATAGAGCCCGCACAGGGCATCCTGGGTTGCACAACATCACGGGTACGGCAGTCTCCATGACCACCATGACCCAAGTTTATGTTACAAATAAAACCAGTAAGAGGAAGGAACATTTTAATTGGAAGATTTAAACCTCAGGTGGGAGTATCAAATTTTTAGGAGCCCTGGCAAGCAGGCACCTGGGATGCTCCCAGGCCTGTTGATACCCATTCATGAAGAGGTGGATGTGCACATTCATATAAATTAAAGCAATCCCAGTAGCTAAGTTGCAGCATTTATGCTTCCAGTGAGATTGCTCCAATTCTTTATGGCATCGCTAGGGTAATGCAAGATATAAAATTCTCAATAGATGCTTTCCAAGTTTGTATTTAATAGACCTGGAGGCTCTGAGTGCCTGTGCACAGATTGTGTTCCAGCTGTCTACCGCTATTTGAATGCGCAGGTCTGAGTCCCATGCTGTGCGATGCAGGCAGTCTCCCACGCATTCCGTGTACCAGGAGTAATTTATGGGTCTATCTATAAAGGAAATAATGGCACGTTAAAAAGGAGGTTATGTAAAGCTCCGAGATTGAGAAGCAGCTCCGTCAATTGAGTACAACTTCCAAAACATCGCCATTATGTCTCAACTGATTTACAAATGGAAAAAGAGCTTTGCGTGGTGTTTCATATTTCTAAAGCGAGGAAAGGGAGGGGAAGGGGGACTCATCCAGCCCACCCTCAAGAACTGCCATCCCAATTAACCTTTTCCTATAACACAACTGGGCTGCCCACCTGTTGATGATTTTTTAAACTGATTACTCATTTGTCTTGTACTCAGCTTGATTTAAGTATATCTGCATGTTACAAAAACCTCAGTTGAGGGTGCCTTTCTAAAGATCTCAAAAGAAATGTGAGATAGCAAGCATTTAACAAAGAAAAGCCATTGATTTTTCCAGTGGCTTTTATATTTATTAAATTGTAGCTGGAAGCAGGGGGGGAGGAGAAGGCAACTTCGATTAAGGTTTTTGTACCAAAGGATGTTGACTGTTTTGTTTGCATTTCTTATAGTGGTAACACATCGCAGTCACGCTGGCTGCTGCTGCTGCTGCTGCTGCTGCTGCTGCTTCTTCTTCTTCTTCTTCTTCTTCTTCTTCTTCTTCTTCTTCTTCTTGGAAAAAAAATCATTCCATACCCTTCAATCACAAACAAACCAATTTGTATTTGTCCCCATGATTAACCTTTTAAAGATTTCTTAGAAGACAGCCAGTGTGAAGTAGTGATGTACAAGATGGTGAGGAGGCTCCAAGCTCAGCCATGACTGAATGTGGTGTATTGCAGTGGTGGTAAATCTCAGGCATGGGGTGGGCAGGGACTAATGCAGGGTTCTCATATCAGGCCCTCAAAACTCCTCAGGCCTCACCCCTCACAGGTCCTGCTGTCAGGGGCGGAGGAAGGGGATGTGGGCCGCCCTGGGTGTCACCACTGAGAGGGATGACAAAATGCCAGGCGGCACTCACCGTGGGGCCTGCAGTGCACCCAAGCCACGTGTCTCTCCTGGGAGAGACACAGTGGCTTGCGCATGCGCAGGCTCCACACTGCCCAACCGGTCCGCTCTCTGCCTCCCCCCAACTGTAGGGCAGCTTCCTCCGCCACTGCCTGCTGCACACTCTGAACAATATTTGCCAGGCTGGAATGCTGGTAATGCCTATTGTCTATCTGGGTGGAGAAGAAAGAGGGGAGTATGAATCTGTATAGAAAGTAGCCTACAGCACAAAGGTAACATTTTCATTTTTAGCTTGGTCCAATTTTGCCTCTGGCCACAATCACCTCTGGCACATGCAGTCTGGAAGCATATCCAGAAGGGGATGCAGCTCTCTGCCTTGAAAAGAGTTTCCCTTCCTGGTGTAGTGCTAGAATGGGCTTCTTATCATGTTTGCTTCAACCTTAATACAGTCATATCTCAGGTTACAGGCTCTTCAGGTTGTGCATTTTCGGGTTGCGCACAGCACCGAACCTGGAAGTATCAGAAAGAGTTACTTCTGGGTTTCGGCGCTCACGCATGCACAGAAACACTAAATTGTGCTTTGCACATGCGCAGAAGTGCCGAATTGCGACCCACACATGCGCAGACGCGGCGCAGTGCTGCGGGTTGCGGACGTGCCTCCCACACGGATCACATTCGCAACCCAAGTGTCCACTGTACAACATCTCATACAATCAGGGAGCCTATTTATTAAGGTCCCCATCTGCAAAACAAAGAAGAAGAAAAAGTGTTCTATCTATGTTCAACTGAACATGAGTAGAAATCCCCTGGAACCCTTTTCTGCACAGCATAGGAATGATCAGGAACTGGGCACATAGGGATACTAGGGGTGCATAGGGACATTAGGTGCACAGCCCTGTCTGTCATCTGTGGATACAAAGTTCACATGTTCAGGCAAACGCCTGAACTGGCCCATTATTAGACTGGGCCAGTATAATCCATGTTCAAATTCACTTCCCACCTGGACCAGCATCATGGACATCTGCTGACACACACACCTCTGCAAGCATCCCATCTCACTTTTGCACCCACCCACCCTGCGCTGAGCACCCTAGCCTATGTTGTGTCCACTTGTCCACTTTTCTTCTCCAAGTATACCAGCTGTGGCATGTGCAAGAGGAAGACAAGCAGCAGAGGCAAGGATGCCCTTCCAGAAACCACAGGAGCAGAGGCAAGGATGCCCTTCCAGAAACCACAGGACTATGCCTGAAATCAATGAACTGTAGCTGAGGGCTCGTCCACAGTACTGTTTGTCCCATGCTTTCTAGGCACATGCCTGAGCAGTTTTTCATTTGTCCCACTACTTTCCCCAGGAAAACTCACAGTGAATCCTAAATAAAAAATAAACCAAAAAACCAAAAATGAGCAGGACAAAATAAAAATATTATTGCATTGCCTGAGCTGTGAGCTGCCTTAGAAACTGTGATATAGGTGGAATAGCAGAGTGAAATGTGTTCAGTAAGTAGAATACAATCTTTTCCCCTCTCTCAGAATCACCCTGGTGAGGAGTTGTCATCACAGCTGCCTTTCAGCCTTTGTGCCTCTTCAGAACTTCCCCGGACATTTGTGGCTTCGAGCCTTTTCATACCTCATGGATAAGATTCCTGGCATTTCACTTTTGCAGGAACCAGGGGAGGAAAAAAGAGAGGGGTGTTTTGATGACTGAGATGTCTGTTAGTCCCCCTGAAAAGCTGCGCCAAGACACACATTTGTGACTATTTGTGCATATTCTCTGCAGCAGCGCAGGGATTAACAAGATGCGCTTGGGTGATAGCAGAACGGCAGCCCCAAGAGAGCACTTCCTCCCTCCCCTCTTTATTATGGCTTGCTTGAATGTCATTTATTTTCAGAGGCATGGGAGCTGATGAATTCATCCATCTGGCTAGGGTGAGGGAGGGCATTAATGGTCAGAACTGGGAGCACAATTCCCCTAAAGGCTGATGAATGCATAATAAGCTATGGATGATTTTCTTGTAGTGTCCAATATATCAGGACTGGAACCACTGAAAGCATGAAATCCTGCTTTCTGGATTTATTTACTTTTTTAAACTCCAAATTGAGCTATGACATGTAATAGTTCTCATCAGGCTAAAGCAAGTGTGTTAACTAAAGAGCTGAGCCGAAAGTCTTAAGGATGCAATCCTGTGATAACTGGAAGGGTGTCCCAAGGGTCATAGGATCCACTGGATCTCCTTCTCCAAGGGTGGGGGAAGGGAGAGAGGGAGAGGTCTGTAAGGTCTTTGCCTGATCCATTCCTTGACCCAGACCAGGATTCTACAATGCACTGAGCTGAGTTCACTGGCATTCGGCTGATGAATCAGCACCTACTATCGGGTAAAGGATTAAGAAATGGGTCTCCAAATACACGTTGGAGTTAAAAGTGGGTCCTAGGTTTGAAAAGGTCCATCCCAGTACTTACAGAGAACTCTGGAAGGAAGAACACCAGTCTGTATATACAGTGGTACCTCGGGTTACAAACACCTGGGGTTACAAACGCCTCGGGTTACAGATTCCGCTAACCTGGAAGTAGTACCTCGGAATAAGAACTTTAGCTCAGGATGAGAACAGAAATTGAGCACCGGCAGTGCAGCGGCAGCGGGAGGCCCCATTAGCTACAGTGGTGCTTCAGGTTAAGAACAGTTTCAGGTTGAGAAGGGACCTCTGGAACGAATTAAGTACTTAACCAGAGGTACCACTGTAACTTCAAGCAAGCAAATAACTCTAAAATAAACCCACTTTGCAGAGCCTGAGTCTAGGTTCTTGTTTCAAAGAGTCCCAGGTGTCTAAACGCAACAAGGCCTGGCATGGAAGAGGGAGATCTGACATCCGCTCCATAGGCTAGGACCAGAAACTCTGCAAAGGGCTGCAGTCAGCCCATTTCCAAATCAGAGGAGTTTCAGCATCAAAGGAGAAAAAGATGAGACTTTCTGGGGGCACAGGTGTCAAGAGAAATAAAGGGCTGTATTCAACCGACTTTTACCCAGAGCAGTAATTAATGGGCCTAAATTAGTTAGGTTCATTAATTTCAATTGGCTTACTTGAAACAGCATTGGACTTTTTAAAAACAAAACAAAACACTTTTATTGTGAAGTCATAGCAACTGCGGGATCCTGGTCCACCCCGCTATTTGCCTCCCAAGGATTTTCAGTGGGCAGCTGGTTCAGGACCCTATCCAGATCTATCGCATGCTCTGGATTGGGACCTGGGGCTGCTTTACCTTCAGAATAAAAGTGGCCACTGTAATCACATTTTAATAATAATAATAATAATAATAATAATAAGGCATAAATTAGCTCTGTGCTGATTAAAATGGCTACCTACCCAACATATGAAGTTTCAAACCTGGGCTTCCTAGTATCCACCCTACTCTACCTAACACTTTGGCAATAAACAAGAACTATGTAGATGGTGGGCTTATCCACGCTGCATCTTGCCCTACTGCTTTGCTCCAGGGGAAATCACTCTTTTTAGAGCCCAATAGGAGCAAACAGCAATTCAGGTTTTCCCCAGTTTGACATTTGTTCTGATCTATCACTGGTTTTCTCTCAGAAAGCATTAGAGTAAGAGGAAATCTCGCTTAGACTCATGCTTTCTAGGCATGGCATAAGTCGAAGTGTGGCTAAGCCGTAAAACTGCCATAAACTCTAAGCAGTAACCCATCACAGATATGTGTTTGTGACCATGCTGAAAATACATGGTAATCAGCAGCTTCCCCCCCCTCTTAATTTTCTCACATTCATTTAAAAAAAAATATTAAAATGTAGATGCATGATAAATAAGAGCACCTGTCATATCCATCACTAAACAATTCTCAGTTTCCTAATGATTGATCCACGACCTCAAATAGTTAATTTCGTTCAGTTATTCAGCTATTATTGTTTCTGTAATGGTTATGCATTAATCACACATTATACTTAAAAAATTATCCAACCAACCTTTATTACTAAGTTACATTTAAAAAATAATAATAGAATGCTTCTGGCTCTGTTATTCTGAAAACATATATTGCAATATTCAACAATTGAGTTCCAACTTGACATTAGAACTAGGAATTCTAGGCTTCAGCTTGTACTTTTCGATAAGACTCTTATGTTTGCTTCTGCTTCTCAGTGCTTATGAAAGTTTCATTCTAAGCTTTGGATTTTCACGAGGTTTGACTTCGCAATTCAACTCTTCAAAGTGTGATACTTTAAGGCTGGTTGCTTAACCAAAGCTCTCCTAAGTAGAGTCTTCTGGGTCCACCTTTGAACGTGAACTGCTGGCAGATGGAAATATGGGCCATTTGAGAGAAATATAGTTGGCCTCTGCATAGGAGCCTGCAAGTCCTTTAATCTGCCCCTGACCTCATGCAAATGGACTTTAAGGAAGCTCTGTTAGAAGCTCTGTAAGCTCAGACAGACTAATAGAATATTCTTTGCCTTCAAGTTCAAGAGCTCAGCTTCAGGGCTCAGATGCCTTTCCTGATGGAGGCTGACACCAGGCCAAACAGAAAACTACAAATCAAACAGGACAGGGAATAGAGTCATTATGGACAATTAATCAGGCAAAAGCTTCAGGATCAAGGGCAATGACCTGTCACTTCAGAGAAATTCTAAGTCACACACACAACTCATAGAAGGGAAAATACAGCATTGAGAAGGTCTGAGGCATCATTAGCTCACCTCTAGCCCCTCCTCAAAGTGATGGTTAAAGCAACAGATATAATCCACTTGAGAGGCATGCAAACTTTGTTGCATGTTCCAAACTAAAGCAAAATTCAAAGTAAGGGGCATCTTCCCTCAAGGAATTTCAAGGGGATAGGGACAGTGGCAGCACAGCTGGGCAGCCACCAAGGCCCACAGCCTTGCCAAATGGGGAGGCCTGGTGGGCCAGATTAGACTGACAGGCCAGAGGTTCCTAACCATGGCACAAAAGATGCATCGACCAGCTTGACATCTTGGCAATGCCATTGTGCGGCAAGCAAAGTGGGGGTGGAATAAGCCCCTGCAATAGTAAACAGGGACAAAATGGGTGGTGTTCATTCACCACCACTTCAAAATGGTGAGATTTTTTTGTTTTTACCCCATCTTCCTACAAAGACATTCAAGGCAGCTTACAGGTACAATTTAACACATAGAAAATGCCAGCAAATAGCACAATCTCAGATAAAACAACGAACAATCACAAACTGAAGCAGATCAACTGAAAACGTACGGAAGAGAGAGAGAGGGTAGCCTTCAGATGACCTTCCCCACTGTTCAAAGAACATATGAGGGAGTTGTTGGTGGCTAGCCTGATGAGCACCTGTGCCGCCATCCATTCATTCAGTGCATGCAAGAAGGGACTCGTTGTCAGTGTGCACATGAAGTCCCACCCCACACCTCTGAATTACCGTATTGGCCCAAATATAAGCCGCACCTTTAAAATTGTGGGGGGGAGGGGGGGAGAAAAAAAGACAATACCCAAATATAATCCGGTCCCTTAAAATTCTGCAGGCACTCACATCCATTCCATTTTACCATACAGTGGTACCTCGGGTTACATATGCTTCAGGTTACAGACTCCGCTAACCCAGAAATATTACCTCGGGTTAAGAACTTTGCTTCAGGATGAGAACAGAAATGGTGCTCCGGCGGCGCAGCAGCAGCTGGAGGCCCCATTAGCTAAAGTGGTGCTTCAGGTTACGAACAGTTTCAGGTTAAGAACAGACCGCTGGAACGAATTAAGTTCTTAACCCGAGGTACCACTGTATGTCTGTTTCAGCAGCGATATCGTAAAAGCCTAATTTTGTAAGGCCGCGAATTTAACTTTTCAAGTTCAGAATTTGGGGTGGAAAGTGTGGCTTATATTCAGGCCAATATGGTAATGGGTTGTGGATTCTGTGGTGAATTAGCCTTCATGAGGGGTGCAAGAGAATTTCCTTCAGACTGCATTTTAAAGAGAAGTGACTTAATTTGCACCTCCTAGACAAATGTACCAGTCAGAACATAATTAGCCATCATATTTCACACTTTTCTGATTTTTCCCTGTATTTCTGAATACAGTTCTCAGCTTTAAAAACAAACCAAAATTATTATTATTATTTATAAAAAGCAATACTTCAGGATACAATACATTTAGAAATGTTTAATACTTATGTTTGAATTGTACTTTTGTACAGATTTTTCCCCCAGATAATACAGAAAAGAGATGAAATTGACTTATGAATGAACGTTTGGGCTGGAAATAAAATAATCTCTTTAAACCCAGCTTTCAGTACAAGGAATTCAAGACAATTAGTTCCAGGCTTTATTGGTGTTGCCACTGGTTGGTGTTGACCTAAAACATGGCCTTTTCTGTGGTGGTTTCCCACATGTGAAATGCCCTCCCTGGTGAGATGCAGCTCTCTCCCTCTTTACTGTCTTTCAGGAGGAATATAGAAACATATTTCTCTGTCTAGGTATTTTATGTCTAAAAGATATTATTCCTGGCAACCCTAAAACCACTGGCTGATAGAATGCTTTAAACTCTTATGGGGGTGTGTGGAATGTTTTTATCATTGGTGCCATGGGCTCCCCTCTGGGGAGAAGGACAGGATTTAAATTGATTGATTGATTGATTGATTGACTGATTAAATAAATAAATAGTATTTATTTCTTGAAATAATTTATAATCTGCCTTTGGGTAATCACATGCCACAATGTGACTCAAAACATATATAAAATGCAACCCAAGCCCAAATAAAATAAAATATAAAACTATTTAAAATATCCATTTCATAACACACATAAACAGTTAACAACCAGCACAGAAGCTGCTTGCAGTCTACCTAAACTCAATTCTAATCAAACCCTGGAACCTCAAAGCACATACATGAGTTTATTCTGAGAATTATTCATCAGCATTATTGATGGAAAGGGTGGAGAGAAACTGCTCTCATTTTTGGTTTTTATTCCAAATGGGAGCTAAGAGACTGAGGCATAGAAATAATTCTGTGGAACGAAACGTTCTGCAACGTGTGGGTTTGAAATTGTCAAAATGAAACATTTTTTCATTCAAAACAAAATGACAATTGTCACATCAGATTGACATTTTCACATGAAATGTCACTCCATTTCAGTATTTTTGTGGAAACCACCAAACCCCAAATGAAATGACAGTTTAAGTGGAAAAGGTAAGACGGAAGTTTGGTTTCGGGGGTGAAATGCGACGTTTCATTTTTTAAGAATTCCCATGGGGGGAAACGAGAACATTTCTTAATGTTTGGGAGAAAGAAATAGAAAACTTGTCACCTAAAGGACAATGCTCTTTGCAGTTGCTTCTAACAAAATCAAGACTTGGCTGGTACATTCAATTGCAGTATCTTGTAGCAAAGATCATCTGATACTGTCTCATTCTCAAGATGTTAAATGCAACTTCAGATTTTATCTGATTATATCATAGCCCCAAGTTTTTCTGTATTTATAACTACATCTCTCTCTCCCTCCTGCCCTCCCTCTCTCTAGCTCTCTCTCTGACACACACACACACACACACACACACACACACATTACACTAGAGGTAATGTGAGTGGGACAGCTAACATGAATAGCAAGCAGCCATTGTGCACATTCACCATGCCTTGTAGAGAATGTGCAGATAACTTGTGCAGCATGAGGCAACTGTGTACATTTCCTTGTCCATATATGGACAGTATTGAAAATATACTGACAATATTTTATTGGGGAGGGGAATGCCATGTACAGGCAGCACCCCATTTACACGCATTCAATATGTGTGTGACAGTGTATACATGCAACGCTCTGAACCTGGAAGTGACCCAGAAGTGTCATAAAGAAGTCACTGAAACGTCACTAAAAGGGTGGAATGGGGTGAGACAGGGGCAGAATGAGGTGTTTGCAGGCTTTTTCAATGGGTTTTAATTAAACACGAATTCACAGATGTGTGTGGTGCCTCAGAATGTAAGCCCTGTGGAAACTGAGGGCTACCTGTACACCACCTTGAGTTCCTTAGGAGGAAAGGTTGTATATGAAGAGTATTTAAAGAGTAAACAAACGTTTTGTACAGACAAGCACACATATACAACTGCAAAACAAGCATTTTGGAAAATGGTTTGTTGGTTCATCCTCTGACAAGTGAGTGGCAGAGGCAGGTGGGACAGAGGCAGAACCAAGAGAGGGAACCAGTGATCTGTGGGGTTTTGTGCCACCCGCGAGGCAGGAGCCAGGATTGGAGGAAGGGGAACAATCTGAGCAGCCAGAGATGGGTGAGGGGCCACAGGATGCATCAGAAGCAGGATGTATCAGAAGCCTGACTATGGTGAGCCCTGCCGGGCCTACCTGCAGCCATGGCAGGTCTCGCAGGGCCTACCCGCAACTGTGGCAGGCTCCATTAGGCCTTCCCATGGCCACAATGGGCCCCATTGGGCTTCCCCATGACTGTGGTGGGCCCCATCAGGTCTCCTCCATCATGTGATATCAGATGCGCACTACTCGCATGATGTCACATGCAAGCACAAGGGCCCCCAAAGTTGGACAGAAACTGGCACATATGGTTTCCAAACTTGCCACAAGGGTTCCTGAGGTAGTGGAAATGGTGTTTGGACCATTGATTTTTGGACTCCGGCTGCCATTTTGAAACAAGATTGCAGACCAAAAACTCACTTTGACATAACTTCACCCATTTTTTGCATAGGTTCAACCTCCTCTTGAAATACCGTTGACAAACTTGGCATGAAGGTTCCTGAAGTGGGGGCATTGGTATTCCTTGATCTTTGAACGCCAGGTGCTCTTTTGAAGCAAACCATGACTTCGGCATTACTTCACCCATTTTTTGGCATAGGTCCAGCCACCTCTCGAGATATGATCACCAAACTTGGGACAAGGGTTTCTGAGGTGGGGGCAGCAGTCTTCATTGATGTTTGCACACTGTACACTGTTTTGAATCAAGATGGCAGACCAAACCATGACATTGGTGTGACTTTACCTGGTTTTTGGTGTGATATGCCCAAATTCACAAATTACACTATCCATTTAAAAATCACGATATTTTGGGGTTTCTAAAAATACCTGGGCAGCATCAGGCACTCCCCACCAGTATATTCATAGTCTATCCTAAATGTTTTATCATCATCATCTTGGTTACTATACCCTTTGATTACTGCTGCTGAATAAGGCCAAAATGTTTTGCTTTAAGTCTTTAATAACCCTGTTTTGTTAGCCACCGTTATCAACATGTGGTCATGTGTGTGGGAGGGGGGTGGATTAGGGATATGTATTGGCTGTGTACCTGTGTACCTAGTAATGGGCAAACTGTAGTGAGTTGGGTCCTGATCTCATGTTCCCGAGTTAGATCTTGCTGCTAAGAAGGCATTTGTAAATTGCTGAGAGGTTTTCTTACAATCAAGTGAAATATAAATTTTGAAAAAATAAATAAAATAAATCCCAAGGCAGATTTGGGACCCTGAAGCTTCCATACAGCTTTTTGGCCTCAACTCCCAACCCCCAAATTAAATATATCCCTCCCCACCCACTTTTCTGAAAAACAATACCAAGGTGGCTGGGGAATGCCCAAAGCTCGAAAAGGGAGGGGTGGAGAGAAAAGGGAAATCTATTTTGATGGGCAGGTCTAGTGTTTAATCACAATGAATTATTTTCTGAGGCCACTTCAATCACAGTGATTTGGGGGTGGGATGTGGAAGTAAATAAACAGAGATGCTCTTTATGTAAGTCATCACTCTCCTCTGAGTTTTGACAGTGAAAACAGGGAATAAGCAGCAGAATTAAAATACTGGGGAGGTCCGGCTTCTTTCCCAATCATTATTTTCCCTAACAAACAATAAAAAAACAAATAAAAGCTCTCCTTCATGGACTGTACTTCTGGGATGGGGGTGGTAGTAGAACAAATGATTTCTCCAGCTTTAAAGAGCAAATATAGCCCCTGTACTGATTTGTCTGAATTTTGTTGGTTTTTAACGCAAAGGTACATCTCCCAATTTACAGACCACCCACACACTAAAAATTGTAAAGGTACCTGTCCTATGAAAATCATTCCATTGAAAAGATGATAGCTGTCCTGGACAGAAACATGGCAGACTTCTTTCCATCTCTTTCTCTGCAATCTGGCTCTTATTTGAAGTCTGAAACAAAAGAAGGGGTGTTTGGGTTGTTGGTGTTTTAACGCTCCTTTTATTTTTATTTTACTTTGTGTTTTTTTTAACAAATTTCCCTCCTTTGAAACTGCTTGTCTCAGGCAATTGCTGTCTGCATTTTAACAAATGCTCACTAATTTGCACCATGTTCAAAAACTAAAATCAACAGATATTTGTTTACTTTATCTTTGCTTCAGAAGACTGCAGAGTCTCGCTACAGCCTCTCTTTCGCTTTGAAGCAGGAGGGACATTCTTAAAGAAAATCAGACAAGTTCCCTATCTCCATTCCATATTTTCACAGTATGTTATATAATTTCTAAAAGAAGCCAGAAGGGCAGAAGTTGGTGGTGGTGTTTGAAAGCAGAAAGAAAATACTGGGGTTTTTATATTATTATTATTATTTTAAAAAATCCACTTTCTTGAAGATGAAGTAGGCAAAACTTAAAAAGGAATTTCACTAGAAACACTGTATTCTAACAAAAGAAGAAATGCTGACAACGTGTCCCTAGACAGAAATTGCATTCTTAGGGACCAAGAAGAGAGATCTGGGGACTTGTTTCAAGGACACAAGAAAAGGAATTTTGAAAAGAGCTGAGATTGCCGAATAATGTCCAATTCTAACATTAAATGAATATTTTCCCTCTATAACTTTAAGAGGCAAAATAAGACTGACACACACCACATATGGAGCGGATAGAGCCCATGTCAGTAATACGTTTTCCTAATGGTCTGCTTTGAGGAGGACAGTATCTAGGGATGGAGGAGAAAATTTAAGGCAAACCTGCCTAATTTACCCTTCCCAAACTAATTCATGAAGCAACATCTTCGACTTCTCTGAATTTTGCACTGCAGTTCTACAACCAGAATCGTGTACAGAAATGTGTATGTTAAAGAAGAGTACACATGTAAATGCATGTGAAGTAAAGGGACCCCTGACCATTAGGTCCAGTCATGACTGACTCTGGGGTTGCGGCGCTCATCTCGCTTTATTGGCCGAGGGAGCCGGCATACAGCTTCCGGGTCATGTGGCCAGCATGACTAAGCTGCTTCTGCGAACCAGAGCAGTGCATGGAAACGCTGTTTACCTTCCCACCAGAGCGGTACCTATTTATCTACTTGCACTTTGAACTGCTAGGTTGGCAGGAGCAGGGACCGAGCAATGGGAGCTCACCCCATCGCGGGGATTCGAACCCCCGACCTTCTGATCGGCAAGTCCTAGGCTCTGTGGTTTAATCCACAGTGCCACCCGCGTCCCAGTAAATGCATGTATCTGCATACAAAAATGTATATGATTTTTCATGCACATTAATTTGTTGTTGTTTTTAAATGCAAAAAATATATATATATAGGGTGAACCTAAGATAGGGGAAATGAGAGGAAAAGGCCTATTCTTGTCTTGCCACCCTCCAGACCTCCCATGGAGGGGGAACTCAAAGAATAGCCTCAGATGACAATCACACGGTCCGGGTCAGTTCATATGGGAAGAGTTGGGGTATTGGGGTCCAGAATTGCATAAGGCCTTTTCCAAAGCCAACACTTCAAATTGGGGCTAGGAACTAGCTGGTAGCCAGTGCAGTCAGGCCAGAAATTGGCTTTTTTGTGCTCAGACCGTCTTGCCCCAGTGAACAACCTGGCCGCTGATTTCTGCACTAGCTGTACTTTCCAATATCATTGTTAACAGGTGGACAGCCCTACATGGACAGGAGCAGAAATTGATACAGCCTGCTAGCTGGATCCAGTTTCGCACTCTGATATGCACAATAGGAAGCTTCCATATTAGGACAGACTGTTTGTTTATCTAGCCCAGTACTGTCTGCAGTAGCTCTCCAGGGTCCCATGTAAAGAGGTCTTTTACATCGCCAACATGAGTTACTGAATCAGTCCACTTCCAGTCCATACCACTTTCGAATGTGTCTATTCTGCCCCAATTCCAAATTACTCTGCAAATTAAAAACAAACAAACCTGCCATTCATATTTAAACATGCATTTAGATTCTTACCTTTAAGAATTAATTTTCCCTCAAAGCATTCTTAACATATTCTGAAACATTTCTGAAGCTGGCAAACATTCAGGAAGAGCAAAAGCTGCATGTTATTTGCACATTTGGTAAGTTCATACGGGAGTTCTGACTGCCCCTTTTAACTGGAAATGTCAAGGATTGATCCTGGGACCTTCTGCATGCAATGCACATACTCTGCTGCTATGCAATGGGCCCTCTCCCTATGGCATAGGTTAGCCTTTGCAACAACCAATTAATATTATTCACCAAGTTCTACATAAAAGAAACCCAGAATCTGTATCCACACTGCAAACACATCCAATCAAATCTGCATTTCAACCTCTGCACATTCCAATAGCTGTCTGCAATCAAGGCCACTGTCACACACTTATAACTGCACATTCCATGAACATTATAATGGCCAGTGTGCCAGCTCATGCTTTGGAATTGAAGATCTGGATTTGTGCTGAGGTCCTCAGGGTACCAACTGTAATCTGAGGGCTACCCGATACACTTGCTCAATTAATGGCTTCTTCCAAATTCGCAGATGTGCCAAACTTGTTGACACATGCATCACTGTGGTAGTGGTGGCGAGAGTGCGAGAGAGATTCTAAAATTATGAGGTGGGGGATAAAATCTGTGAGTTGTTTCCTTATTCATTTCCCTGCTTTCTGGGGCTTCACAGCTCTTGTTCCATCCTTTTGCCATTGGACTCTAGGCCGCTGTTCTTGAACCTTAGATCCTCATATGATGTTGGACTGGAACTCTCACCATCCCTAACTATTGGCTAAGATGGCTAAAACAAGAGCTGGAAACAAAAGGCTTAAGAGTAGGGATTGATCCAGCTTTGTGTACAGCTGCATAAAAACTGCTTGGGAGCATTCCCCCGCCCCATCCAATGCAATTTTTAAAATGTAATAGAACAATTGTCCATTATACACCAAATCATTTACAATATTATCAATCAGAAAGCAACAGCAGAGACTGCAACCAGTGTTGCTCCGTGGGGGAGGGGGTAAAAATATGCTCATTTTCCTTCGCATATGCCCCTTTAAACCCTGCACGCATCTGCAGGGCTAAGATAAGAAACTTGGCTATTTTAAATGTTACATATTCGTTAAGATCAACCAGCAAAAATTGTGCAGAGGATGAGTTTTTTCCTTCACCCAGTCTAACAAAGGAAGACTACTTAGTTTGAAGATCATTGTAAATGTTGCATTCAAGAACAAAAATGTATATATAACAAGCTCTCCCCTTCTTAGGGGTGCCCTTGAGATGCCCTTCCATAATGTGCTGGGGGGAGAGCATTTAACCATACCCAATAAAAGGCTGATCTCATTTTAATATTAGGTAGCAGATTATCTAAATATCATGAGATTATAAGGGAGGGAGGAGTTCATCTGGCACAAAGTTAATTTTATTTGCAATGAACAATCTCAGCTAAATGGGTTGTCATCTCCATATCCTTAAACTGTTTTCAAAACACAATCTTGCTCTAACATGATCTGGAGCTTCTTTGTTTGTTTGACCAGCGTTCCCCATTCTACTGATTTTCTGAAGAATGTTGGGAGATAATGAACCAGATGAACCAAAAATCTGATCTGGCATAAAACAACTTCTCCTGTCCCTTTGATGGTCAACAGGATTCTAAAAGCGCATCCCTTCCAGTGTGGATTCAAATATGCACCCTCCCGATGCCTTTATATGGGGAAGCTGCTGGTGCTGTTAAAAAGAAATGTCTAAACCTTCCTCAGGGATAGGATTGGATTCCAGTTCACCCCATAATTTGAACCTTTCCCTCTCTCCCTCTTGAACATGATCAATAGACTAGACTGTGGTACATGGGGGCAGCCATCTTTTCCAAACCTCATAAAGTTCCCCGGGAAGGAACTGTATGTTATGAGGTAAGGAATCTTCAGCCTGAGGGCCACATTCTGTTCTGGACAACCTTCTGGGGGCCATGTGCCATGGGTAGCCAACAAATATTCGTTTTATCTTTGTGCAGTAGGCAAGTTTCTACAGCCCTCTCTGCATGTTATCATCCAGGAAAGCAAAAGACAAGTATCCATAGTTCAAAAACACATTCCAGCCAGGCAAAAACACCCACGAAGGGTTTGAAGCAGAGCCAGTAAGGGGTGTTGCTTGCGGATAGTTCAGATATCCAATTAGGGAGGCCTGGATGACTGCATTTCTCTTTAAATATCTACCCATAAATGGGATGAAATGGAGCCAGTTGTTTTTTTTGCCCAGGGTGGGGTGAAATGAAACCAGCCTAGGAATATGGTAAGCCATCCATGCCAACTCAGGGATACGGAAAGCAAAGTATAGCCCTGTATGAAATCGTCAACAAGCCCAGCTCTTTAATGCCAGCAATTATTCCCTGTATTTCATTCCATCCAAGGATAGGTTGGTGCTGCGGTGACACACTCTGCAGCAACAGCCGCATCTCCTCACTTGGCCTTTCTGAAGCACAGCACTGTGGCTGCTGGGCATATGACCAGCTTAATTAGAGTCAAGAGAGAATTCCACCTTGAGGAGGAAAAGGGAAATTGAAGGCAGCAAGGAAACAAAGGGAAGTAACAGCACCGAAAAGTTAAACCTTGCCCTGGAGGAAATCAGGCAGAAATTTCAAGGAGAGAGATGCCAGCCACCTCATCTGATTAAAATAGATCTGCCCAGGAGGGTCTTGTGTGCTGGTTGTCTGCATTGGAGTGGATGGTGGTTGTGTTTTTTTCTAAAATACTGGTTCTCAGTGGTGGGCAATGTTTTTGCTTTCTTTTCAGGATGCACATATTGAAATGATTCTCTGCAGACTAGGGCTGAGCAGCCTCCCCCCCCCCACCGCTGTTGAGGGCCTCATTCCCTAAGGCAGGGGGTGGAAAACCTGTACACCCCCCCCCCAGATAACATGGACTCCAATACCCACCAGCCTCATCCAGCATGGGCAATGGTCAGAGATGATGGGAGCTGTTGTCCGGGGGTGTCTGGAGGGCCAATAGTTCCGCACTGCTGTACGCCAGGGGTTACATGCCCATGGGGCATGGAGCGAGAGCCAAAAGTGGGTGGGTAGGTCATCCCTTCTCTCTCTCTCACCCCCTCACTTTCTTAGACCTCATTTCTACTCTGACAGCTCCTACTCTTTCTTTCTTCCTCTTACTTCAAACCCACTAGGCCTCAGGGGTGGGGGGTAGAGTAAAAGTTGCTCTTTCCAGTTCTCTGAGTTGATCACCTACTGTAGTAACAATTTTGGGTACTCTTCCTCACGCAAAATCAGCACCACCCACAAACAAAAGCAGTAGCATCAGGTTCAAGGAAGCCCCAAGATCTGCAGAAGTACCCCCCCCCAAAAAAAAAAAATATCCCAAGAGGAGGGGGGAACCCCACACAAAAACCCAGCCCAAAAGGATATGTGTGTGTTCAGTGGGCATAAAATACTTACTGCTGGGGAAATTACAGAAAACCAGGATAGATGGAATGGAATTGAGAGCACTCCATACTGCAGCATTTTGCTGCAGTTCATGCTGATTTGACATAGTTGTCCTCTTGGGCCCAGATCATGGGAAATCTCTGACACCGAGTGATCCCAACATGATGGAAGTAGCAGGAAGCAATGACATGTGGGACCATTAATCCTCTGCCCTCACCCCCCAACCCCCCCCCCCCAGTTACACCAGCAATGCATCACTGATATAAAATGTGGCTCAGAAAAATGTATCCCTTTCACTAAAACTCCTTCACCCATGGCTTTGATGTGTGTGATTTATTTATTTAGTAAAAAAACACAAGAGTTTTCTCCTTAGCTTTCGAAAATAACTAATTATTGCAAGTTAAAAAAAGAATGTACCCTGCATTGATGCTATATAAAAAGGGAGGGGGGTAATGGGTAGGAGTTTGTTAGCGCTGCATCAGAAAGAGAAAATAATGGGAAGACATCAAATGCCGAGAGCTTCATTAGGGCCAGTCTTGTCTTTTCACAGCAGTGTTTAAAGGTGAAAGGTGTGAGGGGTGGAGGGGGCGGGGGGGGGGAGTTCCTTCTTCCAGTTACTGCTTTTCCTACAGAGACTTCTAACTACTAAGGCAAAGATCTATCTTGATTGTTTTGTAATGAAGTTCTTCAAAGGGTTCATCTCTTCCCAATCATTCTAAGCAAGTAGGCCATGTGTCTTTCTGTAAAGAAGGCCATCCGCTATTAGAAGGCATCTATGAAGGGCTGTCAGAAGGCCACCCTCCAAGGCCGACCATCTGAGGCAACCACCTCAAGCAGTGGAATCCAAGAGGTGCCTCCACAGGCAATTCTGCCTCCACAGATATCATAAGAAACTGGGGTTTGAGAAACCAGAAGATCTTCACTGAAACATTTCAATCACACCCCTTCTCCCTAGGCCACATCCCTCACCGGTCTTTATTGGCACCTGCATGAGAATCTTTGCCACACTGGAATGTGTCCTTGAACTCTGATATCATCTCTTGCCTAAAGGTAAAAGGTAAGAAGGTAAAGGATCCTTGGACGGTTAAGTCCAGTCAAAGGTTACTATGGAGTTGCGGCGCTCATCTCACTTTCAGGCCAAGGGAGACGGCGTTTGTCCACAGACAGCTTTCTGGGTCATGTGGCCAGCAGGACTAAACCACTTCTGGTGCAATGGAACACTGTGATGGAAGTCAGCATGCACGGAAACTCAGTTTACTTTCCCGCCACAGTGGTACCTATTTATCTACTTGCACTGGCATGCTTTCAAACTGCTAGGTTGGCAGAAGCTGGGACAGATCAACGGGAGCTCACCACGTCGTGGGGATTCGAACTGCTGACCTTCCGATCGGCAAGCCCAAGGCTCAGTGGTTTAGACCACAGTGCCATACATATCGGGATGGAGACTAGAAAATGTGTGGGTGTTCAGAAACTAGCCTACTTTACAAATATAAAAATTGCATTTGCTGCTCTGCCCATTTTTGCCTTGGGAATGTTGCACAGATGGGGATGCAGCTCTCAGGATGAAAAGGGTTCTCCACCTCTGCTGTATGTACTGCTTCTTCCCCTTCATCTTCTCTTACTCCTCTTTAAAATCAAGCCTTCTATCCTTCCTTCCTTCCTCCTCCACCTACTTCTTACTATTTCCAGGCAGCAGAACCCCATGTAAGAAGGGAAAGACAAAGCTGCCAGACCTGACAAGATCATGAGCAAATTATCCTTTGGGGAAACATGTAGAATTCCTCTTAAGATGAACAATCACAAAGCCTTTGTTGGCCCAGGTGTAATTAACATAGGGAAGCAAGAAAGTCAGACAATCTCAGCCTCTTCCAAACTCCCACCCCTGTGGATGTAGCTGTACTTTTACAGCATCCCTTGTGTTCTGCTAATTGGCAAACCTTCTTCCATTTGGCCCATGGGAGATTACCCACAATAAAATGTATCATTATCCTTTTCTCAAAAAAAGGGGGGGTAGGGAGGAAAAAATGGTGAGTAGCCTGGTACACTGTTAAAATAACAAGAATTAACTGTGGTTCCCAGAACAGCTTAGGAATGCAAAGGTATGCAACTGTCTACAGTGGTGCCCCACAAGACGAACGCCTCGCAAGACGGAAAACCCGCTAGACGAAAGGGTTTTCCGTTTTGGAGGCGCTTCGCAAAACGAATTTCCCTATGGGCTTGCTTCGCAAGACGAAATATCTTGCGAGTTCCTGCGGGGTTTCCCCCCTTTCCCCCCCTTTTCCTAAGCCGCTAAGCTGCTTGTCAGCTGATCCGCTGATAAGCCGCTAAACCGCTGATCGCTAAAAGCCGCTAAACTGCTAATAGCGCTAATCCGCTAAGCTGTCAATGGGCTTGCTTCGCAAGACGAAAAAACCGCTAGACAAAGAGACTCTCGGAACGGATTAATTTCATCTTGCGAGGCACCACTGTACTATGCGTAGTTGCATGAGGCGATACGTGCCCAACTGCAGCTCTCTTCCACTTACTCCTTTGCAAGCTGCTTTTTAACAGGACATGTTCAATGACTGTTTAGATGCTCCCTGCAAGAACAGATCTCAAGCACTGATGTATGGGAGCACAGTGAAGAAGAAGAAGAAGAGTTTGGATTTGATATCCCGCTTTATCACTACCCGAAGGCGTCTCAAAGCGGCTAACGTTATCCTTTCCCTTCCTCCCCCACAACAAACACTCTGTGAGGTGAGTGGGGCCGAGAGACTTCAGAGAAGTGTGACTGGCCCAAGCTTACCCAGCAGCTGCATGTGGAGGAGCAGGGAATCGAACCCGGTTCACCTGATTACGAGTCTACCACTCTTAACCACTACACCGTCCAGTATACAGGACCAAGAAGGTGACTCTAGGAGGGTGGATTAAAATCTGGCACACAAAGATCACCTCCACCATCAGCACTGGTTCCAAGGACTGCTGCCCTGCTCCTTGATTTGTGGGGTGTCTGGGTCATCCTCTTAGGACTCCTGCACCTGGTACCAGGTCAGGTTTATCTATTTTTATTTATTTGTTAAATTTGTATACTGCCCTTCATCTGAAGGTCACAGGGCAGTTCACAACATAGAAATACAAAAAGGGGAACACAAAATACCTAATAAAACAAAAACAAACCAATAAACCGCCCCCCCCCACACACACACAATTAAAAGGCCATGGAATGTTCAGTAAGCCAAAGGCTTGGTTAAAGAGAAATTTTTTCTCCTGGTGCCTAAAGATATGTAATGAAGGCACCAGGTGAGCCTCCATGGGGAGAGCTTTCCAAAAATGAGGAGCCACCTCAGAAAAGGCCCATTGTGTTACCACCCTCCGGACCTCTCACATACAAAGAAGGGCCTCAGATGGTGGTTGCAGGGTGTGAGTCGGTTCATATGCAGAGAGACGGTCCTTGAGGAATTGCAGTCCTGAGCAACTTAAGGATTAATAGGTCAAAACCAGAATTTTGAAAGGGGCCTGGGAACTGATTAGTTTGGGCTAGGCAGTCTGCAGATCCTTATATTCCCACATTGCATCAGCATTTTCCATGGAGGCACAAGTTACAGCAACAGCCAAGGTGACATTTTTCCACCTTCGCCGCATCAAGCAGTTGGTCCCTTTACCTTTCCCGCCCCGACCTGGCCACAGTGATCCATTCGACGGTCATCTCCAGGCTTGACTACTGTAATTCGCTCTACGCCGGGCTGCCCTTGAAGCTGTCCCAGAAACTCCAGCGGGTGCAGAATGCTGCAGCGAGGCTCCTCACGGGGTCTCTGCCATGGGAGAGTGCTTTTCAAGCTGCAGTGGCTCCCGGTGGAGTACAGGGTCAGATTTAAGGTGCTGCTTTTGACCTTTAAAGCCCTTCATGGCCTAGGACCCTCGTACCTACGGGACCGCCTCTCCCGGTATGACTCACGGAGAGCCTCAAGGTCCATAAATAGCAACACCCTAGTGGTCCCGGACCCTAAGGAAGTTAGATTGGCTTCAACCAGAACCAGGGCCTTTTCAACTCTGGCTCCGTTCTGGTGGAACGCTCTTCCTCATGAGACCAGGGCCCTGCAGGATCTGATTTCTTTCCGCAGGGCCTGTAAGACAGAGTTGTTCCACCTGGCCTTTGTCTTGGAGCCAATTTGATTCCCTCCCTCTCTTTCTTTTTTCTTTTCCTTCTCCTCCTGCAATGAGGCTACATTTTAATATTTTAATGTTTCAATATTTTAATGTTGTATTTTAAATTTTGTTTTTAAGTTGTAATCATTTAACTTGTTTTTATTATTGCTTGTAAGCCGCTCTGAGCCCGGCCTTGGCTGGGGAGGGCGGGGTATAAATAAAAATTATTATTATTATTATTATTATTATTATTATTATTATGAGGAGAAGGAGCCGCACTGCACTGGGTCCCCCATTGCAGACCTGAGAGGGGCTTTGTATTCAGAGAAACAACTGAGACAGATAGGAAAGTTGATTATCATTAATGTGAACAAGTGGAACCTGCAACAAAATGTTGTAGCACACAGAATTTCCCTATTCAGGGTGCCATACAAAGACAGAAAGGTCTTCTGATATGCTCCACTCCCCATCTAGCCCTTTTCCATTCCCTCCCGCCCATCAGGCACTTAGAACTCCATGCATGCTCTATTTTGGCTTTGTTACCTTAAAAAAAAAAACACACACCTGTATTTGTTCAAGATTTGGATTTCCCCCCAAGCATGACAATAACTCCTCTTGCTTTTCAGCAGCCTCATTTTAGATGGAATCCCTGTTCATGGTCACCAGCTGAGCTTGCTACAGAGGAAGGGATGTTTCAAAGCCATGGCAACGAAATACTTGAAATCATAGCTCAGCCCCTCTGTTTTCTTGGAAAGGCAAGACGTGACATCTGGAGAGGTTGCCAGGAGGTCTGAAAACTGTAATTGCATCAGTTGTATTTGTAATTCTTTTGTGGCACACTAAGAAGGACAGAGTGGAGAATGCTGGACAGTTGCTGTCAGTACAGGGATACGCCAACTAGCCAGCCAAGCCAGACATCACTCCTTCAAAGAGGGGAATGGCACCTGATGTTGGCTGAAGAATCATACAAAATATAGGAGGCTTTCCAAAAGATGCTAAACACCCCCTGCACTAAAACCTCTTTTACACCCAGCATCTGAAAGGAACACAATCCCTCAACTGCTCCATTAAAGGATCAATTGAATGCAATGTCAGGGGATAGCTTGCCCTGAGCAAACGAGCATTTCAGCTTGGTGTACACTTTACAGCCCCATAACATCTCCCTCCTAGCAAAGAGTAGATACCTTTAGCTCTCTTCTACATCTCTCTCTCTCTCTCTCTCTCTCCTCTGCTCTGCTCTCCACCCCCCCCCCAACTGGCTTCTGTTTTTTGTTTTGTTTTTTGCTCCAGCATCTGCCACCACCAAGCGAACCCCCTATGGCTTGTTTGCTTTGAAACTGTTGTGTTTGTTTTGTCTTACTGCTAACTTTCAAATAGAAATGCATAATCAGAGGAAAATGCTCCTGGTGCCCCATATGTTTTCCTTTGGGACTAACTTTATTCTTTCCTGGGCTTGGGAGTCTTCACATGCCACCATCTCAGGGATTTCACTCTGGCTTTGTTTGTTTGTTTAATTTCTCCTCTGTTTCAATATCGGGCAGGAGGGACAAATCCTGGAAAATGCTGAGCACTTCCTACAACATACTGTTTTGGCCCTCTTATCCCTGAAATCGACAATCTTTTAGGCTTGGACAAATTAGACTGTTTCTGAGTCATATCAGTCACACATTCATATGCCCATTCTGGCCTTATTCTGCATAATATGTGGAGCATGTTGTTGTTGTTTAGTCGTTTAGTCGTGTCCGACTCTTCGTGACCCCATGGACCAGAGCACGCCAGGCACTCCTGTTTTCCACTACCTCTCGCAGTTTGGTCAAACTCATGCTGGTAGCTTCGAGAACACTGTCCAACCATCTTGTCCTCTATCGTCCCCTTCTCCTTGTGCCCTCCATCTTTTCCAACATCAGGGTCTTTTCCAGGGAGTCTTCTCTTCTCATGAGGTGGCCAAAGTATTGGAGCCTCAGCTTCAGGATCTGTCCTTCCAGTGAGCACTCAGGGCTGATTTCCTTAAGAATGGAGAGGTTTGATCTTCTTGCAGTCCATGGGACTCTCAAGAGTCTCCTCCAGCACCATAATTCAAAAGCATCAATTCTTCGGCGATCAGCCTTCTTTATGGTCCAGCTCTCACTTCCATACATCACTAGGAGCATGCTTTTCCCTAAAACAGGGATGGGAGGCTGGTGGCCCTCCGTATGTTTTTGGACTCCATCTGCCATTGGCCCCAGCCTGTATATCCGATTGTCAGGGGTCCGGGCATCTGCAGTCCACCAAGAGCTAGAGGGCCACACAGGTTCCCTATCTCTGAGCTTTTGCATATATTTTATCCTAAAAGTGAGGATGGTAGAGAATTTGAATTCAGTTCACATTCAAAGGTGAGCTGCCTGCTTCACAAATCCGAAATAATATAAGGACCAAAATACAGCTGTCCTTTGAATTTGCAGCTGTCCTGCGTTTTTTGC
Organism: Podarcis erhardii; assembly: GCF_964252035.2. Lineage (NCBI taxonomy): Eukaryota > Metazoa > Chordata > Lepidosauria > Squamata > Lacertidae > Podarcis > Podarcis erhardii. Next base: position 17,422,882 of record NC_138504.1, read on the forward strand.
ATTTCTCCAGATTTTGTGGCACGGTTCTCAGCTCACAAAATGTACCAGAACACACATTTAGGTTCAAATGCCCACAAAAATGGGGAGGTTTTTTTTAGGTAGAGATGTGAGGATCTGTCAATTTGTATTTCACTCTGTTTCTCATTTTCCAATCTTCAATTCAGTTCTTTACATTTCCACATCTGCTTTCAGTTTTAAAAATAAAGTCCTCGTGAAAACTCATCATAATTTTAATGTGAATTTTTGTGTGCAACATTGCCTAATATACACATTTTTGCAAACCAATTTCTCCTAAAATAATGCATTTTTATGTTGTTTTCACTAGCAAATGCACATTTATCCACATTTTACCTTACTACATGCATTTATTGTACACATTGCCTGACTGCAGAAGTGTTATTCTGATCTGCAAATCAGGCTGGTTTCCTTATATCTCACGCCCACATCATACATTTAAAGAGCTCATATTAAGGCTGCAATCCTACACCCAGTTAGCATCTAACATAATAGGACTGACTTCTGAATAGGCATGCACAGGTTTGTGCTGCAAATTAAACTCATTGGGTTGTATCCAATGTATAACTAAGTTAAAGTCACTTAATGGTATACAGTGGTACCTTGGGTTACAGACACTTCAGGTTACAGATGCTTCAGGTTACAGACTCCGCTAAGCCAGACATAGTACTTTGGGTTAAGAACTTTGCTTCAGGATGAGAACAGAAATCGTGTGGTGATGGCAGTTGCAGCAGCAGCGGGTGGCCCCATTAGCTAAAGTGGTACCTCAGGTTAAGAACAGTTTCAGGTTAAGAACGTACCTCCAGAACAAATTAAGTTCTTAACCTGAGGTACCACTGTACATGTTCAACCGGCAAACTGTTCTGCACCAGCAAATTTTTGTTGTGCAACAGAATGCATAAGCAAGTTGCTGGTAACTTTGTCACACAATCTGTTGTGCAATGAGTTGCCACCAGTACAACTATTGCGCTGGATTCCCCTGTCAGTGTGTTAGCATTTCATCTACTCCCAGCATACCATTTATAACTTTATGAATGCCCAGCATCCCTTCTCCCTGCTTGGTCATATTTTTGCAGTGGGTCTGAGAAGAGAAAAAGCAGAAGGGGAATGTAAAAAATAAAATAAAAAAATCAATAAGTCTATGAGCCCATCTGAAATAGTGTAATCACATCAATGCCCTTTATTTATCAGTGGTGTCCACTCTTAAATTTCCCACTTCCCATAAATATCTTGGATTTTAATTCCTCAGGGGCTACTGCATGAGGAACAGCTACCAGCTTCTTACGAAAAAGCACGTCCTGCTGCAGATTCAAAAGTTCCTGTAAAGCAAATAAAAACCATGCAACCTCAGGGCAAATCATTATTATCGTAAGGTGAGAAACCCCTTCAGAAGTTCAAATAATTCATCTCAGCCCTTGAAGCTTGAAAGCTTTCCCCCCCATCCCCTTCTTTTTCATTCATTCTCTGCAATCAAGGAGAGCCTGAGAAGATACCTTTGCTTAACAATGGTCATGCCTAGATTGATATTCCAAGTGTTAAAATGAAGATCAAGGAACCTGAAACATTTATGAAGTGAGAAAACACAGCAGGAATGTCAATCCAATGCCCTCGACAGGAGGATTTCAATTCTATTTTCAGGGAGCTGGATGTGAAACAGTGAGGCTCAACAAGCTTCCCTGAAGGGGACATAAGAGGCAGCTCAAAGCCAGAGTAGCTTAGACAAAAGAGAAATGGCAGAAACAGCAGGGTGGTGTTTTTTAAAAAAAATAAAATAAAATAGTGGCGGCAAAACAAATAGCTTTGGTTGGGGCCCACCAATGTTCACCATGCTGCATGTAAGCTTTTGGATAGCACAGAGCATTTCTTTAGATATATTCAAGTGGGAGTAAACAGAAGCATGCGCGCCGATCATGATCCAAAGCCTCCGTCCCAATTCTGCATTACTTTCCTGGTTTCCCCCTGTGTGACCCAACCTTCTATTTGGAAGATGACCAATCAGAGGTCCTCATGTACTGTTGCCGCATGTCAGAATCTGTGGATTTGAGCAAATCGTCTAGGGGCTAGCATATATGCCATGCCATGTGCAAATTCAGATGATAGATAGAGAGAGATGATGCTAAATATAGATAGATGATAGACAGACAGGCAGGCAGGCAGGCAGGCAGGCAGGCAGCCTGGATAGCTCAGTTGGTTAGAGCATGGTGCTGATAATGCCAATGTTGCAGGTTCGATCCTCGTATGGGACAGCTGTATATCCTCAGGGTCCCTTCCAACAATTCTATGATTCTGAGAGATTTCAGAACTTCTCATTACTATTTCATGGGTCCCAGAGACTTGGGGCACAGCCACACCATTCATTTAAAGCACTGTAATAACCAGTTTAAACAGGCAACAAATCCCAGGAACTGTAGCTGAGACCTCTATTCCTCTCCCAGAGCTACAGCTCCCAGAGTAGTTTAGCACTTAAACGCTCTTCAAAAAGAATTCTGGGAAACGTAGCTCTGTGAGAGGAAGAGCCTCTCTCGAGCCTTCACTATTAACAAACTACAGCTCCCAGGGTCCTTTGGGAGGGGGAGTCATCCCCATGAATGTTCAAGCGGCATAAGAGTGCTTTAAATATATGGTACAGGTATGACCTCCTTCCCTTTCTCTGTCTCTCCTCCCCCCCACACACACATTTCCCCTCCTCGCAACACACATCAAATTTGGACCATGGCAGCATGAAATCAGCCTGAACCCCAGAGTCACAGGTTGCCCACCCCTTTAAGTCCTCTTTGACGTAGCCTGTTTTGCTTACAGGCATGTGTCCTTTCCCATTAGTCTTGATATTTCCTTGTGGTACAAGCACAACTGCCACACATTCTCTTAATGTTTTTCAATTACATGACAAGTAAAGCAATGCATTGGCGGTTCTCTATGTTAATGTCCCTGTATTTTTCATATTTATGATGTCTAATTGCATTTGCTCCCAAGAATGATGTAATGTTTAGGTACTGGAGAATTGAGAAGGCTGCTCTAATGTTAATATATTTACATTATTTAAAAGTAATGCATCACAGCAGACGCTCTGCAGCACAGGCTTGATATTTGAGATGACTCCTCAAGGCAAAGCCACTGCCTCCTCTTCCACCACACCTGCCCCCAGGTAGCAACCAAGGCAAACCACAAAATGATGCCCTTCCCCTCCCACTAGGGTAGAAGAGGAGAATAAAGATCTACATTGTGATCAAGGGTGGGAAGAGACCAGCAGTGCCTCCCGTTCACCAAGAGGCTGCTGTAGAAGCAGCATTGGAGAAAAGGCTGCTTCCCCAATGGTTGGTTATTGTTGTTTTTTAACCAATTGTCACCAATGCAGGGGGAGGGGAGTCCAGGCTGGGACCCTAGGATGAGGGATGGAGAGCTTTAATCCTTTGAACCCTGTTGTGGCCCTGCAGCTGAAATTTACTTTCCAATAAGGAAAGAAAAAAATGACCCATTGAAACAAATGGAAACAAATTACAATAGAAGATGCAGAAAATCAGGCAGGGTATAAAAACCCAATCCATGGCTGGATTCCAGCTGCATTTTACCACTTGGACCTCCAGGTCTTTATAGTTCAGGAGTGAGGAGCCTGTGGTCATCTGGATGTTATTGGGCTGCAACTCTAGTCATCCCTGATCATTGGCAATTCTGGCTAGGGCTCATGGGATATCTGGAGAGCCATCCATGCTTTAGATCCATCACAGTCCATCTCCTCTCAAGGGTACTCAAGATTTTTCCCAATAACCAATTGGCCTGGTCAAGAGAAGTTCTACTGAAACGTGACTGCAGTATCCAAGGATTTGATCTGACAGAGGCTCTGCCTGCTTTAAAATTCCTTCTAAGCAGGCCAAGAGCTTTGACCTTGCTTGCAAGGCACACAGTTCCTGGCATAAGCAGCCAGCTTTCTCCGACATTTCAATTCCCTGCTCTGTATAGCTGTGTGTGTTTATATTTGTCTGTCATTTATCCAAAGGAATCCCATGAAACCCTCCCCTCATTTTGGTGACATTCAAAAAGGGCAATGGAATGAGATCATCTGGAAACAATAGCCCAGCTGTTTCCAGAAGAATAAAGCAAGGGGGTCCAGGGAAGCTGCAAGCTACTTGTGGGTATATGCTAGATCATCCCAGCAATTGGGTTGGTGTATGTTTCAGATCCACAACCTAAAATCTATTCCCAGAACACATTCTGAAATTGGGAGATCTCTCAGCAGGTCTAAACCTACCACAGAACAACTGTGAAACAGGAGGTAGATTGGTGCAGCACAGCTTAATAAACTAGGGCTAACTTTTTGCCTTCCAGATGCTGCTGAATTACAACTCCCGTCAGTTTCAAGCAGCCTGGTCAATGGTCAGGAATGACTGGAGTTACAGTTTAGCAGCCTCTGGAGGTTAGCCAATACTATATTAAAATGTTAAAATCCCTAGCATGGAGGATTACTATTTGGGTGATCCACTTCAGACAGCAAATTGTCTTGGACTGGCACAAGCTACAGTGCTCTTGTTTACTAACCATCACTATCCTTTCTGCCCCTGGCTTTACATCTGCCACATGTACATAATGTCAAATTCCATCTGTATATCACTGAATGGATCTTCTACAAGGAAAGGACAAAGCTGTGTATTCAGACCAATCAAGTGCTAAAGCTTTTCCTGGACTGTATCATTCCAGGCTGCTGGGTGGCAGGGAGTTGCATGCTCGAATATTGCTGGATGGTAGTGCATCAGTTTTGCATGCAGAATACCCCAGGTTCATTCCCCAGCATCTCTTGGTAGAGGGAGATTCCCTGCCAGAAGCCCATCTAGTTCTCACAGTGATCAACCAGTTGCCTAAGTGAAGCTTGTAAGCAGGATTGCTAGTCAATGTAGCTGATGTCATTGGTCTAACTAGGTGAAAAGTATAAGTGTCCTGGCCCTCACTCCAGAAAGAAGAACTCAGAATTGGATTTCTGTTTCTGCCAAACACTTTAATGCATAAATCCAAGCAATACACAGGCAAATTAACGACATTGCATGAGAATGGCTGAGCACAAGCTGAGACATTGATCCAACAAGCTCCATGCTTCCTGCCTCTTCCTTTGAAGAGCAGGGTGGGCACAAACAAAATGACTGGAGTTTCTGGTCTGGGCTAGCAAAAGGAAACGTCTGCAAGTGACCTTGGCTTGTGAGGTTTGTTCATGTCAGTGCTCGTGTCTCAGTATCTGACTTACTCTCAGTTGGTTAGAGCAGTGTTTCCCAACCTTGGGCCTCCAGCTGTTTTTGAATTACAATTCCCATCATCCCTGACCACTGGTCTTGCTAGCTAGGGATGATGGGAGTTGTAGGCCAAAAACATCTGGAGGCCCAAGGTTGGGAAACACTGGGTTAGAGCATGGTGCTGATAATGCCAAGGTTGCAGGTTTGATCCCCATACAGGCCACTTTCATATTCCTGCATTGCAGGAGGTTGAACGAGATGACCCTGGGGGTCCCTTCCAACTCTACAATTTTGAGAGTCTGTGAACCTCCCCCAGAGAAGGCTCCTGGCTGACAGGAGTGACAGGAAGGGCCAACAATGGTGGGCCAGCTAGAGGTGCCTGATATCACAGGGCTGGGACACCTCTCTGACAACCCCTTTGAACCTTCCCCACAATCCTGGTTCTCTTGATCACTAGCCCCCTCCACCAAATGAATTATGACAGTTCTTGAGGCCCCAATTTCACCTTCCTCATCCTGCTCTTGCCCTCCTCCCCAGGTTGTCTAACCCCAATCTCTTAACCCACCTGTTTGAAATCCACCTCATCCCTCCATGGGGGACATCTCCATGGGTCTCATGAAAATAAGCCTCCTATCTTCCTGTTTGTCTACACATAGAAAAATGTTCAAGAAAATACAGATGAATCCTTTTAATTGAGTGATTTTTCAATGTTAAAGTTGTTTTTGTTTTGCTTTGTTTAGGGGGATAGAATTCAAACATGCCGTTCTCCATCAGCAACCTGAAATAGCACAGCCTGGGAAAAGCTATAACACTTGATTCTGATGAATGTTTAACCAAGCCCAAAAGTATCTTATTTTGAATCTACAGTTTTTTCTCCCCTTTGAAGAAAACAACAACAAGAAAACACACACACACGTAAATACCCACCAATATAATCATCCTGGATTTGTCTAATAATATCCTATTAAGCCTCCTATCTCCCTTCTTTCTACAGACTCAGATAACCCTGATCTTCACTCATATGGGCTGAGATTTGTTTGGACCCAACGGTCTCTCATAGCAATCATTTCCTCCTTAATTATTCTCCCACCAGCTTTTTCTTATGATCCCCTATTCCCCAGTAATGCTCACATCAATTCACTGCTATGATTTATTGGACTCCAGAGAGCCCCCACCCCCCATCCCAGTCAGAGGCCTATTGTATTTTGCATTAATTCTTGTTGTATATCAGCTCTGACATCTAGTTTGCTCCTTCTAGAGTCAGCAAAATAATTCCCTATGAGTACAATGAGAAAAGAATCAGCCCTGTTCTCTGGTTTAGATGAATTTGTCGGCTTCCCCAACTGCACCCCATGATAACAGAGAATGAGTTGCAACAAGTGCAACTTGGAGATTTTTAAAGTATTAAGCACTGTATAAATGTGTTTAAATAAATGTAAGTAAAGTGGTACTTGCAACAAAAGGCTACCAAGTGAAATGTTCCCGTTCAGGGTCCAGCCTGCTTGCCATGCACTGTTTCAGAATATTCCATCCAAATGCCCCAGTTTCATATGTTCCATCTCCCAACATTCAGCCAGCATGCCATAACCACTGTGAATGCTCAACCTTAACAAGCTGGGTTTTTAGGGGGTATCCTGCTTACAGCTTTTCTCTGTATGTGTATATCTCTAAACTTTCCACCCAAGCCTCCTTATGCATTCCTTCTGTGTGCGGATGGTGCTATTTTCATTGCATAAACACAGACACACCAATGAGCTCACTCTTGATATATATGTCATTTCAAACCAGTTACCACAGTATTCTTGGCAGCTGCAAAGGTTACACAGATGAACATAGGAAGCTGTCAGATCTGACCATGGATCCATCTAGCTTTGTACTGTCTGCTCTGCACTGACTGGCAGTAGCTCCCCAGGGACATTCCCATCCCTAAACTGGAGATGCCAGGGATTGAACTTGGGACCTTGTTCATGTAGGGCAGATGCTCTACTAATGAGCTACAGCCTTTCCCATAAATAGATGGAAGAAATATGAACTCAGTTGCACTTCTCAGTTGTACTTTTCTGGGCTGTTGTTTCATCTTCTGTTGAAGGGCACTCTGCTCTAATTCCAATGTAATGATAAAGAGCTGGTGTGCTGAGGTCTTGAAATTGCCCATCAACACCACCTGGGCAGCAGGTTAAGTGGGTACATAAGCCCCATGGGCACAGTCTTTCCCACCATGTGCTGTTTATTTAAGCTACACTAATTCTTCCTAAATTCCATATCTACATATAAATAAGCATATGCAAATTTTTATGCAGATCTGTGCCCTAGTCTGCCTTTTCTTTTTTTATTTTCTTTTTGGGCAATGCCTAAGTAACCAAGCTAGCTGAATTTGGGTCCTTTTCATTCTTGTCTCTTTCCAGTGATCAGGCTCTGAGTGCCTTTGCTTACGTAACCAGAATGACACCATCTACACACCAGAGAGATATTGCAGCAGGCTTGGAGAAACCTCAATGTTTGCAGAACCATTAAAAAAAATCTTTAGGGAAAAATCCAATGTGGGAGGATCCCAAATAGAGCCTAATGCAGACCAAGTAGGCTCAGTGGCCATGAAAAATTTACTGTTTTTTGGGGGGGGGATGGGATGGAGTGACTGAAATGCTGAGCAAGGATCAACTCATGTTGTAACATTTTCTTAAAGGTCCTATAAGAGATGTATGATGGATGGCTTTTTAACCCAGCTAGTGACTTGGCACAATGGGAATTTTCTCTGCAGACTGTGGGGAAAGGGCATTAGGGCAAGTTGGGGTGGGGGGGTATTTTAATCCCTGAGGCTAATGTTCTTGAAGCTTATAAATAATCTTCCTCTTATCATTTTCTTCAACTATATATATATATATATATATATATATATATATCCCAATTACCATCTTCCTTAACCTTTATTTTTATCAAGTGCACTAAATCAGCTGGAGAATAATTGCTCTGAGGACTCTGCCAAATGAGAGCACATTTCGTTTACAAATTCCCTAATGCAATATGAATTGATGAACTTTCGGAGATGCACATGATATAAATGATCGTGATGTGCCATTCTTAATTTCTTGCCATTGTCTCCGTGAAAACACTTGGCTCGTAAGATGAGAAGCACTGCAAATACTCATCAGACCCATGGCAGGCAGGCGGTCAAGTCACTCGGAGAAAGCATTGCCCTTCTGGCAAACAGAATTTAGGTTAAACAAACGGGGGGGGGGTAAGACTCAATCCAGCGAACACTATCAGACTACATAACAGAAAGGGCATTGCTCCAAAGGCTGAGCAAAACCCATACGCATGATGCATTCTGCTTCACAGGTTGAAAGATAAGGTTTTGTATATTGAAGCCACAGCATAAGGAGGGTCAGGCGAAACGCCATTGAAGTCCAGCCCCATTCCTACTTTTCTTATCCTCACAACAACCTTGTAATACCTCAGGGCTAAGAGAGATGGTGACTTGGCCAATATCATCCACTAATCAATACACCACACTGGCTCCCCCACATAAGCAACCATGAGTAGGACTTGAAATCCTCAAGGCAACGGCCATCTCCCACTCTTGCTCATGTCATACTGCCTCTCTGGGCCTCAAAGTCCTAATGAGCCAAGAGAGATACAACTAGCTGGCAGATCTACTCTCCATGAATTTAAACAAGCCCCATTTAAAGCCATCTGAAGGCCAAACTATGCATTGAAGTTCAGGTTGTCTTGTTTTTTTATACAAATCACCAGCATTTGGGGGGGGGGGAGAGAACTGATCAAGATTGGTGAACTCTGAAAATTTCTGCTTCTGTTCTTGTGAGAATTCCACGACATCCCTAATTCTGAGTAGGACCTGGCTGGATGCAGCCTATCTTAAAAGGGCAAAATCATATAATAATTAAGAAAAGGAAAAGGACCTTTTTATTCCTAGAAAGAATGGAGAATGCCTCTTCTGAGAGAATGCCCCAAGGAGACACATCCATGTTTCATCTACAAAAAAAGTGTGGTTTGCTTTCTTCCTTAGAACCATTTTTCCTCATATGCAAATGTATGCAGATTTAATTAATTAATTGATCAATCAATCAACTAAACACACACAATTAATTACCAAATACATCTTTAATTGGGTGACAAACCTGGTAGTTATTTCCATTTTGGATTTTATATTGTTTGAACATGGTGATTATTTTGCATTCTTGAGCCACCTTGAGCTGTTATCAATAAGGCGGGTTATACAAGAAATAAATACTAATTGTCTCCTTGGTCTTTTAAAAATCCCTCCAGTAACCTTGGCTATAAATAGCTTATTGTATCATTTCTTACTATTATTCTTTTTCCTCTGGTTTCTGCTCATGGTTTGAAACATCCATCAGTTAGTTTGCTCCAATACTGAGGATGCTCCTATTTTATTACATTTTGATTTTATAATTAACCTTTCTCCCATTTTCCTCCTCTGCCATTAAGTTAAATGGAAGGGGCTAATTAACGCTTGACACCCCCCATTCAATAATAAAGAGGCCCAGATTGACCCTAATGCGTTTGTATTGTGCCTTCCCGCCAATCCTTAGCTCCAATCGTCAGAATCCTCAGAGGTTGCTTTCAGTTCTGCCCCTATTCAAGGCAGAGAGAGCTGGGGATGGATGAATCAATTTGTTTCCAGGATGAATCACTTTGGCATGTGTTCACTCAGACAGCCTTTCCATCCATTTCCATATTAATCCTTTTATTTTAATCTGCATACACAGACAAAAAAAAATCACATTTAAATTGAAATACATTTTACATAGCATTTTCCCTTGAAACACTATTCCTAAAATGTATTTTATCTCAAAATGCATATTTCAAAATGTATTTTAGATGCTCTTAACCCAGTCAAGAACTGCACCAGCACTTAGTTCCAATCACACATTAGTCCAGGAGGGGTGGATTTAAAGATGGGTAGTTCTGTCAACTTCAGTTTTTCTAGACTTAAGTTCAGTTGGCCACATTTCTCATCAGTTTGCATTTAAAATAAAAATAATTGCATCAGCATTTTAGTACAAATTTCTCCCAATATGCATCTTTGTTTGCAATTTTGCCATATATACCCATTTTTGCAAAGCAATGTCCCCCAACGTAATTATTTTTATATGTTATTTGTAATGATGGCTCTGTTTCAGTTCATGTATTGTTTTGGAAAATGGAGATTAGATAGATTTCCCTTTAAACTGCATCATTCCCTCCACCCCAAGCTGGATCAAAACAATTTGTGCTGGCATCCCCAAATATCAAAACTTTCATACATCCCCAGAAAGAGCTTATCTTCTCCCAGCTTGCTACATGAAAAGGAAGGGTGAAGAAGGCATGAAAGAAAAGGGCCCACCATGCAAATCAAAAACGGTAGTGTAGAGGGGAAGGGAGATGCAGAAAAGTAGGACTAGCATTGTATGCAACCCAAACTTTTCTATCCATCATTAGTCATACTCAGAGTAGACCTATAGTGATTAATGGACATGACTACTTTAGGCTCATCGATTTTAGTGGATCTACCCTGAATAAAGTTTAGCTGGATGCAACCCATAACAAATACATAAATAAATATCACGGGGGACCATACACCGAGAGGAATGGAAGAGAGTGATGAAAGATCAGTGTGTCCCAGATTGAACAAACATGTTTTAATTTTACGAGCACAATAATTCAGCTCAGCTTTTCAAATTATCATCTTTTCATACAAATACACACAGAGAGAGAAAGTGAGAGTATTTGATGAACAGCCGATTATATTTTGGATGCCTGTTAATATTCATAATTAAGCACAGTTCATCATTGTAATTCCACCACTAAATCAAGGTGGATCGCCATGACAATAATGGTAAATCGTATTATTTCTGTAACTAGCTGGAACGTAAATGCAAGGGGGGGCACGGAATGAAACTAGAGACCTAAGCAATCCTCCAAGGTCTGATTCATGCAATCATTTTCTTTCCATAAGGTGCCTGTTGGCTGTCAATTCATTATGGAAATCCACGTAGCACCAGATCTTCCAAACGGATTCAGATACTCACAAATAGCATAGCAGGCAATGTGCAAAATGTCTACTGTCCAAATTAATGGATGCACCTTTTTAATCAATCATATATATTTTTATTAAAAAATCAATTAATCTACTTGATTAGATTGATGGGCAGAATAACACTAATCCCCAGCAGAGAAGCAGCAGTACAGGGTTTCCAAAGCACTGCCGACTCACACCAAACGGGGCAGAAGGGGAAGGTTTTTTCCTCTGCTGCCAGCCAAAGCAGCCAGCACACTGTCTCCTAAACACCCAATGAAAGAACTGCTGGTGGTAGGTTCCAACTTAAGTGGAGAAGCCACTGTCACCTCCGCCATATCCTAACCTTTAGCACAAAATATGGGGAGGGGGTGATTCAGGGTAAATTGATATAAATGGAGTCTTGATATAAATGGTTTTAAGCTGGAGCATCCCCATCTATGCCTTGGTCCCTCTTGTCTCCCAGAACCAGAAGAGGCATGAAAAGGGTGGAGGAAAGATTAGTGATGCAAAGACACAGTCTCTGATTTCTTGGTAAAAACCTTGGACAGGAGGAGACTTAGACAGCTGTGGGGAGGCATCTGCTTCATGAGGGGAACCAAGGCATGGGAGAAGGGGATGCATTTCAGAATGGCTGAGCACAGCAGACAGATGTACAAACTAATGTCGTCCCTTTTAACTAATGTCATCCCCAGATTCGGGGAGTTCTTTTTAAAGAGATGGTACCAAGCAGCAGAGCAGCTGCCCAGGAACAATACATGGCTTTCCACAGCATACTGCTTTCTCACAAAGATAGCAAATTATCCAGGACATGCACCTGATATATCATGGTGGCAAGTTCCCTTGACAGATTCTACTGGCTTTATGAAGCTTTTCCAATAGACAGGTGCAGGTTATATTTCTCCAGACAAAACAACACTGGCAGCCCCGCCACCTTTTCTCCAAGATGCTCCAGACACTGCATTCTTCTTCTTCTTCTTCCCCCACCCCTGAACATCTCTTCATTTCATCCAGCTATCAAGGTGCTCAGTCACAGGGGCTGTTGTGGGGCCGTGACTGTGCATAATTGTTATGCGGCACTGATCCTTTGGTTCCCACGGGGTGTGTGTCCTCTCTTTTCCTGCCCCAGCTGCAGAGAACAATGCCGTTTGTTACTAGGTACAAACAGGACATGAATTTGCATAAAATTTGCACATGCTAATTTATATGTATGCATGCCAATTTAGAATTAATATTGCTATAATTGCTATAATATGAAGAAGTGTGCATGCACACGAAAGCTCATACCAAGAACTAACTTAGTTGGTCTTTAAGGTGCTACTGGAAGGAATTTTTTTATTTTGCTTTGACTATGGCAGACCAACACGGCTACCTATCTGTAACTGCTATAATAGAAATACAGTACAATGGCTTGGGCCCAGCCTAAGTGAAAGATCGTATCTCCCAGGTGCTGAATTAACCAGGTGAGCACTTTCTCTCAGCACATCTGGTGGTGGCACTAGAGAGAGCCTTTTCTGTGGCTGCTGCCATATTGTGGAATTCCCTCTCCTGCAGCCAGAAGGCTAAGATCTTCCTATTCAGACACACCATTGAAAACTAAGGTGCAGACCGTGCTGATCACTGAGCTACTGTCATGCAAACACTATTTTAATTGCTGGTTCTACATTTATTTTGATTAATTGTTTTTTTTTTTTTAAATACAACAACAACAACGTTTTTAAATGTTGTAAGCTGCTTTGAATCTGAACTTGGGATATAAATACATTTTTTAAAAATATTAATACATCTCACCCTAGTGAGTAAGTTAATGGGCCTCTGCTGTATTTGTTGTCCAGATAAAGTGTTGGTGGTGAACTCCAGGGCTCCTGCAAGTCTCTCTTAGGCTTGTTTTGTCTTTAAACCAGGCTTAGACCAGATAAGCTTGTCAAATTGAGGACTCTTTATATTACGACACTGCCCTCCAAAATAGAGAGTCTGAAAAGTAGAGCCCATGACCACCCTAGATAGAAATCAGAAAGGATCAGCTGAAGGCCGTACAGACATCAATTAGCAGGCACCCATTAATTAGGCAAGCATCTCAAACTGAAGACCCTTGGGGCCACTTCCCAGACAGATTGGGGGTTGGTTTGCAACAAATGGCAATTTAAAGTGCCCAGCTCAGGTTGCATGCATGTGGGGTTAACCAGTTGTCTGAATGATCTACCATCACTCTCAGTATTGATTTTTCATGCCATTCACAGAGAACAGCTTTTTAGAAGAGTTTTCAGTGGCATGGTAAGTTGAGACACAATATTTATTTATAAGATTTATGGCCGTTATTCCTCAAAAGAGATTTGAAGTGGCTTACAATAAATAATGGACATAAGGGATTTTGGGTGTAAATTGATAGTCTGAAGCTCTTCATATCTTTATGCTGATGCTCCATGTAAACCCCTTTCCCTATAAATCAATCAATGTGTGTAGCTTCCAACCTCCACCATCCAATTCAGGGTTTGAAGCAAATGCACATAGGTTATTGGCAGAGATGACCATTATGATACCACCTGGTCCCACTATCCAAGTCAAGGATGAGGAAACTGTGACCCTCTATATGTTGTTGGACTGCAAGTCCCATCATCCCTGACCACTGACCATACTAGTTCAGGCAAATAGGAGTTGTAGTCCAACCACAGCTTCCCTGTCCTTCAATACACATTTCCACTACTTTACTACTACCAGTTACCCATCCCTTCCTTTAATAGTGCACCAATTTTGGGGGGAGGGGGAAGAAAGCTTCTCAAGTATCAACATGCATCAGTAATTCTATATATTCTGTCCAAGCTTCTTCTGACTGTGAGAATTGCATAACTCATTTGTGTACAAAAAGAGCTCCTGAGCATCTACTTTCTGCAGTTCTGCTGACAGCTTTGCAAACTTTAGATCCAGATTTCATGTCTCTCCAGCTTCAACCAACTATGTCATCATTGCTGGTACTGATGAATCCAGCATATTTGCAGCAGATGGATGGGATACATCTTTCATCAAATGCTACCCAAATGCCCAGTGCCTGGAGACAACAGACCACAAATTGTTGATTTTTTTACAATGGCATTCTAGCAGTTGGTTGGGAGGTAGAGCTAGTACAGTCATTGTTCAAGCCCCCAAGTAGGAAGCAGAGCCAAACCAATCATCTTTAAAGTTCCATGTGAGCTATCAGGAGATGCTGGGGCCAGAGAACCACAAATCCTCAGGTTTGTGAACTGTGAACAGGAGCACCTTCCTGGTAGTCTCAAGATTTCAGCTGCCCCTACCCATGCAGCTTGGCCGCTGAGTCCTTCTAGACAGGAAGGCTTTAAAGGCTTAACATTTGGGCTGTGACTTTGACTTCCTGGCTCTGCTGCACTCTTCAGCTCTGACTCCCTGGCATAACTTTGGGCTCCTTGTTCTCCTCTAGCATTGACAATGGCTTGTCACAAAGGACACCAGCCTTTTGGCTAAGATAGTATTACAAAGGTTGTGTGCCACCCACAATCTCTGTTGAGTAGTAGCAAGATTCCAGGGGGGTCCAGGCACTTACCCGGGGTCATGTTTCCATTGGGAACCAAGATGCAGCAGAGACTCTCAGGTCTTTAAGAAATATAGTTTATTTTACACATATTTACAACCTGGGTGTAGATGGGGAGTGTGCAGTTTGCAGCATTCACATCTCAAGAGGGGCTTGTTCCCCACATGCCTCCTTAGCAAAGCCCAATGTCTCACTTACCCAGCTTTCAGAAGGCAGTGTGAATACTGGGGAGGGGGTGCTCAAGTTTGGGCCTTGAACAGGGTGCCATAGCACCAAGGTCCAACCCCATAGGTATTCTGGTCCCAAGCTTTTATTCAGAACCATGGTGTTGTCAAGGCAGAACTTTGTGGCAGAAGTCTAGGGCCCCACTCTGCACAATGATCAGGAAGCCCCCCATCCCTCCAATGCAGTCAGGCTGGGCTTATCAGTAAGTGAAGTAATACACAGTCCATCTAAGGATGGCACTTCCTGAAACACTATTTTGTCCATAGCCTTAAATTACCCAATTGTGCCACTGCTTCAGGGGTAGCAAATCACAAGCTGTGTAGCAGAGTGATCCAGGGGTTACATCACATACACTGAGCTTTTTTGCCCAAACACGAAGTCAAAGATTCAAATAAGTGTCATGTGGATCAGCTCCTGTTTCCAGCCATGGCTGAATATAAATCATCAATTCTGCACAAGTGCAACATTTTGTACTGGGCACAGAATTCATCAACCAGAAAAATTGCTGCTTTCTTTCAAAAAGAAAAGAAAACGTCTAGCGCCTAAAGCTGCAAAGATTGGATTGAAGCTGTAGAATGAGCAATGTCTGATGAAAGTTCAGAAAGTAAAAGGAAGAACAGAACAAAGACAGATACATAATGATTTAACTAAGGAGGATTCATGCTCTATAAAGATCTTTTATTACATTTTTATCCCATCCTTCCTCCAAGGAGCTCTTGGAAGTATACACAGCCCCCCTTTTTTATCTTTATAACAACCCTGTGAGGTAGGTTAGGTTATGATGATGATCTGGCATATGGACACCTACTCCTAAGCTTCATGGTGATTTGAATCCAGGTCTCCCCAGTCTAAATTTAACTTCTTTACCACACCATTTGGATCCTTCTGATGATTAGTAGCAATGACAGCAAACTCCAAACTGACCTGTATACATCACAATCACTGCTGTTTCTATTCCACTGCAGTTTGGTTTCCATCAAATACGTTATTCATCTCACTGTCCACTAATTAATATATATGTTACATGAGCTACACAATTATTTATGTAACTTACATTAATTTCAATGTAGAAGAACTGCCAAAACAATGTAAAAATCCCTCCACACTAATTATGTATGGTTTGCAGACTTTCAGGAAATGACAATGTTGATGTGAACAAATGCCAATCATAGTCGTTTGACTGATTTATCTTCCTGACCACAGATGATCATGCAAACTGCAGCAATTACCACGTCCACTTTTCCATTTTCAGCAGAATTCTCTGGTGCCCCTAATTATGACACAGAACTGTAGGTTAATGGTGTAAAACATCAATACTACCCCTTTTAGTGCAGAGTAACCAAGGTATATTTCTTTCCAAAACAGGTCTAAAGTGGTTTATGCTGTTAGGATCCAGCCATCCCTTTTTACTGCTGGGCTGGGGAACCTCAGGCCTGGAGGTTCAAAGCAGCCCTCTAGGCTTATTTGTGCTCTATCTAGGTCTTTCCCCAGGTCACACACCCTTCCCTAGGTCATGCCACCTTGCTTGTCCTGACATATGCCTTTCTAAGATGTTTCCTCCTGGCTGGAGTGTATCCTTGAACTCTTGATAATGCTTCTTGCTTGCCTGGGGTATCAAACTTGCACAGCTGGAAGGCAGCCTAGCAAACAATGTACCATTTTACATCCTATATTCTGGCCACTTTTGCCTCTCCGGCCCCCACCAACATAGACATGTCACCCCTGGAAGTTATCCCACAACCAGATCTGCCCTGCTGCCCACCATCCATGTCCTACTGTATCAAACAATCTCAAGGTCAGCTTAAGTGCCTTGAAACACTGTATGCTACAATCCTGCACATCAAATGCAGGTGTTTGAACTCTCCTTCATTAGATGAACCCTAGTGACAGAATTACTCATTGCCTTTTGCTTATGGGGTAGAAGTCACTGGGAGAGATTTTTCAGTGAAAACAGCTCAAGAAAGATGTTTAAACAGCTCATCTTTCCTCAAACACACATAGTAGCCTTCTATATCAATAGCATCCTCGCCAACTGCTTTGTTTGTGGTGGTAGATGAGATCCAAAGAAAGTATCATGGGACTATACATAGTATGTAACTTGTCCCCTAGTTTAGATTCTTGTTCCATGACCTGCTACTTTTCCACATGCTGAGAACTTTGACACGCAGTTCATTGGATCATAGAGTTGGAAGGAACCATATATTTAATTTAGTCAGCTCCCCCCAGCCTTGCTTAACATAGGATCTGCAAGGCAGAATGCAAGTATAGCACCCCTGACAGAGTGCTCACCCAGAGTCTCTACTTCAATACCTCCAATCAAAGGAGCACTTGTCACCTCTCAAGGCAGTCACTTCCATGGGGAAGGGCTGTAGCGCAGTGGTAGAGTATCCGCTTTCAGTGCTTTGTATGCAGAAGGTCCCAGGTTCAATTCCTGGCATTTCCATGTAGGGCTGGGAACATTCCAAACCTGAAATCCTGGAGAGCGGCTGCCAGTTAGTGTGGACAGTATTGAACTAGATGGACCAGTGATCTGACCCAGTATAAGAAAAATAGTTCTTACTGATTGGACATTTTGCCCTGTGTTGGATCATATTTTAAAAAAATAGATCATATTTTGGATCATATTTTAAAAAAATAAGTAAGAAAAATAGTTCTTACTGATTGGACATTTTGCCCTGTGTTGGATCATATTTTTAGTCAAAATGTGCATCCTTGCTTGCACTCCCCCATCCTTTGAATTCTAAAATACATGTTGAATCTGTTTTGTTGTACTAAAAACTCATAGCCCTCCATTGCATTCTATTGCCAAATGACCTAGGACAGATAGTTTAAGAGGTATCCTTTACACAAATTTATTTCCAGAATTCACTGCCGTCCATTGAGGGCTATTTGCAGCCCTTTTCTGTGGGCTTTCCTAGAAACATCTGGTTGGTAAGTGAAGGAAGAAAGATGCTATACCTTTGGTCTATATCTAGCTGTGCTCTTCAGCTGTATTCCTGCTTCATTAGACTTTTCACAGAATGCAAAAGGATCGTATGGCCTGCTATATCTGAATATTTAAATTGGCTCTCCAAAGCCAATACGCACGAATAAAACTCCTTTCCTTTTGAAACTGTCTAATGTCCAAGCCTGAACACCTTCAATATATCTACTGACAGCCTCTTGTCTTTGGAGGGTTGGTTTTTTTTTTTAAGCCTTCCACTTCCTTCGTACCTGTATCACGTCCCCCGTTAATCCTTGTAAATTGCCTCCATTTCCCTCTCTGGCATATCTCTGCTACAATTGCCATTATCTACCTATTGGTTGGATGCTCTTACAAGCCATTTTCAATCCTCCTCAGACTAAAGAATGGTCACAACGCTGCACTTGACCCCAGCAGCTCTTTCCAATCTTTGCTCCTGTTTTCATGAGCCATGTTAAGAAGTCTCAGTTAGACATTTTACTGCAAATGCAAACAGATGTTTCACATCTTATGACTCAATGACCCGTGCCGCAAACTTGGAACTGTAAAACTTCAGGCACTGATGTTCCTATCAAATAAAATGTCAGTCTGCTTCGGCAAAAAGGTAGTGCCAAAAGAGATAAATAAATCTTTGCTTGGGTTAGTGTAGCTGCTGGCAATGCCAACTCCCAGGGGGCGATCAAAACCAAGGTCTGCTAACTAGCTGCTGAAGTGTGAAAAGGTTTGCATGCTGACCAATGATAAGCACATATAGGACTCTGGTTCACAAATTGGGGTAAAGACACTGAGGTCCATTAAAAGAAGCCAAAAGACAACAAAAACTCCACTTCTTATCTATGCTACCAGATGCCCTCTAAGACCACCTAAAGTTTCTAATATTAAACTGCCCCCATCATTTTAGAAAGGTTTGCTTAGCTTCCAAAGGAGCATCTCTGGGTTACAAGGTGCTTTGTTTTTGCCCAACCAGCTTCCAAAGAGAGCAATTCTGTGTGGCAAAATGACTTGTTTTCTATTGAGAAAATTTGCAAAGAACTGAGTTGAGCTGGAAATAAAATATAGCCTAACAACTTGAACAACTAATCTTAGTAAACAAGCATCTCAGAGCTTCTGGTGGCAGGTCATGGAGATCTTTGTAAGAGCTTAGCTTCTTTGCAAGGTAAGACCAGGTGTAACAAAAGGTCAACATTGCCATATTGCATTGCTAAGTATATTAGGTACTGGGTGGATGAACAGCCGGATTCTGTTTTCATCCCAAGATTACATGCGCCCAAAAGCAAGCCCATCCCATGTACATTTCTACGTGGGCTTTTAAAAATGGAAATCTTCTTAAAAAGAAACACTGAAAAAGAGATTAAAAGTGGGGTGTGTGTGTGTGTGTGTGTGAGAGAGAGAGAGAGAGAGAGAGAGAGAGAGAGAGAGTGCACATATGCTCTTCCTGCAAGTTGGGCCCTTCCCAGGCCTATCCTGGGCAAACAGGGACACACGTTGCTGGCCTGACCTGCAAGCCTCTGGTTCTCCTTTCCCGCTTTCAGGAAAGAGTCTTCAGAAAGGCTGTCTTCCTTTGTCCTCATTTCTGAAATCTCCTAAGCTTTCTCTGGCATCATTACCACCCAAATCAAATGAGGTGACTTCACAGTAAATCAGCTTAAAAGGTTTCAAAGTGATATGTGCCAAGTTACATTTTTGATGCTAACGAGGCCACTGAGGTAGGTTCTCCTACAACAAAACAGAAAGGCTAAAAAGCAAGGCTAATGGGAGATGTGTCTCCGGCAGACACAAATTGCAAATGTTACTTATTTTCCAGCGTTTGCACAATAAATTACTCAAGAGCTTGTCAGATGGGCAGGAGAGAAAGAAAGGCTCTGCTTTGTTATGATGGGCTGCACAGGATCACCTCACATGCTGCAGATGAAGCGTGGCAGAAAAAGAAAGTAGACTTTCTGCCGTCAGAAGGACTGGTAATCTTGATACTTCATTGTATTCACTTTTCTCTGTCTCTGGGGCTGGTCCAATGATGAGGCAAAGAAGTGTGATTGTCTCAGGTGGAGGGCACTTGAGTTTGGGTATTTGGTGCCCTCACCAAATTCCCTTACCCTCTCACCTCATTACTGAGTGAGTTGGCTGGTCTGAAAGCAGCCACCTAGCCAGATGGGGCTAGGCTCTTCACTGCTACCACTCAGAGGCGGAGCAAGGGGGTGTGGTGGGTGTGGTCCGCCCTGAGTCCCATCACTGAGTGGGGAGCTGACAAAATCCTGGGTGGGCCTGATCTTGGCCAGGCCGCTGGGCCAGAGCACACACCACAGCTGGGCCAGAGAGCACCCTCCGGCCTGGGCACTGCAGTGGAGCGCACCCCCCGGCCGGGCCGCTGGGCCGGATCACACCCCTTGCCTGGCCTCCATGGCAGAGAAAACCGCCAAGCCGCATCGCCCGCCCCCTGGGTCAGGAGTTGGGGGGGGGTTCCATTACCCCACGCTCCCAGCTGGAAGAAGCAGGCAGGGGAGAGGACAGGAAAGAGCAGGTGAGCAAACAACGGAGGGGGGCAGTAATGGGCGTCGCACACCCTGCCCAGTTCCTGTGGGTGCCGCGCCCCTGTCCCATCCCTCCCTATGGGCGCCACGCTCCCCATCCCTCCCTTTGGGCAGTTCACACCACCCCAGGTGCTGGAGAGGTTTCCTCGGAGACAGCTGCCACTTCCTAAGGAGGCCTGAGCCTCACTCTAAGAAAGGACCCAGGAAGGCTTTTCCCACAGTGAAACATTGTGGGAGAGGCAGCCTATGCTGCAGCAGCTAAAAGAGCTGTTCAAATGTACAGTGGTACCTCAGGTTAAGAACTTAATTCGTTCCGGAGATCCATTCTTAACCTGAAACTGTTCTTAACCTGAGGTACGACTTTAGCTTATGGGGCCTCCCGCTGCCACCTCGCAATTTCTGTTCTCATCCTGAAGCAAAGTTCTTAACCCAAGGCACTATTTCTGGGTTAGCAGAGTCTGTAACCTGAAGCGTCTGTAACCCAAGGTACCACTGTAGAAGGGAATTGAAGCTACAAGTATTTTTCCATTTAAGTTGTCTTTTTAGTTGCCGTGGCAAAACTAAGGCAGTGGAACAGGCACTTTCTGGGCCACCTTACCCAGCCTACCTCACTACAGCAATGTACCTCATTTTCCTTTTCTTGGAGCAAGGCTCAGCCAGGGAGAAGAAGGAGATGGGGCAGCAGCCTGCTAACAGTGGCAATTAAAAAAAAAAACATAAGGAGGAATGCGCTGGAATCTTGAAAGTCAAGACCCACGTTTGGGGCAAGTACTCATTGGTGGGAGAACCCCAGCAGAGATTTAACATCACAAAACAAGCAGAAAAGTAAAGTGCTGGAAAAATAGGCTGTGAGACCTTTAAAATGCACCTTTTTAGTGATCCCCAAAATGTCCTCTTCTATTTCCAAACTATCCCACATCGCTAGCACAGAGATAGACCACATACCTGGTAAGTCATAAAATTGTTTACTTACAAAACTTTTCACAGGTCAGATTCATGTGTAGCTCCATAAAGCAGTCAGAAAAGATGCCCAGGCAGTCAAAATGTTGCTTAGTTACAAAGGGTAAAAGTTCTGAAACCATTGGTATTAGGTAAAATGCTAGTTTCAGGCTCCATTACTGCTGGCTGGTCTGTTTTGCAGTTTTTTCTTGATTTTCTTGTTTTATGTTTTTGTAAACCACTTTGAGAGGGTTTTGTTTTTGGTTTTTTACAGTCAAACTGTATATAAATTTTATGAAATAAATGTATGTATGAAATAATCAGTATGTTATTAAGGTGCAACTCTTGTTTCTTACTACTCTGTTAGGTGGCCCTGGGAACATAAATTTGTGTTGAAAGTATGTGGTGCGAATTAACTGAGTAATGCATAAACTGACACTAAGTCTGTTTCTTTATCTTCATTTAGTCACATTCATTCCTTCTTAAAGGTAAAGGTAAAGGGACCCCTGACCATTAGGTCCAGTCGTGACCGACTCTGGGGTTGCGGCGCTCATCTCGCTTTATTGGCCGAGGGAGCCGGCGTACTGCTTCCGGGTCATGTGGCCAGCATGACTAAGCCACTTCTGGCAAACCAGAGCAGCGCACGGAAACGCCGTTTACCTTCCCACCGGAGCGGTACCTATTTATCTACTTGCACTTTTACGTGCTTTCAAACTGCTAGGTTGGCAGGAGCAGGGACCGAGCAACGGGAGCTCACCCCATCGCCCTTCTGATCGGCAAATCCTAGGCTCTGTGGTTTAACCCACAGTGCCACCCGCATCCCTTCTTACCTTTACACTAATTCAAATATATATAGTAGAATGCACGCTCCATTTATTCAGGTTGCAGAATCTGACTTTTCTGAATGCAAGATTTGGATAATGCTTGGTAGAGAATGGGAAAGTGGTTAGCAGGGAAGATCTGCAGCTAGTGTCTTGCAGGAGATTATGCATTTACAAACAAGAGCAACCTTTTATTCATTCATCTATCCATCTAGGCAGCTGTTTTCCCAACTGGGAACAGACAACTTGCCCAGCTGTTGAGCTGGACTCTTCCAGCTGTGCTGCAAAACAACCAGCTAGCAATAGCCACACCATATTTCTGAGCTCCCTAGTGTGTGGTGGAAGGATCTGGGATCTGCAATATTTAGGCACATGAAGGATTCTTGAGAAGACAGTATGTATTTGGAGATCAGGCTGGCTGATCCAGCATTCCCGAACAGTGAGTAGTGGCTGTAGTTCAGTGGTAGAGCATCTGCTTTACATACAGAGGGTCCCAGGTTCAATCCCAGCATCTCCAGGAAGGCCTGGAAGAGATGAGTGTGCCTCAAATCCTGAAGGGTTGCTGCTAGTCAGTGAGCTATATGGAGCAAAATACTGTCTGACTTGGTATAAGGTAGGTTCCTATGTTCTCATCTATTGCTAGGGCATTAAGATTTCTTAGTAGTTTTTAGTGCAAATATTTTAATAAGTCATCCCCAAGTGGTAAAAATATGGGTCCTGTGGTTAAAACATATATATATATATATATATATATATATATATATATATATATATATATGCAGGTTTTGGTGTCCTCGGGTGTCTTCCCGTGTAAAAGTTGGGGTGTCTAGGCGACGTTTCGACGAGGTCTCACTCGTCATCTTCAGGCTGGTGCTTTCGGCTTCTTGTTACTGGAACAGAGCAGGATCTCAGTGTTTGAGTTCCTATAAATACTGTAGAGGGGGTGTGGTGTATAGCCTCCAATGTTCTGGGCAGAGAGGAAGTTCCCAGGCTAGTGTGCCTTTTCTTCTTTTGTTCCTTAATTACTTGAGAGATATCTTGAGTGATTTCTTGAGTGATATCCTGAGTACCACTTAGGTGGGTCATTAGGTGTGGATTAGTTGTTAAAGTCTTTGTGTCTTGACCTCTTGAACTTTGTGAAGTGTTTTCCTGAGAAGATGGCTGTACTGTACTTAGTTGTGCTCTGGCTTGGCTTCGTGTATAGGGGCGAGCTGTGGTTTTGTGGCTTGTGTCAGCTAGGTCTGTGTAGGGATTGCAGGGGGGTGCAGCATCCGGAGGTGCCACCATGGATTGGCTACTGGATGGTGTCTGTAATTCATCTGTGGAGAGGGTCTGGGTTTGGGTCTGGTATGGTTGATTGGTGTTGGCGTTCTGTGTGCCTCTGGATCTGGTGTCAGTTTTTGTGGGGAGGGCTAATTTCCAGATGTCTGGCAAGCGGGATGTGTCGTCACGCTTGTTCATGTTGTGAGGGTGTTTCTCTATCTCGATGGCTTCCATGATTATTCTCTTGTGGTGATGTTCCGTGTTAAAGAGCAATTTGGAATCTGCAAAATTAATTTCGTGTCCTGTTTCTTTCATGTGTTGGAAAAGAGAGGAAGTTTTTTCTTCTTTTTTGACGGCATTCTTGTGTTCTGCGATACGTGCATTTATTCGTCTGTTTGTTTGTCCAATGTACGTGGCTGGGCAGACTTTGCAGGGTATTTCATAGATCCCTTGGTTTTCCAACTGGATTTTATCCTTGGGGTTTCTGAGGATATTGGCTATTTTTTGGTTGGTGCAAAAGGCTGTTTTGATATTGTGTTTATGGAGGATTTTGCTAATTTTATCTGTAGTGCCCTTGATATAAGGAAGGAGGGCCATGCCATTGTTTTCTTCTGTGTCTTGGTTTTTGGGGGGTGTTTCCTTTTGGATTAGCTTCGTAATCCTGTTTTGCTGGTATCCATTGGCAATTAACACGTTTGAGAGATTCTGTAACTCAGTTGTCAAGTGGTCTTTGTCAGCCAGGCGTTTGGTTCTGGAGATGAGAGTCTTGGCTACGGAGTTTATTTGTGCAGGGTGGTGGTGTGATTGTGCATGTAAGTAGCGGTTGGTGTGTGTTTTTTTCCGGTAGATAGTGTGTCCTAGGGAGCCATCAGGTTTTTTGTAGATTAGGACGTCAAGGAAGGGAAGTTGGTTGTTGGCTTCTATTTCCATAGTGAATTGTATTTTGGGGTGTAAGTTGTTGAGATGTGTGAGGAAGCTATCCAGTTTTTCCTTCCCGTGTGGCCAAATTACAAAGGTGTCGTCAACATATCTGAGCCAAAGTTTGGGTTTGTGTTCTGACTTGTCTAAAGCATTGGTTTCAAAGTGTTCCATGTACAGGTTTGCGATGACCGGTGAGAGGGGTGATCCCATAGGTGCTCCTTCTATCTGTTTGTATCTTTGTCCATTGTGGATGAAGTACGTGTTGGTTAGGCAGTGGTTGGTCAGGTCCAAGATGTATTCGGGGGGATTGTATTTGTTTTGAATAGCTGTCAAGGCTTCATTAATGGGCACTTGTGTGAAGAGAGATACAACATCGAAGCTCACAAGTAGGTCATTAGGATGTAGGTTTTGCTTCTTGATTGTTTCTATGAACTGGAAGGAGTTTGGTACGTGTGAAGAGATGGATTCTGCATAGGGCTGAAGTTGCTTGGCGAGAAATTTAGCGAGATTTTGTAGAGGTGAGCCTATGGAGCTGACTATTGGTCTGAGTGGTGTTCCTTCTTTGTGTATCTTGGGGAGGCCGTAGAGTTTGGGGCATCTGGATGATTTTTCTCTGGGGATGATTCTTAGCTGGATTTCTTCACTGATAGAAAAAAACAGGACACGAAAGAAACAGGACATGAAATTAATTTTGCAGATTCCAAATTGCTCTTTAACACGGAACATCACCACAAGAGAATAATCATGGAAGCCATCGAGATAGAGAAACACCCTCACAACATGAACAAGCGTGACGACACATCCCGCTTGCCAGACATCTGGAAATTAGCCCTCCCCACAAAAACTGACACCAGATCCAGAGGCACACAGAACGCCAACACCAATCAACCATACCAGACCCAAACCCAGACCCTCTCCACAGATGAATTACAGACACCATCCAGTAGCCAATCCATGGTGGCACCTCCGGATGCTGCACCCCCCTGCAATCCCTACACAGACCTAGCTGACACAAGCCACAAAACCACAGCTCGCCCCTATACACGAAGCCAAGCCAGAGCACAACTAAGTACAGTACAGCCATCTTCTCAGGAAAACACTTCACAAAGTTCAAGAGGTCAAGACACAAAGACTTTAACAACTAATCCACACCTAATGACCCACCTAAGTGGTACTCAGGATATCACTCAAGAAATCACTCAAGATATCTCTCAAGTAATTAAGGAACAAAAGAAGAAAAGGCACACTAGCCTGGGAACTTCCTCTCTGCCCAGAACATTGGAGGCTATACACCACACCCCCTCTACAGTATTTATAGGAACTCAAACACTGAGATCCTGCTCTGTTCCAGTAACAAGAAGCCGAAAGCACCAGCCTGAAGATGACGAGTGAGACCTCGTCGAAACGTCGCCTAGACACCCCAACTTTTACACGGGAAGACACCCGAGGACACCAAAACCTGCATTCCTGTACCCGTGAAAATCTACGAAAGCAAATATCTTACCTCTACGGGGAGGAAACCTTCCAGCTGACAAGAACCTACGAGAAACTAGAAGTCCGAAGAGCCACCATCTTATGTGATCTCTTGTTCCTACGCAACTGCCGAGACAACAACTTAATTCCCACATGCTTCCAACTTAAATTCCATTCTAAAACCCCAGCCACCGAAAGGATCCTGAAACGAACTGAACTATCCCTAATCAGAAACAAACTACACAAGAAAAGATACCTACTAGACCAAACCAACAAAGATCTACTCACTCTTCACCTCAAACTCTGTAACAAAATCCACCCTGCACTCTGGGACAAATGCAAACAACTAGCCGTCTGGAGAGCTGAAACGGAGACCTCACATAAGACAGACACACACACCAACAAACTCCACAAACTAGAGAAACGCCAGAAGCCCAGCCACCCTCCACAGCAACCCATGAAACAAACAGTACATAACATATCAGACAGGATCCTCACCACAACTGAAACCAAAGTACTCTCCAAAGGTTTCAACTTTGCAGTCGCCCCGAGACGCATCCCCACGGAAAACATCATATGCGGAGTCGAAGCTAGCCTAACCAAAATCAACCCAGATGAAGCCAATAAAATCAGACTTGAAGTCACCAACATCCTCTGCTCCAGCAAACCACCCAGAAGCAATTTACACAAAGAAGAACAGAAAGCACTCACCAACCTGAGGAAAGACAACAACATAATCATTCTCCCAGCAGACAAAGGTAATGCCACAGTGGTGATGAACACATCGGACTACCAAGCAAAACTATCAAATCTACTCCAAGATCCTGCCTACAAACCTATAAAAACAGATCCCACCACCTACCTGGAAAAAACCACCAAATCCAAAATAAAAGCCTCTCCTATCAGTGAAGAAATCCAGCTAAGAATCATCCCCAGAGAAAAATCATCCAGATGCCCCAAACTCTACGGCCTCCCCAAGATACACAAAGAAGGAACACCACTCAGACCAATAGTCAGCTCCATAGGCTCACCTCTACAAAATCTCGCTAAATTTCTCGCCAAGCAACTTCAGCCCTATGCAGAATCCATCTCTTCACACGTACCAAACTCCTTCCAGTTCATAGAAACAATCAAGAAGCAAAACCTACATCCTAATGACCTACTTGTGAGCTTCGATGTTGTATCTCTCTTCACACAAGTGCCCATTAATGAAGCCTTGACAGCTATTCAAAACAAATACAATCCCCCCGAATACATCTTGGACCTGACCAACCACTGCCTAACCAACACGTACTTCATCCACAATGGACAAAGATACAAACAGATAGAAGGAGCACCTATGGGATCACCCCTCTCACCGGTCATCGCAAACCTGTACATGGAACACTTTGAAACCAATGCTTTAGACAAGTCAGAACACAAACCCAAACTTTGGCTCAGATATGTTGACGACACCTTTGTAATTTGGCCACACGGGAAGGAAAAACTGGATAGCTTCCTCACACATCTCAACAACTTACACCCCAAAATACAATTCACTATGGAAATAGAAGCCAACAACCAACTTCCCTTCCTTGACGTCCTAATCTACAAAAAACCTGATGGCTCCCTAGGACACACTATCTACCGGAAAAAAACACACACCAACCGCTACTTACATGCACAATCACACCACCACCCTGCACAAATAAACTCCGTAGCCAAGACTCTCATCTCCAGAACCAAACGCCTGGCTGACAAAGACCACTTGACAACTGAGTTACAGAATCTCTCAAACGTGTTAATTGCCAATGGATACCAGCAAAACAGGATTACGAAGCTAATCCAAAAGGAAACACCCCCCAAAAACCAAGACACAGAAGAAAACAATGGCATGGCCCTCCTTCCTTATATCAAGGGCACTACAGATAAAATTAGCAAAATCCTCCATAAACACAATATCAAAACAGCCTTTTGCACCAACCAAAAAATAGCCAATATCCTCAGAAACCCCAAGGATAAAATCCAGTTGGAAAACCAAGGGATCTATGAAATACCCTGCAAAGTCTGCCCAGCCACGTACATTGGACAAACAAACAGACGAATAAATGCACGTATCGCAGAACACAAGAATGCCGTCAAAAAAGAAGAAAAAACTTCCTCTCTTTTCCAACACATGAAAGAAACAGGACACGAAATTAATTTTGCAGATTCCAAATTGCTCTTTAACACGGAACATCACCACAAGAGAATAATCATGGAAGCCATCGAGATAGAGAAACACCCTCACAACATGAACAAGCGTGACGACACATCCCGCTTGCCAGACATCTGGAAATTAGCCCTCCCCACAAAAACTGACACCAGATCCAGAGGCACACAGAACGCCAACACCAATCAACCATACCAGACCCAAACCCAGACCCTCTCCACAGATGAATTACAGACACCATCCAGTAGCCAATCCATGGTGGCACCTCCGGATGCTGCACCCCCCTGCAATCCCTACACAGACCTAGCTGACACAAGCCACAAAACCACAGCTCGCCCCTATACACGAAGCCAAGCCAGAGCACAACTAAGTACAGTACAGCCATCTTCTCAGGAAAACACTTCACAAAGTTCAAGAGGTCAAGACACAAAGACTTTAACAACTAATCCACACCTAATGACCCACCTAAGTGGTACTCAGGATATCACTCAAGAAATCACTCAAGATATCTCTCAAGTAATTAAGGAACAAAAGAAGAAAAGGCACACTAGCCTGGGAACTTCCTCTCTGCCCAGAACATTGGAGGCTATACACCACACCCCCTCTACAGTATTTATAGGAACTCAAACACTGAGATCCTGCTCTGTTCCAGTAACAAGAAGCCGAAAGCACCAGCCTGAAGATGACGAGTGAGACCTCGTCGAAACGTCGCCTAGACACCCCAACTTTTACACGGGAAGACACCCGAGGACACCAAAACCTGCATTCCTGTACCCGTGAAAATCTACGAAAGCATATATATATATATATATATATATGTGTGTGTGTGTGTGTGTATATATATATATATATATATATATATATATATATATATATATATAATTTATATCCCGCCCTCCCCAGCCGAAGCCGGGCTCAGGGCGGCTAACAGCAATAAAACAGTACAACAGTACAACACAACACTCTAAAATCATTCATTATAAAATTAATTCAAATCAAACCAATGGCCACCATTGAGCCAGAGCTCCGCGAAGATTGCCGAAGGAGGGAGTCAGGCTGTGCCCTGGCCAAAGGCCTGGTGGAACAGCTCTGTCTTGCAGGCCCTGGGGAAAGATATCAAGTCCCGCAGGGCCATAGTCTCTTGTGACAGAGTGTTCCACCAGATCGGAGCCACAGCCGAAAAAGCCCTGGCTCTAGTTGAGGCCAGCCTAACCTCTCTGTGGCCTGGGACCTTCAAAATGTTTTTATTTGAAGACCGTAAGTTTCTCTGTGGGACATACCAGGAGAGGCGGTCCCGTAGGTATGAGGGTCCTAGGCCATATAGGGCTTTAAAGGTTAAAACCAGCACCTTAAACCTGATCCTGTACTCCACCGGGAGCCAGTGCAGCTGGTATAGCACCGGATGAATGTGATCTCGCAGCGAAGACCCCGTAAGGAGTCTCGCCGCGGCATTCTGCACCCGCTGGAGTTTCTGGGTCAGTCTCAAGGGCAGCCCCACGTAGAGCGAGTTACAATAATCCAGTCTGGAGGTGACCGTCGCGTGGATCACAGTGGCTAGGTCAGGGCGAGAGAGGTAAGGAGCCAACTGCTTAGCTTGGCGGAGATGAAAAAATGCCGCCTTTGTTATAGCTGCAATCTGCGCCTCCATGGAAAGGGAGGTGTCGAAGATTATACCCAAACTCTTAACGGACAGTGCTGGCACTAATTGCGCCCCCGCAAGAGATGGGAGTTGCCCCCCCAATCCCATATCGTCCCGTCCCAGCCACAGGATCTCTGTCTTCAAAGGATTTAGCTTCAACCGGCTCCCACGTAACCATCCAGCCACAGCTTCCAAACATCTGGTCAGTGTGTCTGGGGCCGAGTCATCCATCAACAGATAGAGTTGGGTGTCATCAGCATACTGATGGCAACCCAGCCCAAAACTCTGGACAAGCTGGGCGAGGGTGCGCATAAAGATGTTGAAAAGCATCGGGGAGAGTATCGCACCCTGAGGTACTCCACACACTAAGGAGTGGCGCAATGAAACCCCCCCCAAGCACCACCCTCTGTCCCCGACCAGAGAGAAGCGAGCGCAGCCAATGAAGGACTGTGCCCTGGATCTCCACGTCGGCAAGGCGGTGGTCCAGGAGTTCGTGATCGACCATGTTGAAAGCTGCTGACAGATCTAGAAGAATCGGCAGCCCCAACCCACCTCGATCCAGCTGTCTACGAAGATCATCTGTTAGGGCAATCAGAGCCATCTCGGTCTCATGACCAGCGCGGAAGCTCATACATTTTGTTTTTGTTTTGTTTTTAATAATATTTATTAAGAGTTTCCAATTATAACAATATAAAAAAACAAAACATCCAAATTTAAGATCTTATTTTCCGTAACATCTTTCCAGGACTTCCCCTCCCCTCCCCCTCTTATATTCCAATTCTTACAAATAAATTCAGCAATTTATTATCCCAAATTTTAACCTTATTATCATTAACCCAATTTAAAAATATTTTCCCATCTCCTAAGATCGACCTATTCCCTTCCGCGCGTTCCCCCCTTTAATATACATAATAGATTAAAATATAATAAAGTAAAATATGATTTTACACCCTTTGGATTCCAAATTTCCCTCCCCCTTTTCCTGGTTGCGTTCCCCATATTAATCAACATCTGATGTCTTCCTGGAGCTCCCACATTTATTTAAACCATAGTCCTTTACCAGTCTTCTTTAATTTTAAATGTCCAATCTTGGAAGGAGTCTATCTCAAAAAGGCCCATTTTTTCCATCCAGATTTTTATATACTTGGGAGTAAAAACTCCAATTTTATTTCTTAAACCTTTCAAATCTGGATGTCCCAAATGTTCCCACTTCCAACTTTGTCCAATTCTTATTATTCTTGTTCTTGTTAATCTCTCTCCTCTTTCTTTTCCTGTTTTCCTGCACAAATGTTCTAATTCCAAAAGCTTCTAAATTCCACTGCAGAGGCTCTGTTATTCAGGAACGAAACATGATGCCAAGTCCCTTCCATTTTTCAATAGATAAGTCTATTGTCTACTTTAGTGTGTAAACCTCTGTAGCCAAAATAGTGTTCCATTTCTGCAGTTTCCCAGGAGATAAAAAGTTCTGTCAAATTCGATGCCAACAACTTGTAATATCCCTCGGCTCCTCTAGGTGGATTGGAGTAACTCAGTTCCCTTCCAGATCACGTCCACCAGTCAAAGTAACTTATTATTCCTTGTTTTAAACATTTTGTATCCAATTTGTAACAAATATAACCGGCAAAGTCCTCGTAACAAAGTTCTCATTTTTGTTCTTCTGCTTTGACAGCTCTTTGACAGCTGTCAAAACCTCTCCTTGTCTTCTCCCGGCGCTCTAACTAAAACGCTCCCAGGTTCTGGGGGGGGGGGTTGCTTTTTGATTAAATTCCACTTTTCTCCTCCAGCTCAATCTTATAGTTTTCCATCGCGAAATTTCATAACTTTATCAAAATAGGGTTGCGCTCAATCTTAGATGTTAAGTCCTTTACTTTAGCTCCTCTACAACGGGGGGGGGGGGCTGACTTCCTTTTTACGCCTCCCCCGCTCGTTCCGAATTCTTTAAAAATTTCTCGCCTTTTTTAATCCAAGTTCCGATTACTCACGGGTTATGCTTTTAAGTCCAAATTTCCAATAGAAGAAGTCAGCGCTCTCCGTCGAATGGCATGCGGCTTCGCTCGGCAGGGGAAGCGGAGGACTCAAAGCACCCCCCCCGTCACCCGTTCCGTAGCCTTTAAAAAGGCTCCTTCGCGGGTCGGGGGGGGCTCAAAAGGTGCCAGCCGAGTCACCATGTCCATGGGTTTCAGCGCCCATGGTTTTTAAGGGTCCCCGCGTCGCCGGCGCAGTAGGACCCAGCCCCTGCCGAGCAGGCTCCCTCCGGAGCTCGGAGGGAGTCCGCCATTCGGCGATGGCGCCAACCCGGAAGTCCGGAAGCTCATACATTTTGATGTACATGTTTCAATTGTAGTTGCACTGCATTTTGGGTTTTGTAGTTTTAACCACAGGCCCCATATTTTTACCACTTGGGGATGACTTATTAAAATATTTGTACTGTGAGTTGCTAAAAACTACTAAGAAATCTTGTGTGGGTGTGTGGGTGTGTATACATACACACACACACACACACACACACACACACACACACACTACCTTACTTCAGGTTTGGTACAAATTTAAATTACTGGGGTGGTATCTGATGTTAGTCATAACCCATATGGCTGTAGCTGATGCAAATCCTACTCAAAGTAGACCCACTGAAATTTATGGCCATGACTCGCTTAGGTCCTCTGAGTATGACTTTTTAGGGTATCATCAGGCTATGCAGGAGTAAGGGATTTAAAAGGATAATTGAATTCAAGTTTTCCATATAGGCCTCCCCCTGCCCCATTTAAAGCTCATTACAAAACTGACTCTGTTCCATTTCTAATGCCAACATTTCCTCTAACACCTTAGGCTTATTAGAAAGCTGTTTTGATACCAACAGTAAATGTAATTTGTATACAAAATTGGAAGTAAACCTAAACATAAGAATTCAGTGTGTTGTTTTTAAGAAGGAGAAAAAAGAGGGAGAAAGGAGTGGAGGAAAAGGTCTGCTACAGAAGAACTGAACAAAGTGATGTTATCGTTCTGAACAGATTCTTGTGGGTGTGAACATGCCAAGACTTATGCAAATAAAAAAAAATTGTTCTTGTCTTGTCATACTAACTGAGATTCTTGCAAAGCTTTTGACTGTCAGTTTTAAACACAATGGAACTCAATGCTCTTCTGTCAACAGATTGGGCCTGATGGTCCTCTCCCAGGATAATAAGACCATGTGACATGAGCACATAAATAAACAACATGTTCCCAGAACTTGGATTCTCCAGAAGTAGCCCGCCTCACTTATGACTGCCATCATATTTTCCCCCAACACACACAAGTACATTAACCAGATAAGGCAGGGGTGGGGAACCTTTTTTGAGCCTGAGGGCCACATTTCCTTCTGGGCAACCTTCTGAGAGCCATGAGCCAGTGGTGGATGGAGCCAGAGACAAAGCGGTTGCAGCAATGAATGAACCTTTCGCACAGCAGGCTAATTTCTATGTCCATTCACACAACCCTTTCCATCCTTCATCCAGGCTACTAAAAGCCATTATCAGATTTCAAAGACATATTCTCAAGGACCACACTGAGAGGTTTTGAGGACTGCATTTGGCTCACAGGCCTGAGACTACCATTCACTGAGGTAAGAGAAGCAGAACCAAATGCAAAACCCATTTGCTCAAGTGTGGAACCTAGAAGATTTGGGTCAGAAGCCAGCCTGGATAGAACAGAACCAGCAATCATGTCTTTCTATATTTTGCACATAATAATAAATTGTGGCCACTTCTGCAGAGCAATCATTTATCCATTACTGTCAACTTGTCCATTGGGGCAATTCCAAGTATCTTTAACAAACTGCTCCATCACTGTAAATTTCTGTCATCAAGTCACTAACTACAATGTTTGCTGCACTCAGGAGATTCACAAACAGCACTGGAACACAGAAAATAAGAAGTTGCCTTATAACGAGTCAGACCATTGGTCAACCTAGCTCAGTGTTGGCCACACTGACTTGCAGTGGCTCTCTAGAGTTTCAAGCAGGTGTCCTTCCCAACCCTACTTGCTTCTGCAGGCCAAGCAGCTGCTCTACCACTCACACATGTCTCTTTTCAGTTACCTTCTGATTTGAAACAAAGTGTTAACACTTCCAATTTCCAATAGAACTGGAAGACTTAATGAGGTAGGCTGAAGTCCTGACAACATGGGCATATTTCAAGGATTAGATGTTATCATACTGTATACTCTTTGTATACTGGGATATATCTGCAAAGGCCTCAAGCTCCACTAAGTAGATAGAACTGAACTTCCCTTATTTGTTGTTGCTTTCATCTTATCTACACCCCAGTTGCCTTCTCAGTGTCAGATTTTAGTTTGTGTGCTCCTCCAGGCAGATGTCTTTTTGTTGCTACTCTGAAAGAAAAACACCATCACTCTTGCTTTGCATTGCAGTAGTCACATCTCTCTGTCTCAAACCACTGTACTATGCCAAAGAAATCACAGCCTTTGTAGAGAAACCTCTCATGCCTTTCCATAATTTTTTGCACACACTCTCCTGGGGTATTTCAGACCACTTGGCATAGCTGCTGAATTCTTAAGATAGAGAGGAGCATGAAGCAGCACCATATTCAAAGGATTACGTCACAATCCTAGTGATCAATGATTGAAAAGATAAAAGGATTCGTGTTATAGTTCCTAAAGGCATAGTTCTTAGCAGCCTCTAAGATACTTTAAGAAAGTAGGTCTGTATTAAGTTATCCTCATTTTCAAGAGTGGGAAGATAGCCTTTGGATAGTATTATAGCCAATTCCGTGGCCATCTGGATTTTGTCTCGAATCATTTATAATGATTTGGAGGCATTTTAAAATTGCTTAAGTGACTAGAGCAGATTTAAATTTTGATTCAGTGTCAGCTTTGGAGAACTCCAGGAGCTTATGTAGCGTGGCTGAAAAGACTGTCATGCAAGAGCAGCTGAAGAAACCACCAGCCCAATCAGAACCAACAGCTCAGAAGTGGAGCAGACTTGATGTAGCTAGCTATTGACAGTTCCCTCACGGAGCTTGTTTCATTCATTTTGCTTGCAACCATTAACGTCTCCGATGCTTTTTTTATAGCCCAAGTTCTTTGAACGTTAAATTTTTCCCAGATAGCAACACTGAAGACAGCTCCATTTATGCTCGTGGTGGGAACTTATTAAATGAACTGCTGTAGCTCACCTGCAGATTTATGAGTGCCTGAGACACTTTAGCTTATCCATCTGCACCAATTAAGACCAGGAACTTGGTATGCACACCTGGGATCGGGGTCTTTCAAGGGACTACTGATTGGAGACAGAGCTGAAGCCATTCTCTGTTTAGCAATGTTTAACAGTTTAGTTCACTTTCCTCTATGATCATGTTGTCTTACACTAAAAACTTCTTAAACTAAAAAATAGAAGTGATAAACTGAAGCCTGACCTGTATTTCAGCTTTGTCACATTAGATCAGGGGTGGAAACCTTTGTTTAGCCTTAGAGCCACAATTTTTATATATATATATAAATATTTATTCAGATTTTTTTAAATACAAATGAAAAAACAATAAACAATGTAACATATATCATAACATAGTTTCATAACTTCTTTGGACTCCCTCACATCTCCCGCTCCCACTTTCATCACCGTAAGTTTTTGCCAGCAATTTATCATCTTGTTTACATTCTTGTATTCCACAAATTGAAAAAATAACCTAACACTTCTCCAAAAAGTTATTTTCTTCAATTTCGCTTATCTTCCTAATTCCATCTAATTTAGTGGTGCCGAATTATTTATGATCTAGCATCCTTCTTAACATTCAACCAAATTACAGTATTTTTGTAAGTAAATCTTAAATTTCTTCCAATCTTCTTCAACCTTCTCCTCTCCCAGGTCTCGGATTCTGCCAGTCATCTCAGCCAATTCCATATAGTCTATCAGTTGCATCTGCCATTCTTCCAGTGTGGGTAGATCTTGGGTTTTCCAATGCTTGGCGACGAGTATCCTTGCTGCCGTTGTTGCATACAGGAAAAAAGTTATGTCCTTCTTTGTCACCCTCTGGCCGACAATACCCAGAAGGAAGGCCTCTGGTTTCTTGGGGAAGGTATATTTAAATACCTTTTTCAACTCATTATATATCATTTCCCAGAAAGTCTTCACTCTAGGGCACGTCCACCAGAGGTGAAAGAATGTTCCTTCATTTCCTTTACATTTCCAGCATTTGTTATCAGACAAATGGTATATTTTGGCAAGTTTAACTGGGGTCATGTACCATCTATATATCATTTTCATTACATTTTCCTTCAAAGCATTACATGCAGTGAAGTTCAACCCAGTGGTCCACAACCTTTCCCAATCCTCAAACATGATGTTATACCCAATGTCCTGTGCCCACTTTATCATAGCCGATTTAACCTCTAGAGGGAGCTTAAAATGTCTTTAGGGAAGAATCCAGTTCTAATAAACTTTCTGAAGTCAATTTTAATATCCAAGAACCTTCAGTAGTAGGTATTTAGCAGAGTTAGTGTTAACAGCAACATTGATTCTAACAGTGCAGGCTGGTTTCAAATGATGTTTCAAAGTAGCAAGTCCAAATACCCTCAAATTGTTGCAAGTTCTAATACACTGTAACCAAGTCTGCAAAACTGACAGCTCTGTTACTCAGGCAGCTCCAGCACCTGGGTTTCTCATTCAAATTGTAGTTCCAATAGAAGAAAGGTAGCACAGTCCAGATAAAAGGAAAGAAATCATATAATTAAAGTCCTTACTTTGTTTGAAAGAAAGTTCAATGGGTGCTCAGATCGATTAAGTTAAAAGTTTCTTCTACGCCTCCACTCCTCCAGCTCCTTGCTTTAAAGTTCAGTAAGAGCGGAAGACGGACTTCCTGTTTTGCGTCTCTCCGCTTTCAGCCAAATTCAATACTTTAGTCTCAAATTTTAGAAAGTCCTTCTTTACTCACGGGTTGTTGCTTTTTCCGAATCAAAAGTTTCCAGGAAAAGAGGTCAGCGCTCACCGGCAGCAGCAGCGCGGCTTCACTCCACAGATTTGCGATCGACTCACAGTGCCGCTACCCCCTCCACGTTCCGGAGCCCCTTACGGGGTTCCTTCAGCGTTTTGGGGGCCGCTTCTGGCGCCCGCCGAGTCTCAAGACCACAGGCTCTTGCTGCCTGTGGGTTTCCAAGGTGGGTCTCCGCTTCGCCGTAGCGGACGACCCTGTTTCCGCGGAGCTTCCTCCTCACGAAATGAGAAGGACCGCCATTACCGTTCGCGCTGCCTCCGGAAGTCTGTTTAGCCTTAGAGCCACAATTGCTCCTGGCCAACTTTCCAAGGTCCAAATACTCTGGTGGGTGGGACTAGAGGCAGAAGTTCGTGGAGGCAACAAATGTAATTTTTGCCTTCAGAAAGTAAACTGGTTTCTTCACACACCCCTCTTTGCACCTTCGTCCAGACAAGAAAGAAGCATTATCAGAGTTCAAGAACACGGTCCAGCCAAGCAAAATTATTTGGGATGTGAAACAGTGCTGGTGTGGGGTGTGGTCTGGGGAGAGTTATGCGAACCAGACAGAGAAGCCTGAAAGCTGCATCTGACCACAAGGACTTAGAATTCCTAGCAATGCATTAGAAAGTTAGGGCTAAGGTGACATATCTCAACGGTGGAGCGCATACCAAGGAGGCAGGTGGTGACAAACACCTCTGTCTGAAACCCTGGAAGGGTACTGCCAGTCAGAGTACACAAAACTGAATTAGATTGGCCAACGATCTGGCCTGGTATATAAGGCAGCTTCCACATCACTAGCCTGTGCCATTTGAAATTGCTAGTGTGGGGGGTTGGATGGGTGTAAATGCTTGAATGCTACAATAGTGCTGTAAATGGACAGTGTAGATGGATGGGATCTAAGTGAAGTAGCACACATTGTCATCCAACAAGCCCCTTTCCTATAAGGCCATTAAATCCAGTGTCTAAAATGACCTAACTGCCTGCCAGCACCCCTCTGCTCAAAAGCTGTCACAAACCTAGCAAATAGATAAAATACCATTATTTAAAATAAAAAGAATAAAAAATAAACAAAAGCTCAAGGCAGATAACAGAATATTAACAGAATTTGACACGTAATCTTCTTCTCTTGCATTTTGCAGCACCTGTTTTGCAGGTGCTGATATATCAACCCCCTTCCTTGAGCACCAGAGGCATTTTTTTTCTCTACATTTGATTATGTGGATGATCAAACACATCAATAACCCTTGTAACAGCCACAGCTCTGCAATTATTAAACCAGAGTTACAATCCTGGGGGCTTTGTCAGAAATAACTGCACTTTACTTTATAAGCTAAGAGACAATTATTGAGTGAGGAGACAAGTCTGAAAACCAGCTGGCCATGTGTTTGTTTCAGTGAAACCATCAGAACAGGACTTTTGGGCAAAAGTCCAGAGCTCCATTCAACAGAGTAATCAGTAATCTAATGCAACAAAGAGTAGCTTATCCACAATTTTGAAGCAAGTGAATACATACTATCATCTAAAGACGGGACTCCCATAAAGCCATTACAGGTTGGGAAGCTCCAGTCAGTTGGCTAAATTTGACCTAGTGGACTCCCCCATTTAGCCTGTGAGGTCATTTTCTCTAATGCATGCCCATCTGCCCCATACCCGACATCATACATGGCATCAGGTGTGGCACAGGTAGAGATATGGCTATTTCCCCTGCAACAACCAGGACTGAATTCATGTTGCATGCATTCTGGGGTGCATTACCAGTTTTCACATAGAGAGACCCAACCGGTGCACAATTTAAGATGCTCCCCCAAATCCTCTTCAGAATGCCGTGGTTCCTAGGGAGAATGTTGGGATTTGGGAAGCTGTCTGATACCAAGTTAGAGCATTGGTGCACCTTACTCAGTATTAACTGTCTTGAACAGCAGCTCTGCGGGGTTTCAGACAAGAGACATTCCCAGCCCAATTTGGAGGTGCCAAGGATTGAACATGGAGCCCTTTGCATGCAAAGCACAAGCTCTACCCATGCACTTTTGAAAACCACTTTGAAAGCTGAAGACCAGTTTTGTAAAGAAGCCCGTGGGTCTAAATACACTATGTATGTAAGCCACATGTGCAAATCCTGTTGCTTTTTTTTTTAAAAAAAAAAAAAGGTAGGGATTTGATTGACCTTTGTTGATTACATTGCTAAAATTATTAGACATAAAATGGAGGCCTTTTACTTGATGGCATCCTGGTGACAAAATTCCCTCTGTTTGTATTTTAGGTAGCAGGTTAAGATGATAGTATTATTGTCATCATCATCATCTTCATCTTCATCCTCACCATCACCATCATCATTATTATTATCACCTCAGGCTTTTTAAATGAATGAAGTTTTTTTTAAAAAAAAAAATCTGATGGGAAAAGGAATAAATATTTTAAATACTACAGAGCAATCCAACTTTGTTGTTTTTTGGTTTTTTAGTTTTGATGTTGGGGTGAATTTGGAAGGTGTTTTTGTTCTAATTGTGTGTATGTATTCTAATTATGTAATTGGTTTTATTGTGATGTGTTTTGCATGCAGGGTGGAATGCAAATTCCTTTCATAAATAAATTAATAAAAATGTTTTTTTTAATATTATTACCACCTATGTGGGTGCAGATTTTATCCTGATAATATCTAGGAATGGGTCTTAGAGGTTTGCTACAATTCATCACACAAAAGAAATCTCTTGACCTTCCTTGCACTCCCCCCTCCCAATCTAAAAGTGTCTCATATAGTTGCCATTCCCATGGTGTTTGATACCAAATAATGTCTTGCATATTCAAATATACGTTTCTTTATTACCTCTCCCAAAAAGCATTTTTTCACATTTAAGTGCAAAAAACTGGCCTGGTTTTACAACCAGTGCACATCTCATTTCCCAAGTACTAAAATGTTCAAAATTGCCCATTACCTTGACCCGAAGGGCTTGACATGAAACAGGTGGGCCATTTTTCTCCTCTGTCAAATATTGAGAGGTAGGTATTAGGTCCAAAATACTTCAATGTCAATACCTCCTACCTATTTTACATTTTAATTAGAGCAGTGAGATTGCTGCTGCCACAATTGTTATTGTCACCATGCCACAAATGTTCACATCATATGATTACATGGAAGGGCAAATTGTGAGTTGTGAGGCATACCAACACAGTGAGTTCAGTGAGTTATCACCGACTGCAGAATGGGATGTCATTTCTAAAAACAGGTGAGTTCAGTAGGACTTACTCCCAGGTAAATGAGTATATGAATGCAGCCACTGATGGGATACAGTTAAGGTGCACAAAAATATAGATTTATGTGACAAATAGAAAAAAATGGTTTTCCCTCTCCAAACAACAGCCTTCAGGATCATTCAATGAAAAGTATAAGGGAAGGAATAATTTATTCAGATATTGTATAAGGGGATTTTTTTTCTTTTTTTTTCTCTTCATCTTTCTTCTAATGAGCTCAGGATGGTCCACAATGCTCTCTATCTGTCCCATGTCAGCATCCTTATAAGACCAGTTAGGCCAAGAGATCATTACTGGTCCAAGATGTGCTGTGGTTGAGTGGGATAAGATCCCTAGTCTCCCCAGCCCTACTCCCATTATTCTAACCCTTGGACTACATTGGCATTGAGATATTGAGCTGATATAGATGACTTAAACTTAGCATATTCTTGGAGGATCAACAACATATTCACTAGAGAAATCTCTGAGTTGAGAGTTATGATATACCAGTTGTCAGAAATGAACAATGGATTTTTCTAACTTCTTCGGTGTCTTCTCTGTCAGCTACCATAGCTATCCTACTGGACAGTGACCAGGGCTAGGTTATAGGAAGCAAGCTGAAATGACTCAGAAGTCATGGGAGAAAGTCAGTAGACAGGACTGAAGAGTAAATCAGAACTATAAGATGAATCAAGAGGTAGAGTTGAGAGGCAAGCCAGAAATCAGGACGTCAGAACAACCAAGGAATCAGGAACAGCCAAAACTCAGGAGGACTTTATTGCCTAACAAGACACAACCGGAGCAGGAAGCCCTCTTTTTCTACTTCCAGTCCAGAAAGATCCCATGGCTATTCTGGGTGGCCAGAGTCAGTTTAGGGCCTGAGGATATTTAGCTGAGAAGCTTCCCCCTTGCAGTTTGGTGGTTTACTACATGGGGCAGCTAGCCGCAGCTTCCAGCAGCTACAGAAATATGATCTTCCTATATGATATTTGATACTATACCTTTGCTAAAGCAATTCTGAGCCACAGGCCTTACATGCTGGTGATGTGACAAAAGTGTTCCCCAGGCTCTAATCCTGTGTACACTTATTAAAGAATAAGCTTAGACATTTCTCTAAAGTGGAAAAGTGGGATATGCCTTCTTTTTTCCATCAGTGTTCTTAATCACTGCAGAGTAAGGTTGTAGCTGTAAATGGAGAGATAGATATATTTGCACTCTCTCGCATGCTCTCTCTCTTATGCTCACACATTTCAATGACTTTTAACTGCCATACACAGTCAAATGCCATATTATGTATTCTTGTAGTGACAAAGTGGTGGGTTGGTTTCTTTTGTTTTTGGTAATGCACAGCACAGCTTTTGTTTATATTTCCATGTGTTATATTTCTCCTTTAAGAGAAATTTGGGGCTTTTTTGCCATTCAGAAATAAATAACTCAAGGACTCTAGTGACTGACAGCATGAGCTGTGTTGTGCTTTGAATCAGAAAATGTTATTGCAAATCTTTTAACAATGAGTACTGAATACGCTTTGGATACATCTAGCAGCTGATTCCTTTTGTTGGCTGTGCAGGGCAAAAAGGTGGGTTGTACACAGTGCGAGGGCTTCAAATAGAAGTTTCACCACTGTACTCATACAACTCCCACAATCCTAGGAATAGTCAGATCAAACCAAGCCTATCCCATTTGTGTTCCACTGGCACTAAAATCATAGGTCCACCCTATCCTGCTTTTGTTTAAAGGAAGCATGAAAAGTTAACATTTAAATTTAATGTATGTGTTACAGTATGCATTTTCTCTATAATACATTTTAATGTATTCCCCCTCAAAATATG
Organism: Podarcis erhardii; assembly: GCF_964252035.2. Lineage (NCBI taxonomy): Eukaryota > Metazoa > Chordata > Lepidosauria > Squamata > Lacertidae > Podarcis > Podarcis erhardii. The sequence continues at coordinate 17,464,678 of NC_138504.1, forward strand.
CATTTAATATGTGTTTGCTGGCAGAGGAAACAGTTTATAGCATCTGTAAGGCAAATGACCCACATTGCCCTGCTGATTGTGCTCATTTCCAGTAGCCACAGACTGCGCTGCATACTGATACTACAGTGGTACCTCAGGTTAAGTACTTAATTCATTCCGGAGGTCCGTTCTTAACCTGAAACTGTTCTTAACCTGAAGCACCACTTTAGCTAATGGGGTCTCCTGCTGCCGCTGCACCGCCGCTGCACGATTTCTGTTCTCATCCTGAAGCAAAGTTTTTAACCCGAGGTACTATTTCTGGGTTAGCGGAGTCTGTAACCTGAAGTGTATGTAACCTGAGGTACCACTGTATTGCAGAGTGGCCCAGCCAGTACAATAAAGATCAATGAAGATCTTTCTGCTGGGCTGGGGAGGAAGCTGCAATCAGCACCATGGACAGTGATTCTGACAACCTGGTAAGCAGCAAGGGTGAAAAGTTATTGGGTGTGAACTCTGCCAAGATCTGGCTACATATGTGATTAATTCCCATTCATATAGTCTGTCCACTGCAAAAGGGGAGGGGAGCTATATATCTAGATCATGTGGATGTGGCCTGTTTTCATACACATGGAAACTTGTAGACTTCAAGTCAGACTAAAGATTCTAGACATTTTTAGGGATCAATGACCTAAAATCTCACTCCCATGTGCCACCACAAGTAGGACATACACACTGTGCTGGGCCCAAAGCATCTACAGGCAATGTATACTATCCCAAAGCAAACAACAAGATTGGAGAACCCTCTTTCATTCAGCTCAAAATACGAAGCACCAAGGTACTGCAAAAGCAGGCATATGAATGTATGCATGCATGCACATATGAACATAAGAATAACCTGCTGGATCAGGCCAGTGGTCCATCTAATACAGCATCCTGTTCTCACTGTGGCCAACCAGATACTTTGGGGAAGCCCACAAGCAGGACCCACGTGCAACAGCACTCTCCCCTCCTGTGATTCCAGCAGCTGGCATTCAAGAGCATACTGTCTTAGACAGTGGAAGTAGAGCATAGCCATCAGATTTGGTAGCCACTGATAGTGTTAGCCTCCATAAATTTGTATAATCCTCTTTTAAAGCATTTGATTCTTAAGGGTTTGGTTCTGTATGCAGGAAGGTAGTAGGCAAGCAAGGGAGTTTTAGAATCTGCAGACTATAACCAGAGAGCTAAAGGAGAACTGAAGCAAAGCAAAATGGGGGGGGGGGGCAAAATTCTCCTGACAGATATCAAATGAATCTAGAAAATAGAGGAATATATAGCAAAATTTGTGTAGAGAAAAAATTGGAAACCAAAATAACAAAAATGAAATGCATATAGACCACCAAATTGTAAAATAGCACAATGAGAATAGTTGGAAGTCAAACACTTAGGGGTATTTACATTGGGAATGTATGTAAATTAAAAAAACAGGGGGCAAACTTAGAATGTGGGTGTTGGTTTAAAATGTGTGTAGCCAATATGGTGCCCCACAGATGTTAGGAACTACAATTCCCATTATCTCTGACCATTGGCTATGGGGGCTGCAGCTGTTAGGAGCTCTTGTCAAAAACATCATCAGAGCGCTTCATTGGCAAGCACTGGTTTCAATTAACTAGGGAAAACTTTCACCACAGATATACTGCAAATTCTGATTTATTTCCATCAATGCAGGATGAAGTTGACTCTCAAATCATTCACCCTATTATAAATAATTATAATACATGATCTATCAACATTGCAGGAAATGCTAAGCATTTATTCTCACATTTTCTTTATTACAGCATGATCCAATTTCATTTCACACTGGTGACACCAGGACTTTACTGAATAGCACAGGATCCTCTCAGTTAGCAAGAACTTCACAGCATCCAGCACAAATTATTTTTTGCATCCCAAAACTATAGCATTCCATCTCAGCATATGACGACTTAGGCATAGTCTGCTTTCTGCCGGCAGATGGTACTCCATATGGGCAGAACTGAAAACGACACACACTAGTACTGCATCACCAGTGGCAATTGAGTCTCCTCCTCATCCCTATGTTCTTTCTGAAGATTGCACATGGCACTGGGAATTGCAACCCTCCAAGTTCTCTTAATGTTTTCTTTCTGAACATTATGTAGACATCAAAATACGGCACAGGCTGCCCAGACTCACTTGGTTGGACAGGTGTTGGGGAGGCTTCAGTTGTATTTTCCTACAGCCATTAACACATGTTGCTGTTGTAGAAGCTGGGGAGGAGACATGCTCTAATCACTTGTGCTGACAGAGGTCTGTGGTCAGTGTTCTTAGAGGGAGACCTCAGCAAGAAGGGGAACACAGCATTTCAAACGGCACTGGCCGACCTGCAAGAATAATGTAAGTTTCTTTGCTGGATCAGAACAAAGGCACATCCAGTCTAGCATCCAATTTCTCACAGTGGTGAAGCAGATTATTATTATTATTATTATTATTATTATTATTATTATTATTATCATTATCATTATTAAGAATAATTCATTCATCTCACTTATGAATTACTTCCTATGAAGCATCTCAAAGCAATTCCACAATGCAATAAAAACATATAGAAAGCAATTGCATATAGAAAAATAGTTTCAATACAGATGCTGAATTGGGTTTGAAACATCCACTTCAAAGGCTCACTGAAGGAATAAAGTCTTCAAAAGATGCTCAAAAGACAATGCAGATGGCACTTGTCTGATATGCAATGGAAGGGAGTAACTGCCACTACACTACATGTCTGATTCCAAGGTTGGGTGAAACACACCTCCTGATAATATGGAATCTGCAGAATGCCTATTCCTACAGAGCACAGTGATTGGTTGCAGTGGTGGACCTTGGTATCTCAAATTTCAGTGGCGCCCTGTGCGATGCCAAAATCTGGCAAACCCCACCAGCACCACCTCTTGCCTTCCAATGGGTGTAATAGTGATGGCACCTGCTGTGTTGCCCCAGACACTCTGTGCCTGGTGCAACTGCACCAGCCACACTTCCCAAGAGCTGCCTCTATTGAAAGCATATATACGGGATGAGACAATCTTTTAGGTATGCACCCACAAATAGTTGGGAGCAGAGCCATAAGAGAGAGAAAACAGGCAACCAGTGTAGTAACCTAACAGCCAGTTTTCTCCCACAAGAGGCAGTGATAACCACCAACTCGAATGGCTTAAAAACGGAATGGACAGTTCCACAGAGGATAAAGTCTTCAGTCACTACCAACCATGATGACTATGTACTGCCTCCAGCATCAGAGGTGGGTGTGCCTCTGAATACCAGCTACTGGGGAAGACAATTGGGAAGAGTACTATTGCCCCCAGGTCCTGCTTGTGGGATTCCCATAGACATCTGGCTTGTCACTGTAGGATGGGGATGCTGTATTAGATGGGGCTTTGACCAGGTCTAGCATGCTCCATTCATGACAAAGTATTGCTTGCAACCACTCTTGCAAAGAGCAGCAAGGATAATAATTTCAAAAAGAGAGAAAGGTGCTGACTTATTTCAACCACCCTTCCTCAGTGAACAGCACAACACCTTCTGAATGGGGAAGTCTCACCGAATTCAGTCAGGCTTACTCCCAGGTAAGTGGCTGTAGGATTGTAGCCAAAATGAGCCAATTTCCCCAACAACAGCAAGAAGAAAGGCAGACTGAGAATCTGACAGAATCAAAGAGTCTGCATAGTGCATAATTGCAAACTCCTGCCAAAAGAGAAAGAAAATGTTCCTTTCTTTCTTTCTTGATACGGCAAAAAGCAACACTATTTTCTTTCTGTTTTTCTGGAGAGGGAGTGAGGGAGAGAGAGAGGGAGAAGCCTGCCTGCTCTATTTCCCCCCTAACCATTAAAATAGTGCTTTTTAATGTCTCTTTATGACAACTCCATCGGCAGACACAACATAATTATTGCAAATTGCTTTGTCTTTTAATTGTTACTGCAAGGCAGTGAAACAATTGTTATGTTGACTATTCAAGAGTGGATTGTTAATGGCTCTAATCATTTGATAATCTGGTGATAACAATCAATAAAAATAGTGCGGCTTGGCTGAAGAAGGTTCCTGGAGAAGCAGGTGAGATTTGCTTGCTGCACCCTAACATAGTTTTAGCATTCTTTATTAGCCTGGTTTTATCAACTATGGAAGAGATTTTTTATTTAAACTAAAGGATTATTATTATTATTATTATTATTATTATTATTATTAATACCCCGCCCATCTGGCTGGGCTTCCCCAGCCACTCTGGGCGGCTTCCAACAAAACATTAAAATACAGTAATTCTCTAGTCTATTGACTTGGCCAGTCCATTGAGAGTGTTTTGGTTGTCACTCCACAGATGCTCAACCTGTATCTTTGTGAACAAACTCAAATTATTATAACATGCCAAAAAGCTCCCAGGGAGTTCCTTCCGAAGGGAACCTAACTAGGGGGAAGCACTGCCCATTGAACCTTGCCACTACTCAGAGAAGCAGGGGTGCATATAGCAATGTTAACAACCCAAATATTACAATAAATACTCATCATTTGGTGCTACCCTGTTGAGGTCAGGGCAGGATTCTCAGAGGTGGCTTTTCCAAAAGGAAGAGAAATTCACCAGATATATGATTTAGCAGGCCTTTTCAGCTGGATTTACTATCCACAAATAGGTGAGGGGGGGTGGAATGTCACTGCCAAGCAGACAATAGCTAGAGTCGGGGAAGATACAAGAAATAGTTACTTGGCTGAATGGGAAAAAAGAATAGGAGGCGGGTGCTTAATGCAATTATAGGTAATGAGACCACTGAAGGAAGAGGCAATACCTGAATCAAGATAAACGGAATATATTCATATCTGTGGAGCTCAATGAAATTCACCCCAGAGGCTTCAGAGAGAGAAGCAGAGGTGGTGAAAAGAAGCATTTGCAATCACTTTTGAGAGTTTGTAGAGGAGAGAGATGAGCAGGAAAGGGTAAATATCCTATTTTCCAGAAGATTAAAGGGGGGGGGGTCCTAGAGAATTACACTACAGCTGAAGTTTCCCTTTAGCATCTGATCAAATGAAAAGCTTTGAAGGCACCCTGAGAGTGTGCTGGGGAGATGGGAGGAGAAGAGGAAGATGTATTGAAGGGAATGGTGGAGCTACTTTCATTGAAATCTTCCTGCTGGGGGGGAAGATACAGCAGGGACTATTCAAGCAAGAGGAGTCAAGACTAAGCTTCCCAAAATTGAAACATCCCAGCTAAGTGAAAGCAGCAACCCGAGCTGCATCCTAAGCCACAGGGGAAAACACACAGAAAAATCAAATGCAGATAACAAAAACAATCAGTTTTTGGTGCCCTAGGTAGAAATTCAATTGGCCTGGCCTGCACGTTAAAGTCAGCTTAGGGAGAGAAACAGGGGGAGTGTGCCCCTGTTAATTCTCCTTGGTCTTTTAGTGACTTTCAGTACCATTGACCATGGTATGTCTGAGTTGGGAGCAGGTGGCACTCCTTTGCAGTGGTTCCAGTCCTACTGGGATGGGTCAATTTCAGAGGGTGGTGTTGTGCAGCCCCATGGAGCCTTCAGAGTGGGCTTCCATGGGGGTTCAATTTTATCTCCTATGCTGTTTAACATCTACACAGAACCACTGAGTGGGGTCACCTGGAGTCTTAGCATACGTTGTCAGCAACATGGTGATAACACAGAGCTCTGCTTCTTCTTTCCGTCTGCAGGTATGGCAGTGAATGTGTTGGACCATTGTCTTGCCTTGGTGATAGGCTGGATAAGAGCCAACAAACTGAAGCTCGATCCTGATAAGACTGGGTAGTTCTCTAGACCTGATACATGGGAGGTTGCCTGCTCTTGACGAAGTTACACTCCCTCTGAAGGGACATAGCTTGTGGGCACTTCTGGAGCCATCAGTGTTGCTTGAAATTCATATGGCCTCAGGAGCACAGAAGACTTTCCATCTGCTTTAGCTGGTGACCCAGCTATACCATCATCTGGACAGGGATAGTCTAACTTATGTTGCTTATGCTCCAGTAACCTCTCAATTAGATTACTGCAATATGTTATACACAGGGCTGCCTTTGAAGACGGTTCAGAAAATGTAGCTCATACAGAATTCAGTGGCCAGGTTGCTCATTGGACCAAGATGGTCTGAGCACATAATACCAATCATGGCCCGACTGCACTGTCCAACTCCCACCCCCACACACACACACAAGAAAGCTAAGTGTCCAGGTCTCCTGCTTTGGGAGGTGCAAGGATGAGTGTGGAGATAAACTACCAATTGTTCAAAGTTTCACACACAAACCAGCTTAATTCACCTTTAGTTCACCCTGCAATTATGTGAACTACTTTCAGGTATAGCTCTGTCCAGTGCATCCTCTGCCTGCAATGGTTTTTCCACACCAAAAAGATTCATTAAATATATGACTGACTCAGTGTAAGGGAACTATCATTGTTTGCTGGACCTCAGCAAGGACCACCAAGAGAATATATGGCATCCGTTCACTAGCTGAAGGATGTTGGGGAAAGAGACAGAGAGCTCATTTCTCAAATCTGTAGGCTATGTGATGGGAGAGTGACAACCAGTAGCTCTGGCTTGCCCCCGCTTTTGAGGGAGCCGACATCTGATGTGCCACATCACACAACACACTGCCATGGCATGCCACGTCAACCGGTCAAGATTGAGGGGTCCTGGCATCCTCCTTAAGAACTTCAGGGGACCTCGCCCCCCCCCAGCTGGTGTGCCTAGTGATAACAATTTGTGCCAAATAAGGATAAACTAATTTATGACCTTCATGAATTTGAGCAATGGCTTGAGATCAATAAAATGAGAATCTGTAGGACGGAGGAAGGCGTCTACATAGTTTAATCTTCTTTTCCAGAAGATTGAAGGGAAGATTTGGGAATAGTCATGCCCCCCACCCCCCAAAAAAATTCCACAGCTAGGGATGCTCTTGTATATAACATCTCTGAAGTCTCTTAGCTGCCTGCTGTAAATTCCAAAATGCCTATTGTTTACTCAAAAAAAAAAAAATAATGCACGAGAATATTGTAATTGAATGTTTAATCTCACCATGCATCTGGTTATATGGAACAGCTGCAACTTCCAAAGACATTCAGCAATACTTATTTTCAAGATAGTTGATTAGGGCTAGGTGAGAGGTAGAGAAGCAGCGGAGGGGCATTTTTGGAAAGGCAGAGTTGAGAAGTGGTGTGGATTCTGAGCAAGCGGTAATCCTACAGGAACAGAGCCAATTCAGTAATGTGATGCTGTTGTCAATGGCATGATAATTGTTTCTCTCCACGCAGTAGGAGTTGGGTCCCCATTTGATTTCTTGTGTTTGGATTGAGCATCTTATCTTAATGAAGATAGACAAGCTGGAGAGAGTTCAAAGAACATGCAAAGCAAGGCAGGCAGACTCACAAGAGGAAACAAAAATGTAAAAACCTTTGCAGTTAAGGTGAAAAGAGGAACTAAGCAGTGGATTTTTCTTCTCTCCTGCTGCAGCTTAAGATAGTCTGGAGGCACCACAACTGGCAGAGGCTCACACAGAGAGACTAGGAGCCATCTGGAGGCTTCACCCAGGGCAAAAATCCCAGCTAGTCCCCAGCTATGGCTCTGCAGGGAGTAGAATTGAATTGGAAGGGACTCCAAGGGTCAACTAGACCAACTCCCTGCAATGTAGGAATCCTACCCACAGCCATCCTTGGGTGGGCTTGAACAACCAACCTTCTGGTTAACAGCCAGTGACCCTTTGTGCCACAGGAGGGTCTTTCCTAGCTTTTTCTTGAGATTCCAGGAATTCAACCTGAGGCCTTTTGCATGCAGAACAGATACTGGAATTATTTGTAGGTGTTTTAATTGTTCTATTGTGAGCTCTCTCTCTCTCTCTCTCTCTCTCTCTCTCTCTCTCTGTGTGTGTGTGTGTGTGTGTGTAATTGAAAGAAAGATACTGAATGTTGGATATAAATTTAAGAAAATAAGCCTGAAATACCACTAGGTTCTACTGCAGTAATATGACAAGCATCCCCTCCCTTGCAAAGTGCTTAACAATTAGCAAGCCTTTTTTAGCAAACTCGCGTGTTCCATGATGATGTATGCAGGATAGGCCCAGATGACCCACCCCAGGTCCCTTCAGATCTGAACAATTCTGCCAAGGCTCACTAAGTGAAACAAGAGCAAGAAAGCCTAAGGAAAACACTGGCTGGCTGGCTGGCTGACAGCCAGGATGTAGCTCTGTGTGCTAGAGCTAGAGACGAGGGTCAGAGGCTCTGCAGTGTTTCACAGCCTCCTGCCCAAAGCCCAAGCGGAACCATCTGCCAAATTAATATTCCCAGCTATTTTTAATATCTTGTTTCAGAAAGGATCGGAGGTGGAGGGGCGGGGGGTGGGGAAGCTGGCAAGGGGAGAGGAATCAGAAGGCCTGCAATTTTTAAGTCCTTTCAAGAGCCTCATTGGATGGTTCTTTATTTCAGATTAGTGATCAGTTCTCAATTTCCCCACACTTTTTCAATGAGACCCAAAACACAGCTAGCCTTTGCAATTCACATGTCTCTGAATTTTGCGATGTACTTCTCTGACCAATGTTTACAAATATGCATATATTATTGGGGGGGTTATGAAAAAGGCTGTATTAATGAAAATCACGTACAAAAATACAGTATGAGGTAATTGCTTGCAAACAAACATCTGTTACTCAAAAACTGCATAAAAATGTGTTTATTAGGAGATTGCACCTAAAAACTGGTGCATTTTCATTAAGGTTTGTTTGTTTGTTTGTTTGTTTGTTTGTTTGTTTGTTTGTTTGCTGCAGAAATATGGAGAACTTAATTTAAGACTGGAAACATGAGAAATGGAGCACTGGAATTGACCGATCATGCCATCCATAAAAGCAGACACACAAAGCAGATCAGGTCACAATCAAATCATACATTTAAAGCACTCTTGCAGCACTTTAGCAGTCATGGACAATCCTGGGAAATGTAGTTTCTTAAGAGTACTGGGAATTGTAGGTCTGTGAGGGTCAGCATCTTTAACAAACTACAGCTGTAAGGATTCTTTGCGGGAAGCCATGGCTGCTAAAGTAGTATAGCAGTGATTTAAATGTATGGTGTGGATGTGACCCCAGTCCACTAGGCTAAGAGCATCAAAGAACAGCACAGAGCCCACTGCAATACCATGGACCTATCATTTTGCAAAACAAGTCTGAAGATTCCTTGAATATACTCATTCCATATTACTATTTTGGATGAATGAGAAGATGTATGTGCATTTGAAAGAAAGGTGACCACTGCAGGGAATGTTATCATCGCTGACAGTGATCTTAAATAAACAGGACTTAAAATATCAGAGTAAGTAAGAAAACATTCCTTGGAAGAAATGTCACATTCTAGGACAGTTGTGCCCATTTGCTTAGAGGCACTCTGATAAGACCCAAGGATGATGACAGGCCGTACAACCCAGGGAGTGTGTGTGACTGACATGTCAGGTTTACTCACCACATCATCCTTGCAGTCCAAAAGGAACATCTCCAATCAATCTAAAAGACTGTGCAGGGAGTATAAGAACTTTAGAGACATAGCCAATTGGGGCAAACACTTCTGCAAGATCTCAAAGAGCAACGTGAAGCTCCACCATCACCTTGTTCCTCCCTTTGTGCTACTAAACTGGCCAGCTAGTTAGACAGAATAACCTCCTCCCTCCAGAGCTCATGTGAATGGGTCTCACAACTGAGAGCTCTTGAGCAGAGGAAATTAATAAATCTTTTCTAAAAACTTAGGAAGAAACTTCAAAAGCATAGTAAGAATCTACGACTGGAGATGGAGAAGAAAGGTAGAAATGGACTGGACCACATGGCAATGAAGAACTGGTTTAGAATGGGGGGTGGCAACATTGGAAGCTGCCTTTTACAGAGTCAGACCATTGGCCCATCCAGGTCATTACTTTGTAGACTGACTGGCAGCAGTTCTCTGCAGCTGCAGGGAGGGGTCTCACCCAGTGGAGATGGCAGGGGGGTTAGAACTGTGAGCTTCAGATTGTAAAACAGATGTTGTTCCAGTGCACCGCAGTCCTTCTCAGCACTAATTCCCTGGACCTTCTCCTCCCAACATTTCACAATGAATGACTGGTGCTCCCTCCCATTGGGAAAAATAGAGACGGTTGTATATCGTAAAGGGGTCTTATATCATCGGTCTATCTACTCCAGCGTTACTTACTCTGATGGGAGAGACAGAAACGGGAGAAGCTGTCAACACAGAAAGCCCTCCTTCCAAAAGGTGAAAAATTGTGAAGCAGGGGATTAAAAATAATATGCCAAAAACCATCTGGTGAATACCTTGTTCAAGGGTACACAGAGAACATGCACCACATAATTAAAGCATAAGACAGGCTCCATATAATATACATAGAGGTTCTGTCCAGTGTTGGTTCTATTCAGCGTTCATCCACTCTCCTACTTGCTCTGCTGCTTTCACTTGAGAAAACCTACTGTTTACCGCTGAATCAGAACAAAGTAAAGAATTTCCCTCCTCAGACTGACGTTTGCTCCAATTCAGCAATATAATCAGTGGGTTTCTCTGGGGAAAGCAGTTGGACAAATAAAAACCCATTTGGGGTCATGTTTACACAGCATGGGGCAAGCAGAAAACCCCTTGGATCCATGCTTTTAGGGAAGTGTGGATGGGCCCTTAGAGTAGACCCATTGAAATAAATGGACATAACAAACAAAGGTCCATTAATTTCAATGGATCTCCTCTGCAGGGAATTAACATTGGGATTAACATTAACAAGCTGTCAGTTAGCCAAGTTTCTTACAGCATTATCACATCATAACCCTTTATATACTCGTGGAAGGACCCATCCCTGATTTTGTGGGCCCAGCCTGCAATATTCCATGAGGTTATTTTTAAATAACTCCTCCCATCATTAGCAGTTGGACTTCATGTCAACATTCTCTTTGAGAATAAGATTGACACTATTACACTGGGCTGTAGCAAAATTCCTCTTGGAGGGAGGCAGTAAAAATCAGAAATCAGTATGTACAGGCTAAAGTTCCTCTGTTGGCTAGCAAGGATGATCTTACACCTTAATAACTGTTGATATATACTATTGTTGTATTGTGTATTTTGGGTCTATGGACCTCAATAAAGTTTTGTTTGTGTGAATTAACATTGGACACAACCCATGTCAATACGCACACAAGCAAAAGTCCAAATATCTGGAGGGCACCAGGTTAAAGAAGGCTGCTCACTTAGAAAACCTGAACTTCAGCTAGTCATAACGCAAGCCAACTTCAATCACATCCAATATACTTGTTTTTCATTACAGAGCTAAAATTTCTCATTACAAAACCACCAATGTTATAATTAGAAATCCCTTCATACACACAAATCCCTAAAAGAAATTATAGTTGATAGCAAATAAAAATCTATTGACCCCCTTGGCACAGGAAAAGAAATGAACAAGAATTAGAAAGATGAGAGAATTAAAGATTGTTTTACTACAAACCTCTTTTAATGAACATAAGACAACGACTCACAGAAACACACACACACACACACACACACACACACACACACAAGTCTTCTATGCTTACCAAGAATTCGTTTTTTCATAATAAAAACAACATCACTCAACAGTGCCTATTCTTATCTAAGGCTTTACATCAGGGGTTGTCAACGCAGCACCCACCTTTTCTCCACATAAATTAGGCTTCAAAGAAGCATTTTATTGTAGCTGATTTAATAAGTCACAGTCTGCGCTTGATAGTGAGAGGGGAGTCCACAACAGGTTTGCAGTTTTGCAAATATGCCCACCACCTCAAAAAGGTACACCAACCCTGCTTCATATATGTATTCAAATACAACTCATCTGTAAACAAAAGGCTCACTGGACTAAAAGGAATACCTTAATTAAAGTGAAAACAAACCTATTATATTAACCCTTGAAATACTGAACTTCAACCATGACATTATCAGAATCCAAGGACACAAGCCAGCGAGGCAAAAACACTCAAGGAAAGTGTGAGGGATGTGATCTGGAGACAGTCCCCCAGGCCAGACAGGGGAGACAACTGCTTTTGGCCCCTAGGCCTGAGGTGCCCCACAGCTTGCATACACTTGCAGGCAGCAGCTCTCCAGAACTTCAAGCAGGAACCTTTCCAGCCCTACCTAGAGACTCTAGGGATTATTCCTTGCGCCTTGCACGTTCTGCAGGCAAAACATGTGCTGATATAGGGTTCTTCCCCTTTCCTAAAAGTTCTTCCAGTATTCAACATCTCCATTCTGCTCTCCACATATGGCAGAGAACGAAGTAGCAGAATGGGTTATACAACGTCAGCATGACCAGGGATGATGGGAGTTGTAGTGACCAACAACATCTGGAGGCTGCCATGCTGGCTGCTCCTGCTGTAAGCCCAATAGATATTGTGGACCTTAGCTCCTTTTGGCGCATCCAGGTGGCCAAGAGTCAGGTATGGTGAGAGTTGTAGTTCACGGTATCTGGAAGGCACCATGTTGGCTACTCCTGCATTATCCCAGCAGCTCCTTCTGGGCAGCAGTCGAGAATAAAGGATGTCTGCTGATCTAATTCACACATAATGATTTCACTGCTAACAAGATACAAATTGCATGTTCTGTCCTGAAGCACTTTCTTGCTTAAAGTTGCATTAACACAAAACAGCCTTCTTCTTTTTGGTCTTTTTTTTTTTTTTTTTGCTGGTTTTTATTTATTTATTTATTTATTTATTTTTTGCTGGCTGGCTGGCTGATCCCTGGCTCAGTTCCCTCCAGAGGGCAGTTTGTCACCTCTGTAGCTCTCTTACCATCACATATTCAACCCCAGAAGGGAAATAAATTTCTCTGCCTTCAGCATGCTTCACAGCAAAAGGCCCAGAATCATGACACAGCCAACAACATATCAAGGGACAGCCACCTGAGAAGATGTCAAACAAGCTGAGTTAGGGCTGGTGCAAGCAAACATCAGCCCATCCCAGTGAATTGTGACATGGGAGTGCCAATATGCAAACAGTCAGGACTGGCTATAGACATTTTGATGTCTGCAGTGAAAAATCTAAATAGAGCTCGTTCCTACAGCAAACATCTCTATCCATGCAATATATTAAATGTGTCCCTGCTGCAACCATGGTGTATAGCATCAGTCATCACAGCATTTGGAGGCACTTGGTATGATGGGCTCATGAAGGGCTTTTTTTTGAGGGCGTACTCAAGGGTATGCAGTACCAGCACCCCAAATGTTAAAAGTATGGCACTTACTGTACCAACTTCATGGTAAGTACTGACACCTCCCTCCCCCCCCCCAAAAAAGCACTTAGCTCATGTACCACTACATGAACTTATGGGAAACAGCCATCAGCTTATGGGAAACTTACAGGAATTTTCCATACCAGTTGAAGGAAGGCAAACAAGACAGGCAATGTACACACTGACAGCCACAGTAAGCATAAGTCAGCATACAAAAGCCATTTCTGAAAGTTATAGAACCAAGTGCTGCCTCTGCCATTGGCAGCATACCCATGCATTGCCAATGCCAGGCTGTTTTGCACTCTAGGCAAGGTAAACTACCTGCACACACCATCACAACAAACAAATGTTTAACTCCAATTTTCAAAACATATGACTTGTAGAAAAAATGAAAATCAGAAAACTTGAAACTGCTGAATTTATTTTAAATTTCAAGAATAAATGATAAAGCAATCTTCGATTATATTTCTTATGTACAAAAGAAAATGTTTTAGCACACAAACCTTTTGGAATAATCTGTTAGAATTTAACTTTCAACTTCAGACATATCAAAATCTCACTTTGCATGCCTTTTTCTTTGCAAATGTTGTCATCATTTCCTTCAGGTCAAGTGCCAATGCTTGGGCATGCTCAACTGATATAGTTGCCAAGCCAACTAGTCTCTTTTGCAACATTGTTGAGCATATGTGTGTTTTCATAAGTTTGCGCTTTGAGAAACTGTGCTCACCACTTGCCACTGACACTGAAAGTGTGAGAAGGATCCTTAGAGCAACAGAAACATTAGGCACATTATCCAGGAGTTTTTTTGTTGTAGTATGAAGAGAAGTACTCCTTGAAGCAGCATAGACTTTGGAAGTCTTCGAGCTATTGCTGTAAGTTCACAGAACAGATCTTCAGTATCAATTATGTTTGTTGCCATTGTGCATCAACTGTTTTTCCAAATTCTTGCAAGCCTTAAGTACATCTTCAGTAGATTTCTTGTTGATATTGTATATATCATACAGGAAGCCAAATAGGGAATTATATTGCTGTAGCTGTTAGAATCTCTCCTCAACAGATTATTTGGCTGTGTCTAAGACAGCATAGTAGAAACCTATTTGAAATTTCTGCTTTGGCTCTTGGAGAACCCCTTCTTGGGCCTCAAACTGCTATTCCTTTCTCCTTTTTCTAACTTGTTGTGTCTCAAAGTTTGGTAGTATTTCTGGCTCCTTTGCAATCTCAGTTGTATCCATCAAAACTTGTTGACAAACCTCATCTCACCTGCAACTCACAAAGTAATTCTTGGCTTGTAGCTGAATGTAAATCACCTCCCTTATTTTGTAGTAGCTTGCTTGCAAGATTAACTTCAAAAAGGTTGTGTACCATGTAAGGAGGGATACCACAAACTTGAACTTACAAATTGCATAAGCAAGGGCCTTAGCTTAAATTTGGGAAGTATTTCCCAAATTTTAGGTTTGTATTATCAAATATCTCTTTATCTCTTTATTAAGGCGTCATAAACTACCAAGATGATATCTCAGTGGTTTTGCTCTATGTGTTTACAGTTATGCCCAAGTCTGCTACATGACTAGTTAGAATTTGCCAACACTGTCAATGCAGATAAATTATTATAGATCTGTTGAACCAAAATGAAGAAACTAGTTGCTTCCAGACAACATTTAGCAACACTACCAAGTTTCAAGTGTGTGCATTGCAGGGTACAAAAAGGCACACATGGGTTTATGTCTGAGACTCTCTTTTCTACACCATTTTCTTTGCTGTTCATGTTACTCTCATTATCATAATCTTGACCATGAAGATTCCCAGTTACTAATGAGCACTCACACCTTACACTGTGGGCGCCCTTTGCGGGATCGCGCGTTGTGCCTCGGACTCCTGGGGACCTTCCAGCTGATTGGGCGGCCTGCCTCTCAGTACTATTCTTTGGAGGTTCCCGCCAAACCTCAGTTAGCCATATATCACTGCTGGAGATGGGTCCAGTTGCATAAATAGGAGGCAGAGCCGGCAGCAGCCAGGCAGTCCGCTCAGGAGCTTCACCCACCCAACCCTCCCTTATTTTAATGTTCTTTTTGCAGGTTAACCATTTTCTTCCTGTTTACCGGCTGCTGCTACAGTCTTTGGACTGGTTGCTGTTGAAGAGTCGGGAAATTTTTTTCCTGCATTGGCAGGTTTTGTCTTCCCCGTCACAATTCATCACAACTTGGGCAATTTAGGGCCTTGGGCGGAATCCTTTAGTCTTTTCTTCCCTAAAATGGAGGGGGGACATGAAGTGGTGACTCACACACACACAGACCCCGGTAGTGATTCCAGGGTCCCCTTTTAAAGGGGTTGTAAATGGGTGTCACTGGCCATACACTGAAAGGTGGGCTGCCTGCATACACATGCGTCTTGCAGGGCACCCCCGTATCCCATTCACCCTGAGGAGCCCCAGTTCCCCCGTCTGGGGGGCTGGGAGGGATACACGCCCAATGCCTAAGCCAAGGTCTTCCTACATTTGAAAGTTTAATAAATTTGTGGCCAAAATTTTAATTCCATAACACGTTGTCACAAGTCATTATTCCTTTCTGGTGGTCCCTGGGGACCAGGGGAGCTGGGCTCCACCTGGTCACGCAATTCCATTTGCTCCAGCTGTCCATTAAGAGATTCTGTCAAAAAGGCACCTGTAGTTTCCTTTAGCATTCAAGTTCACTCCAGGCCTGATTGTTTTCTAAATGGTCAGTATTCCTCTCATGTGAAGACAGAATTGCTTGAGTCTTTTGAACCTATTCCTTGTAGGGTAGATGCACCATTCTTTTTGCTGTACAACTCATGTGATGGGATGATGAGCTGCTTGTGCATAAAAGCTTAGTCCCTCAGAGCTTGGGCATGGTTCTCAAAACTCTGTCTTAAGCGGAGCCCCTTAAACATGACTCCCTTAATCGCTGGCAGAATCCAACAGTGGGCGTTTACGGAATCTGCTCCAACATAAAAGTTCCTTAACGGAAACGCGTCTTCGGGATTCTCGGCGCAACAGTTTCCGGCGAGGAGTGGGTGTACCTATGGGGGGTCCTGAGACTTCTCCACTGTTTTCACTAGAAGTCTCTCGGAGCCCTCCCTCCGACTCACTTTCTCTCTGAGCTCCTTCCCTCCCCCTGCTGGTACCTTCCTCTGCTGCCGAGTCTCTCTTAGCGTCCGAGAGCCCTTCCACCGCCTGCCTTTCCGATGGCAGTTCCCTGACAACTCCCAACCAAAAAAAAAAAAAGTTGAATCTTTCAGCGATTGATGGTCCACTCCTGTATACTATGCACTTCTATATACTACGAGATTAGCATTTGCTAGTATATAGGAGAAAATATTCTGTGTTTGGGGTCTTTGAGGAAATCATGTGATGTAACCTGCTGTGGTCCATGTTGTATTATAAGCTGCTGCAAAATTATCACTGCAATAGTTAGCCACTTAGCTGGGTCACTGTAATTCAAGTCAGGATGGATGCAATCTTCTTTTGCAGACATTGCAGTACTCTCACCTTTTTTTTCCTTGTTCCTCTGTGTGTTTTCCAAAAATATCTTCAATTTGTGAAACTTCTGTCTAGAGTTTATATCATCTGTGGTAGGAGCACCACATTGAGCTCCCTCAGTGCTAGTTTCAACAAAAGTATAGTCATATTCTTGTTCTTCAGTTACTTTCTGTGTACAAAGTATTTCAGGAACAGCATCACTTGCTTTGCTTGTTCCTTAGATTTTTATGCCTTTCGTTTGCAATACTGAACTCCATATGGTCATATTTTAATCAGCCATAGCTCTCTGGGGGAAAATGAATACATTTCCTAAATAAGATTAAGGTGTGACTGTAAGATTTAAAATCAATTGCATTTTCACTTTATTTTATATAATTTATACACCATTTGATTGTTTAAAAAAAATCCTCAAAGCAGTTTGCAAATACACACACACACACACACACACACAAAACATCCTATCAACTCTACAGTCTATTTCATATATATATATTCTAATCTGTGAATTACTTCAAAAATGATATAAAAAAAATCAAAATATACAATAAAAGCTAAATATCAGAAATTTATAAGATAACAAAAGCTTATCTGTACAAAACTGCACCCTTTTGAAATCTAGGTGGCTGCCTAGTTGTCCTAGTGATAGCACCAGCCCTGGACCCACGGCCCTCAAAGAAGCATGCACCTTCAAGCACACCAGCCTCATAGGGGGAAAAGTCAGGTGACTGCGTGTACCACATCCCAACAGCCTTTAAAAGCTGGAGGGAGAGGCATAACCATTTGTTGAGACATCTTCATAGCTTCATCCAGTCTTGGACACCTCATGCGGTTCTCAAATGCTTTATTTTTGTCTTTTATTCCATAAAAGTTATACACTGCTTGATTGTACAACAGCAACAACTTTAAAGTGGTTTACAAAAGGATAAAACAAGAAAATCATGAGAAACTCTTTAGCTATGCCTTTGACAGTCTGCCCCCCACAGCCAGACCTGTGCTGTAATAAGCTGTGAATAAAGCTGACCTTCTTTCTTCCAAGAATCTGTCATAGTGCTTGGGACACAAGCCTGGACAGAACCTCTAGATTATCCAGCCCTTCCCATTTTACATGTAAGGATATTGGCCAAGCCACACTCACCTGTCTTATACATGATATCATATAAACCATCAGGTGTGGGGTAAGTAAAGATGTGGCTGGGCTTATAAAGAGTTAGTAGGCACCAACAACCAGATGATTGGCAGCAGCTGTGATGGGTGCTGGACTTTGCAATTGCTGGCCACTGGGGGAAGCAAAGCCCTGCTATTTTGCCCACATGGTTTTATTTCAATGGGCAAAATGGGTCACACGATATTATTGTGACAACAGGTAGCTTACTGGAGAACAGCCCTACCCACCTGTCAAACATGGCCTCCATGGCATGGGGGACATAAAGATATGGCCCACCTACCAGATCCAGTTCCCCACCCTGGACCTCACTCTTTTCCATGCATCAATTGCACATAGATTCCAACATAGATTCCAGAACTGTGCAACTGGAAAGATCATGTGCAGAAGGTCTTACGTGTATACAACATGCATAGGTTCTCTGCTGATCTTTGGATCAACACGCTGCAATCTTAATCACTGCCTTGGCTCCCACTCATGGACACAGTTCTCAGACTCTTGGCACAATTATTTCCAAAAACTTCATTCCAGAATTCACTTCAGTGCCCAAACATAGATCAAGTTGCAAGATACACAGCTCACAAAACAGAGTTCATTGCATAAGTTAAAATGTCATCCCAACACTTGTGAAGACCAAGGTGGGAACAGACTTCCATGAAGGCAACACCCTGAGTCAATGGACAAGCAAGTGAGCCCTTCTACAAACAGGCCGGGTTTACTCAAGCTGCTGCAACTGAAATTACCTCCTTGGAGATGGAGGCAGGGTTAATAGGTCTGTTTCCTATTCAGCCTAGGCTCTGGTACGTCCTGAGGACCAAGGACCAGGAAGTGCTTTTCTGGCAAGAGGCATCACCAAGGCCAAGTTGAGCAGCTGTCCCTTGCTGCTTTCTCCTGGCAACCCCCTCAGCCCCTCTATAGTCCTGATTGATGCTTTCCAACCCACTGGGCCCCTCCCCAGGTTCAGCTTGCACCCTGTTATCCCATTCCTTCTCCCTCTCCTCCCAGCTCTGCCAAGGTGTCTCCACAGGGTTTGGCATTCAATGTGGCTTACTTCCAGCCAGCTAAATGGGATTAGGATTGCAGGCTAAATTACTTGTGCCTAGTCCCATTAAGATCAGTGTGGGAAATTAGTCATGATATTAGCTGAGTCCCATTGATTTCACTGGGAACGAAGTCTTGATTCCAACCACTGAGTTTTGTGGTGCGTTCAGAAGGCAGAATCCTGCTTCATGTAGTGATTCTATGTGAGATGGTTGTGTGAAATAAAAGCAAAATAAATATCTTGTGATGCCTTCACTGGAATGCATTTTCTAAATCTTAGATTAGTATTAGAGACATGGGAGCTTGTGAGTGTCACCAATTGCTTCATCAGGCAGAAAACATTTTGGGGCTTTATTTGGAACCCCCAAACTTTCCATACTTCGTTGCCTTATCTAGATGGGCCAAATGGAAAGATATATAGGGTTGTTGTTTTTTGCTACTCTTGATCTGCAGACTTGATGAAGGTGACAGGCAGTGAAGACAGAGAAATCAAGAGGCTTAGTCTTAAGAGAATCCAAACCAGCATTAAATGAATCCTGACGAGATGCAGGCACTCATCTCCCCTGGATTAGCTCCACTTGCTGAAGCCATTTACAGCAGTGTGTAAGAAGCAATTGGGTCTGCAGAATTCTTACTGCTGGTTGTAATAACCTGCAAGGATTGCTATTTTGCCACCGCAACAGCTTTCAACTGTCACAGCTGGAAATAAAACACTTAGGAGTGGTTGGTAGTCTCCAGTGAAACTTTTCTTTTGGATAGGCTGCAGAGAACTCTAGAGCTGCTCTTGCAAAGGGCTCCCACTGCTTTTCATTGTCCATTTTAATGGCCTTCTTGTTCTGGGGATGATCCTTGGCAAACTGATTCTTAGGATGCCCATTGTCTTAAAAACAGTTCTCCTATCCAAGCGGATTTTATAGTGGTTTTCAGCTGAAGTCCATCTAGCTTATTTTTCCTAGAAGAAGCTCAGGGCTTATGGGAGCTGTATCTCAGCAACATCTGGTCAGCCTGAACACCTAAGTTGGATTTCATTTCCTAGGAATGAAGGTCAGTGGAAGCTCGTAGTGTCTGTGATAAATGGCTTTCTTTACACATATATACCAGCAAAACCTAAGATGGAAGGGCTCACAGTATTAACACTCCAAAAGTGTTTGCTCCCCCCATTACATTTCTAGGAGGGCAACAAATCCAAAGCTTTGGATTCTCACAGAGAGCAAATTTAGCATTACATTCATATCTACCCATTCCTTCAGAGAGCTCAATGTGGCATTCATGGTTCTCCCCTGCCCCCATTTTATCCCCTGGACAATGACCTTCATTGATGAGTGGGGATTTGAACCTTGGCCTCCCAGACCCTAGTCCAACATTATAATCACTACACCACACTTGCCCCCTGTCTTAAGCCTCAAGAAAGGAATGGCTGACTATTGTACTTCCACACTACCACCCAGCCAGGAGAAGCGAAGGAGGTCAATCTCTGATTCCCAAATGGTTCTCTTTTCAGAAACACCTCCTTTACAAAGATAGGATCACTAACAACCCTATCATAGCCATCACGATAATCTCCAGAAATCTTGTTTCCTTTCATTAACGCTCTCCTGATCAAGCCTCAATTTTATAACTAATTACCCCAAGCTCCGAAGGATCCCTTAGATGTCATCTTCAATATCCCAAAACGCACACACACACAATTTACATTGCCTTGTTACTTGGAAGGCTGTGACATTTCCATTTCCTAAACTACGTATTGATCCCAATGATATACCATATTGTCTGACTGCAATGACAAAGCAGAATATTTAAGAAGCCACAGCATCAGTATAACATGACAGAGAGTTCCTGTTCAGGCCAGACTTTGAGAGGGGGGTGAACACTGTGCAGAGGGTGGGGTTGTAATAAACATTTCCCTTTAAACCGCTACATCTCGTAGATAAACTGGACTCTGAACATCCAGATCTTTTGGATGAAAAGGCCTACCAATGAGAAGATGTGAAAGAATTTCCCTGCTTTGTGTTGGATTCTTCAAATAACACACACACTATTTTAATTAATCACACTATGTAGTGAACACCTGCATTCATCAGAAGACCACTGGAGGAGGAGGGCCTAGGAGAAACCTCAGCAATAATTACCCCCCCCCCAAAAAAAAAACTACCTAAGGATTCTACAAATGCTTTTAGCTACAAACGCTTTTGGCTACAAACACTTCAAGTTACAAGCTCTGCTAACCCGGAAGTAGCTGCTCCTGGTTATGAACTTTGCCCCAGGATGTAAACAAAAATCACACGTCAGAGGTGCTAATGGGAGACCCCATTAGTGAAAGCGTGCCCCAGTAGGCAGACCAAGTATGCACTTAGAGAACTAGCAATGCAGAGGAACAAAAAAGAAAAAAAAAGTTTTTAAAAAGAATTTGACATTTGATATATATTTTTTATGCCGTCAAAGTAGTCATCATGGGAAAAATCAGAACTTTGTTAGACTTCCTTAAGTTCCACTACACACTCTTCCCTCCCTTTGTTCTCTTTTTATTACTTATCCGCACCTTAGCCAGGAGGCATCCTACTAACATAGATCAAAATAATGTGATGAAATCAGATTCTGTCATGTGTTGCAATAAATCTTTGTTTCGTTTCGTTTATAAGATTTTATTTTACGGTTTAGTGTTGCTTTATTTTGAATTGCATTTGGGAGGCACCATATCCCCCCCCCCCATACTTAGGGCCTCTAAAAGTCTTAATCCAACCCTGCACTTGCCTTCCCCCCTCCCTAAACTCCCCCCCCCCCAGCATCCTTGTTGACCCCACAGTCCTTTTCCGTTCTCTTTTCCCCTCCTGTCTGTCATACCCTCTATTGCTCCTGATTCTCATTCACTTGGAACGTATTGCAGATGGCTCTGAATGCCAAGAGATAGCCCCTCTTGTTTCCTCTGATGTGGTAATGGCAGGAGTGGATTTAGGGCTATGCAAGTGGTGCACATGCACTGGGCACTGAGCAAAAGGGGCACCATCTCAAAGCCTAGTAAGTGAGGCATTGGGCTTTGGGAAGGAGGCATGAGGCTCTGATAGGGTCCCATAGTCCTCTTGCTAACCTCCCAAAGCCTAGTTAGCACTTTCTCAGCAGTGGGAAGTGGGCTCTAGGATCCTGGCAGAGCCTCGTGCCTCCTTCCCAAAGTCTGGCACCTCACTTAAAGGTAAAGGTAAAGGGACCCCTGACCATTAGGTCCAGTCATGACCGACTCTGGGGTTGCGGCGCTCATCTCGCTTTATTGGCCGAGGGAGCCGGCGTACAGCTTCCGAGTCATGTGGCCAGCATGACTAAGCCGCTTCTGGCGAACCAGAGCAGCGCACGGAAACGCCATTTACCTTCCTGCTGGAGTGGTACCTATTTATCTACTTGCACTTTGAAGTGCTTTTGAACTGCTAGGTTGGCAGGAGCAGGGACCCAACAATGGGAGCTCACCCCGTCGCGGGGATTCGAACCGCCGACCTTCTGATCAGCAAGTCCTAGGCTCAGTGGTTTAACCCACAGCACCACCCGCATCCCTCCTGGCACCTCACTTAGCGGCTTCCCAAAGCTGGGTGCCTCTTTACCCACCTTTGGGAATGCAGTGCAGGGACTGGATTGGTGCCAAATTTTGGCATTGCACAGGGCCGCATAGTACCCACGTCCACCATCGACAATGGCCTCTTGCTTCCTCACAACCATTTATAGAGAGTAGCATTTCTGTCCTCTTGATGTTATGCTCTAAAGCAGAGGTGTAGAAGCAGTGCTGGAGTCCACCAAAATCTGGAAAGCCATAGGTTTGCTACCCTTGCTGTAAAATACCATGTGCATTGAGAGTGCTGCATAAATATGTAATAACCATTTCTTAGGAAGGGAGGGGCTTTTTCTTGTCTTGAACATTTGCGCAGGAGTCGGAAGTTTAACAACAGAAGCCTTTTCCTTCACTGAACATTCCGGCTGGGTGAATGTCTAAACACACCGGTTGAATGTCTGGTCACAATGAAGCTGCTCAGACAAAAGGTGTCCCGCCCTAGATTCCAGAGTTCTGAGTTGCCCTTTGACACCATCATTGAGCAAATGAAGGGGGATGCGTTTAATGCTGCTGGAAAAGGGAGGCCTCAAAAAGAAATGACAGTGGGCACCCGTTTCATCCTGCAGGCAATACAATGAAAGACAGAAAGCAAAGAAAGGATTCCATCTCACACGTTTCCAAGCTGCCAGAAATCCAAAGGCTTGCACAGAAAGATCCGAGAGGGGAAAGATATATGTTTGAAAGAACTCATGACTCGCTCCTCCCTTAAGCAGGCTTTGATTACTAAGGACATTTGCCTGAATGGTGTGCGACTCCCCCCTCCCCCCTCCTTTACACAGTGACCTTTAAAACTACCGGCTAAGCTATTTGCACTGCTTAGCCTAGAAGCTTCACAAGGCGGCAGAGAAAGATGGAGCATTAAAGTTAATGGCTAAATCGCCGCATGTCACTCTGGAGAGCAACCTCCCCCCACATAGATGGAAAGCAGCAGTCATCAAAAAATAAAATAAAAAGTCTCCCAGTGAGAGCCTACATCTGAGACCAAGTTCAGCACCGAAAACCCAGTTTTCTCTGTCGTTTCTTCGACATCTGCTGGAATAAGGAGGTAGTGATTGCTTAACCACATAAGAATAAGCACCTTTTGTTCCTCCTAACAAGGCTTCTTTGCCTATTATCAGCATCGTAATGACCACCATCATCATTTTGTTTAAGGGATGTAACTTAACAGCAAAATGACTTTTGTCATCTATGGGCTCATCCACACTTGCCTTTTGCCCCACACTTTTTAGGCATAGGTCCCACAACTGCAGTCCACAGCAGCCATTTCACTAGGACATAGGAGGAGGACAGAGATGGGACTAAACTAAGAATCTCTCCATCTGCTCCATGGGAAGAGTAACTACCTTTTGGCTCATCCTCTCCTTGAAAAAATTCTGTTCAAGCTGGTCTTTATGAAAACTAAGAAAGAAATAGCTGCTGGGTCTTTTTCTTCTCCTCCCTCCCACCCTGCCAGTCCATTCCCCCTTTCTGTCAGGCCTGAGGACAGGGAAGGATCTGTCACTTTCAGTTACCCTCCTTTCTCATTTGATCAATCTTAATTCAGTTCTCCAGATTTATGTGATTTAAAACACACACACACACACACACACACACACAGATAGAATCATAGAATCATAGAATCATAGAGTTGGAAGAGACCACAAGGGCCATCGAATCCAACCCCCTGCCAAGCAGGAAACACCATCAGAGCACTCCTGACATATGGTTGTCAAGCCTCTGCTTAAAGACCTCCAAAGAAGGAGACTCCACCACACACCTTGGCAGCAAATTCCACTGTCGAACAGCTCTTACTGTCAGGAAGTTCTTCACACACACACACCAAAATTCATCAGCAGGATAGTGCAAATTTCTCCAAATAAACACATCATCAGCATTGCTTTTTATTTTTGTATGCTACTTCCACTAACAACACTGATTTTTATGCACACCTCACCCCAATATATGCCCTGTTGTAATCATTATTTGATTGGAGAACTGTGTCACAGAATCCAGATGAGTGCAAATTTCAAAGGCTGGCTATGTTTGCGTCCTCACATTGTTTTGGAAATGCAGATTTGATAGAGTTGCCTTTAAGTGTGAACTGGATCAAATCTCTCACCCCACCCCTAGCTAGGAATGACTTTTTTTCCCTAAAGTGATATTCAGACTGCTGGCAGTAGGTGGGGGTGGGTCTTTTATTTCTCTTTTTGAGCAGGCTCAAAATGCTTCCCATAAATACATGAATATTCTACTTGCCGAACTGCAACCAGCCTTGCCAAGAACACCACCGCCTTTGTATGTTCCATCCATGCTACCTGCTGTGTGATGTAGCCACATGTGTGGACAACTGATAATACAAAGAAGCATGGAATTTTTTTGAATATTTTTTTCTCATTTATGCTAAAATGCCTTTTCATTTAAGCACCATTGCATGAATATTTAATTTGCCTTTTAATGCATTTTAGCACAATATTAAAAGCAGATTCTTTAAAACAAATAATAATAATAAAATTGCTAAAGTAGTATTGACCACTGCCTAGCACAAGAAAAGTGCTAAAGCAAAAAGACCTGGT
Source organism: Podarcis erhardii (assembly GCF_964252035.2). Taxonomy (NCBI): domain Eukaryota; kingdom Metazoa; phylum Chordata; class Lepidosauria; order Squamata; family Lacertidae; genus Podarcis; species Podarcis erhardii. The sequence continues at coordinate 17,489,756 of NC_138504.1, forward strand.
AGTAAAGCAGCTTAACAGACTTAGGGGGAAATAGGTATTTTTGGTAACGCTTTAGGAACATTACAAAACTAGTTAACCGTCATGTCCAACTTTATGCTGCTTCCAACCTGCTGTAAAATTCCAAGTGTTTTTGTATGCTGTTTATCTTTGATTTATTTTGTGTATTAATCAATAAATTTGAGGGGGGTGCACTTGAATTTATATCTCACCTTTCCCCCAAGAAGCTCAAGGTAACGTACATAGTTCTTCTCCTCATTTTATTCTCACAATAACCATGTAAGAAAAGTTAAGCTGAGAGTCAGTGACTGGCTTCAAGGTTACCAAATGAGTTTAATGGCTGGGTAGGGATTTGAACTCAGGACTCCCAGGTCCTAGCTTGATACGCTAGCCTAGTGGCCACCACCATGGCACTCGACATATCAAGATAACAAAAGTAGACTATTTGCCTTGTATGTTTATAATTAGTGATAAGGTATATAATGTATAACCTACATTATGGCATTTTCATGGAATGCATCTTAGTATAGCATTCTTCAACATGGTAGCTTCCATATGTTTATTACTCCAGCTCACATCATCCCTACCCATTGGTCTTGCCAGATGTGTCCGATGGCGGTTACAGACCAGAAAGCACTAAGGGAGCTGGGCATGTTTAGCCTGGAGAAGAGGAGGTTAAGGGGTGATATGATAGCCATGTTCACATATATAAAAGAGGAGGGAGAAAGGTTGTTTTCTGCTGCTCCAGAGAAGCGGACACAGAGCAATGGTCCCAAACTACAAGAAAAAAGATTCCACCTAAACATTAGGAAGAACTTCCTGACAGTAAGAGCTGTTGGACAGTGGAATTTGCTGCCAAGGAGTGTGGTGGAGTCTCCTTCTTTGGAGGTCTTTAAGCAGAGGCTTGACAACCATATGTCAGGAGTGCTCTGATGGTGTTTCCTGCTTGGCAGGGGGTTGGACTCGATGGCCCTTGTGGTCTCTTCCAACTCTATGATTCTATGATTCTAAGTTCGTTATCCTGGCCTACATCGCAATTGGCTTCTCTACTCTCAAGTTTGCTTCAAAACATAAACTCTAAAGTGTTTGGTAGTGAACCACTACATAGACCATGTTCTGAGCCTCATCAAAAGCCTTGCTAGAATTCAAAGTTTCAGGTCTATTTGCCCTTCTTTTCACTTTTCAGTATACACAGAAACGAACACACACACTCCCCCCAGCAAACAGTTTCTTTACAGCGGAAATCAGTGCAGCCTCCAACTATCTATTATTCATGTCAGAAAACAAATTCTCTTCCCTCCCAGATCCCCAAATACAAAGTCTTAGTCTCCATTGTGCAGCTTAAGACAAATGGAGGACTCCTTCACTCTCCCCTAATAAGACTCTAATAAAACAGCTCTATAAAAAAGGGCACACATTTTAGTATCTCCAGAGAATGACCCTTATTCCAGGAGTCAGCAATAATTCTCCCACAACCTGAAACATCAGCGGCCTTCTTTCAGAATGCTGTGAACTGAAAGAAAGAAGGGTCTTGAGGTAATTTGTTGGGCCTCTTTGGCCTACAGTTGAAAGCCCATTGGATGCCTCCCCGCCAAAACAAAAAACAGGGGTAAGGGAATGAATGCAAAGGGCAGGGAGGAGAAATGAGGTCATGTTGATTATTTTCCTCACTTCTACAGAATGTTCCGGCACTTTTACAAATTCTCTTTGAGGCTGGATAGGATGACAGACAGCAGTTTGCCTGAGGCCACAAAGCAGCACCTCAGCCTTCAACAGACAACATTCTCACTAGTTCCTGTAGCTATTTATTTATTTAAAATATTATTGCATTGCCTTTCAACCCCAGGGTCCAGAGGGTGGATTAAAACTCATCGTTTAAAAGAACAATACTGTACAACAACCACAAACAATCCCAAAAGAAAAGGAAATAAAAGCACCCACCCTCAAAGAAAAACCAGGCTGTGTACACACCACACATTAAAAGCACATGCGTTCCCCCAAAGAATCCTGGGAACTGTAGTTTGCTAAGGGTTCTGGGAATTGTAGCTCTGTAAACTACAGTTTGCATGTTTCTTTGGGGGCGGGAAGTCACATGCTTTCAACATATGATGTGTATGCAGCTGCAGCACAGCCAAAATCTGTTGTTGTTGTTGTTGTTGTTCTTCTTCTTCTTCTTCTTTTTTAAAACACACACACACTCACACAAACAAACAAACTCAGAATCCAGGGGCATGCAGCATGTTCAGTTAATCAAGGGTCACTAAGGGAGTGTTTAGACAAACCCATACATAATGTGGGTGCAGGTGACTCCACAAGTGCTGGGCAATGAATGAGAGCGGTCACAAGACCACACAGTTACTCACACATCTGGTCAGTAACTGGAAGTGTGTATGTACAGCTCTTACACACTGAGAGCCAGTGTGGTGTAGTGGTTAAGAGCAGGAGACTCGTAATCTGGTGAACCGGGTTTGCTTCTCCGCTCCTCCACATGCAGCTGCTGGGTGACCTTGGGCCAGTCACACTTCTCTGAAGTCTCTCAGCCCCACTCACCTCACAGAGTGTTTGTTGTGGGGGAGGAAGGGAAAGGAGAATGTTAGCCGCTTTGAGACTCCTTCGGGTAGTGATAAAGCGGGATATCAAATCCAAACTCTTCTTCTTCTTCTTTCACATGCCACCCAAACACTCCAAAAAGGTTAAAAACCAGCCAGTTAAAAACAGGCAAGGAGGGTGCAATGCACGTCCAGTGAGGAATGTGGCTTTCAGAGAAGGGTGTGGCTGGGGAGAGTCCTGAGGGCCAGATAGAGCGCCATTAGGCCATGGGGTCTGAAATTCTCTGTAATGACAAAATAAAAATAAAAATGCAGGAATTGCTATTGAATGACTTTCCATTTAATTCCATGCACAAACCGTGGCCACTGAAGTGAAACTGGAGGGTCAGTCTTTTGTCTGAACCGATTTTGACCTGACTCCTTTGCTCTCACCACCGTTCAGTCTAATTCTTGTGCCAGAATGGGAATTACCATTCTCTCAGGAAGCAGTAATATGTTCCCCAAATGCACCTCTAACACACAACTCTCTGTCTCTCTCTTTTCCCTGTTGGGTCTCCCTGTTCTGATCAAAAGTGATAAGCCATCAGGGTTGTCTTAGACTTGGGGATGCCCACCTGCTGCCTTCAGAGAGGCCAGACGTGTGTTCTCTGTCTGCAGCACACTTGAAGGGGAAGAGAAGACTCTTTGCAAAATAAGACATGGACCTCAATTAAGTACAAAAAGAATCAAATGCAGTGGGAGGGGGAGAGGAAGGGGAAGTAGGGAGGGGGAGCACTGCCAGTATATGATACAGAAACAAAGGAGGATTACCTGTCTCAAGGAAGTTTATTTATTTGCATTTATTAAATTTCTATACTGCCCTTCATCTGAGGATTACAAGGCAGTTTACAATATAAAAACACAAAAATGTATAGCAATTTAAAAAAGGAATCCCCCCCCCCCCAGTTTACAAGGCCACCAATTGCTTTATCAGTCAAAGACCTGGGAGAAGAGGAATGTCTTTCCTTGGAAATTAAGATATGCAACGAAGACATGTCAGACAAGCCTCCCTGGGGAGCAGTTCCCTGCCTCTACAAAGTGGAGAAATTCCTGAGAGCCTTAATCTCAACAAGAAGTGATCTGACCATGACAAGGGCTGATATCAATATCAACACCAGCCTGGACGCTGCGATCATCATCTAAGGCCCCTTCTCATGTGTCTCCTCCCAGAGAGGTCAGGAAGGCGGCAACACAAGAACAGGCCTTTTTGGTAGTGGCTCCCCATGTGTGGAATGCTCTTCCCCAGAGAGGGTCGCCTAGCACCATCATTACATATCTTTAAAAGGTAAAGGGACCCCTGACCATTAGGTCCAGTCGTGGCCGACTCTGGGGTTGTGGCACTCATCTCGCTTTATTGGCCGAGGGAGCCGGCGTACAGCTTCCAGGTCATGTGGCCCACATGACTAAGCCGCTTCTGGCGAACCAGAGCAGCGCACGGAAACGCCATTTACCTTCCTGCTGAAGCGGTACCTATTTATCTACTTGCACTTTGATGTGCTTTCGAACTGCTAGGTTGGCAGGAGCAGGGACCGAGCAACAGGAGCTCACCCCATTGCAGGGATTCGAACCACCGACCTTCTGATCGGCAAGTCATAGGATCTGCGGTTTAACCCACAGCGCCACCCGTGTCCCTACATATCTTTAGGCACCTGGCAAAAAGCATTCCTTTTTACCTAGGCCTTTGGCCATTAAATAATCTATGGCCTGTTACAGCTGGTGTGGGAGGGGCTGTTATTATGATTATTTTATTATTTTGCTGTCTATTATCATGCTTATTATTACCCAGAGTCATACTGGCATTCGGCAGCCCCAGCCCCAAGGTCTGGCTGATAGGACAACCACAATTCCTCAGGTGGGAGGAGGGGCTGGCATGCAGCACAGCTACTTACCACCTGTGCCGTGTGCCCCTTACCCACCCCACCCCACCTCCCACACCATACCTCCCCCTCACCCTGAACCACTGTGATTGCCCCCCAGATTGCTCTCCTTCTCTCCTCTCAGACACATCTCTCCACACAAATCAAAAAGAGTTAAGACAAAATAATTTAAAACAGATAAAATACAAAGAGCTAAAAACATATTTTTAAAAATCATCAAAAGGCCATTAAACGCCAACAGAATTGAAACAATATGAAAAAAACAAATCTATTAAAGCACTGTTATCAAGAATAAGAATAACATTGTTAAAACATTTTCCTTTAAAATAAGTCAGTTCCCCAAATAAAAGAGTCTTCACCTGCAGGCAGAAGGACAAAAAGGAGGGAGCCAGTCTAGTACAACTTGGAAGGGTCTGGGAGCAGCAACTGAGAAGGCCCTTTCTGATGTCCCCACCAAGTGTGCCTGTGAGAACAGAAGGACTATGAGAAGGGCCTCTCAAGACCATTGAAGCTACAATGTAATTCTGCAATTCAATTTTTGGATTTTGAAGATCTCATAATTCAGAAAATGAATTTCAGAATCAGAACTCCATCTTGGAACTCTTTTGATTGACTAAATTAATAGAGCTAGTATAGAATTTACTCAATTCTGCTGCTGTGTCAGCTGTCATGTTCTGATTGCTGACGTACGCCAGCTGCCACTTGCTGTCAAACAATGATAGCAGCTGTCAGATACTGTCACATTTTCACCACTATGTGTCAGAGACTCTCAAATACTGACTGGTACTGCATGTCAGTGATCAAACATTGTCAAAACCTCATAACTACTCATACTGACTGCCAGACACTCTCCAAATGCAAGACTCACAGGGCAAAAACGGCAGGTGTCAAATGCCATTGTTAAAGATAAAATACTCACTGAATGTGTGCAAATATAGACATATTTGACAACAATTTGCCATTAAAAAAATAATCCACAAAGGACACTTGGGGGCTAATTGCTTTGATTCAGCTCAAGAGGTAGGTGACAAAGATGGTAATTTGCATGGATACCAGTTGCCATGAAGAAACATTGCAGCAGTTGGGTACGTTTAGCCTGGAGAAGATGAAGAGGTGATCTGGTGACTCCTATGTTCAAAAATTTTGAGGGCCATCCCATCAAATAGGGGTAGATACCCTTTTTTCCTCAGCTCATTAGTCACATTGCATCATGGGCAAGTGCACCCCATAGATGCGCAAAGATTTTATTATTATTATTTTAAGTGGGCAGTTCAACGGAAGTAGCTCTTCACTTTGTACAATAGGTTACATTCCAGCCATGCAGAAGTAAGAAGTTCCTGCACACCCTTTTCTCCATCTAAAGAAGCAAAATGTGGTGTGTGTCATCCCCCACCCCCCACCCTGGTGATGGTGTTCAGATTTAATGCCCACCCTTCACAAGAAGGTCCCAGGGCAGGTTACAGCAATATAAAATACAGCATTAGGTAAAGGTAAAGCGACCCTTGACCATTAGGTCCGACTGTGGGGTTGCGGCACTCATCTCGCTTTACTGGCCGAGGGAGCCGGCGTACAGTTTCCGGGTCATGTGGCCAGCATGACTAAGCCGCTTCTGGCAAACCAGAGCAGCGCACGGAAATGCCGTTTACCTTCCCGCTGGAGCGGTACCTATTTATCTACTTGCACTTTGACGTGCTTTCGAACTGCGAGGTGGGCAGGAGCAGGGACCGAGCAGCGGGAGCTCACTCCTTTGTGGGGATTCTAACTGCAGACCTTCTGATCGGCAAGTCCTAGGCTCTGTGGTTTAACCCACAGCGCCACCCATGTCCCAAAAAACACAGCATTAAAACAGTTTAAATTACAGTCAAAACTAGAGTGGGTCCTGAAATAGGTATATGTATCAAGTTTACAGGCACTTCCAGCAAGGCAAAAGGACTCAAGGAGGTCATGGAGCAGGACTAGCAAAGGGTGGAGTTTGTGAAGAAGGGCCATGACCTGGGGGTGGGGCATTAGCCTGGAGGGGTTCCCAAGCACCAGAGAGAAAAGCTCAGAGGGATGCATTTGGCTCCCAGATCTGAGTTCCCCCACTCCTAAGATAAATGGTAGAGGAACATTGCTGCTCCAAAGGGCAGGATCCAAACCAACAGGCACAAATTACAAGGCAAGGGATTCTGCAGAGCAATAGCAAAGGCTTCCTGGTTATTCAACAGTAAATCAGATTGTCCTGGAAGCTGCTGAAGTCTCTACTTTAAGTAGAAGGTGGATTGCCAACCTTTTAGGGATCCTGGATTTCTAGCATGAGAAGAGGTTTGAACTTGGAGACAAAATTAAAAAGCCCCAAATCCAGGACATTTGCTTTAAAATGTAAAGTCCTTCCCCTGAATGGGCATGTAAGACCCACCCCCCAAAAGAGGACATGTCCAGAAATTCCCAGGTGTATGGCAACCCTACTATGTGTCTATGGTTCTAGATCCCTAAACAGCCTTACACAGAAGCAAGTTGTTTTTTTAAGCCACTGCTGTTCGTTGTTGTTTCTGTAAAAACTTTACCCTGTTATTGTTATTGTTATTGTTGTTGTTGTTGTTCCCCTTCTTCATCTTTTCCTTGATGTAAAGCATCGTCTGAGCAAGTTCACCATCAGGTGGATGCATTTCTGCCTAGAAAGGAAACACAAATGGGGCTTGTTTTCCCAGAGTCAGAGGAAAGATGCAAAGAATGCTTAGGCAGCCAGCATTATTAATAGGCAGAAATGCAACAGAAATATCCCTCTCATCGTCCCAAGTCTCCTAACATGCTCTCTTTGTCCCACTTAATAAATCCTTGCAGTGTTCACTTGCCGGGTGGGTCAAGATCATTTTCCTATCAGAGCAATCAGGGAGAAGGCTGGACAATGGAGACCAGTTTCCATTGTATATTGGCAGTCCAACTGCATTAATCTCATACTGACAGATGAGCCTAAGGGAACATTCTCTCCTCCACCCGCCCTCGCCTACATGTAGTTTAAATGCAGGTCCCTCCAGCTCCTGTGTCAAGGCATTTTTTCCTTGAGATCCAGACTCTGAGGCAATGCCGTTGGTCTGCATTTACATTATACATTGGTCTGAAATTCCATTCCAGACTCTCTTTTTTTAAGGATCTTTGTAAGAAAGGTTTGCATGGAAAAGGAAACTCAAGTTTCTCCTCTTCTTCAAAGCCAGAGGTCAACTTGGTTGGAAATTCAGAATGCCAAGTTAGTAACTTGCTAAGAGCCTCCAGGCTGCCCTTCATTTGCATCTAAAGTTACATACATTTTTAATCCAAAACTCTCCAATCTGCTGGCACGGCACCTTCTTTAATAAATAGAAGTTACTCATTCGAATTTGTTAGATATGTATGTACACACACACACACACACACACACACACAGACGTTTATCAGGTCTGCCCCAGCCAGGCAATTACTGGCAACAGGTGGCCGGTGGCAGCATTTTATTTCTCTGGGGGAGGCAGCCTGGGTCCCTCTGTTTAATAAAGTACATTAAGATTGAGAAGCCTGGAGGATTCTGGGGGGGAAAAACAGTATGCCAGAGGCAAAACACGCAGCCACTCTTGCTCAAAGCAGCGTCGACAAGGGGAAGGGAAGGACCATTTTGAGCCTCTCTCTTGAAATCCATTAGGACCTTTTAATTAACTGCTATTACTTTAATGAGATAAAAACAACGGAGGCAGGAGAAAAACACAGAATTGACTGCATAGAATCCAATTCACCGGCAGACTGACTGCCTGTGTACTGATGACCAATTCATCCCTAGACTTTCTCTCTGGGTTTAATGTGCACCAAAGACTTTCTGCCATTTGGCACGTTACTGCGGTTAATCTTTTTTTATATTATTATTATTATTGAAGCACAAGGCAGAAGGGTATCCCAAAAGGACATCTAATTCAACCCATCCTAGAGAATCGGCGCTTGCAGTGGTGTAATAGTGGCGCTGTGGGCCTAGGGCTTCCCAATAAGTCTGGACTGAATAGTCAGGGGTCCCTTTACCTTTAATGGTAAAGTCTGGAAGTGGGGAGCTCATCATAGCTGCCTCCATTATCACGCTTCCAAGGAGAGTCCCAAAAATGCATGCAGCTGTGTTGGTCCATGAGAGATAGGCAGACCTGGTGGTACATGGAGGTATTAGTAGTGGCTTTGCCTGTGGTGATCTTCTTTCACAACAGCCATGAAGGTCACTGGCTGACTTGGGCCCAGTGGCGTAGCGTGGGTTGTCAGCACCCGGGGCAAGGCAAGTAATTTGCGCCCCCTAACCCATGGATTTGCGCCCCCTAACCCGTGGATTTGCGCCCCCTAACCCTAACCCCCAGATGCTGTGCCCGGTGCGGCCGGCCCCCCCTGCACCCCCCACACTACGCCACTGCTTGGGCCAACCACAGTCTAAACCAAGGCTGGCTTACCTTAGGCCCAGGAGCCAAATGCAGCCCTCCAAGCCTCTCTACCTGGACAGTGGAGCTCTTCCTAAGCCCTGCTCCCTCAGCCCTGCTTCCTCTCCCCAAGCCATACTCTCTTCTCAGCCATGCCTCCTCCTCCTCCCTAGACCACATCCCTTCCTCAGCCATGCTTCTTCTCCCCAGGCCATTCCACTCACTGACCCTGCTTTCTACCCACAATGAGTGTTTTTGCCTGGCTAGAATTCAAACTCTCAAACCCTCAAACTCTGATACTGCTTCTTGCTTGTCTGGATGGAGACTAGAGAGTTGTGTGTATAAACTAGCCAACTGTACAAAGATAAAATCGATAGTTGTTGTTCTAACCACTTTTGCCTCTGGCTCTGCCCACCTCTCTGAAGGTGGCCCAGAAGGGAATATAACCCCAAGCTGAAAAGCGTTCCTGCACCCTAGCCTACTTAAGCAAAGGGACCATGTGTGAAGCCACTCCAGCAAAGCTTACAACACCACTCCAACACATGTCATCTCTCCTGCTGTGAGAAAGGGGAGGGGAGCAATCCTTCCTTCCCTCCCTCGATTATGCCACTGACCATTTTTCACATCAGCCCCCACACTCTGAAGCACCCTTGGCACAAACCAACAACAGTTCCCATGCCCCCTAACATGCTTTGGCATCTTTTGTGAAAGTGCCCTTGGCCTGGAACTTCAACACAGTGCAAGAATTGTCTACAGCCTTGTCAGTGTCACAGTGCTGGAAGATGCTTTTTAAGAGGTGACATATAGCTGCAGCTTCCTTCTTTCTTTCTTTCTTTCCCTAAGTGGGAGGGTTGTAATTTGAAATAAGCATTTGCAAGCAGGATTTCCCAGTGTAGCGCATGAGTATGCGATAATGGGATTCGGTGCAGTAAGATAGCTCTCTCACTCTAAAGGTAATGATTCTTGGGGGACACCTGCACAGGTGCTAGAGAAATTCTGTTCTTTCATGTTCTGGGAAATTTCACAATTTTTTTTTTTTAAGTCAAGAGCTAGAGCTGAATGCCACATTAAGCGGAGGAAGACATTATTGCCTTTGTGATGCAGCCTCAAGCTGCTGTTCATCAGTCCTGGATGCTTGGCTGGAAGTCTTTTTTATATATTAAAAAATGCTTAAGCCAACACATGATACAATAGGGAAGTGGGAAGTGGGAGCAGGGAGAAGGAGATATTTCTCCTATGCCCCACACTGTTGCTGATATTACTTGTGCTCTCATGCAGAAGTGAAACTAATCCTTTTAATGTGATCCCCGCAAGAGGAACTGCCGAGCCTGTTCTTATCCCGCCTCGTGTCTAATCCTTTATTGGATCTTGCTAAGCCATTTGCTTCAATAATATCTTGTGGCAGCAGGTTCCACAGCTTAATTACAGGGTGCAAAGGAACACCTTGCCTCCCTTTCGGGTTAAAAATAGCACTTGCTTGAATAAGGCTGATCTCTTGTTCCAGTGATGGTGAGAAGGGTGGGGTGGTCTCAGACAGGCAACCATCATTATAAGGTAAAGGTACCCCTGCCCGTATGGGCCAGTCGTGTCCGACTCTAGGGTTGTGCGCTCATCTCACTTAAGAGGCCGGGAGCCAGCGCTGTCCGCAGACACTTCCGGGTCACGTGGCCAGCGTGGCGAAGCTGCTCTGGCGAGCCAGCACCAGCGCAGCACACGGAAACGCTGTTTACCTTCCCGCTATAAAGCGGTACCTATTTATCTACTTGCACTTGGGGGTGCTTTCGAACTGCTAGGTGGGCAGGAGCTGGGACCGAACGATGGGAGCTCACCCCACCGCGGGGATTCGAACTGCCGACCATACGATCGGCAAGTCCTAGGCACTGAGGTTTTACCCACAGCGCCACCCGCATCCCTAACCATCATTATAAACCTAGCTATTTTACTGTTCCAGTTGGTTCATATGCATGGACGAGGATGCAGGCAACCTGAATTCTAATCCTCAAAAATCATAGGGTTGGAAGGCAACTTGGAGTGTGTGTGGGAGGGGTATCTAGTCAAATTCCCAATGCTGGTTCTGCAGTACAAGATGCAACAACAGGGTCCCTTCAAGATGACCATACACCCTTCAGTGAAGGAGAGCCAATTATCTCCTAAGACAGTATACTGTTAAACATTGCTTAACTCACATCTGCTTCCCTGCAGTTTCTGACTTTTGGTTCTAGACCTGAAATGACAGAGAAGTCTGCACCATCTCCATGATGGTTGCCAGTTTTCTCCTATTGCAGAAGGTGCAAAGGTTTGCAGCGGTACAATGCATACTCTGCATGCATGAAATTCCAGTGCAGGATCTCAGGTACCAGGTCAGGAAAATACCTTGACTTGAGACCCTTTGGCATCTTCACCTGCAAGGATCTCTGGTGTAGAAAGTCTGAGACCTTAGGAAGTTGGTGGCATTTAAAATACTGGAGATAAGTAGACTGATGTCCTGGCTAGTCCAAGGTAGCTCCTTATTCTGTTATTCTTCTCCTTTGGTTGCTGGTCTATGAAAACGTTGCAGTGGCACAAGAAGTGGCAGCCCTAGGAGCACGGAACTGGTCAGGGTAATAGGAAGCTGTCTTAGGTGTCCATACAGCCCAGCATTCTCTCCCATGACTGGCAGAGCTCTCAGATGGGTGTTTTTCTCATCACCTGCTACCTGATCTTTTAAACTGGAGATGTCAGGGATTGAGCCTGGATCCTTGTTCATGCGAAAGTATGTACTGTACATCTGAGCTATGGCCAATACATAAAAATGCATGTTCTTCTATGGTTCAGGCAGTCTCAGCACAGATTTAAACACATGCATAGAGCAAATGGCTTTCCCAGCTGCAACCTTATAATTCAACAGCCATCTGACTCCACAATAATATCCAGTTTGCCTGTGCAGCACAACTCCCTGAAGTTCCACATTAAACAATGGGGACTTCTAGTTACTGACATGCAACAGAGATGGCACTCTAAAAGGTAAAGGTAAGGTAAAGGACACATGGTCCAATCGAAGGTGACTATGGAGTTGTGGCGCTCATCTCGCTTTCAGGCCAAGGGAGCCAGCGTTTGTCCACAGACAGCTTTCCAAGTCATGTGGCCAGCATGACTAAACCACTTCTGGTGCATAGGAACACACTGATGGAAGCCAGAGCGCACAGAAATGTGGTTTACCTTCCTGCCACATTGGTACCTATTTATCTACTTGCACTGCCATGCTTACAAACTGCTAGGTTGGCAGAAGCTGGGACAAAGCAACAGGAGCTCACCCTGTTGCAGTGATTCAAACTGCTGACCTTCTGATCGGCAAGCCCAAGAGGCTCAGTGGTTTAGACCACAGCTCCACCCTCTCCCTATAGATAGCACTCTAGATATTGTTCAACTCTCCCATCAGCCTCAGCCAGAATGGCCAGCAGAGGAATGATGGGAGCTGTTGTCCAATAGCATATGGCAGGGCACCTGTTCCCCATTTCTCCTTTGCAATAAAACTGTACATTCAGACAGGTCTTAAGCTAGATATAATTGAATCTCTGGCCTGCCAGATGTTGTTAAGACTACAACTCTCATCATTCCTGACCAGCAACCATTCTGGCTGGGGCTGATGAAGTTGGAGTCTAAGAACCTCTCATGGGCCACAGGTTTCCCTTCCCTGATGTTACAGGATCAAGTTTTGGTGGGTTTCTAAGAGTTGATGGGAGGGTAGTCAGACTAGGACAAAGACTCTGCACCTTATGGTGGCTCTGTTGGAGACTGCATCAGGTATAGTTTGCCATACAAGTTGTGCCTGCTGAAATTCCCTCTTCAACACAACCAGGTGCAGGAATCCTATCCTCTTTTGCCTCTGGCCCTCTAGTTTGGGCAAGGCCAATTCCCAAGATGTTGCTGAACCATAACTCCCATAATCTCTGGCACACAGCCCATGCTTGTTGAGGCTGATGGGAATTGTAGTTCAGTAGCATTGGGGGGTGGCAAAGGTTCCCCATGCCTGCTGTATAACAGCCATGAAGGAATGTTTGGCTTAACAAAAAGCAGTCTGAAGATCATTTCAACCAGAGAGAGTGCACAGGAATGACTAAGCTGACAACAGACTTCAATGTGGGCCCTGAAAAACAGCTTTTGTGAGTTTTATAGCAAAGAAAATATATGCCTTCATAAAAAGCCCTAACAGCAGGAAGGCACAAGGCCAGGGGAAACAGGCAGACCAGTAATGGTCTTTTGAAAGCATTTCTTTTCAAGCATAAAACCAAATCTTGATGAAGAAGGTGATGCAACAGAGAGGCCTGGTAGGATATTTGCATAAATGCTTGGTGTAGCAGCAGCAGCTTTAGGAACCAGCTTGCACTCGAGAGAATAACAGTTGGGCTGTGGATGGCATGTAAAGTGCTGGTCACTCAAGGAAGGGTAGTTGCTGATTTTTTTTTAAAAAAAAAAAGTTTGGGAGTCATTGGAAGCTGAGAGCAGCTCCACGTGTAGAAGAAAAAAAAAACTCTTGATAAGGCACCTTCATCTTTCATCTGCCTCCCAGGGAGAAAGTGAAGCAAAAATTGGTGGAAGGAAACACCAAGGCAAATGCATCAACACAGCATCTGCTGTACTTCTTAAAAAATAAGGAAGCATTATTTTCTTTGACAGTTGTAAATGTAAGCTTCCAAGTGAGGGGGTAGTACTTCAGGATCTGATCTGGTTTGAGTCAGCTAGCATCTTAACTGACAGATATGAATGTAAAAGGGTAGCCATTATAGGTTCACAGGAGCAGCTGGCTGTTGACCACTATAACAGCCATGGGGGACTGCAAAGCCATTTTGGTCAAGCTGCACCCATCTGCCCTGCACCAGATGCCATATATGATGTCAGGTGTGGAGCAGGTAAAGACACAGTTGGGCCAAAAAGGAGGTTGCAGAGTCTGCCAATCAGCTATGCCACACAAAGCCCTATGCAAGCACTGCCAATCAGCTGAAGTCCCCTACTTCTGATCTGTAAGCAACAGTACTAGAGCAGAAGACAGAGCTGTGAAATGCAACCTTCTTGTAAGTCCCTGCTCTGCCATGAATCCCACTGGGTGATCTTGGACCAGTCATTATCTTTCAGCTTAATCTGTCCCTCGGGGTTACATTGAAGGTGAAATAGGGAGAAACGATGTATACTACCCTAAGGTCTTTGGAAGAAGGGTGGGCTATGAATGCAATTGATAATTATAGTGCAGTTGGAAAACTCCCATTCATTCCTGTGAGATGTGCACAGAAAAAACTCTCAAATGACTGTGCCCCACATTTATTGATCAGAAGTGGGGCTTTAAAGGTGATATCCAGCACTTTGAAATGGGCTTGGAAACAAAAGCCAATGCTGATCAAATAATACTCAGTTCTGCAGAAGCAGAGCCTGTGGGAGCATCAAGAGAAGGCAGGTTTATCAAGTGATCTGGGACAGTGAGACAGGAGCAGCAGAAAATATACAGGCAGGCAGCCCCCAAAATAAAAGCCGTTGAAGGCAAGCCTTCCAGGACCCTGGACAGAGAACAGGAACTTAGTGTTGGCATGCAACTAAGGAAACAGAAATATCAACTTCTGACAGATGAATTGGCAGGCCCCCAGCTGGCTCCAGCCCACTGGCCGGTGTGCCAGGTGATCTCCAGTCCTTGGTGCAGCATCAGCAACCCTAGCTTCAGAAGCTAGAGCGCGCTCCTCAGCAGAGTAAACGGTAAGCAACAGAAGTGGCAGGAGAAGGCTGTGTGAGCATATTTACAAGCAGTTCATTCAGCATAAATGTAAAGGTAAAGGGACCCCTGACCATTAGGTCCAGTCGTGGCCGACTCTGGGGCTGCGGCACTCATCTCACTTTATTGGCCAAGGGAGCCAGCGTACAACTTCCGGGTCATGTGGCCAGCATGACTAAGCCGCTTCTGGTGAAACCAGAGCAGCGCACGGAAATGCTGTTTACCTTCCCGCCGGAGCGGTACCTATTTATCTACTTGCACTTTGACGTGCTTTCAAACTGCTAGGTTGGCAGGAGCAGGGACCAACATCAGGACAAAAGGAAAATATGTCCGATCTCCTCTGTGTCCAAGTAAGACAGCTAAAGCAAAAGCTATACACAAAACAGAAGTTCCCAGCAAGCTGTGCTGGAGTGTAAACAGACACGTGACATACAACAATTCCACACTTCTGTTCTTAAAGGTGCCTTCTTCAGGAAGAAGCCCATTCTCAAAGTATCCTTTTATACTCTTTAGGTTTCCTACTCATCTCAGTTTTCTATTCTCTTGCTTGGCTCAGAATCTTAAAGAGGGCACTGCTGGCTTGGAATCTAGCCTTCTATCGTCTCCCCATGATTTTCCACTGGATTCACCACCTGCACTGGTACATCAGATCAGTT
This sequence comes from Podarcis erhardii, assembly GCF_964252035.2. Lineage (NCBI taxonomy): Eukaryota > Metazoa > Chordata > Lepidosauria > Squamata > Lacertidae > Podarcis > Podarcis erhardii. The sequence continues at coordinate 17,505,008 of NC_138504.1, forward strand.
GCCTATGCAGCCATTGAGAAAGAGGATGCTGTCCTCCAATTGAGCTTAGAGCTGCTATCTCTAGGGTTTTCAGACATTGCTTGTTGGGCTTGTGAACTCAGCCCAGAACTTCTCAGTCTGCACCACTGACCTCTTGGCCTCAGACTCTATGTCACTACTGGATTTGCGGTATAACAAGTCCCAGTCAACAGTCTGGCAGCTGCAATCTCCACTAGTGGAATGAGGCAGCCCCTTGTGGGGGGCATTGCAGTGGATGCAACTAACCTGGATGCAACTAAAGCATGTGTGAAGTATTACTTATCTATTTTAGTTAGTGCTGAGACATAGATTTTGGCTCACTTAATTATTATTTTTTAATAATATTTATTAAGTTTTTACAAAAAAAAGTTTAAAAAACAAAAACAGACAAAAAGACAAAAAGAAAAATTAAAAAATCGCTCTTTCAGATATCGTACCACTCATTAACTTATTTTCATGACTTCCTCCCTTTTTTGTATTCCATTTACAAATTTGTTCAGCAAATTCATACCCTCTTATTTTACCCTTAGTTATTTTTCCTCACATATTGTAACTTCTAATCATATTGCTAGAACCACTTCGTTTCATTCCAACATCATTCACATTCAAAAATTTTGCAATGTTTCTGTAAATAAATTTTATTTTTTATTTTTTTAATAAATATTTATTAGCATTTTCAATAATAAACATAAACACACAAAAAGAAAGAAAAAAAGAAAATAACAAAAAATACAAAAAACTTAAAAACAAATAAAATTTCAGTTGCTTATTTTCATATAACTTCTTTCTCAGACCTCCTCACTCCTCCCCTTCTTGTATTCCCATTCAAGTTATTAATCCCGCAAATCCTTATTACTTATTTCTCAACCTTCACTTAATAATTTTTACATACTGTTGTTTTACCTTTCCTCTTTCTTCCATTTAATTACTTTTACATGCCTTAATTTCATTTCCTTTTAACCATTCTAAAGACCAATTTTAACTCATCTAATCTAAAATATCTTATACATCATTTCTTATTCTTTAACATATTTCTTAAAGTCGATCAATTTTTTCCCTTCCACGGCTTTCCCAACTTCCATACAAATAACAGAACAAATTAAAACAAAATAGTTAATAATTATGTACCCTTTGGATTACCAAACTTCACCCCCTCCTTTTCCCGGTTTTAGTCCCAAATAAGTGTTCATCAGTCAATACTGTTTAGCCTGGAGATCTCACATTCGAGGCTCTCAAGTCATCCTCAGTTCCTCTCTGCCGGCCTCTTGGATAGTCCTTTAAATTGAGCCCCAGAGCTCGGAGGGGCTCTGACCCAACAAGATCCATGATATTTCCAGTTGACCCTTCCTGTTTAAAATTGGTGCTTTTGAGGTGCTCCGCTCTCAATTTTACAATTTCCAGCTCAGTCCACACTTTCCCCCTCAAATTTTTATTCTCCTTAGTTGTCTGGATGTCAGGCCCCAAAATGTAATTCTCCCTTGACATCTTTCTGTAAATAAATTTTAAATTTCTTCCAGTCTTCTTCCATCAACTCTTCTCCCTGGTCTCGGATTCTGCCAGTCATTTCCGCCATCTCCATATACTCCATTACTTCCATCTGCCATTCTTCCAGAGTGGGTACATCTTGTGTCTTCCAATGCTTTGCTATGAGGATTCTTGCTGCTGCTGTTGCATACATAAAGAAAGTTCTATCCTTCTTTAACACCAATTGGCCAACTATGCCCAGGAGAAAGGCCTCCAGTTTCTTAGGGAAGGTGTACTTAAGTACCTTTTTTAGTTCATTATATATCATCTCCCAGAAAGCCTTAATCCTTGGGCACGTCCACCAGAGGTGAAAGAATGTACCTTCAGTTTCTTTACATTTCCAACATTTATTGTCGGGCAGATGATAGATTTTTGCAAGCTTGACTGGGGTCATGTACCACCTATACATCATTTTCATAATATTCTCTCTTAAGGCATTACATGCCGTAAATTTAATCCCGGTGGTCCACAACTTCTCCCAGTCAGCAAACATAATGTTATATCCTCTATCTTGTGCCCATTTTTAACGATTTTACCGTTTCTTGGCTCACTTAAATAGGATGCCGGTGGCACTGTGGTCTAAACCACTGAGCCTCTCACCGATCAGAAGGTTGGCGGTTCAAATCCACACAGCAGGGTGAGCTCCTGTTGCTCTGTCCCAGCTCTGGTGAGTTTATGACAGAGGAAATTGTTGATGTTGGGGTATGGGGTTGCTATCCTGACTTTCAGCTCAGCCACCATGCTACAATAGCACCAAAATGTCTTAGACCAGCCCACATGAGACTGGTCCACTTTTCATTTACAGTTTACAGTGGTACCTCGGGTTAATAACTTAATTCGTTCTGGAGGTCCGTTCTTAACCTGAAACTGTTCTTAACCTGAGGTACCACTTTAGCTAATGTGGCCTCCCGCTGCAGCTGCGCCGCCAGCGCACAATTTCTGTTCTCATCCTGAAGCAAAGTTCTTAACCCGAGGTACTATTTCTGGGTTAGCAGAGTCTGTAACCTGAAGCGTCTGTAACCTGAAGCATCTGTAACATGAGGTACCACTGTATACACAGTGTATACAAAGTGTACACACACACACACACACACACACATACACACACACACATCTACTCTTAATTAGTCCTCTCTTCTTCAGCAAAATGTTAAAGTAATTTTTATTCCCCCTTCTTCCGCAGCCCCGATATACAGTCCCCAGGGAAGCATTCATTATATCATTAACATACACAGCAATACTTTTATTGTCCCCAATAGGTGACACCACCATGAGCTGGCATAGGAGACACTTGCTCATACAAATGGCTCATGAGTGCAAATCTCCAAGCAACACACCCAGTGTGGGAAGGCACTTTGGGGGGGAGAGAGAGACTCAACATTAATGGGGCCATTAGTTAGAAATACCAACTTCTGACAGATGAATTTGTAAAAAATTAAATGCCCTCCTAGAAAACTAATATTCCAGTTCACTGCCGTCTCCAACGAGAAAGATGCTATTTGCTTGCACATAGTCTATTATGCTCTGCTACATGAAAGGTCAGGTTTAAATGTGATTTCTTTTTAAACGAAAACCCCCCATTTTTGCTTTAGTCTAAAAGTCACCCACGTGAATGACACACTCTTAAGGCTGAGTGGTATTTGTTTTAAAGAACTCAAGATTACCTAGGAAGCATTTTCTTGTTGTTTTGGGAAGGGGTGGTGCAAAAGAAATATTCACTTCTGGTGCTTGACTTTTGCATAAGGGCAACTCAGCGCTACAAGCATTTTTCGGTTTTTATAGATGTTTTCTTGTCATTTCCTGTCATTGTTTTCTCTCTCTCTCTCTCTCTCTCTCTCTCACACACACACACACACAGTCTCAGGAATTGTTGAGTGGTGGGAAATCTTTCACCTACCTCACAAGTTAACGGAAGGAAGAAAAATGACTTGAGATATTTATGTTAGTTTAAATTTGGTGAAAGGAAAAAAAATGGTATATAAAAAGGAGGATTCCCTGGATGCCTAGATCCAGGTTTGGGGCAAGTACTTGTACTCTTTGGTGAGAGAGCCCCAGCAGAGATTTAAAACCACAAAACCACAAAGTGAAGTGTGAAAGAGACCACATCCTTGGTAAGTTATAAATGGTTTACTTACAAATTCTTCAAAGCTCAGATTCATGTGCTTTTCCATATAGCAGTAAGAACACACAGGCAGTAAAACTGAGGTTCCAAAGTGGTGAATGTTTATAAATTATTTGTATAGAAACATAAAGATGGTGTGCTTGTGGTCTGAGCTGGCACGACCAGCTCAGACTTCCTTAGTAGCAGGAGTTCACATGGTGGAATGGGAAGGCCAAAGACTTGATAACCCTTCTTCCTGAGGTGAAGGGAAGTGACCTAGTTAAGCCTGGCTGGACAGCTTAAGCCTGTCATGCATTAATTGGACCTAAGCATGTTGGTTATAGGAGGCTGGCTACCCCACAATTTTTGGTTCCCTTTATGTCTCACAATTACCCCACTCCAAATGGAGACTACAAGAAGAACAGAGAAGGTGGGGCAGAATTTAGGCAAGGTGACAGGACCATGGATGGCTCAATGTAGAGAAGAAACAGGTTTAATCTGTAGAATCATAGCGTTAGAAGGTACCCTGAGGATCATCTAGTCCAACCCCCTGCAATGCAGGAATATGCAGCTGTCCTTTACAGGAATCTGCAACCTTGGCATTATCAGCACCATGTTCTAGCCAACTATGTTTCTAGTTGAGTGTACATGGGCACAAAGGTAAATCAGAGAATGATGCTGTGCCAGCAAAGATATGTAGTCAACTGAATCCTTAAATAGGCTATTGTTAGCTCAGGATATCTAGGTCCCACCCAGGGAAACTAAAAAGGTAAAAGGTAAAGGACCCATGGATGGTTAAGTCCAGTCAAAGGCAATGATGGGGTTGTGAAGCTCATCTCACTTCCATGCCAAGGGAGCCGGCGTTTATCCTCAGACACCTTCCTGGGTCAAAGGTGCAAAGGAACATCATGACGAAAGCCAGAGTGCATGGAAATGCTGTTTACCTTCCCGCTGCAGCGGTACCTATTTATCTACTTGCACTGGCATGCTTTCAAACTTCTAGGTTGGCAAGAGCTGGGACAGAACAATGGGAGCTCACCCTGTTGCAGGGATTCGAACCGCCGACCTTCTGATCAGCAGGCCAAAGAGGCTCAGTGGTTTAGACCACAGTGCCTAGGCCTAAAGCAGCCATGTTTGATTCCTCATGATTCTTTGGCATTGGCTCCATTGGTGCTAGCTGTGTCTGTGGTGAGAGGAGGATCTGTTCACCTGAGGGCTCAGTCTTAAGAGTCAAAGCCCAAGCAACTCTCTCAGACTATGGAAGTGGTAGCAGTGCTTAAGTCAGAAGAACATTAGAATATCCCTGTTGTATCAGACCAAAGACCCATCTAGTCCAGCATCCTGGTCTCACAGTGGCCAATAAAATGCCTATGTGAGAACTGTAAGTAGGATCTGAGTGTAATAGCACTTCCCCCATTTGTGATTCCCAGAAACTGATACTGGAGGTGGAAAAATCCTTCATGATTTTGTCTAATTCCCATCTAAAGCCATCCAAGTGGGTGGTGATAACTGCATATTGAAAAAGCAGATTCCACAGTTTAACTCTGCACTGTACTTTCGGTCTTCCCTGCATCTCCTGTTCCCTGGTCTTATGGAAGTGTCTGCTTCCAGGTGCCTTCCAGGATGCATTTTTGGCCATTCTTGCACTCAGTCTTCCGGTGATCCTTCTTTTGTGCCGGGCCGCTGGGACATTTCAGCTATAGTTTTACAAGGTGGCTAGTAATAAGGGGGAAATTATGCTCAAATCAGCATAAGAGTTTCTTTAGGCTGTGGTGGCAGATGAAGACTCTGATGTAAAAACAGTTGTCTTTTTGTTTCCTTTTATGTAACCACTTCCACTCCAATTGCCGCTCCTGAAAGTTTCCACGGTGGTCATAGGGAAATAGCCCCCTCACTAATCTGGGATGAGAGCACCTAAGCAGAAAGAGGCATTTGATGCTGCAAGAAGATCAAAAGAAAATAGAAGATGTATCTGCAGAGAGACAGTCTTGTGTTTCTTGCAAATATGCAAAGCATTTTGCAGCTGCAAACATGCAATTTCTGGGATGCAATTGCATTTGGAAGTTAGAGGCTTGGAATAGCAGTGTGGCAAGGCATGCAGCTCAGGTGCACATTTAGCTTTTTTGCATTTTCTGCTGAGATCACTGAGTTCTTTTTGCCTCTTGCAGAGTCAGGACAGATAAAAGTTCTTGGATGACTTACATTTTCTTTTTGTTCTTGGCAGACTTTGCAAAAAGAAAGGTCTATTAGGAAAATGGAACGTGAGCTTTAAGAGGAGTTACTAAGAATTAAATATATGCCTCTTTTTCCATGGAAAAAAGTCTGCTACGGTAGTCTTCCCTACTTTGAGGTTCACAGAAGCATCCGGTTGTTCGCTGTTGGAAAGAAGACAGTAGATTAGCTGGTCTGGTCCAACAGAGCTCTTCTTGTGTTCTTACTGTGTGCAATTATAAAAATAAAAGGAAAGGGGGGGAATACAGTATTTATAAAGGCACTCTGCATTCAAACGGCACCACTGTGGAATAAATTTCCTTTTTAACACATGGAGCTATTGGCGGGGGGAATAAAAAATCAACCTAGCATTGGCTTAACCCCCCACCCCCTGAGGTTGTATGCATTATAGATGGATACATCTTGATCTGAATAAATCTGCAGTGCTTTTTAGGCACCAGTCCGGTTAGGATCCATTACTCCTGCCAGGCAATGGTAAGATCTTTTGCACAATGCATAATTAACATATGGCATTCACTGCCATGTCAGTGACCCCTAGCTTAGATAGCTTCTATATGCAGCTAGACAAATTCACAGTGGTTAGATCTGTCACTGGGTATTTAACTATGGTAGCTAAATGGAACCTCTGTATTCAGAGAAAGTATACTCCAGAGTACCAGATGTTCAGGACATACATTGGAGTGGGCTGTGCTTTCATTACCTTGCTTTTAGGGATCTCATAAATAAGTTCTGATGTGTTCTAAGTTATAAGTTCTGATATGCAACCCATATTCAGAGACAGTAGAAGTTGCTAGGAAGGGGCTTGGAATGGGCTAATGTCTTCCTATCATGACGGTGGGTATCTGATTTGCCACAGTGGGAAATGCTGGAGCAGGCAGACCTTTGTTCTGATCAAGCAAGGCTCTTCTTGTTTTCCTATGAAAATGGTAAGACAAAGATGTCTTTGACATGCACATTTCTTTAACCAGAGACTGCAAATGGGGCAAAACAGGGATTGTAGGCTTTTGAAACATGACAGAAACCTCAAAACCTCCTTTACCCAAGACAATAGTGGGATGAGTGCAGACATCAAGGGCAATGATGCTTCTTCAATAATACCTTTAAAATTTGCAGGCAGGCAAGAAGGGACGCAGGTGGCGCTGTGGGTAAAACCTCAGTGCCTAGGACTTGCTGATCGTAAGGTCGGCGGTTCGAATCCCTGCAGCGGGGTGAGCTACCGTCATTCGGTCCCAGCTCCTGCCCACCTAGCAGTTCGAAAGCACCCCTAAGTGCAAGTAGATAAATAGGTATTGCTTTATAGCGGGAAGGTAAATGGCGTTTCCATGTGCGGCACTGGTGCTGGCTCACCAGTGCAGCTTCATCACGCTGGCCACATGACCCGGAAGTGTCTTCGGATGGCGTCGGCTCCCGGCCTCCTGAGTGAGATGAGCGCACAACCCTAGAGTCGGTCATGACTGGCCCGTACGGGCAGGGGTACCTTTACCTTTACCTTTAAGAGGGGACCTACCATCTTTTTCCAGCAAGAGAATTGTCACTATCCCATGGGGGAGGATCATATGACCTTGAAGGGAGGACATTAGAGTGCCACAAAATAAAGGCATACTTTTCTAAAGCTGCATAGCTGCTGCTGCTGCTGCTGCTGCTTCTTTTTAAAGCACAGACACGTTTAAACAATGAACAGGGCTAAAGGGTTAAAGAGCCTCATTCATCTTCCCTTTTACAACTCTGCTGACTCGGAACCTCGTTAAGCCAGTTTAATTCTTCTTTCTGTGAGAACACACACACACACATATAGAATGGAAAGAAGCTGATCTGAATAGGGAGAAAAGAACACATCTACTTAAAGCAACTTGAAAAGGCAATTATATAAATTATCCCTCCTGACTCCCATATAACAGTAATTCCTAAATTAACAGCAATGCTGTATGAATTGTGCATGCATGCATGCATGCACACAAAAGCTCATACCAATAACAAACTTAGTTGGTCTCTAAGGTGCTACTGGAAGGAGACACACACACACACACACACACACACACTGAGAGGGAGCAGAGAGGGAGGGAGAAAGAGTTTGGCAGCCATGCTGCTGTTCCTACAGTTGCCAATTCATTATCCTTTTATGGCTTTGGCTTCTACTTTTGCAAATAACACCAGGCAAGTTGCATATAGAGGCATCAGGTCTCCAGCATCCCCAAGATGCAAGACCTGTGAGACAGATCATAATAATCATGGGTTGGGGGCTAGAGATGCTTGAGGAATATGAACCGATCCAATCTCCAGCTTCTGGACTTTGCATCTAGAACAGAATGCTACCCTTCAGATTTTGCGCTTCTCCAAATGTTTCCCCAAAATGTGCATTTTAGGGTTAAACACATTTAGAATTCCATGATTTAAGTGAAAATAAGACATATTGCCCATGTAGTCCAGCATCCTGTTCTCAAAGTGGCCAACCAGTAGGATGTGAACAAATGACCACTCTCTTCTCCTGCAGGTTCCAGCAACTGGTATTCAGAAGCTCTACTGCCTTCAATTGTGGAGGCAGAGCGTAGTAATCATGGCTAATAGCCATGATTCCTCCATGAAGTTGCCTAATCCTCTTTTGAAGCCATCCAGTTTGGTGGGCATTGCTGCCTCCTGTAGGAGTAGGTGCCTTAGTCAGAACACACTCGGAATACTGTGTCCAATTCTGGGCACCACAATTTAAGAAGGACGTTGACAAGCTGGAACGTGTGCAGAGGATGGCAACCAAGATGATCAAGGGTCTGGAAGCTAAGCCTTATGAGGAGCGCTTGAAGGAACTGGGTATGTTTAGCCTGGAAAAAAGGAGACTGAGAGGAGATATGAAAACCATCTTCAAATATCTTACAGGCTGTCACATGGAGGAGGGAGCATGCTTGTTTTCTCCTGCTCTGGGTAGTAGGACTTGAACATATGGCTTCAAGTTTCAAGAAAAGAGATCCTGACTAAACAGGATCTGTGTAACAGAGACTTGGTTGGATGAAGCAGATGGGCCTGTCCTTGCCGCTGCTTGCCCACCAGGTTTCTCCTACGCACAGCAACCCAGGTCATGTGGGCGGGGAGGGGGGGTTGCAGTGATTTTTAGGAAGTCATTAGTCTGCACCAGGCGTCCTATTGGGAAGACCCAGTTTTCTGAGTGCATGTTCTGGAAGTTGGGCAATAGGGGCAGTACAGGATTCCTTTTGGTGTACCGACCTCCCCGCTGCACCAAGGATTCCCTGCCCGAGCTGCTTCAGGTCGTGGCGGATATGCTCCTGGAGACACCTAGCTTGGTTGTCCTGGGGGATTTTAACATCCATGCCGACACGACCTTACAAGGGGCCGCTCGGGACTTCGTGAAAAGCATGGCCTCCATGGGGCTGTCCCTGAATAAGTCTGGCCCAACTCATAGCCACGGACATGCCTTAGACTTGGTGTTTACCTCTACGGATGCTGGTGATCTGACACTAAGTAAAAGCGAAACGAAAGAAGTGCCATGGTCAGATCACTTCCTGGTGCAACTGGACTTCTCCGCAACCCTTCCCCTCCGCAGGGAGGTGGGACCGATTCGGATGGTCCGCCCCCGCCACTTAATGGATCCAATTGGCTTCCAGAGAGTGGTAGGGGATGCTTTATCCCAAGTTGATGGCCTTTCAGCTGATTCCCTGGTGGCCCGCTGGAATGCGGAGTTAACCAGGGCTATTGACTGACTGGCTCCGAAGCGCCCTCTCCGATTGCATGGAGCCCGGACAGCCCCGTGGTTTTCCCCGGAGCTGAGGGTGATGAAACAATCGTTGAGACGGCTAGAGCGCCGGTGGCGGAAAACTCATTCTGAATCAGACCGGACACGGGTTAGAGCTCAACGTCGAGCCTACCAAGTGGCAATGGCGACGGCGAAGAGGGCCTTCTTCACCGCCTCCATTGCATCTGCAGAAAACAGCAGCAGGAGACTTTTTCAGGTGGTTCGCAATCTATCAGAACCACCTGTACCACCGGGGCCTGGTAGGGACCCCAAGATCTCCTGCAATGCTTTTGCAAAGTTTTTTGCAGATAAAATCGCTCAGATTCAGAAGGAGGTAGACTCCACCGTGGGAGCAGGGCCAGGGCGGGAGAGTGCTAGAGTTCTGTCTGGTCCTGTTACATGGGATCAATTCCAATCTGTTACCTCCGAGGATGTGGACAGGCTGCTTGGACGAGTGAAACCGACCACCTGTCTCTTTGATCCTTGCCCATCCTGGCTGATAAAAGCGAGCCGGGAAGGGCTGGGCGATGGGATCTGCGGGGTGGTGAATGCTTCCCTCTGTGAGGGAGCCTTCCCAGACCCGCTGAAAGAGGCGGTCATTAAACCGCTTCTTAAAAAAACATCTTTAGACCCGGCCAATTTGGCCAACTATCGCCCAGTCTCAAATCTGCCATTCTTGGGCAAGGTGATTGAGCGGGTGGTTGCTGAACAACTCCAAGCACGCCTGGAGGAAACGGACCATTTGGATCCCTTCCAATCGGGATTCAGGCCTCACCATGGGACTGAAACTGCCTTGGTCGCGCTGGTTGATGATCTCCGGCGGGCTAGGGACAAAGGTGAGAGCTGTTTCCTAGTTCTGCTGGATCTCTCAGTGGCCTTTGACACCATCGACCATAACATCCTTCTGGACCGTCTAGAGGGGCTGGGAGCTGGGGGCACTGTTATACAGTGGTTCCGCTCCTTCCTCCTGGGCCGTGTCCAGAAGGTGATGTGGGGGGTGAGTGTTCAGACCCCTGGGCTCTCACTTGTGGGGTGCCTCAGGGTTCTGTCCTCTCCCCCATGCTTTTTAATATCTATATGAAGCCGCTGGGAGAGATCATCAGGGGGTTTGGACTGGGTGTTCATCAGTATGCAGATGACACCCAGCTCTACCTCTCCTTTAAATCAGAACCAGTGAAGGCGGTGAAGGTCCTGTGTGAGTGCCTGGAGGCGGTTGGAGGTTGGATGGCGGCTAACAGATTGAGGTTGAATCCTGACAAGACAGAAGTACTGTTTTGGGGGGACAGGAGGCGGGCAGGTGTGGAGGATTCCCTGGTCCTGAATGGGGTAACTGTGCCCCTGAAGGACCAGGTGCGCAGCCTGGGAGTCATTTTGGACTCACAGCTGTCCATGGAGGCGCAGATTAACTCTGTGTCCAGGGCAGCTGTCTACCAGCTCCACCTGGTACGCAGGCTAAGACCCTACCTCCCCGCGGACTGTCTCGCCAGAGTGGTGCATGCTCTAGTTATCTCACGCTTGGACTACTGCAATGCGCTCTACGTGGGGCTACCTTTGAAGATGACCCGGAAACTGCAATTAATCCAGAATGCGGCAGCTAGACTGGTGACTGGGAGTGGCCGCCGGGACCACATAACACCGGTTCTGAGAGATCTGCATTGGCTCCCAGTACGTTTCTGAGCACGATTCAAAGTGTTGGTGCTGACCTTTAAAGCCCTAAACGGCCTCGGTCCTGTATACCTGAAGGAGCGTCTCCACCCCCATCGTTCAGCCCGGACACTGAGATCCAGTGCCGAGGGCCTTCTGGCGGTTCCCTCATTGCGAGAAGTGAGGCTACAGGGAACCAGACAGAGGGCCTTCTCGGTAGTGGCGCCCGCCCTGTGGAACGCCCTCCCATCAGATGTCAAAGAGATAAAGAATTACCTGACGTTCAGAAGACATCTTAAGGCAGCCCTGTTCAGGGATGTTTTTAATATGTAATGCTGTATTGTTTTTAATACTGATTGGGAGCCGCCCAGAGTGGCTGGGGAAACTCAGCCAGATGGGCGGGGTATAAATAATAAATTATTATTATTATTATTATTATTATTATTATTATTATTATTATTCGGAAAAACTTTCTGACAGTAGGAGCTGTCCTGCAGTGGAACAGATTCCCATGAAACGTGGTGGACTCTCCTTCCTTGGAGGTTTTTAAGCGGAGGTTGGATGGCCATCTGTCATGGATGCTTTAGATGAGATTCCTGCATTGCAGGGGGCTGGACTAGATGACCCTCAAGGTCCCTTCCAACTCTAAGATTCTATCATTCTATGATGTTTATGAGTTCTAGGGTTATCAGAGACTGAGAAAAAGTTTTCTCTATCCATGTCCTCCATGCTGTGCAGTTTTTTATAAACTTCTGTTATGTTGCCACTTACTCACCTCCTCTCTAAACTAAAGAGACCTGATAAGTGACCAGAACTATACACCGTATTTCTAATGCAGTCATTATGATACTGCCAGTTTTACTTTTGATTCCTTTCCCAGTGAGGCCAGGCATGGAATTTGCCTTTTTCACTGATGCAACACACTATGTTTGGAAATTCATATTCTGTGAAAAAAGACATATTTAAATACTATATGAATTTCCATACTGGTTTTTGTTTTTTAAGCAGATTGATGTGGAAATGGGAGAGAGCAGGCTTGTGATAAATGATCATATGTGAAACTGACACTGACCGGAAACAGATTGATCAATGCATCCCCAAATGTAGCCACATGGATTTATAGGATGGGGTATGAGGATGTCATTGAGTGTGGACCTGTGGTGCCAGTCTCTTTTAAGGTCCACCCATTTTTTTCTGGAGTTTTTAATGGATGGTGTAAATTGGGTTTTGTTTGTAGTTCGCTTGGTTAGCCTGCCTGTTGTTCTCATGCTGCATTTTTGAAGAGTATTATGAGCTGAGATGCTCATAATAGGAATGTGGGTGGCGCTGTGGGTTAAACCACAGAGCCTAGGACTTGCTGATCAGAAGGTCAGCGGTTCGAATCCCCGCAACGGGGTGAGCTCCCATTGCTCAGTCCCTGCTCCTGCCAACCTAGCAGTTCAAAAGCACGTCAAAGTGCAAGTAGATAAATAGTTACCGCTCCGGCGGGAAGGTAAACGGCATTTCCGTGCGCTGCTCTGGTTTGCCAGAAGCGGCTTAGTCATGCTGGCCACATGACCCGGAAGCTGTACGCTGGCTCCCTCGGCCACTAAAGCGAGATGAGCGCCGCAACCCTAGAGTCGGTCATGACTGGACCTAATGGTCAGGGGTACCTTTACCTTTATGAGCTTAGAACTGCTGTACAGTATTGGCTCATGGTATATTTGTTCATAATCAGTATTTGTATGCTGTGAACCTTAACAGGCACCCATTGATACCAGTCTCTGAAACCTGCCTGGAGATGAATACTGTACTATTGTGGGTTAATTGCTACTGGTCAAACTGCTAATAGAGCAGAGAGGGGAAACACATGGCCCCCAATGCTCACTTTATGTGTCCTTTAATGTCACTTGAAGTTGCCCCATTCTTCCATCACAGAGTTCCTCCCTCCCTGCAATTTCTTCCTTATTTTTCAAGGCTTTTTGAATTTCTCCCCCCTCCTTTCTAGGTCGTTTCAAAACAATTGGAAAGGCCAGTATTTTAGCTGAAAACCCTCAATTTGTTTTAAACTTTTTTTTTTCCTGGTTAGAGAGAGAGGGAACAAATTGGTCTGTTTCTACTCTCACTTTCTCTTACCACACTAAAGTCAGCCCAGTATACCTGAAGGAGTGTCTCCACCCCCCATCATTCAGCCTAGACACTGAGGTCCAGCTCTGAGGGCCTTCTGGCGGTTCCCTCACTATGAGAAGTGAGGTTACAAGGAACTAGGCAGAGGGCCTTCTCAGTAGTGGCGCCCGCCCTGTGGAACGCCCTCCCACCAGATGTCAAGGAAATAAACAAGTACCTGACTTTTAGAAGACATCTGAAGGCAGCCCTATTTAGGGAAGTTTTAATGCTTGATCTTTTGTGTGTGTGTGTGTGTGTGTGTGTGTGTGTGTGTGTGTGTGTGTGTATCCTGTTGGAAGCTGCCCAGAGTGGCTGGGGAGACCCAGCCAGATGGGTGGGGTATAAGTAATAAATAGATCAGTCACTTATATTGGGCCTATTGTGCTAAAAAGCAATTCCATGGAGCCTGGAGAGATGGGGTGGCAGAGAAAGAGTGAGGGAGATCTATACAATCCTGACAGTTCCTCTATTTTGGCTCCAGCTCCTCATACCATCAAATTCAGCCCAATCTTTGGTGGGTCTCCAACCTTTTACTGGAAAAAAGTTTTCCCATCCCTTTCGTAAAGATTACAGAGATCATTTATGTACAAAGGACTTTGAGAACACATGAACATTCTGCAAATGCACTAAGTATCACCTGTACTTCCTTCCATCTCTGGTTTTAAAAAGCACAGACACAAAACCATAGGGAAGCCGGCCTCAAATCGTACGCCGAAGGTTTTACAGCTGTGCGTAACAACACCTTTTCCCTCTCCATCCTGGAGAACATCAATGAACATGCGTGACTGTAACCTTCTAATCTGCTAACAGGCCTATTAGCCGGTGAAAAAGTCCTTTAAGCGAAAGCAGTTGAAGCTTCATCAGTCACTGTGAAGGTACTAAAAGTGAAAAAAATAATAAATCCCACACTGTATGAAATAATCCTCCGTACTGGCAGGCAGATGAGCAAATAGCCCTTTTTTCCACCTCTAATTTCGGAAATCCCCAGTAATGCTGAGATGGATATGTCCTGATTTATAAGGCTGTAGCTAGCAATTATTTCCAGAATCCCTTCATCTCGGTTGTAAAAAATTCACTCCGGGCTGATAATTAAAGAGCAATTCCTTCACCTTGGCATCGGTTTTGTAAAAACAGAAGAAGAAGCAATTCTCCCAGTATTAAACTCCGCAAATATGAAATGAGAGTTTGATTCCCTAAGTGAAGATAATTATTCAGGTCTAGGTTTTTTAAAAATAATAATAATAAAAAAATCTGCACTACAAATTTTCAGTGTAACTTTCTAGACCAAAATAGAAACAAAGATATCTGGTGCTGTTTTGGCCATATCCACCTCGCTTTCACAACTAAATGTTAAAATATCTATGCTACTGTTGCTAACTCCATGATGCACTATTGTTCTATTATGTATAGATTCACACCTGAAATCCATAAATGGCCACACAAACATGTTGCTGCTCTGGCAACAGCGATCAAAACAAATCCTAGCAACTTGGGTGTTGAAATGAATTTTATATTCAGAGAGCTGATTCCAAAACCGATAGCAGTAATGGCAAACTCTCTCTATATGTATGTATGTATGTATGTATGTATGTATGTATGTATATGTAATCTAAACTTAATTTGGGCATTCAGAACAAACAATTAACATCAACCGAGCCAAGAAAACTGAACTGAGCTCACCTGTTTTGCACCCCACAACCTGACCCTTCTTGATGCCACCCATGCATTTGAGAAGGCTTCCTGAAGCTCAGCAACCTTCCAAGCATGAAGGCTGTCACCATGAGATGCCATCCTCAAGGTTCCAGCTCAAAGACATGGTTTACTCTCATCCAGCAGGCTGCTCCACTGCAGACCTCTTCCCAAACATAGGGACAGTGTTGGGGAGCAGATAGCATGGAGTACAGACATAGGCACAGACTGTGCTTATTTTTTCCCCAGTGGGTACTCAAGGGTACACAGTACTGGCAGCTCTTTTTCATTGTTGTTAGAAAGTGTAACACTTACTGTAACTCCATGGGGAGTACCAGCACCGATTTTTCTGGGGGTGGGGAGCACTGGGCACAGTACAAACGCATGCTGTCCCCCATTCGAAGGCAACATCCTTCTTTGGCTTTTGTTGCACCTTCCTTGAATGTTTTTGCCTGGCTAGAATGTCTCCTTGAACTACTGATAATGCTTCTTGATTGTCTGGCTGGGGATACAGAGGAATGTGCAAGTTAGCCTACTGTACAATGGGAAAATTTGTATTCGTTGCTCCACCCACTTTTACCTCCGGCTCTGCTAACCAGTGGCATGTGGCCCTCAGAAGGTAGCTCAGAAGTCAATGTGGCCCTTGGTCTAAACAAAGGTTATCGGTCACTGCCCTAAGGTGTTAATGTATTAATTAAGCATTGATGTATGAACTGGCCATTATTCTCATAGTCCATATATAATTTCCTTTCTGTAGGTCAATTGGCCCAGGGATGGCTTGTCAGCATCAAATTACCAGCACATAATTTACAAAATGATTTTTGCACATATGCCTTTGTAACTGTCAACACGCTGTGCTAGTTCAGACAGTCAGGATGGTGAGGCATGGACTTCCAATCACAAGGTTTTGATGCATTTTATCACCACAGGAAGGCATAAACAGAGACCTAACACTCCCTTTGCTCAGCAGGAGCATTCCAGGAAATGGAGACAGAGTTGAGGGTGGAAAATACTTGCAGATGGCTATTCAAAAGCAACAGGTATGGAAAAACCCCAGGAATGAATGTCCCAGGTGCAGATACCAGGCAATGTTTAAAAATCCAATGAAGAAAGACAGGCAGCTTTAACTTCAGTGTGGCTTGATTCCAAGCACATATTCTTAACACTGCAGCAATTAATATCGCCAGTGAAGCACTGTAGCTAACAGGCAGAGCTGTGAATCAGAAAGTCCCTGGTTCAAATCTTTCCTTTGCCATGAATATACTAAGTAAAGGTAAAGGTAAAGGACCTCTGGACGGTTAAGTCCATTCAAAGGCGACTATGGGGTTGCGTTGCTCATCTCGCTTTCAGGCCGAGGGAGCCGGCGTTTGTCCACAGACACCTTTCCAAGTCATGTAGCCAGCATGACTAAACCGCTTCTGGTGCAACGGAACACCGTGATGGAAACCAGAGTGCACGGAAACACCATTTACCTTCCTGCCACAGTGGTACCTATTTATCTACTTGCAGTGGTGTGCTTTCAAACTTCTAGGTTGGCAGGAGCTCTCTTCATCTTCAGCATGAAGAATAAAAATACTACTGACTTTTCCTACAGTAAGGATTACAACTAGATACCACATGCAAAGGACCTTGACCACTAGAAATGCTACACAAATGTTAAACATCATTGAGCCCGACTCTCTCAAAAACCCCACCCTTATGTCCCAAGTTCCTGACCCCAATGGAAACGGAACGAAGAAAACCAGGAGTGCTATTTACTATTTGTAGTCATTCCAATGGCATCCCTTAATGTGTTGCAAGCAAAGCCATTGATCATCTCTGATGCAGGGGATCTGTCAGCTGCCAATCAGAGTAGATCAGAGTGGGGAACCTTAACCCCAGTGGCCAATTGTAGCCATCCCAAAGCTCCTCCACCTGGTTCTTGAAACTCCCAGACTGATGCTTTTCTGCAAGTGTATTCTGCAACAAATCAAAATAGTGGTGGGTTTATACTGGACCCATCATTCTGCTTTATTAGTTGTTCTGTGAAGCAAGTTATTGCATTATTATTTTCTGGAGGGGCACCCATGCACTATAGTGCAACGAAAAATAAACTAGGACATTTGTGGCATGAAAAATTACAGGATTTCAGCAGGATGTTATGGGACATGCACTAGCTAGAAACACAGCAGTGTGTCCACCCCTAAACTTTTGCAGGCACTAACAGTATTGGAAACAGGAAAGACATGTGAATGCCCACATACCATTAGGAACACAAATAATCATGAATGCACAATAAAAAAAGAGGGCAGAAGGGGAGCCATAGTAGTTAGCTGAATGAATGTTATCTGAACAACAGCAGGAGAGCTGGGCTGTATTTTATTATTGTTATTATTTTATTTTCCCTTCAACCCAGAGAGATCAAAACCATAGCTTAGGAAACTGCAGCGAAGGTGGAAATGCCAAAGAATCACGTGAGCCAAAGTCAGGCAGTCGCTTTTGAAAGCAGGAGGGAGGGCAAGGTTATCCTGATTTCACTGATTGTTTCCAGGATAAAAATGACAAAGCTTTTTAACTTGGTGCAGAAGGCTTCTTCATATACGTATAAGCACACTTTGTACACATAGCATCCATGTACGATGCATGAGACTTTATCACAGCTCAAGGACACATTCCTTCTATGCAAAAGCACTTGAGGAAGTGGCTGAGGGGGGCTTGGTTTGGAAGAGTCCCAAAGGACAGATAGACAGGCCTGGATTGGGGCATGTTCAGTCTCTGGGCCTGAGGTGGCCCACTGTCTGCGCAGAGGCTGCGATGTGCTGCACAGAACTCAAAGGCTCCCAGTTCAAGTCCTGGCAGCTCCTCATCCTGTGTTTGACCCAGATTGTAGAGCTGCATAGATAAAGATCACATAATATATAATAACAGTTCTTAACATCATCATATCTGGCCATGTCTCCAATGGGGAGCAATGGACATGTTTTTAAAGAAGGTAAAAGAAAAGTCAGGCCACTTGCTCAGAATAAGCTGTTACAAATTAAGAGTCCAAGGCTAGGGTGACCTGAGCAAGTGAACACATCCAGGGTACAGTAAGAAGGCAGGCATAAGGGGATGGAATCCAGAGCCTACACACCTCCTGGGTGACCAGGAAATGTTTTTATACATCAAGCCACCAGTAGGGTTTACCATGTTACGTGCTGATTGGTTACAAAGCGTTGGTGTATATGTTGCCTTAGGATCAAGGTATTTGCAAACTATTCAACTTTTTCTACTTGTTCTTCATTTCTGTGGTGTATTAATGTACTTCCTTACCTTCACCCTTGTGTATAGGAGGGGGTGTTCTCCTTGCTGTTCCTCAGCAGTATGTTCCAAAGGGAGGGGTAGTGATTGCAAAAAGCAGAGGAAACAATACGCAACACACTCGCCTCAGGGTGGTGGCTGCTGTTGGCCTAAAATGACGTTTGTCTGGTTCTGATCCTCTACAAAGCCATGCAATATGGCACAAATACAGCTTTGGACTGGTCCTGCACCTGCAGCCAAACACAACAGAGCACATTAAGCCACTGAGGACTATAGCAGGGGTGCGCAAATATCAGAGACAATCAACGTTGGGAAGCAGTGATCCATTTACTCTACACAATGGCATCTACTTAGTAAGAGCAGATAGTCATGACAACAAGGAATTGCATCAGCTTTAATAGTCTCTACACCAGTGGTGGGGAACCTTTTTCAGTCTGAGAGCTGCACTCCCTTCAGGGAGACTCTCCAAGGGCCCCATGACAGTGTAGGGTAGGGCCTGTGGCAAATTTTACCTTTGTACAGTAGGCTGGTTTCTATGCAGACTCTATGCACCACTCCCCTCTATCGCCTTCATCCAGGCAAGTGAGAGGCCTTATCGGAGTCTGAGGACACCTTCCAGACAAGCAAAACACATTTAGGGTAGAAAGCAGGGCCATTAATGCATGTGGCCCAGGGACAGTTCTGAAGGCCAGACAGGCAGGGCCACATTTGGCCCCTGGCCTGAGATTCCTCACCACTGGTCCTCACCTATTCTGAACTCACCCAAATGTTGGTTCCAGGATGGGGCAATGGAATTCATACGAGGCTGTCCCAAGCACAGAAATGACTGCTTAAGACACCTCCCTGCCATTCTGGAAACAATCGTTTTGGACTTCTATCAGTGGTCGCTGTGTGCACCCCATGCCTGGGGGGAGGGGGAACCTTCAAAGATGCAGGTATTCTATTATGAAAGAAGAGAGATGGTAGTAGCAAAGGTAGATTTGGGGAGAGGAGGGCGGGCCAGGAAAGCCTTTTGATGTCTTGTTTCAGAGAACAAAGAAGCAGAAAGGTGGAACTTCTGCAAGATGAATTCTTTGGAGGAGAAAAAGAACTTGCCACTCACACTCATAAATTCTTGCTTAACAATTTGAGAAAGAGAGAGAGAGAGAGAGAGAGAGAGAGAGAGATTCTTTCATAAATGAAATACATCTTACAACTTGCTTGGGGAGCAGCAATACCCAGAGCAAAAAGCAACATGAGAAGCAACACTTTGGAGCCAGCAGTACTTCAAGTGCTAAATGGAGAGAGAGAATTATAGAATTATGGAGCTGGAGGGGACTTTAATATAGATCAGCTGACTTCTGGTGCCATAGCTTCAAGAGGAGGGATGGTGGTTAGGGGAGGGATGGTGGCTCAGCAGCAGAAGACTTGTTTTGTATAGGCCCCAATCTGCACTATACATTTAAAACCTCATCATACCACTTTAAACAGCCATGGCTTCCCCCAAAGGAGACCTCTACTCCTCTCGCAGAGCCACAATTCCCAGAGCGGATACTGTGGGAACTGGAATTCAGTGAGGGGATTAGGAGTCTTCTATCAATTGTCAGTACCCTTAACAAACTACAGCTCCCAGGATGCATGGGGGGGGGCAACCATGATTTTTAAATGTATTGTGAAGATGGGGCCATACAAAGAGTGCTAGTTTCAGGACCAGAGAGATCCCTGCTGCCACTCAGTGTAGATAGTTCCAAGCTGGATGGACCAGTGGTCTGATATGATAGAAGGCAGGTTTCTGTTCAGAGGAATATTATAGAATTACCTCAGTGGGACAATGAAGGATAGAGGAGAAATCCAACTCTGTTCACATTTAAAGGTGAACCTACCTAGTTTGCACTTTTGGAAACATTCTGGGAACCAAAGCACAGCTGTCCTTCAAAATCCGCACCTCTCTGAATTTTGCAGTGCAATTCCCCATCCAAGTGCTGCTTATAAAAAGGCATGTACTTGGGGAAAATGTACACTAAAATGTAGGGCCAGGCCATTGATGAGACAAGGTGAGGCAGTGGCCTCAGGGCAGCAGGCTTATGACAGGTGTGAGGGCCAGCAGATCCTGCCTCCAAGGAGTGCACCGCTTGCCACCTCCTGCATCTGTTGGCTGCTGCCACTTCTGCTACACACCCACCACCCACCTGCCACAGCATGCATGCCCACTGCCTCCTCTGCTGTGTGCCCATGTGCTGCTGCCAGCAGGCATGTGGTTGGGTGCACGACAGAGGAGGAGGCAGCAAAGTGGGACACCACATTTGCTGTTTTGCCTCTGTGGCAAAATGCCCTGGGCCAGCCCTGTTAAAATGCACACATGAATGAAAATAGCATTTAAAAATGCATTATATAAGCAAAAATTGCTTTGCCAAAATGTGCTCCTTAGGCAAAATCATCATGTACAAAAATGTCTATATTAATTTGCACTGGAATCCTGGTGCATTCTCACAAGGCCTTTTTTAAGAAGAAAGAATGCATCTCAAGCTGATGTTGAAATGTGGAGAGCTGAACTCAGGAGCTCAGGAAAACGAGAAATGGAGAGAAACAAAACCTGACGGATCCATCCATCCCTAGCTACAATACATGTTTTCATACAGGAGGTCTCAGGTCCATTTTCTGGGATTTCCACACAGGACTAGGAAATACTTCCTGTCTTAAGCCCTGGACAGCCAATTAAACTAGATGCACCAACATCCTGACTTGGAGTAAGGCTTATTTTGTATGGCTGTGTGCCTCTCCCTGATCAGATGCTGAAAACAATATGAGAGCATGGTTGGTGATGCAGGTATATAATCCTTGCTACGGTCACATGGGCATCAGAAAGCCCTGCAGCATACAAGGGGAAAGTAATGCAGTTGTCATAGAGCTAGAAGCAGCGGGAGGGTGGTGAGACAGCATGTCTCCTTGTCAAGGCTCAGAGCAAAATTTGTAGTCACTGTGAGCGACAAGGTGCAGCTACAGAAATCTCTGACCTAGATTCCATGGGGTTTCTTGTTCACGGTGACTTGGTTAGCAACAAGCACATGGCTGTGGGTGACTCCAGTTGCCCACTGCTCGCTCCTCATGGAGTCCTTGCTACATTACTATGTAAATGCTGGGCTGTTGAGTGCCAGGCACAATTTCGCCATTGCACAGAAAACTCATAAGGTTGTGCTTATTGGGAGGCACAATGCCATTTCCTGAAGGTCTCAGCTTCTTCTTCTTCTTTTTTAAAGCAACTTCATTCCTAGCCCTTATGCACATCAGACGCTGTCTTATACTGAACAAGATCATGGGTGCTTTAGTTGAGATTCCTGCATTGCAGGGGGTTGGACTAATTAACCCCGGGGGTCCGCTTTCAACTCTACAATTCTGTGATTCTATGATGCTTTTATCTGTAGGTTTGCCACCATACGTCAGGAAAATCCCTGATGTCTCCTGGTTTTCGGGTGTAAAAACGGTGTCAGGGAGCTCCACAATTTTGGTGGCTTCCTTAAAAAATATCTCAACTCCCGCCCCTCTGCAGGGAGTCCATCTAAGAGTAAACCACCAATAGGGGGCTCTATGACTTACATCAAATAGGGGCACCCCGAGGGATCCCCACTGGGGTCATGGCATGGCCGAAGCCCATGTCCAGGCATCAGACAGAATCCACACCCTTGGATCCCTTTAACAGGATACCCTTAATGAGGAGGAGCAGATTAAGGCTACAACCTCCCCTCCATCCAAACAAAGGCTTACCCTATGCGTAACTGCTGGCAAAGGGTGAGAGAGGAGGGCCCTCCAGCCGCATCAGGGTTTAAATTCCCCTCCATGCTCCCTACCAGCGCTGATTGGACAGTGGGGCCACCCCTGGGCGAGGCCCTGCCCAGCGCTGCTGACGCAGCCAGGACAGCATGATGGGGGCGTCAGTCTCTGCTGGACCACTGCTGGGGCCCGGATGCCTGGCCGCAACACTGCCCACCGGAAAAGGTGAGTGGACTTCTTAGTCAGTCACTACAGTGTGAACTATTTGCCATCACCATACAGTAATCACAGCAGTTGAGAAAAGCCCAAGAGCATTTGACAGGAAACTCCCCTCTCCCTCCCCCCACCCTCGGTGAACAACTGTAGAGCAGAGCTAAGTAATGGCAGCCGTGTGAATCTGCTTCCCAAGTAGTTAAGGCATGTAAAGAGCAGAGCAAAATTGGAGATCACTGAAGTGAAGCCATGGGCTTTTTCAGTCCAGTGAGTTGGAACATAGTTAGCATGAATATATTTTCTATTTTTAAAAAGTAGCATGAAAGCAATCTTCATTTGCTAGTAGTACTCTAATTGCAATCAATTCTGGGAGGGAAAAAATTGCACCAAAGAATGGGGGTGAAAAACATGTACACAGATATTCTGCATCGAGGCTTCCAAAAGCTTAGAAAGTACAAAGAGCAATAGTGAATGATGTGCACCACTCACCTGGCATTGGTCAGTTGTGCTGCTGCTTACCTAGAGTTAATGAGGTCAGTGTGCTGCAAATGCATCAGTGGTGCCAGACCAGTGCTCCTGCCAGTGTGTTTACACTGTGCTGGCCTCACTGTCACCACATCCCTCCCTATCTCCCAATTTATGGCAGAGACACAACCAACCAGAGGTAGGGTGACCAGTGCCACCCCACCATGCCATCTGCTACTGAGCATATGCTTTTAAACAAACTACAGTTTCTCATGGTGTCAGAACTCAGAACAGTGGTGTGTTTGAACTCTGGTCAGTGAAAGGCATCAAGGCAGGAACAAACCATGTTTCCAGATCCTCACTTGCTCTGAAACTGGAGTTAAAACAAAGCATATTTACTCCAGTCTTCCAGATTTATCTCAGATTTTGTTTATCTCAATAGTCAGTAGCACCAAAACAGCTCTGGGAACATGTGCTAATTTTATCTACATATGCAACAGAGTAGGGTAGGAAAATGCTTGGTCCCATTTCAGATAGCAGGTGGGAGATGCCTTTTCAGAAAACTCCCATCATGTAAAACCAAAATGATCAAGAGCATGACGTGACCCCCCACATGAGTAAAGTTAACAGCATTTGAAGCATTTTAGTTTAAATAAAGGGTCAGTAAGAGGGGACACGATGGAGTTGTATAAAACACTGCATGGCATGGGGGAAATTGTGTAGAGAAAAGTTTCTCTCTCCCCCCCACCCCACTCTACCCCCATAATACTAGACCTCAGGGACATTCAATGAAGCTGAATGTTGGCTCTCTCGGCTCAGTCATTAGAACACGATTCTCTTTCATCTCAGGGTCGTGGGTTTGAGCCCCACATTAGGCAAAAGATTCCTGCATTGCAGGCAGTTGAACTAGATGACTCTTGTGGTAGCTTCCAGCTCTATGAATCTAAGATTCAAGACAGACAAAGGGAAGTGCCATTTTGCACAGTGCACAGTACAATGGAATTTTCTCCCCAAAGATGTAGTGATGACCACCAAATTGGATGGCTTTAAAGGGGGATTAGATAAATTCATGGAGAATGTGGCTGCCAGTCATAATGGCTATGTTCTACTTTCACTGTTGGAGGCAGTATGCCTCTTGAGTACCAGTCGCTGGGAACTGCAGGAGGGAAGAGTACTGTTGCTTCCCATGGGCATGTGTTTGGTCACTGTGAGAAGAGAAGGCTGGGATACATGGGTCTTGCTTGGTTGGTTGAGGATGGGAGTGGGTCTGTGTGTATCTCAGGCTTTTGCACGGCAATAACGTCTCTTACTTTGGCCTGGCCCACCAATGGCTCACCACTCTCAGAAAGTTCTCCACAAGGGAATGTGCCTCTCAGGTGGAAAGAAAGGTTCCCTGTCCCTGATTTTACTTGGAAGACCTGGCTCAAGACCCCATATATATATTACCCCATATATGCTCCCCTGAGCTCCTTAGAGGAAGGATGGGACGGAAATAGGGTGGTTTTTTTTAACCTTCAGATCCTTTCACCCCTTTTGGATAGCATCCTCAGGCTTAATCACCACAACACCATCCTGCCTCACAAGGCCTGCTGACAGAGCCACGGTACACCAAACAAATGTTAGCCCTACAGTTCAAAGCCATTCCTGCTGAGGTGACAGATCGATGCTCGAACGATGCTGTGGAGCACAGAAGCCGGAGGCAGGGAGGAAGAGGTCAAGGAGAACATGCTAACATTCAGCTCACAGAGCAGGAACCACTAAATCAAAGACTAATATTCCTGTATGATAGAGAAGCAAGGAATTTGTCCCTGATCTGCCACAATATCCATTCCCTATTCATTTCTGACAGGCATAAGGGCCAAACTGTGCAGCAGAAAAATGAAGCCTGCAGTGACCCATTATATTTTGCTAGCAGAAACTCTATCAGAAACTCCTCACTTTCACTTGCATTCTTATCTAAGTGGCAAGAGCACTTAGGCTTGGATTAAAGAGGGACTAGTTGCCTTCAGAGGGACGCGGGTGGCACTGTGGGTTAAACCACAGAGCCTAGGACTTGCCGATCAGAAGGTTGGCGGTTCGAATCCCCGCGACAGGGTGAGCTCCCATTTCCGTGCGCTGCTCTGGTTTGCCAGAAGCGGCTTAGTCATGCTGGCCACAGGACCCGGAAGCTGTACACTGGCTCCCTCGGCCAATAAAGCGAGATGAGTGCCGCAACCCCAGAGTCGGTCACGACTGGACCTAATGGTCAGGGGTCCCTTTACCTTAGTTGCCTTTAGCGAAGGATTTTGGGGCAGATGTTTGGAGGCCCACTCAGTGGAATGAGCAGGAGGGCTGCCAAGCACAACAAGACTAGCTGACCCTATGTTAAAGAAACACCCATTGCCGTTTAAAGATCATATATGATCATGTAAATGCCATTAAGTCCAGAGTCTAGAATTACCTGATGTATTATTGAATAGGGATGCTTTGGAAATGGTTAGAATTCCTCCCTAGTTTGGATTAATAAACACTGAGTTCCAAAGCAGAATCAATGAATTAAGAATCTTCAGTGTTTTCCCTCTTTCATTTAATTTCCAGATTTTGTATAGAGGCTGCCAGAGTTTTCTGTTCTTTCTAATCTCTTGCATTATTCTGATCGTCTGTATTACCAATACACGCATAAGCATTGGTAAAACTTCAAAAAAAGAAAGAAAAGAAAATATGTGATTGCATGTATAGTTGTATCACAATCCTTTTTGGTGTGCTGTTTTATTAGTGCTCAGGGCCATACGTTTGTGCATCACTCAAACAACATACAAAAATAATCTTGATACAATGGTATGTAGAATCATGTCAAAAGCTCTTTTCTCATGGTGTTTTACAGTGCACTCTTGCACATCAGTATTGCTGAAGGGGAAAAGATACAAATAAACTGAAGCAATCTATGCACACTCCAATTCCAGAAGCAGTTTTTGAAATTATTCTAGCTATACCAGAATCCAGGAATGCAAAACAGAGGGAATCTATGGAATCACAGAGTTGGAAGGTTTCTTGGGGGTCATTTAATCCAACCCCAGGGCAATAAGGAATCGTGAAATTACATCATCTCTTACAAATGGCCATGCAGCCTCTGCTTAAATATCTCCAGTAAAGGAGAGCCCACCAATTTCCTAGGAAGCCAGCTCCACTGTGTAATAGCTCTTACAGTTAGAAAGTTTCTCCTAATTATTAGCTGCAATACGCTTCCCTGCAATTTCCACCCATTAACTCTAGTCCTGCCCAAGTCTGTTCTGTCTTCTGCATGGTAGCACTTAAGATATTTGAAGACTACTATTACCTGTCCCCTTAATCTTCTTTTTTCTGGATAAGCAGCTTTTTTCAATCATTCATGATAGGACTTGTGCCCCATCTGCACTATGCAGAGGAGTCTTTTAAATACATCCCTCTACCCAGGGAACTCTGGGAATTGTAGCTCTGTAGGGGGAATAGGGGTATCCTAACAACTCTTAGCACTCTTAACAAACTCTAGCTCCCAGGATTCTTTGGGCGAAGCCACAACTGTTTAAAGTGGTGTGATATTGCTTTAAATATATAGTGCAGATGCAGCATTAGTTTCTGGGTCCCTCATTATCCTGGTCACCTTCTTCTGGAATGATAAAGGAACCAAAAGGGGAAATCCATTCACCTCTAGAGTTAAGTGACTTGCAAAATTCCCAAGAAAATTTCTATCTCACAGTTGTTTTCTTGGCTCAGAACAATAGATGACAGTTTGTGCACTAATGGCCAAGAGCACGTGCTATGAGAGACCCTAACCAAAGGCAAAACAAAACAAATTCCTTCCAGTAGCACCTTAAAGACCAACTAAGTCAGTTCTTGGTATGAGCTTTCGTGTGCATGCACACTTCTTCAGATACACTGTGTATCTGAAGAAGTGTGCATGCACACGAAAGCTCATACCAAGAACTGACTTAGTTGGTCTTTAAGGTGCTACTGGAAGGAATTTGTTTTGTTTTGACTATGGCAGACCAACACGGCTACCTATCTGTAACCCTAACCAAAGGATTACTATAAATCTAACTGTGCTATGAATTCACTCAATGCCTTTATGCAAGCCACTACCTCCCAGCCTCATTCCTTCTTCTGTGAAATGGTGATAACAATATTGGGCAACTTTATAAGGATGTCATTGAGCTAATACATGAAAAGTCCTTTGGATGCCTTGGAAACTCAAAAGATTGGAAGAACAAGAGAGCAGTGGCATAGTATCATTTGCCAACACCTGAGGTAGGCATGTGTGTGCCAGGCAGGGGGGGGCATGTGCCAGGTGTATGCACCAGCCCAACCCTCACCATCACCAACACCAGAGCAAACCCACCCGCACCAAAGCAGGGCCACACTGAACCACCTGCCCACCCGCCCATACAGGGGGGAGCCCAGCTGGCCAATGCAGCCCTTGGAGAAGGGGTGGGGAACGCCATTCTGTGCTGTGCTGGGGTCTCCTGTGGGGGGACCTGGTTTGCACCCCCTCAAAAATTGTGTGTCCGGGGCCACGGCACCCCTGGCACCCCCCACACTATACACCTGACTGAGAGAAACCAACATTGGCAGATTTGCCTGTCTCTATCTGCCACCTGAGGTGGTTGGCTCACTCTGCCCAATGAAAGGGGAAGCCCTAAAAAAGGTATGTATGGATATTACTTGTGTGTGTGTTTAAAGAGTCAGAGGGCTCATCCACGCTTATCTTTTGCCCTGTGCTTTCTGGGCACTTAAAAGCTTCATGTCTGAGCACTTGCCCTCTTCCCCACCACCGCTTTCCCCAAGAAAACCCACCCACTCATTAACACTGAATCAGAACAAACCATTTGGGTTTTCAGCGAGTTGCCATTTGCTCCGATTCAGTGGCAAAGAGCAGGTTTTCACAGACCTGTGCCTAGAAACACAGCACAAAAAAAGAAGTCTGGATGAGCCTGGAATCTTATCTCCCATGAGAGCATGCCTTCCCTGGCCCACACTGAATGCAGTTGACCAGAAAGAACATCTATGATTTGCAAATTAATCACTCTTCCCCTTGGGTAAGGAACAGCAGAACTATATGCCAGCCCAGCATGGTGCAGGCAACAGGCTTGATCACCTGTAAAATACATTTCAAAGATATTTAACAAGCCGAACATCAAAACACACACACACAAAGGGCATCTGTCTCCCTCTCCCTCTCTCTGACAGAAAGAAAGGTTCAGAGATGTTGGAGATAACAAAATAATAATTTTTCTTCCTGGACACACTCAACTTTAAAGGGTGGGGAGAGAGAGAGGTGCTCTCTTTTTGGGATTGCTGACTCCCCTAAAAATTCACCTCCTCCCTGGACAATAGCAGCATTATCCAGCAGGTCATGTTGTTCGGATGCCTGATTATCTTCTTCCAAAGGTACTACTGTATTCCAAACTTAAAAATGGAAAGCATAATGCTGGTGGTCAGCAAAAGAGGTTTAAAGACTCTCTCAAGGCAAATCTAAAAAAAAAGTATAAACACCAACAACTGGGAAACACTGGCCTGCGAGCACTCCAACTGGAGAACAGTCTTTACCAAAAGTTACAGATAGGTAGCCGTGTTGGTCTGCCATGGTCAAAACAAAATAAAAAAAATCCTTCCAGTAGCACCTTAAAGACCAACTGGGTTAGTTCTAGGTATGACCTTTCGTGTGCATGCACACTTCTTCAGATACACACATATCTGAAGAAGTGTGTATCTGAAGAAGTGTGCATGCACACGAAAGCTCATACCTAGAACTAACCCAGTTGGTTAGGAAAGCTCATACCTAGAACTAACCCAGTTGGTCTTTAAGGTGCTACTGGAAGGAATTTTTTTATTTTGTTTTTACCAAAAGTGTAATGGGCTTTGAAGACACTCAAACTCAGGACGAAAGGGAGAAACGTGCTAAGAGGAAGGCACACTTGGTAAACCCTCACCTTGATCTCCCGCCTGGAAACCAATGTCCCCACTATGGAAGGATGTGTGGATCCAGAATTGGCCTCCACAGTCACTGACGGACTCACTGTTAAAACTGTGTTTATGGAAGACAATCTTACTCCACTACAGGTGATCACCAAAGAAGAAGACAAATATCCAGCAGGAAATAGAGAGACTGAGAATAGGATAAAAGTTATCCATGTTCTATTTACAGACCACAAAAAGGACCCAAAGGGAGAGATCAAAATTGAGCATTTGCTTTTGATCTCTCCCTCCCCCCTCCACCATCCACTCTCTCAAATTAATTTAATATGTTAATTAATAAAGTTCCTTTGCACTTCTGAAGTGCCTTTAATCCAAAGGTCTCAAGGCACTCCTGAAAACATTTCCTTCCTATAACACACATAAACAGGCAGAGTGTTTCCCCCACCTCCCAAAAAGCATGTCAAGTGAGGTCACCACCACCCTTAGCTAGAATACTTACGCAAGACCACAAAAGGAGTGAGGTTGAGGCAAAGTGTGCCCCTAACCAAAGGATTAGTATAAGGTTGAACTCCCCACTTCCCTCCCAGGAATAGCACCATTGTAAGGAAAAGGTCATCCGTGTATAGTTTTTGAGCAGAAAAATTCTAGGTAGAGATGGCATGGACTGAACCTGGAACCTCTGTCCAAAGCAGATGCTTTACCACCAAGCTGAAGTCCTTCCCCCATAATGACAAGTAAGAAGAATGCTGTTGCACACAGATTCTGCTTGTGATTTTCCACTAGGCATCTTGTTGTGTCATGAATGAGCCAGTCCCCAAGGGAAGTTTGCAGCCAGCTCCCAGTGAAGAAGGGAGCCAGGAAGAAGAGGAGGAGGAGGAGGAGTTTGGATTTGATATCCTGCTTTATCACTGCCCTAAGGCACTGTCCTAAGGCAGCCCTAAGGTTAGTCTCAAAGCAGCTAACAAGAAGAGAGAGGGTTAACTGCAAGACAGGAGGATTATAGCCAAGAGCCAACTCCCCCGCCCTTAGGAATGCCAAGTGATAACAGAGTTTCAGAGAGTCAGCCAGCAGCTTGCCAGCCTGCTAGTGAAGGGCAAAATACAGAGGCTAGAAACAAAAGCAGCTCAGAGAGCAGGAAAGACCACGGAAGTACACTCTCAGAGAATGGGGAAAGGGTGTAAGCTGACCCCCTTAGCCCAAGGTGTATGGGGGGGGGGTCTTCTTATTCAACATCTTTATCAACAACTTGGATGATGGACTCAAGGGCATCCTGATCAAATTTGCAGATGACACCAAACTGGGAGGGGTGGCTAACACCCCAGAGGACAGGATCACACTTCAAAACGACCTTGACAGATTAGAGAACTGGGCCAAAACAAACAAGATGAATTTTAACAGGGAGAAATGTAAAGTATTGCACTTGGGCAAAAAAAATGAGAGGCACAAATACAAGATGGGTGACACCTGGCTTGAGAGCAGTACATGTGAAAAGGATCTAGGAGTCTTAGTTGACCACAAACTTGACATGAGCCAACAGTGTGACGCGGCAGCTAAAAAAGCCAATGCAATTCTGGGCTGCATCAATAGGAGTATAGCATCTAGATCAAGGGAAGTAATAGTGCCACTGTATTCTGCTCTGGTCAGACCTCACCTGGAGTACTGTGTCCAGTTCTGGGCACCACAGTTCAAGAAGGACACTGACAAACTGGAACGTGTCCAGAGGAGGGCAACCAAAATGGTCAAAGGCTTGGAAACGATGCCTTATGAGGAACAGCTAGGGGAGCTGGGCATGTTTAGCCTGGAGAAGAGGAGGTTAAGGGGTGATATGATATCCATGTTCAAATATATAAAAGGATGTCACATAGAGCAGGGAGAAAGGTTGTTTTCTGCTGCTCCAGAGAAGCAGACACGGAGCAATGGATCCAAACTACAAGAAAGAAGATTCCACCTAAACATTAGGAAGAACTTCCTGACAGTAAGATCTGTTCGACAGTGGAATTTGCTGCCAAGGAGTGTGGTTGAGTCTCCTTCTTTGGAGGTCTTTAAGCAGAGGCTTGACAACCATATGTCAGGAGTGCTCTGATGGCGTTTCCTGCTTGGCAGGGGGTTGGACTCGATGGCCCTTGTGGTCTCTTCCAACTCTATGATTCTATGATTCTATGATTCTATGATTCTAAGACAGAATATGTCACAAGAGGAAGTTCAGCTGTTTCTGGTCTCGCCGGAAACACCCTCCTTAGAAGGGACATCTTTGATTTATGGACGAATGGCTGTGATTGCCGCTCTGGTGAACTCTGTTTTTTGCAAAACAGAGGTATGCAAAAAAACCCTTCCTTTTACCATATTTTTCGCTCTATAACACGCACCAGACCATAACACGCACGTAGTTTTTAGAGGAGGAAAACAAGAAAGAAAATATTCGAAACGAAATAGTGGATATATGATTTTTGTGGTTCATGCTGTGGCCACAGAAATGTGATCTGACAGTGAGTTTGGAGTAGCCCAATGCAAAAATCCTGAGGATCCATGTAGATCCATGCTTTGTAACCACGGAGGAGGGAAGGAAGAGGAACCATGGATCCTCTGCTCACGACTGCAGCAGATCCCCCCCGCCACCCGCAGGCATTCGCTCCATAACACACACAGACATTTACCCTTACTTTCTAGGAGGAAAAAAGTGAGTGTTATGGTGCAAAAAATACGGTAATTAACTACGCTTGTTTGTTATCAAGACTCCCTGACTGGTTGGCTACTGTGAGAACAAGATATTGGATTAGATGGGCACCCTTTGGCCAGATCCAGGAGAGCTCTTCTTATGTTCTTATGCCAGGAGCAACCACAGAGGAGGGTGACTGCCCACATACCAAGTGTCCCTATTTTCCACGGACATCCTAAACTTACAGAAGTCATCCCAGTTTTTTATTTGATCCCAGAAGGTCCTGCTTTTCCTTAGGATGTCCATATTTTCATCAGATAAATGTTGGAGGGTATGGAGTTATGGGAACCCAGAGCCAAGAAGATAAGTAACTATACATCTGAAGGCAGCCCTATATAGCTTTACTGTACAGGTATTATGTTTTTTATGTGTGTTGGAAGCCACCCGGAGTATTATTTTTATTATCATTATGGAATAGGATGTCTCTATTTTCATTGGGGACATGGGTGGTGCTGTGGTCTAAACCAATGAGCCTCTTGGGCTTGCCGATCAGAAGGTCAGCGGTTCGAATCCCTGCGATGGGGTGGGCTCCTGATGCTCGGTCCCTGCTCCTGCCAACCTAGCAGTTCGAAAGCATGCCAAAAAATGCAAGTAGATAAATAGGTACCACTCTGGTGGGAAGGTAAACGGCATTTCCATGGGCTGCTCTAGTTTCGCCAGAAGCAGCTTAGTCATGCTGGCCACGTGACCCGGAAAAACTGTCTGTGGACAAACGCTGGCTCCCTCGGCCTGTAAAGCAAAATGCAACCCCAGAGTTGTCTGCAACTAGACTTAACTGTCAGGGGTCCTTTATTTTCATTGGAGAAAATGCCACACATAGCGCTGTCCTACAACACCTCTTTATAGCATCCAGTATCTGTTGCCTGAGGCCACCGCATCACTCTGCTTAATGGTAGGGCCATCCCCAAATGATGATAAAAAATCTTTCTTGCTGCTCTACCTGAATTTCCCTATTTGGTTTTTAGCTTAATTTTATGTGTTTGCTTGAAACATTTGTAAAATGCTTATAGATGCATGGGTTGCTACCTCCATCTTCAAGGTCTGCTCATAGGCTTGAGATCCAAGACTGGTTTAAACTCACATAGCAGATGAAGCTGACCAGGATGCGGAATGAGAAAAGAGGGAGAGAATGATTTTATGTTGTGATCTTCTGCTGTAGCACTAAAGCACCTTGTGGACACAGGGCAAACAAACACCAACACTCAGATATGTCACATCCAGCAAGGCCTTCCCAAAAGTTCTGCCAGCATTGCTGGTTTACTATTTAACGTGTTCACATGAATATTTATTAGTAGATGTTTTGCAATTGTGGAGATCTTCGTGTATAAAGTGTTTTGCGTATCACGCTCTGTCAGCAGGGAAAGTGTAACAAAGCTTGAGACAAGCTTCTGGACTCTAATGCAATGTGATGAGTTCCCTGCTTTGGAAGGAAAGTCTATTTCTTCCACCCCGAGCATCTGCTCTAAGCAAAGAAATAAGGAAGTCGGCAAAGCCTGCTAGCAGATGGAAGGAAGGAAGCATTTTACTTGCTACAGCGTCACTCCAGAGCCCAGGAACACTTCACTGCCCATGGAATAGCCCCAAAGTGTGGCTCAAACCAGAGGGATGTGTGGGTTCTAGCCCAACACAGTTTTAACTGGTCTTCAGTGGTCTGAATTAAAAACAGAATTCATTTTAAAATGAAGCATATCAGCTTGATTTCTAAGAACATTGGCTAATCCTGCGAATGCTAACTGGGAGTATTTCTCACTGAAATCAATGATACTTACTTCCAGTGCTTTTTTTCTAAAAAAAGTTTGGGGGTACTCTCATTTTGACTCAAAAAATCACCATTTTATAGTTTAAATCAGGGGGAAATGAATACAGTAAATGGATAAAAGTACAAAGAACATGCAGTACCTCATATTACACAGCTGACAGCTCATAGTAACTCACTTCCGTCTGAGACTCAAGAAACACCGGGAAAGGAAATAAAGCCATCATCGGAGGTGGTAACAATGAAACTGACCAATCACCATGCTAGATTCCAACTCCTACATCACACATTAAACGCTCGCTTCCATCTGAGACTCAGGAAACACCATGATAGGAAATGAGGCCACCATCGGGAGGTAGCAATGGAACTGACGATGCACTGTGGTATTTAATGGAACTGACAATTCACCGTGCTAGAGAAGAAACTAACAATTTTTTAAAAGTGAGTTTCTTCTCCCATTAGATTCACAAAATGTTTAGGGGTATGCATACCCCTGCGTCACTCCAGAAAAAAAGCACTGCTTACTTCTGAGTAGACATGGATTGCACTAGTATGGAAGTTCACTGAAGGAATGTTTCTGGTCTCCTCTTCCCCCTTGAAGCCACCTGTACCCTCTCTGGGGATGGGAGGGGGAGGGGCTACTGTGGTGGTAGGAAGAGAAGTGGGCCGTCTTGACCATTGGACCCAATATTGGACTCGACTGCTCAATCCGCCAGAGCCTCTCTTCACATGCAGGAAAAGTCCCTAACTCACTGGCTACTTTCACCTGATTTAGCCGGCCAGTCAAAGCTGTTGCTAGGCAGGTTGTGGTTGCCATCACAAACTGACAGCTTCTAGGAGCCACAGGTGAGAGCTGAGTGCAGTGTGTGGACAAAAGGTGGACAAACTACCTCAGAAGGAGCACAATGTGTTCCCCACCAGACATACTATCACTTAAAACAAATGCACAACTTTCCACCCACTATGTAAACAAGAAAAGTTGCTAAGAAGTGACATAAAGTGAAACATGCACCAATTTGTTTTCAAAGGTTGAGCTTTCGTAATAGATGGTGGCAGAGGAAGGAGAGAATAGGCTCTTTTTGTACAAGGTGTATAGACAAATGGGAGCCACATATTTGGGGGTATTTAGAAGTGGACTGGAGAAAAAGGACTGAAAAATAACGCAATCTTAGATAACAGGACCTAGGTGATTTCTCCCCCTCTGCCTTTTATGAGCGTATGAATAAAGTTACCAAGAGGACTTTATCTCTGCCCTGTTTAAAATGAAAAGAAATGCCTGTGCTATTATCCTTCAGACTGCAATGTGCTGCTTTTTTATGAATAATAAAAGCCTTTCTGAGCTAAATTGTTACCTTTTTTAAAAAAAGGGGGGAGAGATCTAAAAGTCGAATCTCATTCTCATATGACATAGAATTGCTGGTACAGAAGTAGGATTGCATTAGTGATTCGTGGCTGCATTGTATTAACATTGTATTTTATGGAGAAAGGCTGCTTCTGAGTTATCTGGGGATTCTTCCGAATGCTCTCAGTATGTGGATTTCTAGCAGTGGAGTAGCCCACTTTGGAAGGAAACATCTTTGTATGAATCTGAATGCCTTGAAACAGTAGGCCCAGGAAAGTACAAGCATCCTGGCAGGCGGAGAGAGAATCGGCTTTGCTCACTTTTATCCTAGTGCTTTAGAATCACAGAAACGATGCTATGCGTCATCTAATCTAGCTGCTACCTAGGGAGGAAATCCTGTAACTAAACATGCAGATGAAATTAGAAAGACACCCTAATCTACACTAGGAATGGGAGAATCTTTCCATTTCCAGTCTGTGTAACTTCCACATGTATTTACCAAAATTCTATTTCCACATTAATCTGCATTTAAGAAGAAGAAGAAAAGAACATGCACAAAATACATATCTGAATGTGCCTTTTAATACTTCTGGATAATTTGTGGAATCCTGTGGATAGGTAACTTCTGGTTCAAACATTAGCCTGATTCACACACATTATCAGGTCATTTAGGCTAGGAATTTGCAAAGATCAAACTCCTCAAGCACTCTGAATGTAAGGAAGACCAGTATTATCATTACAGTGGTACCTCGGGTTACAGGACACTTCAGGTTAGAGACTCCGCTAACCCAGAAATAGTACCTCAGGTTAAGAACTTTGCTTCAGGATGAGAACAGAAATTGTGCTCTGGTGGCGCGGCGGCACCGGGAAGTGCCATTAGCTAAAGTGGTACCTCAGCTTAAGAACAGTTTCAGGTTAAGAACAGACCTCCAGAACGAATTAAGTTCTTAACCTGAGGTACCACTGTATCACACACACATCCCACCCCATATTGCAGCTGAGGTGGAGTGCTGACTGCAACCTGTCTAAAACCCACAGGCCAAACTAGATGTAATCTGGGTAATCCATAACTAAAAAATTCAATAAACCCAAAAGCATGGTGAAGTTCAGCACTTGGAGATTGTTCTGTTGTTGTTGTTGTTGTTGTGGTTGTTGTTGTTTTTAAAAAACAGTCTTTGGACCTGGTGGGCAGAACATAGAGCTGTACAACAAGATCCCAAACTAAACATTTTGAAGTAGATCAGCAATGATTTCTGACTCACTTTTTTTTTTTTAAGACAATAGAATGACCCCCTCAAATCAGTGATGGGACCTGAAGACCACGTACCTTTCTGGCCAAGCTGCTAGGCACCACCTCATACCTCTCCAACTGTCCCAATTAAATAGGGACATCCATTGTTTGGCATGCTCTCGCTGTGGGATGTAATTCACTGGGAGCAGTCAAATACAACATTCCTTGTTTTGCTAGTAGAGTGGATATGCAAGGGAATGTTTGGTCCAGCCAATCAAAACGTTCTGTTCCTCTTGGCCTGGAGCATCCTTCCTTGCATGTGACTAGTGGGCATAGCTATCAACGTTTCCCTTTTTTAAAGGGAAATTCCCTTATTCTGAATAGGATTCCTCGCAAGAAAAGGGATAAGTTGACAGCTATGCTAGTGGGTGGACGTGGTAAAAGACCTGGTAAAAGGCCAAGGCATGCTGCCTCCCTCTCTCTCTCTCTCTCTCTCTCTCTCTCTCTCTCTCTCTCTCTTCCATCTTTCTTTCATCCTGCGAACTTCCCAGACTGCTAACTGCAGTTGCTAGTGTCAGCATCGCCCTTGAGCCAGTGTACCAACTGGACTCATGCACCTCAACCCCGACTGGGCTAGGCGAGCTGGGTAGCACTGCCAGAGACCTCCTTTCTCACAGGAACAGGTCACAGTGCTGTGGACTCACAGCTTGGAGCTGAGAGCACCGGATTCACTGTCTCAATTATACAGTCGTTGCGCAGCA
The DNA here is from genome assembly GCF_964252035.2 of Podarcis erhardii. Lineage (NCBI taxonomy): Eukaryota > Metazoa > Chordata > Lepidosauria > Squamata > Lacertidae > Podarcis > Podarcis erhardii. Next base: position 17,541,541 of record NC_138504.1, read on the forward strand.
GCGTTTTGCAGAGTCTTGCAGAGTATAAACCACTCGGAGAGCAGCTCTGTAAAGTATCCTCCTTTTATTCTATAACTACAACTATGATACAAAACTATATACAGAGCTAAATATTCTGAGCATAAATCAATGCTATACTCTGAGTGCCTGCAGCTGCTCTTAGCAGCAATCTTATCTATAAACACGATCTCTTGCACTCTCTCTCCGACACACTGACTGACTCTCTCTCTCACACAGAGACTCACTCACTTGACTAATTAAGTAGAGAGCAGTACATTGCTCCTCCTCTCTGTAGAGTCAGCAGAGACCTCAGGAGATTCTCAGGAGATTCTTGGGTATGGGAGGGGTGAAATCTCCTCAGCTAGGTCAACCCACATATGGGGTAAACCTGTTTTTATATGTTTGTAACTTTAAGCCTTAAGCCTTCCTTCGGGGATCACACTGTGCTCTGCCTGATCATGAGTAAACTTTCTTTTTATTGCTTATGAATAAGACTGTGGTGTCTTTATTCTTTTAGGCGGGATTTAAAAGGGGATCTCACCAGGAACATACAGTTCAGTCTGAGGGAGACTGAACTGCATAATAGTAAGAGGTACTAACGAGCCTGCAACAAGTTTTCTGCTGTATGAAGGGGAATGCACTCTGCTAAGTAAAGGAACTTGCTAGTGCAAAGTTAGGAAGGATATGAATAAACAATATATCCTCTCCTGCCATTCTGAACAGTCCCACACTTGCCTGAGAGCACATGACCCAAAACGCTATATGCTCTCGCATGGATCACATGACTCACATGGGAGTACAGCCCCAGAAGGGGTGCATCCTGGTTTTCTGCAGGGATGTGTTGGAGGGTGGTGGGCAGAGAACCGTGTACACTATCCTCAGCTCCTTTGCTTGGTTTCAAGGGCACAATTTCAACTGTAATTGCAACATAAAAAGTCTTTAATTTGCACTCTCCCCACAGCTGCTACAAGCTCTTATTTTTAAAAGGCAGGAGATCCTATTCAAATATAGCTCTGAGTCCTCGGCACGTGTAGGATTTGAAGCAGGCAGTCATCACTCAACTACTTAGCCCCTATATTCTACCATCAGTGCTGGCGTACAGGCCTTTAATAATAATAATAAAAAACACCATAAGGTAAAGATTCTCTTCACTCCCCTCTGGTCAAGACGCTGACATTTTAGGTGTGAAAAGCAATATGTATCTCTCACTCCTGGAGGTTTCCGCCAAAATTAAATCAAGGAACTAATAACAAGCCTGTTTTTTCCCCTAGTTGGCATAATGGTAACAAATATAGAGGCGTGTTAAAGCCAGCCTGAATCCCCACTCTCTAAGATGTGAAAATTTTTGCAATAAAACCTGCTTAGAGGCCTTTGATGAAATCAACACTCAAGGTGCTCTCAGAAGAACCTGGCCAGGGGAGGAGGACAGGCAATGAGAAGCAAAACACAGGATTTAAAAAACACTGCCCAGCCTGCCAAGTGATTTTCTTTCAAATGCAATACCTCAAGGACGTGAAGATACAGCTTCAGTCTTCACCAAAGCATGAAATCACTTGTTCAAATCACAAGCATGAGAGAAATGTAGCCAGGAGTAACGTAGCTATCCAGGCATCAGGGTTTGAACTTTGAACCCAGAGAGATTCTAATTCAGCCCCCACCATAATAGCCTTAAAAATGAATGGCAATATGTATTAAAGCGTGCTTTCAGTGTTAGCTGTCACTCAGAGCAGCCCCATCAACATCAATGTGCAGGGCTAACTTAGATGCATAAATTCAGTGGGTATATTGTTCTGAGCAGAATTTATTTATATCCTGCCCCTTCTTGTCTCAACTTCAACACACTAGGAGGGCCACTTACACATTGCCCTCCACCCCAATACATAGATTTCCATACATGTTCCTGTACAAATGTATAGATGAAAATTTAGGGATTCAATAGCATTCTGGAACTTCAGGTTTGTGCAATTAATGGATGAATGCGCTCTGCAGCCCTAACACAAAATATCCAATCTATCTCTCTCTCTCCCCCCCTCCATATATATATATATATATATATATATATATATGCAGGTTTTGGTGTCCTCGGGTGTCTTCCCGTGTAAAAGTTGGGGTGTCTAGGCGACGTTTCGACGAGGTCTCACTCGTCATCTTCTCGTCGAAACGTCGCCTAGACACCCCAACTTTTACACGGGAAGACACCCGAGGACACCAAAACCTGCATTCCTGTACCCGTGAAAATCTACGAAAGCAAATATATATATATATATATATATATATATATATATAAAACACAGCAATTCTCATCAAGTGCGTATACCACAATAGTGATTCCTTCAAACAATTGGAACTGCTTCCTCTTCTTTTCCAGCCTTGAACTTGTCACATTTACACAGGGAGCCTCTTTGTTGCAGGAAGACTCCCTCCATCCCCGAAATCTCTCATTCTTTATCTGGAAGGAAGTTAAACCAGCCAGCAGATTATACTAGCTGGATGCAGCCTTTATTAAAGAAACGGGAGAAGGGCAGGTAGGCAGCAAACATGGTAGGACAGTGAATGCATCTGCAAGGCTGGAGAGGAAGACTGGGCGATTTGAAGTGGCTGTGCTCCTCCTGTTTCTCATAGCACTCCTCCTAGGGTAGCCCACATGCTCTGCTTTTCAGAGGAAAGGAGCCCTCTATTTAAAGGGCTGTCCAGTTTAAAGATACAGAACACGATATGACAGGAGAGCAGCATGGGCTTTGAAGTCACCCATAACATGGGTCACTTGGCACAGCCTCCCACATTATGGGGAGAAACAGTGTATATCTATTTAAATTGTAGTAATTCTAAATTTGTATATAAACTAATCTATCCAAATTTTAAGCAACGACATGGCACATTTCTTCTTTTCTAACGTAGTGCAAGTGACCACTCTAACTTCTCTTCATCTCTTTTGTTTATTATTATGGTCATTATTAATTCAATTTCTTACCCGCCCTTGAACATAACTTGTTTTAAACTATTTTTAATATTGCATTTTTAAGTTGCTGTGATCTACCCTGACACCTGGCACAGCATGTTGAAGGGCCAATAATATAATAAAAAAAATATTCCAGGGCAAGCTATAGCATTGTAAAAAAGGGTATTAAAATTAGTTTAAACATTTTCTAGTGGCTCAATTGCCAATATTTTGAATTTTAAGATAATCAAGAACTGCACCCCTTTCTGAAGAATGAAAAAGCAGAACAACCAATGGGATTGGGAAGCAGAGAGAGACTGCAATTTCTTCACACCATGTCAATCAGGTCTGTGGCATTACCATTTTCTTCTTGCTTTTTGTCCCCCGCGCAGGGCTTCAGATCTCTGAGAAGGGAAAGGAGGACAAGCTAGGTGGCCACACATTGCCTAGGCATTGCATCCTGCAAAGCAGATTTTCCATTAGCTGCTTTAGTAAACATCTGCTATTCTTCCTAAACTGGACGCACAACACGTCTCGGTTATAAAATCTCAATCCGTTGCTTTCATTGAGTTGCATAGCTGGATGCCCATTATATTTTAACAGAGGTGGGAGCTAGTGCTGACTCCGTGTAAAAACTTGTAAATACAGATAGGCCCAGAATCTTTTTTTGGGGGGGGGGGGGAATGCCTTTGGTGACTCCTTCTGTCAAGCTGATCTATGGTTCGAATGCCATTCTGCAAATAGCATGATGACTTCATCCCTGGAAACATCACCAGTTCCGGTTCCTCATCCACACCCTAGATCAGGTAGAAGCAAACTCCCGCCCTCCAGATGTTTGGGACTACAATTCCCATCATCCCTGACCACTGGTCCTGTTATCTAGGGATCATGGGAGTTGTAGGCCAAAACACCTGGCGGTTTGCCTATGCCTGCCCTAAATTAAATATTACAGAGGCAGACCAACACCCACCAGGATAGGGCTTAAGAATAAATGCTGTGCAGCTATTTCAGAACACCCACAACTTATGCACATTTAACTTGTGTGCATTTAGCCTTGCATGCTTGGAAAATAACAAGAAGAAGAAGAAGAAGAAGAAGAAGAAGGAGAAGAAGTAGAAGTTAAATTTAAAGAGGGAGTGGGAAAGGGGTGATCATCTGGGGGGGGGGGAAATACTTTGGCAACCCCAACCACCATTGCACATTGTGCGCACAATGCTGCAAAGAGCCAGGAGGCGGAGCCGAACACTCTCTGAATATTGAGGGGGCTCAGCACTGCCTTGGTCCCTAGGAGTTAGTGCATCTGCCTCCAGCTACCTGTGAGGTGAGGCATCATCATTGCCCATCACCATAGTAATGGGTGGTTGTCATTTTCCCATAGCACAAAGATAAGATTTATGCCTTTGGTTCTCTGTACAAGATGCCTTCCTGTGGTTAATGCCAGCAAACAGCAGTCATGATGACTTATTTAAGAGGAGATTGAAATATACTTCTGCGCTTTTTGATATTTCAAAAGGGCGGAAAGTCATCTAGGCACCCCTCAATAATGCTACAGTTTATGACGCATCCCTCCCTCCGAAAGCACTCAATCCCACACACCTGACAGTGCTTCCAGGTACAAGTTCTCGGGGTTTTCATCTGTTATTACATCTTCCACCACTTTACGGAAAGTCATTCTCTACATGCTATACACTAAGGGCTCCTTCTCACATTCAGGGCAAAGGCAGGTTCCTGCGTTTCCAGGGCACATTTTCTGCAACGTTTGTTTTCTTACATTTAGGGATAGGCGGATCTTTCCATTGCAGATCTCTCAATTTATCACTCTTCTAATCTTAAATCTAAATCTTTACATTTCCTCAGCAATCTGTTATTATTCTTTCTAAATCCCCATGAAACTTTATCAGCCAGTCAGTGCCAATTTCTTCCAACGCACACATTTTTGTGTGCAGTTTTTACTAATGTACATGTTTTTTTGCAAGCTATTTCTCCTAGAATTGTAGAGTTGGAAGGCACCCAATCTAAACCAACCCCCTGCAATGCAGGAAATCACAGCTAAAGAATCCCTGACAGATGGCCACACAACCTCTATTTAGAAAGTCCACCACCTTCCGATGTCATCCATTCCACTGTCATCCATTCAACTCTTCTCCTGTAATATAGAGCATTTTTGCATTATATTTTCAGTAATATATTCAATTCTAGTCACATTCTCTTCTTATATATGCATTTTGTAAACACTGTTTGGTTGGGGAACTGCATCGTAAAATTTAGAAAAATGCAAAAAAAGTATCTTTAGAACCTTAAGAAGAGCTGGTCACTGCTGGCTAGTGTGCTGGCTCACACTGATGAAATCCAAAAAGGAAGTCAAAATTGCTGCAGTTTGCATATTCATCTGTGGTCATGAACATAAATCAGCCATGCAAATGTTATTCATATTTGTCCAGATCATTGTTTTTAATTCCACAAATAGTGTATATTAATGATGTGGGATTTTTAAAAATATTGCTCTGCCCTTTCCTTTGCACTGTGAGTTCTGTTATATAAGCCACATAATTCTACATTAAATAGTGGACAACAAGACAAATAACATAGTATTTGGCAGAAACAGAAATGCAGGACAAAGGAAACAGTGCTGATTGTGACAAATACAGGTGTGGACAGAAGTCAGAAACCTCCTATTCTAGAGTGCAGAAGGTAACATTATGCCTTCCAGATGATGTTGGACTCCGATCACTCCCAGCCAGCATGGCCAATAATCAAGGATGATGGGAGTGGTAGTTTAACAACATGTGGAGGGTACAACATTGCCTACCCCTGCCCTAGAGCAAGGCAATAGTTTCATTCCACTCTGAAGCTAGACCCAGGTGATCAATTGCAACACGCAGGAAACCTGAACGAATTAAATTTGGGTTGCCATATTTCAATAAGTGAAAATCCAGACACAAAAGTTGTTGAATGAAGTTTTTGAGCTCCTTTTAAGGAAATTCACCCAAATCCACACTTCCAACATAGGTTGCCGTACATCTGGATTTGCCAGGATGTTTCAGTGATTTCCACCCAGACACTGTTTTCAAAGGCCAAATCCTGGTTGTGTTTGCATACAGGGCGTATGGCAGTCCTAATTAAATACTGACATATGGCATTGTTTCTAAGAAAGGTATAATACCAGATAACTATGAAGTGCATGGTACAGTGTGGCTAAGGTCTGTATGTGTTGTGGGTGGCAGCTAGTCCTTCAAGAGAGCATTAAAGAGCTACTGTTGGGATGTGTTGGTGCATTCAGTCGTTTAAAAGCTGCATTTTCATTGCACAGTCACAGGAAGCCCCTCTTCTGGTGCATTCTATGAATGCAGATTTGAAACCAAATAGAGACACATGGCAAACAATATTAACCCCATCACCAATCAAGCTTAAAAGCTTTTCCTCAAGAAAAACACAAGGAGATTGCTGTTAAATAATTGCCGCGTGGGTTCAGAGCTCCTGAGGGCAATGGTGAGATAGTTTCGGCAACAGCAAAATGCCGTCTGCCAAAAGGGAGGAAAAAAGCTTGGCTCCTACATTCTGCTCAGTGCCTGGTGCTACCAATAAAACCTTTTCCAGTCTCCAGGGGAGAACTGAGCCATATGGCAAGGGAAGGTCAAAGCTGTGCACTCGACCTATTCCTTGCAAGGCCTTATGAGAGTCAATAGAATAATTTTCAACTCAGAATCTCTGAAAGGAAAGAAGTCCGATTTTAAAATAAAGGAATGGAAGCAGCAGCCCTGGCAGGGCCTGTTGCCCTAGCCAAAGGTTTTCAGGGCCCCAATTTTATTCTATTTTTAAAGAGCTGTGATAATGAAACTTACAAGAAACCAAAGCTGCAGGATTTCGGGTTTTTTGTGGGGGGAGGTAAAAGAGTTGCCTGGCAACATGACAGGTAAGCTGTGAGGAAAAAGCAGCAATCACAAACATAAGGCCTACTTGACAGTGGAAACACTTTTAGCAGTATGGGCCTAACATGGAATTTCTATTTTAAAAAGGGGGGGGTGTCAATGCTCGAGAAGTCTGCTTGGAAATGACATCCTTTACTCCAGTGTAAGGCAGCTTCCTGAGTTCCTGAAATGCTGTGCACTGCCTCCTGTTCCTGTAGGACAGGCATGGCCAAACTTCACCCCCCAGCTGTTTTGGGAATACAACTCCCACCATCCCTTGCTAACAGGACCAGTGGTCAGGGATGGTGGTAATTATAGTCCCAAAACAGCTGGCAGGCCAAGTTTGGCTATGCCTGCTGTAGGAGAAGATACGAAGCAGCCTTATACTGAGTGAGACCATTGGTCCATCTAGCTCAACATTTTCTGCACTGACCGGTGGCAGCTCTCCACAATTTCAGACTCAAGAGTCTCTCGCAACCTTACCTGGACATACCATGAATTGAACCTGGGACTGTCTACATGCAAAGCAAATGCTCTCCTCCTGAACTACAGTCCTGAGAAGCACAAGTGTGAGAAATCCTGAACAGAGCAGCTTCCCAACTTCTGTATGCAGCTGATGCTGCACTCAGATTGGTATATCCATTTCTACATGTATCTTATCAGGTCCATCTACTGTAAGAAGAGTGTGGAGTGATGCATACACAATCACAGAGTTGGAGGAACCCTTGTTGACCATCAAATCCAGTCGCTTGCTTGGTGTAGGAGAGCCTGACCTAGAGTATCCCCAAGAGACAACCAGGGAGAGTCCATAACCCCTCTAAGCAATTGGTTTCGTTCTCAAACTACAAGGACTGGGGTGGCAGTTATTGGAGAGACAAGCCTTCACCAAAGCACTCAGGGTTGCAGATGCAGCACAATCCAAACAAGCCAAGGTCAAGCATGGAGAATCAGTCTAGGGCCAAACATGTCCCCAAAACAAAGTCAAGGCAACAGGCCAAAGTCAACATCACTTGAAGTTTCAGCAAGGTGGAAGGAAGAAGGAGCCACAGGTCTGTGTCACTCCCAGCAATTGGAAGGCTCAAAGGGGAATCCTTATATATTCTTGCCTTCTTAACCACAACTTCTGGCAGTTAAGAGTTATCATGGATCGCTTACTTAAGACTTTTTTGTGTCAGTGCCCTTGAGCATGGGAGGGCTGCTCCACCTCCAGCATTTCCAGGGGTTCTTCATCAGGTAACAATTGGTGAATCCTGCTAGTGTATCCTCAGCATTGGATTCGGGGCTTCTGCTTGCTCCTCAAGGTCCCTGTAGGGTGTCTGGTTTGTCTTCTGAGGACCCCATGACTGGTACCAGGTCAGGGCTAGGCATGGCATGCTCCTCCTGTTAAGAGGTTTCTCTTAATATTAACCCAAATCTACCCTCCATAAATTTAAGCCCCATAGAACTGTTCCTATCCTCTGGGGCAACAAAGAACTAGACTTTGCCCTCTTTTGTGTGACAATGTTTCAGGTATTTGAAGAAAACTACCAGGCTGAAGTCTTCAATCGCTAAGTTGCTTGTTATTTCTGCTCCTTGGGTCAATTGGCAAGTCAATCTTTCTTCCATGGCAGCTCTTGACTCTCTCTCCTCTCACAACTCTGGGCTTCCAGCTAGTATAAAATATTGGCTTTGCATCTTCACCATCAAAAGCTCTGCAGATCTTCTCTCCACTCACCTTGGCAATATGACCTGCATGTGCTTGTTCTATCTGATGTGCAGGGTTGGTGGTCTCCTCCTCTTGAAACAGGGTCTAGCATAGAGGATCTGTGGGCTTGAGGTGGAGTTCCACTGCTGGCTGGTGTAAATTCTCATAAAATGTAGCTCCACAGGCAGCTACACTTTGCTCTCTTTGTCAACTTCAAGGCACAAAGGAAGGCCAAAACCCAGGCAAACTTCCATCTCAAACAACTCCAACTCAAGAGGAAAACGAACCCAGTTCCAGCCCAGGGCTGGCCCAGTGCAATAGGCAGCACAGCCCTTTTTCTGGAACAATAGAATTCCAGAAACATCCAACTGATTGGGAACTTTTTTCAACTATGGTGTTCACCTTGCAAGATCAGCATACTTTAGAGTGGTGGGGGATGCAACAGTCTGAGTATTCAAGACAAAGCTGCATCTTCAATTTCTCAAGCATTTATACAGTGCATGGTTAAACAATTGAATTTGCTCCTACAAGAGGCAGTGATGGCCAACAATTTGGGTGGCTTTAAAGAGGATTGGACAAATTCATGAAGGATAAGGCTGTCAATGGCTACTAGACATAATGGCGCTGTTTTCTACCTCCACAGTCAGTGACAGTATTGTCTCTGAATACTAGTTGCTGGCATAATGCTGTTGCACTCAGATTCTGCTTGTGGGCTTCTCAACATACAGCCGTGCAATTATATTAGGGAAGTTGTTTGCAAAATGTGCACATTATAAATATGCACTAAAATGCTGGTGAATTTTCATGAAGACTATATAAAAATCACAAACTGATGTGGAAGTCAGTTGGAGAAATAAGAATCTGTGGTAGTGAACAACTTGATTCAACCTTACATCAAACCAGGAACAGGCTCTAGTAGTAACAGTGTCCCTATTTTCCAGGGACATACCTGATTTAGAGAAACTGTTCCAGTTTCTAATTTGAACCCAGAATGTCCTGCTTTTCCTTAGGATGTCCCTATTTTCATTGGAGAAATGTTGGAGGGTGTGGAGTTATTCTGATCCCCGAGCTGCCTGAAGGCAATCCTGTATAGGAAAGTTGTTTTTTTTTAATGTTTAATGTTTTTATTTGTTTTTATATGTGTTGGAAGCATCCCAGAGTGGCTAGGGCAACTCAATAAGATGTGTAGTGTATAAATAAACGTCCCTATTTTCATCAGAGAAATGTTGGAAGGTATGCTAGAAATCCATGGCAACTGCATCCTTCGTTGATGGCCTTCCAGCTGCTGCTTAAAAACCTTTAACAAAGCAGAACCAGCCATCTTCCAAAGCATTCTGCTCCACTATAAACAAAGTGTGTCATCAGGAAGCTTTTTGCAATATTCAGTCTAAAAAGATATTAAAACACATATGAACTTCCTATATGTCTGGATAGGCTCGCCTAAACAAAAACATTGTTAAGCAGGCACCAAAAGGAGTATGACAAAGGGGCCTACCTGGTGCAGGGAGTTCCAAAGTTAGGGAGATTGGTTTTGTATGCATGCAGAATGAATATCATATGACATCTGCAGCCATGCAAGTTCTGCAAATCAAAGCACTTGAATGGGCATGTATGGGGTAAGGTGATACTGGAAGATGATGATGATGATGATGATGATGATGATAAAATCAACAGCCTTCTCTGCTGCCTCTGACAAGGCTCCCTCTACAATGCCTGAGGCTGAACAGGCAGTGATAACTGCCTTCCATGAATAATAGAAGCTTGACTTACTGGGAACATACTTTTTTGACTTACTGGGAACACACTTTTTTGCATTCAGGACTGCTGATGGGCACATTTCAATGCATTGAAATGTATGGGCCTTTGTCCCTCCATGTCACAAGGTTGCCATTGTTTCCACATTTTTAAGCTACAAAATGCCCCTGACTTAGGGGGCTGCATAAATATCCTTTTGATTGAAACCTGGCCATTATCCCAAACTTTCCACTTTGGAGAGGGCAGGGGGTGCCTGTTCCTCAGCCTGGTTTATTTTCCAATTAAGCCCCATGACCCTTTCCCCTCCCTAGGCTCCAGCCCAGCTGCTTAGGAATGTGGGGCATCAGAGCAGGTTGTCACTCGGTCCCACAGGCCAACGGCTGAGTGGAATCTGATTATAACAAGCCATTTGCCCTCTGCACTGTAAGTCTCACCTGGAAAAGAAGAAAGGGGGAGAGGGAATAAATAAAGGCCGTTTGGGTCCAGAGCATTTTGCTGACACCTTTGGTTTGCTGGAAAGAAGAAAAGCAAGCAGGCAGGCAAACACACTCACTCCAAAAGTGCAAGGTGTCAAGAGTTTTTCTAACTCATGATTGGTAACTCGTAGGGATGCTGTGCATTTAAATGAATCCAGTGTAAGCACATTTGCAATTCCCCGTGATCATCAGATAGGGTTGGGGTTTTTTGTATGTGTATGGGTTTTTTTGTGCTGCCCTGGAGAAGGGTTTAGATTTTAGAAATAAGCACAAACTTTTTTCAGGTGTTTCTGGAAAAGCAGGAAAACTCTGCTTTTCCTTCACTTGCAGGTTTTCCATCTATCCTGTCATCCTCAGAATGAGGCATAGAATTTCAGGAAAACCTGGATCAGGCTACAAGACCAGTTGTAGGTTTTTTCAGATGAAGGTTTTTCCAGTATAGAGACAAAATTCCAACATTTCACATTAGAACATAAGAAGAGCCCTGCTGGATCACCCAAATACCACCTATTCCAGCATCCTGTTGTCAAAGTGGCCTACCAGATGCCTATAGGAACCCAGCAAGCAAGACAGCAGTGCAGTGGAATTTCCCCAACCTGTACTCTTCATTAGCTGATATTCAGAAACATACCACCTCTGGTAGTGGAAGTAACCAGGGCCGTCTTTACCTGGGGGTGCAAGGAGTGCCAAATTCTGGGGTTATCGCTGCCGCTTTTTATTTTTTCAAGTTAACTGTTTTCACTGATTCCCCTCCTTAAAAGGTCAACAAGTTTGACCTGCCCCCCCCCAAATTGGGGGGCACTGGGCAGATCTTTGCACCCTGGCGCCGCATATGCTGAAGACGGCCCTGAAGGGAACATACAGCCATAATTGTTATTAGCCTTTGATAACCTCTGTTAATTTGTCTAGCCCCCCCCCCTTTCTAACTTCAACTAAGTTGGGGGCCATTACTAAATCTTATGGTAGTGCATTTCATATAACTATTCCTCTTGCCCCAAATCTCCCAACATTCAACTTCATTGCATTCCCTTGGGCTCTAGTCTTATAAGAGAGGGAGAAAAACTTTTGTTCCCTGTTAGAATTCACTGCTATACATATTATCCACAGGCCTCTCCACCTCCATCATATCCCACCTTACTAGCATTTTTTATAAATGAAAAAGCCCAAAACATAACATTTTCTCATAGAGAATTTGCTCCAGTCCCTTGATCATTTTTGTTGCTCTCTTCTGAAACTTTTCCTGCTCTACAATATCCATTTTGAAGTAACCTGACCAAAACTCTACCTGCTATAGTATTCCTTGCGTGTTCACACCATAGATTTGGATAATGGCATTTTGATAATTGGCAGTTTTATTTTCCATTCCTTTCCTAATGGTCCCTAACATGGAATCCCCTCTTTCACAGCTGCTGCACACTGAGCCAACGTTTTCATCAAACAATCCACTATGATCCCAATATTTTTTCATTGCAGGTCTTAATGTTTTTAGTGATGTGCTCCTTGATTTGGGGGTGTCTGCTTACATTTCTTCTGCCAAAGTTTTGCTTCTCATTTGAACAAAACTTTCATTTTCTGAATGAAGCCTTTTTGCCTCTTATAAGCTCCTCAACTCGGCTTGTTAACCCAGCTGGCCTCTGTGGAACCTTCCCTGATTTTCACTACACATTCTACTGGAGCTCCTGTTATTGTGGGTTTGAATAACCCTCAAGAATTCTGGAGAGATTTGACCCTCTTGACATCTGCTTTCAGCTTCCTTTTGAGTAGTTTCTTCTTGCAAAGTCAAATGTGACAACGTTGGATTTCCTTGGCAATTGTCCACTTAAAAATACACTGCATTTGATAGTGTTGTGTTGTGGCCACTTTTTCAATTAATTCAACAACACATACCTCACCAGGTCCTGGAAGATAAAGTCTAGGGTCACCTTCCCTCTGGTCAGTTCCATGACTAGGGCACAATCATTTAGGATATCTAGAAATGTTACTTCTTTGTCATGGCTGGAACATGCATTCACTCAGTCTATGGGATGGCAATTCAAATATACTACATTTATTGTTTGACTCCCTCCTTGGTTTCATTCTCCATCTCATCATTGCCCTGGACATTTTTGGTCAGGAATGCAATATTATGTCCCTGGTCCTAAATTACTCTTGGAACCCAGTATTGCCACTCATAGTAATTTTGTGGAAGGCTGTCCTCCTTGGGATTTCTCAGTGTGCTCTTTGACATAGACAGTGACACCACCTCCAATACATCCTTCTTTGTTCTTCCTAAACAGTTTGTATCCAGAGATAGCTGTGTCTCACTGGTTATCTCCATTCCACCAGTTCTCCTTTATGCACGCTGTGTTTGTGCTTGCTTTAAATACCAAGCACTCCAGCTTGTCAATCTTGGCTCAGAGACATTCACATATACTTACTCAGTGTCTCTCTCCAAGAGTCTCTAGAATGTGCAGGTTCTCCTACAGTGCTTTGGCCTCTGGATTTGCTAATAATAATAATAATAATAATAATAATAATAATAATAATAATAAATTTTATTTATATCCCGCCCTCCCCAGCCGAAGCCGGGCTCAGAGCGGCTAACATCAAATGCTATCATTTCCCCTTGCACTTTCATTGCCTAATTTTATCCTTCTTCCATCTGGACGTTTTCACAAACATTTTCACTTTCACCCTGGTCAGTATTTTCAGGATGAATTCAAGTGCACCACCAACCTTCCTAGCTCCCACATTATTGGAACATCATGGGCTACCAAACACTCCTTTGCCAAGTCTAGGTATTACCTGAGGGCAACACATGGATAGCCCTTCTCCCAGAAATATTGTGGGAGCCTCGTTGCTTCAACATGTGGCAGTGATGAGTGAGGTAACTTAGATGGCTTTAAAAGAGAACTGAACAAATTCATGGAGGATAAGGTGATAAATGGCTACTAATCCTGATGGCTGTGTTCTGCCTCCCCTTGTTGGACACAGTAATGCTTTGACTACAAGTTGCTGGAAACCACAGGTATGGAAGAGTGCTGTTGGGCTCAAGTCTTACTTACCAGCTTCCCATAGACATCTAGTTGGTCACTGTGAGAACAAGATGGTGGACTAGATGGGCCATATTCATTGCTTTGGTGGCTTTTATCTCTGAAAATGGCTATGTGCAGAAGATTGTTGATATCAAGGAGACAGTTTCTGGCATTGATTGAGATGATTGTTTATAATCTTCTACCCAATGTGTGGGAGCCATGAAGCCATGGCAGAGGCTTGTAGTGCTGCCTGGTGCCTCGCTGACCTAGGTGACGCGGCATGTCCATGCTTTGCAGTGTATTGAGTGTATTGGCCACGTAGGCTGTTAGAGAGAGGAGAGGATAATAAAAAATACCAGAGAAAAGGAACGCTCGAGTGAGCTGCCCTCCACCCTGAAGATACTCGCTGTCTCTGGCTCTGTGTTTTTTCTATGCTGCACACCACTGTTGACGGCTGGTTTCCGTCACCAGTGGCCACCAGTGATTGCAGAATTTGATGGCTTCAAAAGGGGATTAGATAAATTCCTGGAGGATGAGGCTGCTAGCCATTTCTGCCTCCACTGTTGGAGGAATTATTGTCTCTGAATACCAGCTGCTGGGAATAACCAATGGAGAGAGTACTGTTGTGCTCAGGCTCAACAACAAACTACATATCTATCCGCGCTGCATATTTAAGGCACTATTTTACCTTCCTAAAAAGTCAAAGCTTCCCTCAAGGCATCCCGGGAACTGTAGTTTGTTACGGGTGCTGAGACTTGTCAACAGACCTCTATTCCTCTCACAGAGCTACAGTCCCCAGGGTGGTTTAATGCAAAAACCCTCTTCCCAGGAAACTCTGGGAACTGTAGCTCTGTGGCTGTTTAATGTGATATAATAGTGCTTTCGGTGTTTAATGCAGATGGAGTCTCAGTGTGTGCCTGTCCCTTTAAAATACAAGTGATTGGGAAGAGGCTGCTTCATATACATTTTATTTAATGGGCAAGTTGATTTGTTTGTTTATTTTTTGCCTTTTACTTCTGAAGATTTTTGCCCTGGGCTGTTGTCATAGCACATGAGTACAAAAAACCCGCAGCCCTTTCAACCAGTGGTACCTCCTTATTAAAAATCCATCCCTAGAATTCAAATCTAAAACACTACATTCATAACTTCTTTCTGCAGCACACTGTTTGGCTTCTGCGTAAGCGCAGGCACCTTGTAGAATCTTGATGTATTTGAGGATGTAATTGAAAATATGAAATCTAAAGATTTTACAGTAAACATCGACTGTGTTTCTACACGCTAGTGAGCTGTGGATGTGCTTTGTACACAAGGTATAGATCATGAGCCCATTAGAAGCCATGGGTTACAATCCTTGCCTGGCACAAATCAGCATGGTGCTCTCGGCTATAGCGGAGTCTAGCTGCCTTAACTCCAGCATCAGGCTCTCACCCTTGTTGTTTATGTGACTGCTGTCCTTGAAAGGAATAACATTTAGCACATTACTCCTGGCTGGAGCGTGACTCTGGAATCCTTTTGTTTTGTGGAGGTCTATAAATCACCTGCCTCACCTAAGCTGTGCCCCACAGGCCTGTTATTTATGCAAACTTCAATACCAACATGATTATCATCTAAGCACGCTGCGGTTTTAAGACACAGTGAGCTCCCAAAATGTACCCGGAAGAGGCACAGGCTGTTGACAGCTGGCCAGGAAGCTGGGAGGGGGGAAGATATCATAGCGCTGGCATTTCAGACAGCTCGGCCCTGGCGGCAAGCAGGAGCTTTGTAGAATGCATAGTGTAATGATTCTGGGCTAACAAGTGTTTGAAGATCATCGGCCTGATCCATCTCTATTACGTCGCTCTCATTCAGCATCCGTGAAATCCAAAGGGAACATGGTGCTATTGTGCTTGTAGGCTTCTTTCATCCCTCTCCTTTCTCCCCAAAAATCCACAATCTACCACTGGGCAATACCTATATCTGGACCAACCGAAAGGTCACGAAATAATGAGCGAGATTTTGAGTTCTGCAAAATTCTTATCCAGGCAAGTTGTTACATGGAACAGGAGGATGAGGAAAAGGTTCAGAAGCAGACAAATTAGGTGAAGTCAACGTGGAGATTGGAGCAGATGGAACAAATCTCTGCTAGGCACTGAATGAAACAGGTTACACATCTAGGGTTCAGGGGAAATGAACCAGTGGCCACTCCTCATTTTGAAAGCTCAAAGGTCAACTGTTAGAGACCCAAGATGGCTGAAAAATGAAATAGAATTGGTCAGGGTTACCTGCCATCCCACACTGACCTTAAAAGTCCAGGGAGAAGCAATGCAGGGGCAAGCTGCTTGCCAAGAATCAATATGTTCACACAGTCATAGTAAGCCATATCCTGGTTTACTGTGATGTGCAAACCAGGCTAACTGCATTTGCAGAAAAACTTCAGTGCATGATGAATTCCAGTGATGTGATTAGGGATAGAGGATAAATTTGGTTCATTTCCCATTCAAAATCAAACCAACCTAATTTACACTTTCTGAAGCAATATGTGAACTGAAACACAGGCACTCTTTGCTGGTAGGCACTCTTTCAAATCTGCACTTCTCTGAATTTTGCAATGTAGTTCTCCAGTACATTTTTGTACAAAAATGCTTCTAGAAAGTTAAATTGTGCACAAAAATGCATTTACTGGTAGAAAGATGCATTATACTAGGGGAAAATTGCTTTACAAAAATTTGTATAATGGGCAAAATTACATACAAAAATTGAGTATATTAAGAGAAATTGACACTAAATTGCTGTTGAATTTTCATGAGAACTTTTTTTTAAAGCAAGCTGATGTGGAAATGTGGAGAACTGAACTTAAGATTGGAAATTCAAGCAATGGAACTAAAACTGAGTGATTCATCCATCTCTGGATAGCACAAGGTTGACATGAGAAACCTCCTGGTGCACAGAAGAGTCCATCCAAAGCTGGCTTTTGTCTTGGCATTGAAGATAATTGAAAACTGAATTTGACTAACTGAAAGCTTCCCCAGGCTGGAATTTGAGCACACTAGCATGATTCAGCTGGAACAACTAGAATGGACCCCTTTTTTCTGTGGATATGAAGGGTGGTTATATGAAGATGCCTTTATTGGCCGATTTCCCCCTTACAGTGTGATATTTCTTCCGTCTTTCCCTATGGCTTTTGATAGCAGATATTGTGAATATCCAACATCACTCTATTTTACATTCAGGATTTTGACATCCAAAGATTTTGTGCTGCAGCAGTCAATGTATGACAGCAACTGCCATCCAGCATTTTACTAAATCCTACTGCAAGTCATCTATCAGATACTGTCAATTACCTACTGCAGTATTTGACAGTGTCTGATAGATGGCTTGCTATAGAATTTAGCAAATGGTAAGACAACCCCACCATGAGCAGCCAGTTTCTAAGCTCTATGGCAAGTTCTGATTTTCCCATTTAAGGCTGTATTTTGAATTTTCTGACTTTTGCAAAATTTCAACATTTTACATTGTCTTGTAGTTTTACCTCTAGCTCACCACAGCAACTTCCATAACACCTCTCCAACCCAACTGTTCATTGCTTTCTTTGGTGTTGCTGCTACATATCTTCCATTTTCATCCTATCACAGTGGTGGGGAACCTTTTTGGCTCAGTGGGCCAGATCTTTAGCTCCTTCCATTCCTGTGGAGCCATCTGGTGTCATGATGATTTCAGGTGACTGACAGCTGGTGGGGTCCCACCTAGTGTGTTTTCCATAGAGAATGAGCTGGTGAAACATCAACCAGCAGGATTGAACCCTGCCCCCATATAGTCACTTAAATGAGCTAATGACATCCAGTGAGCATGACTGGGGGGAAATGGCCACTCAGGTCAACTTGGACCCCCTGGTGGGCCAAAGTCAGCCTGCAGAACAGTGGGGTTGGGATTGTAGCCCAAACTCTTGAGGGTATGATTCCATAACTCTTGAGTACCACACTGCATCTGCTAAATAAAAATAGATCAAACCAACAGGTTTGGCCATATGTGATGTTGTTAGTTTTGAGCTATAAAATCCAATGAATTCACAAACCTTAAAAAAATGGCACTACCTATATATCAACCTTCTAGCCACCATGCTTGCATGTCTTCCTGTTGGCTCCCTAGATCTTAGTGGTCAAGTTAGGTCATGTTAGACTTTGTGGGGATCTCCCTATTTAGAAGGTAATGTGTGTTGCTTCACTTGGTTGAAAATCCAGAAAGCCAACAAAGCTTCATTTTAGAGGGATCTGTCCACTATTCTGAATGGGGCCTGAAGTTCTGCCTTAATGGCATCACTGCCCAGAAATATCTATTTCACCACTATTAGGAGGATGCTGGAATGAATGGGCCCTTGATCTAGCCAAACAGGCTTCTTGTTATCCCCCTCTGTTATGTTCTTCATTCATCAAAGTAGTCATTGCACCAGTTAGTATCCATCCTTGCAATTCAAGCACCTATCTTTTCTGTGGTGGCTCCTCATTTGTGGAATTCTCTCCCCATGGAGGCTCACCTGGCGCCTTCACTACATATATTTAGGCACGAGGCAAAAATGTTTCTCTATAACCAGACCTTTAGCTGATTCAACAGTCAATGGCCTTTTAAATGTGCTTGTGGGAGGGAGTTATTGGGGTTTTGTTTTGGTTGTTCTTATCACAATATGTATTTTGTGATTTCAGTTTGTATCTGAGATATTTGGATGAGGCGTAGTATGAGGAAGGGCCACCTGTCTTTGAAAGTGTTCTTCTTTCTTGTCTTTTTCAGAAGGACTATAGACCTCATTGCTACTCAGAG
This sequence comes from Podarcis erhardii, assembly GCF_964252035.2. NCBI lineage: Eukaryota > Metazoa > Chordata > Lepidosauria > Squamata > Lacertidae > Podarcis > Podarcis erhardii. The sequence goes on from NC_138504.1 coordinate 17,560,107, forward strand.
GGATATTATCATAGTTGTCAACTTTTCCCTTTTCTTGCGAGGAATCCTATTCAGAATAAGGGAATTTCCCTTTAAAAAAGGAAAACTTTGCCAGCATGGATATTATTAATATGCTGATATATCTAGATGGAGTCTGATATGTGTTGGGTATTCCCTAAGGCCTAAGCAATTTAGCCTAGGACTATTAGATCTATCAACTATGTGTCCTTCCTTCAGTTCCCACTCTTTGACATCCTGCCTGCCATGCTTCGTTGAAAAACTATCCAGAAGCAGTGGCAACCACCAAGTGCATTAAATTGTAATATGCTGGGCCAAGTCATTGCTCCAGTTACTCCAGTACTGTCGCCTTTTGTTGGCAGCAACTATCCAGAATCTCAGACAATGTCCTATCCTAGCTCTGCTACCAAAGATCCTTTTAACTGGAGATGTTGGGGATTTAGCCAAAGACCTTGCACACACAATATGGATGTGCTCTCATCCATCTAAGCAGTTGGTAGATGGTAACCAGGAATGAAGAGAAACAGAAGAAGCAAGAGGTATTGCTTCTGTAATGGGCAGTCAACAAAAGCCTCTTGGAAGGCCTCTTCCTCTCTCCTGCAAGAGTGGCCCCATTTGTTTTTGGTGCAGTAGATTTGCAAGAATATTCACAGCAGGGAAGGTCTCTTGTGCAGTGGTAGAATGCACACAGAAAATCCCAGGAATCTCCAAGTAGGGCTGGGCAGAACTCCTGGGGAGCCACTGCCAATAAGTGTAGACAATACTGAATGAGATGGACCAATGGCCTGACTTGGTATAAGGTCTTAAGTTCCAAAGCAAGCTATGCATGCAAGGGCTCCGCTAGGATAGCCATACGTCCAGAATTTCCTGGACATAGCTAGGATTTGGTCTTCGTGCCCAGGTGAAAATGACTGAAATGTCAGGAAAATATAGCAACCCTTGTCGGGACTCTAGATTTTGGCAAATTTCCTTAAAAATATCTCAAAAACCTCTCTTTTTTGAGATTTTGCAAATAAAATTCAACAACTTTTGTGTCTGGATTTTCACTTTTTGAAAGATGGCTCAGCACAAAATATGTGGGACAGGAAAGGAATACACCAATGTGTCTAGATAAAGGAATAGAGAAGGATGTGCAGCAAGAGTGATTCTGCTTCTCTGGGCACTTCTTGCTGGACTGATTTTTTTAAAAGAAAACAACCCTACAAACACAAATCTACTTCAGTTGACAAGAAAACCCACACAGGCAGATTTAACCAAACACTTATTTTCCATTTTTATTCAATAATTGCCTTTAATACTAAAATGCATTAGATTCTTGAAGCAGAGAAATAAAAATCACATCAAAGTGGGGAAAACAGTTTGCATCAGGTTTTTTTAAGAAAGAAAAAAACAATGTGGCAGGTACACCATTCTTTTCAAACAGAGTTGTAATAATTTAATAAAGCTGCTTTATCATCTTCATAAAATAGACAGCATGGTGATTATTTCCCCCACCCCACCCCATTTCTCCCTGTTTACAATGATTCAATCACTGTGAAAATGTACATAACATACATATCAGCATATACAACAAGTTTTGTTCTTCATATTATCAGCAGCAGAGACACGTGAGAAAGCAGGAGAAAACTCAAGTCCCACCAAAATCTTTCCACTGCAAAGCGGGCAACACAAGTGTCTTTAGCATCGCGACGCGTCTCTTTTTCTCCTTTGCTGCTGCTGCAGGACTTCAAACATTTCTGCAACTTTAGACCTTGGCATTTGATTAGCGCCAGGTGGCATCCGTTGCTGAAAAACACAAGCTTCTGCCAGGTCAGCTCTTTGTCATAAAGATTACAAGATCCCAGCTTGAATCAGCTGAACGTCAGCTGATGCCAGTAACAAATCCATTTTCACCGATGCCACAGTGAAAATCTTGCCGGGTTCCTCCACTAAAGTGAATACAACTTCTATGCCGGGTCAACGATTATCTAAAGCTGCAAAGGCAGCTGTACCAACACGATAATCAATTTCCCCCATTGATCGACAAATGAAGTTTCCATTTGTGATTAGTTTCTCTCTTTTTTTCTCTTTCCCGCCCTCCCTCTCCAAGAGTAATTTCAACATATTAATTGGATAACGTGTTCTTTACAACTTGTTTCCTATTAGGAAAAAAAAAGGAAAACATAGTTCACTTCTGCACAATGTGTGTGATCCACAAGCCATCTCCAGCTTCACAATAAAACAAGGGAAATGGCAACAGCCTCATCTTGACAATACAGTTAAATGCTCATGTTCATTCCAGCCATGAATCATATTTTACCAGCCCTTCCCACGCTACTGCCTTTGTAAATTTCATTCAAACAACAACAAAATGGATGTTCCTGGGAGGAAAAAGTATAATTTGACTTGTGAGAGGAACTGCCTGACGGCTAGTCTAGCAAGTAGGCAGAGGGTGTTTCCCCCCTTCTAAAATGAACTACCCATAAATCCACTCATGTTATGGTATCTTTGGAGCTAGATACTCAGAGAATAAGCACTGATTAAATTACAACTGTGAATAAATAGCATTGCTGCAAATCAAAATCCATATTATACCTGACCGGGGACGGGGGGAATGCTACGCTGATTCAACAGGTAAGCAAAGCAAGTTTGACAGTGGGGAACGTTTTGCAGGGTGCTAATATGACTTTCCATGAATTGAAAATAACAGTGAAATGGTGGCAGCGAAAAACATTTGCAATCCTATCTTTGATAAAGGCAATGAGGGATGGCTCAGGCGCAACAGTGATCCCACTATCTGGAGCTTTGCATGCTCTACAACAAGCACGGGCAGCCCTTGCATCTGCATCCTTGCATCAAAGGATGAATGGCCCACAAATCCTTCATTGAAATGAATGGCCCTTCATTGAAATGAATGAAGAAGTCCTTGCTGCTGGGGAGCTTTCATAGGAAGGGCTGCAGCTTAGTTGTAGAGCACATAATTCATATGCAAAGGGTTCCAGATTCAGTCACAGTAATCTCCTGTCTGAAACCCTGGAAATTTCCTGTCTGAAACCCCAGTGTAGGCAGTATTGACAAAGTTGGGCCCATGGGCTGCCTTCTATGAGATGACACAACAGCGCACATGTACCCGCTGAGCCCTTTGCTTTTGCATATGCCAACACTTGCACACTACAGAATTTTCTTCCAGAGCAACCTATGGACAGAGGGCATTGATTTCTTGATGTGCTCTTTCTCCCTACACACAGAACAGCTGCTCTACTTGGACAAGGATCCAACACTAGTGAAGCATGAAAGTGGCTAATGTCAGTAAGCGCAATGCTTTCGCCTATGGATCTACAAATTACAAAATGTCACAAATCTCATACAGTGAGTCCTGTGAAATCAGCGCTGGTTGGAGATGGGAACTGTGAAAGGGGTGTCTGTGTCATGCTGGGATATTAAGCAGAATCTTGTGAGTCAGGTGACCCAGGAGCCAAGCTCTTACCACTGTTGGCATTATAGCTCCAAATACCTCTTGCACTCCCATGGTCTTGACAGTTTGCTAAAGCAGGGCACTGGGCCATCCCTTCTATTCTTTCCCATCTGCTGGCTGGAATCCTTCTCCTGCTCTTCCAAATACATACTGCATGCGGACTGGATCTTGCTAGCACTCAGATCTTGGTGCCTATCGCAAATGTGAGGGTCTTTTTACACTAGCAGTACCTATGGATCAGGTCCTATCAAAGGATCATGTTTCCAAGAGTTAGGAATAAGTGAACAGCAATTAAGTGGGCGTGATTTCATTAAATTTCCTTTTTAAAAAAAAAAAAAAAAAAGGCAACTTTCAACTTACTGGGCAAAAAAAGCACACTGACAGTCTATAAATTAGATAACTGCATGAAAAAGCAGAACACCAAGCCCTATCCATTTTCTCTACCTTTTTCTAAAGAAAAGAAATTACTCCAGCTTATTTGATCTGCAGTCTGATAAAGATTGGAGGCTGTTTTTCTGTAGCTATTTTTTAATTTAAATAAATCAAAAGTGACTAATTTTTTTTTTTTATCAAGATAGGTTAGAGCCAGGAAGATTGTTTCTCTAGAAACCATTATTTTCTGTTGATTGGCAGAGCAAGTGTTGAAACAGCAATATATTTCCTTCCCAGTGATCTCCAAGCTCTGAGGAGTATGTTGTAGAGCAGCAAATTCTATCAAATGTAGGACTAAAAGCAAGAACAATAGCCCTAACCTGTGTTCCCAACCATCACTGAAAAATTATCCAGTGGGAAATAAAAATAGTAATAGTAATAATAATAATAATAATAATAATAATAATAATAATAATAATTCCATTCAATTCAACTAAATTTGTCCTTCCTTTTTTTTACCAAATGTTTCTTATGGGGATGGGACGGGCATCACTTCACAATTTCACACGTGCAAATTTTGTAGCCACGCAAAATAGTTTGCCGTGGGTGGGAATGATTATTCACCAATGTTCTTGCTTCAAGTGAAAGGGATATATCCATAGGGATCAGCAGCACTCTTCTCATATTTAGGCTGTGATTCCAAAACATACTCACTAAACTGAATACAATAACTTCTGAGTAGGCTTGTGTAATGACTGCTCTGCCAGTCTGTCTGTTCTTTGATGCACGTTTTCTATTGCCTAGTTTCACTACTTCCATGGCGCACAAAGAAAACCGAATTAAACCCAGCATTCAGAAGAGCATCCCGTGAGGATGTGCAAACACACATTCACACTAGCACTCAAATGTACCCACATTTTTGCACTCCGTTTGATAAACTTTGATAATCAGAGTAAGTCACACAGCTTATCTGCTTCTGGATGGCTGTCCCCACCCCCCACCCCTACACCCCACCCCATGCACCTGGCTCATGATGAATGGATGAATCAATTCTGAAAAGTTTGGAAAATCCAAGCCAATCTGCTAAACACACTGTAATGTGCTGTGAAGAGTACCCATCCAGACATGCTGTGCCTCTACCGGATCAATTACACTAACTTCCTCCAACCTCCTTCTGATCAGTTTCTGCTAAGGGCAGATAATTATACCATGCCTTTGCCACAGGCATGATTAGATCAATCAGTTACTGCCAAAGAAGGCACAAAACTTCATTTTCTGAAGTTTCTCCGTGTGTCCCTGGGGGACTCTTTGCTCAGTGCTTGCCTGATTCCAATCAAGAGGCACACCCAGAGGAGGAGTTTATACTAATACTAATTATCATGGGTGGCATCCTTCCCCCCCCCCCACTTACACACACTGAAAAGTTTCTTGGGGGCCTAAGAGTAAAAGTGCAAGCCCTATTTAGTTCCCAAGGAAGGAGGGAAGAGGAGTACTCTACGCTGTACGGTATTTCAGAATTTTAGGGGGTGGGGAAATGGAATAGCCATGAACAAGGACCACTGTTTCTGGAGCCATCACAAATGTCCCAAATGAAATTACAGTTTAGGATTGCAATAAAACAATTTGAACTTCATCCACCTGAAGTATGGAGCACCCCAAGAAAGTGGGTGGTCTGCCGAGCTGTGCCCATGTGATTGTGATTTTGAAACAGTGGACAATGTAGTTAAGCAAAATACTAACTTGAATATACATAATGGCAAGGCCATTATTCATGTAAGCATTCCATGCTGCTACATATAAATGGGTGCAAACATTTGCTGGCCTGTTCTCATGAGGTGTTAGGATGTCAACAGCACAGTTGCCTAGACCAGCCATATGGAAAATGGGATGATTCATGTGGTAAGTACATTTAAGCAAGTCAGGAATGTGCTTGAAATGTTTGCACGAGTAATGATTTAACCTGTGGCCTACAACATACACAAATTAGGCCTTTAAAGCATCCTATTCTTCTGGTTCCTAGATAGGTAAAATAAAAATGGGAGATTTGCAGCAGGAAACCAGCATGTCGTTTTGGAGAAATAATGTCATATTCTTCCTTGAAAATGCAAGGAAAAGGAAAAGGGTGGGAGGGGGGAGAAATTGATCTCATAAAAATTTCAAGACAGTGCATCTAACAACTGCAAATGAGATGCTAGATAACCCCTAAAAGACCTGGGGAAGAAACATCACACAGTGGTGGAGATAGTATGTGGTACAATCATCTGGCAAAATGACAAAGAGCTATGACAAGATTGGCTCTAAATTTTGCAGTTTCTCCAGGTCTTAAGATTGTTTGTTTGTTTGAAGAAAAGGAACGAAAAAAAGAAAACGAACTTGAAAGCATTTCCCATCACTAGACATACAGGAATTTGCAATATCAAATACGATAATAGTACAGAGAAGCATGTGGCAGCAAAAGGTTTCCAAAGGCAGGGGTGTCCACAGCAAAAGAGCAACATCTTAAAAAGTACAAATTAGGCTCTGGGTGTGGGATGAGACAGAAAATTCACCGGCCACAGTCCATAACTCCATGGGGTGCTAATGTACATTTGGAGATGTTGAGCATAGAGCCCCTTCCAGCATGGAACACATTGAAGTGGCCCCATCTTGCACATCAGAGCTCCCACAAGTGCACCAAAACTGCCGATCAGGGCAACCCAATCTCCAGTTTGCCATGGCAAACGAGCACCCCATTGCTGAAGTTTGGAGGCATGACAAGGGGAGTACTAAGGGAAAGAGCCATCTCAGTGGTTCAGCATCTCCAGGTAGGGTTAGGAAAGACTCCTGGTCTGAAACCCTGGAGAGCCAATCAGAGTAGAAGACAATACTAAACTAGATGGACTTAGTAGAAGGCAGCTGATTATGTTCCTAGAGATTACTTGAAACTGAGGTGTGTGGTGTGGTTTTTCCTTTAGGGATTTTTGTTTTGTTGGGGGGGGTTAGATTCAATTATTCATACAGAATGCCATTTCATAATAAGACTTTTTGAGCTACAAAAATATATAAATTCAAAATACTTCATAGATAATACTTCCAACCACTGAAATGCCACCACTTCTACCATAGTGGGGAGAAGCTGAAGAATGGTGCTACTTTTACTTAGACCAACACCCCTGCTGCCTGTTGAACCAAGTGGGATTGTCACATTAATGATAGCTTCATATTTTTTTTTTTTTATAAACAATACATTTAGGGAAAGCTTTTAAATACAGCGAATTTGTGAACCATCAGTAAGCCATTAGAAACAATACACACATCCAGTACTGTTGTTTCCTTTCCTTTACAGTGCAACTTAGAGTACTATGTCCTTTAGCCTCTTCACACCAGGTGAGTCCTTCTCTCTACATTCTTGCAGAAGAGGGTTAATCTCATGCATGATATTTTCACTGTCTGCACCCCTCGGCTCCGCCTCAATGGGCCGAGAAGGGCCATTGTTTACAAACGGCTCCAGGTCGCGACTTCCTGGGCAGTGCATTACGTTGTAGGACACTGATGGTTTGCCAGACAAGGGGCTCTTCAGGTGGATAGGCGACATGATGGGGCTGACAGCTTCACAACCATTCCCTGCCTCCCGGACAGCACCGTTTACCTTCGGGCTACAGATGGCCGGATCCACTGTTCTTTTACCTTTCGAGTTGACTGGGCCCCGCTCCTCGGAGACAGGTTCACTCCCCTCTTTGCCAAATGTTGCAAAAGTTCTCTTTGTGCTACAGTCTTCGTAAAGCTCTGTATCCACAGTGGTAGCTTCTATGGAGAGGGACACGACATTCCTTCCATGCTCGGGGGATTTTGCTCGGCTGGGCACAGGGTTCCGGGGCATCCAGCATCGGTCAGAATGGCCAAGGATCCGGCACTCTTCCCGGCAATGAAATCCCTCACTCTGATCTGTAGAAAGAAAGACAAAGAAGGGCAGGTGATCTATCATGAGCTGCTACACCCAATCCGAAATGTTCACTTGCTGAGGCTTAGCTCCAAGACCTATTGATAAACGACACTACAAGGAAGAATGCAGAGAAGAAACTTGTTCTCAAAATTGCCAGCTTGGAAGATTTATTGCATTTCATCACATTTCAGAAGGCAGGTTCCTTCTTCTGGGGAACAATCTACAAATAATTAAAAATATAAAAGCCAACTATTGGTGCACAGGCACAATCATACACAATGCTATTAAAAACATTTGAACCATTTGGAATATATGTAGTATGTAAGAGAGAGAGAAATTATTATTATTATTACTTCTTCCCAATATCCTTACCAGGTTGAGTTCACTACAAAACTATATATAATTATAAAACAAACAAAACAACTATAAAACGAAAGAAGTGTAAGTACAATTACAAACTGTTCCATATATAAAAACACTTAAAAACAGGGCCAGCACAGATGCAGACTGGGTTGTAAAAAAAAATCTAGCCATCATTTAAGACCATTATATCATCAGTAGTATGAGTGGTTGGGACAATGTACAGTATAGTATAGTACAGTACATCATATCATATCACATCATATCAAATCAAAAACACACTTCCATCTAGTCACCAGACCCAGAAACTGCTTAGTTTCAGCAAGATTGTCTTATGTGCCTTCAGACAATGCCCTGGGAACAGGCGTATCTACACCCAAGCTCTCAAATGGCTTGAGAGTCATGCTCTCTGCACAGAGAATCCTGGGAAGTTGATTTCTTATTAGTAGTAATTGGTTGAATATGACCGCTTGGCGCAGACAACTAAGTATACCTGAATACTTTTGGTCAGATACATATGCCTCTGGTGTGGTTTTATATTCCTACTTCAGCCAGCGGTTTTTTAAAAAAGAAAACCAATTAGTGTTTGAGGGCATAACTACACCGCAGATAAAGTAGTTCAGCAATCATTTCTTCTCCCAGGGAAATTGTTGGAATTGTGATTATGTAAGCCACAGAGAGGCAACTTCAGCCCTATGGGCTGAATGTGGCCCCCAAGTGCTCTTTATGAGGCCCTTAGGACTCTCTCCAGAACTGCTCCACACACTTTTCAAGGGCTTCTGCCTGGAGGAATGTCTTGTGACAGTGCCTCCTGCTTGCCTGAATGCAAGTCGTGGGGTGTATAAGAATCTCTGACTTTTGCATGGCTAGAATACAGTCTTCTTGCCATACTAAGGGAAGAGTCATGCCCATTGATCTTTTGCCTTTGGCCCCAACTGCCACTGGCATGTGGCCCCCGGGAAGTTGCATGTGCAGGAATGCAGCCCTTGAAAAAGGCTCCCCCACCCCTACTATAAGGCCTGTAGAAAAGGAATTACCTGCAAGGACACTAGGGAATCCATTAACAGCTAAATTGTCGTAAAACCTACTACCTACGTTTGTAGGGTAGATTTCCAGGAGAACTGCGATTCTGCCTATTTTTAATCCCATATACACACCTCTCGTTTCTATAACAAGTAGTAGACATTGGCAAAGTGACATTTTAAAGGGCTGTTTTTATCGCAGTGGGTTTCTCTCCCCTGCCCCCACTTCTATTATTATTTTAACAGGTTGAAGTTCAGCCTCCAACAGGCTAGGTGTCGTTCAGAATTTCTGCTGCTGCTGTCAGAACAAAAAGCTGAAGGGAAACACATTACGATGGGAAATAAATTAAACCACGTTCAGCCTGCGTGGCTGGCTGCGTAGGAGTCAGCATTTTCTTCTTCCTATTGCCAGCGCTAAAAGGCATTGTGCTTTAAACCTTGCTCGACATGAGATATCCAAGTATAAACTCCACACCAGGCAATGAATTTTGCTGGCTCCTCTTTTTATACTTTAGTTGATTTGTACTTGATTTCCAACAGAACTGCAGTGGTGTTTGTAGGCACCTACCAGTCTGAGAGGGGCTATAAACAAGTATTCTGCTCAGATTCACCATGTAGCCAGATATTTACTCATGCCAGGTGATGTGCTACAGTTACTTAGGGGCGACTAAATGATGCTTGTTTTACTACTTGGCCACAGTATGAGGATTAACAACAGAAAAACAAAAGTTAACTTTGTGAGCTCTTATGATTGCTAAAGGACTTATACAGTACTTTGAGCCTGGAAGGATAAATATCCACTGTCCATGCATTGGTCTGAGGACCTCATGGCCCTGGCGGCATTTGAACATATTGCATATAGATATCAATCTCACATGGAAACCTATTTGGCCATCTGGAGACTTATCTATTTAATTTAAGTTGCGTGTACTGACAGTTATTGTTTCCATAATGTGAACTGATACTGTATATTATAAGTAGTAGTGGTAGCTGTGTCTATATTTTATTTATATTAATTCTTTTTTCCCCTTCCCTCTTTCTTTTACTTTTTAAATTTGCAAATTAAAAAATGATTCGGGGATTTTTTTTCTAAGACAAAGAAACAGGGCAAAAGAGGGTATGAATGTCTAATTATCCATCAGCCCAAATGCCCCCTGAAAACTAGTTGTTATATTTAACATGCTCTATACTAGGAAGGACAGAAAAGGGTACATTGGAAGTGATATCACTCCACATGACAAAGCAGATATAGACCCCCCCCCCAAAAAAAAGCCATAGGAAGTAATTTAGTATTGTGGATGTATTGTTCCCCGCCCCCTTCCTGGACCAAAATGCTGTGTTCTGAACAATAAAGCAACAACCATAACCCAAACATGGATCTTGAATTCACATAGTCTCACAATGTTTTAGTGAAAACAAAATAAAAAAATTCCTTCCAGTAGCACCTTAAAGACCAACTAAGTTTAAGTTTTACTAAATGTTTTAGTGAACATACAAGAGAACATTAAATAGTTCATGCATGGCACTTATCAAAGAGAGCCAAGCACTTTTTTTTTTTTTTTAAGGACTTACATGTCCCTAGAGGGTGAATGCCTGATAAAACTTCATGAACATAGGTTAAAGGTGAACATCACAGCTCTATCAGCCTATTGAGTTTCCTGACCCTCTGAATAATCTATTATGCATTTCATTTTCTGCTAATGAAGTGCTAATAATATCTCTATGAAACTCTTGGAGATTTCCATCCTAGATGCAACCAAAAGGAGCACCAACAATTGTCTATATGTATTATCCTGTCGTTACTTGGTACTAACAATAAAGAGCACATAAATAAAGGAGGAATCCAAGGGAGGAAATGTTGTAGTAAAGGGTGACTTCAATTACCCTCACATTGACTGGGTAAATGCATGTGTCAGTCACAAAAAGGGGTGGAATTATCAAGCTACCCTAAATGGCTGTGCCCTAGAATAGCCAGTCACAGAACTGGTAAAAGGAAGGGGACCCTGAACTTCATTACACATATCAGGGTTCGCCTCTTGCCACCACAAGATGCAGTAACAGCAACCAAGTTGCATAGCTTGAAAAAGGGGTTTAAAATATATTAATAGAGGATAAGGCTAACGACAGCTAATGTCCAGGATGGCCTTTTACAACCTCTAGTACTGGGGTAGGCAACCTAAGGTCCGTGGGCTGGATGCGGCCCAATCGCCTTCTCAATCCAGCCCGCGAACGGTCTGGGAATCAGCATGTTTTTACATGAGTAGAATGTGTGCCCTTATTTAAAATGCATCTCTGGGTTATTTGTGGGGCATAGGAATTTGTTCATTTCCCCCCAAAAAATATAGTCCGGCCCCCCACAAGGTCTGAGGGATGGTGGACTGGCCCACGGCTGAAAAAGGTTGCTGACCCCTGCTAGTATCAGAGGCAGGCATGGCTGTGAATACCAACTGCTGGAGAACATGAGTGGCAAGAGCACTGTTGTACTCTTGTCCTGCTTGTGGGCTTCCCATAGACATCTGGGTGGTCACTTTGAATGCCATGGTGCAGCAATCTCTTTGTACATTCTTACAACCTGGACCTACCTCAGTAATAAAGCATGAGCCCAATCCCTAGTATCTCCGGTGAAAATGAACATCACAGAACAGGTGAAACCCTTGTCTGAGCATCTGGAAAGCTACTGTTTTGACAGTCTGACTTGGTATATAAGCAACTTCCAACTGAAGCAGGAGTTATGTACCAAGGCACCACACATTTAAGTGAAATTGCATATATTTGAAACACCATTGACAAAGCCTGCAAACACCCCCCTTCTGTGATATTTTCAGGTCACTTCCAGGTTCAGCACAATGTGCTTGTGTGCAGACATGCACCTATTAGATGTATCTAAAACAGTCACAGCCTGTACGCTCTTTCCTATGTTCCTAACATGGCTGAGACAGAACCCATTTCGTTTGACCATACCAATTCTTGACTAAAATATTCTTCTTTGGAATTCAGTAGTATCTTTTAGCAAACACTCCCACCTTTAATTAGCCACCTTCTAGCTCCATCTCACTTTCCTTATTTTCCATAACATTAGCCAAAGCCACAATTGAATCACACCTTCAGAGTTTGATGTATTGAACCTCACTTGCACCTTGCAAACACACAGACCTTGGTATCCACTCAGCCACAGTGGTGGATCCCAACTGTCTGAGGAGATAGTTCATTTGGATGCTTTGTTCATCTGTGTATGTAACTTCTGCTTTTCAGCTCCATTTGTATTTCCACCACATTCTAGCACAAAAAAGGGGGCTAATAAAAATTCTTGGCACATAACACAATGCAGCAAAAAAAGAGAAAGGGGGGGGGGAGAAAAAGAGCAGCTTTAGCACTTAGAGGGAATCGGCTTGTAGAAAAGAAAACCTTAAGGTACTTGCGGAAGGCAGGGAGACAAAAGAGGAAGAAACCAAGTGGATGGAATCTTGCATCTTTAAGGCTCCTCTCTCCTTCACAACAGCCACCACATCATTCAAGTGGCAGCAGCAAGTGACTGTGGTCTGGGCGCTGCTAACCCTTTTCATTCTCAGCAAATGAAGCTGCCAGACATGCAAACACACTGCTTAGAAGTGTTTAAATACTGGTGCCCAGTAAAATGTTGGCTTTGCTGTTTTCAGTTCTTGAGCAAAAACAAAGGATTAAAAGTCTCTATCTTCCTGTTCATCCCCAAATAAACAGCTGAAGTCAAGACCATGATATTCTAGTATTTTGCACAAGCGTGGCATTGGGTATTGCATGCCTCAATCAGCATCCTGGTGATCGTTATGTATCAATGCATGCACCTAGTACTTATGACTGTGAAGACCTGTGTGTATTCTAGCATTCAGCAGAAGCATGGGGACTTGGCACTGTATGCAGAAATCTGCATACTGATAAACTTTATTTGTTTGCTTTTAAAGAAAGCTCCCAGTCCAACTGCAAATGTGGGGGTTAATAATAAAACTTAAGGGTTACATAGATAGTTTCTACTGGTTAGGAAGTTGTTCTGTGATACCCCTCACAATAATTAGGAAATTGATGGTTAATGCTCCATTCAGGCTTCTGTGTATAATCTATGCAGGAGGCAGAATTCTTCTCCTCTTCCCTGATGATTTGTTTATTTTTTGTTGGAAGCTGCCCAGAGTGGTTGGCATAACTCAGTCAGATGGGTGGAGTGTAATATATTATTATTATTATTATTATTATTATTATTATTATTATTATTATTAGCAGCAGCAGCAGCAGCAGCAGCAGCAGCAGCAGCATCCCTCAATAATATTCCCCCGCAATGCAGAATAGGCAGGGCAGCAGATCTAAAGAATGGCAGCAACAGAGCTATTAGCTATATCCAGTTGTCCCCAAAAGGAGACAAAAGGCTTGGGACATGAAGGAATACTACCACATGCCCATGCTTTCAATCACACAAGAGAGAGCAACTAAATACAGGCAACTCTCAACTTACACAAAGGTTATGTCCTGGGGATAGAGCCTAAAGCCAAAATCACATTTAGTCAAAACGCATTGGGTTCGATGGTGGCTGGGATTGCCAAAAGTCTTTTCCCCCAGACAGCTTCCCCCTTTCCTCCCCCATTTTGTTATATTATTTGCCAAGTGCGTAAAGCTGAATATACACAAGTTAAATGTCAGTAAGTTTCGAGTTATCGGTACTCCATTGATGTTGCCAAGCTGCCATTAGGCATCCTTCAACCACTTTCTGTTTTTGCAGCCCAGGATGGGAATTGCCTCAAAGTGACAGATCCTAGCCTTAAACAATGTGTGAGAGCAGCAGACTCACTGGTTTAAGCCCAGAGCTCTGTGCTGAGGACGGCAGAAGGCAGGTGACTGCCTACTGGTGGGCCACTGGTTAGTTTATGCTGGACCACGTAGTTCTGGAATTTGCACAAAAATAAATAAATGCTGTACTAGGTGGTACTTGGTCTGATCCTGCCGAGGTCAGAAAACACCACAGCAACTGCACTGTTTGAGATTGGAGGGTGTGCACTGCATAACACCTTAGTTTTCATGTGTCAATGAATATGCATGCACATCAAAGATGAGACAAGTCTACTCTCCACTCCAAGGTTTAGAGACCCTGGAGAAGTGGTTGGACTGCAAAGAATGGCAATGCTCGCAACTCACGCTGACATTTTGACAAGACAGCCTGAAAAGTAAAAAATGGAGACTGAATTACCAGGGACAGGGATTAAGAAATGGGGATTGTCCTTGGAAAGTGATGGCAGTTGCAGCATCTGTAACACTAGTCCTAACCTTTTTGCAAAATCAGCATGCCAACCACAATAGTGAGAAGCAGCTTGATTTCTGCCTGTATAACAGACGTACCACTGCTGAATACAACCATATAGGCATGCTCTCCTAGCAACTGTGAGGCTGTCAATCTCTCCCTGAGCTCCAGTTAGACATATGCAAGCGCTGGTACTCATCCTCTTCCCCCTTGATGGCTCACCCAGAGCCCTTGCAGAATTGTCTAATGCAACATGTGAACAACCCTATGAAGTAAGCCAAGATCTTAAGAAACAGCAAATTTTACTCAATATATTATTGTACATAATCAAAATGCAATTTTTAAATGCAAAACCTTTCAACATATTACTAAAATTAAACCAATTTGGATTCCTCATCCACATTACAGGAGGCAAGCTATGTCCTTCTGTGTCTTCTAACAAAAACATCACCTTATTGTGTTGAAAGATTTTGTATTTTATATCCTGCATTTTTAAGCAGTCTATGTATAATAATATATTGAGAAACATTTGCTGTTGCATGGGTTGCTGTTGTTCTTATGGTCATGACTTATAGACTGTATGTCTGCATAAATTCTCTCTCTTTCTCTCTCTCTCTCTCACACACACACCATAGATTCCCTCACCACAAAATTCGTGGCTACAGGTCTGGCAGTTGTATATGACAACCCTGGAAATGCATATTTTAAAACATGGTCTGAAATAGTGACATAGGTGTGTGGTTGTTGTTGTTGTTTTTAAAAAGTTTTAATATTTTTATTAAAAGTTTTCAGTGAGAGAGTAATATGAAAGAGGAAGAAAAACAAAACAAATTATGATACAATAGAGCATATGGGTATTGAAGTAATACAAGTATTCCAATAATTGTAAAATTATTAACAAAGCATTATATTTTTCATAAATAGCATGAGTGTCATGGGTGTCTCTGTGTGTATTAGTAGGAAAGGCAGCACCCATCTGCACTATACACTTAAAGCAGTATTATGCCACTTTAAACAGCCTTGGCTTCCCCAAAAGAATAATGGGAAATGTGGTTTGTTAAGGGTGCTGAGAGGAGACCCCTATTCCCCATACAGAGCTACAGTTCCCAGAACGATTTAACAACCAATCCTTCTTCCCATGGTCAAAGTTTAAAGCAATTCCCATCCTGTGTGAAAAGACCTCAGTTCAGCCAACTGTGGCAGAAATATCATTCTCTCTGAGAAGTACAGCTAACAACCCCAAGTGAGCCCGGTTTTTCCAACCACCTCTGTTCAACCTCAAGGGACTGTCACACAAAGCAGCTAATAATGATCCCCAACCACAGACATGTTGTGTCTGTATTGATTCGAGAAGGTCTGAGCCGTGAGGCTTTCTGAGATGTGGGCTGGCTGAGGGCTGCCAAATTGCTTCACAGAAGTCTTAGGTAAAAAGAAGTAGCGAGGAACTCTGGCGCTTCCCCCGCCGCTCACCTAAAGACAGAACGAAGCCCATATTGTTAAAATAAAGAAGCCGGAAGGGGCAGGAAGGCACAGAGGGAGGCAGAAGGCCCAGCTCAGAGGTGCCCCAGAGATGAAATGGTGGTTATTTTCTGGGAAGATGTTGGAGCAGTGCTGATAGGAAGCTGCAAACAAATAGGGCCTTGCAGAAGCAAAAAAAAATCATGTCGGAATTGCCCGCCGTTAGGCCCACAGTGTGTGCTAAGCTCGGCTGCCTGACGACTGCGGCTCCCCCTCGGTTTCACTGCATTTACAGAAGTCTATTACAGAAACACATTACTAGCTCCCTGGGTAAGCTGTGGAATGGGGTGGGGGGAGTGAACAAGCCTCCTCCGACAACTGAACACAACACCAGGCCTGGCTTTAGGTTTTTTAAAAGCCTCTTATTCACCCAAACAGATATGGATTTAAACTGGAGCCAAGACTGAAAACCCAGAACTAGGTTTCAAGACCAGGCTGCACTTTTCCTGGATCATGTTAACAGAAAAATGTGAGGTGGGTTCAATAAGGAGAAGATGCAAGTGCAGGGTGCTCTTTTAAAAGCAAAACAAACAAAAAAAAATCTAGCTGTCTATTGTATTTTCATCACCAAAGAGCCTGATCCTATGTGCATTTGCTTAGAAGTAAGCAAGCGGGAAGGGACACGGGTGGCGCTGTGGGTTAAACCACAGAGCCTAGGACTTGCCGATCAGAAGGTCGGCGGTTTGAATCCCTGCAACAGAGTGAGCTCCCGTTGCTCGGTCCCTGCTCTTGCCCACCTAGCAGTTCAAAAGCACATCAAAGTGCAAGGAGATAAAAAGGTACCACTTCGGCAGGAAGGCAAATGGTGTTTCCGTGTGCTGCTCTGGTTCGCCAGATGCTGGCCACATGATCCGGAAGCTGTACGCCGGCTCATCTTGGCCAGTAAAGCGAGATGAGCGCCACAACCCCAGAGTCGGTCATGACTGGACCTAATGGTCAGGGGTCCCTTTATCTTTTAAGCAAGTGGGACATGCTCCCAAATGGGACTTGAATAGGACTTGCTTCCAAGAAAATGTGCACAGGGTTGCATTCTTAAGAGTGGCATAGGTAGCTCCCCCCACCCCTTTCTATCAGCTCCTCAAATTTGTGAGGTAGGCTGCTACTAGTTTAATAAGATCTGGAAAACTTGACTGTGACTCTAATATCTAAGAGGGTTTTCACTTTCAGAGGGCTTCAAGCAATATGCTGCTCAAAATCTGGTTTCAAAGAGCAGCTTGAAATAGAGAGAACCTGAAATTACAGTTTGGAGGCAGGGAGATGGTATGCAAATGATTTCATATCAGCGCAGCAAAATGTAAGCAAACTGCAACCGCTAGAAACAGTGGGTGTTAAGGCTGCGAGAAGATGTAGAAGTACATGATTCCCAACAAAGAATCCTGGGAACTGTAGTTTGTTAAGGGCCTTTGGGGACTGTAGCTCTGTGTGGAATAAACAGTGGTTTCCATGATTATCTGGGGGGGGGGAGTCATGTTCCTTAGATGCACCACTTCCATTTCCAAAATGTCAGCTTTCCCTGCCAGTATCTTCGTATGGAAAAGGGGGGTTAAGACGGCCAAAACATTCTCATTTGTTGCAAATGAGCCCATATTAGATTTGATCCGACCTATTGGATTCAGGTTGAATCAAAACCGATTGCCTCACATAAAATTATTCGTTTTGCAAAAGTAAACTGTTGCTATTTCCAGCCCTGTTCTAAAGTTCGCCTTCTCACGATCACTACTGTTACCAGGAGAACAATGAGGCCTGGAGGCGTTCCTCCCATCTATGCAAGCTACACTACTACAATCCAGAAGACTCTCCCCAGTTTCTCCAGTTACAAGAGGAGGCAGTTTCAGTGGCTCACGGGGGGATTAGACCCTTGGTAGTTCCCACTGATCCTTGCAATCAAGGCCATATCGCTGCCGTGTTGGAGAGCCACTGGGCAGCCTTTAGTAAAGACTCTCCTAACTACTGCAGCTGCTGTTTTTGGATGGAAAGGGGAAGAACAGTAGAGAGGGAAGGACAGCTCTGTTAGAACCCATTCTGCCCAAAGATTAGGAAGCCTGGCCTGATTCACAAGTGGGCTTGGGGTAGAGGGGACATGCATAAAATTAACATTCCAAGCCTTCCCCCCCCCCCCATTCTAAAAACTGGCACCATCACTTGTTTTTAGAGCATTGAATTCCTCTCTGAATTCAGCCTAAATGTACCTTACCTTTCTACGGTCACACTTAGAAGAAAACAGTTCTGAGCAGGCATGGTTAGAACTGCACTATGGCAATGTAAGTAAGTAAATAAATAAATATGCCTGCCAAACAAAATTGAAAATGCAGTAGGAATCACTAGCTCGACTTATGCATTCTGCTTGAAGGACACACCGCTGTGAATTCTCATTTTATATTACATCCGACTCTGCTCTGGAATAGAAAGGGAGAACAAAAGTACCCAGTGCATGCAATTAAAATATGCATCAGCTGGTATTTGGGTGCTATATGACCACATATACTTCCATATATTTCAAATCCAAATTCACTGTAGCCGAGCACACAACAAGATTGAAAGACTGACCTGCTCAGCTCTCCTAAGCAATTGAATTATTGGTGATGGAATCTCCAGCACCAGACACAGAGGCAAAGTTGAAACGTACTAAGGTACAAGTGCTTAGGGATTTAATATCACTGATAAATGCTCTGATGGCATGTATGGTTATGCAGCCTGGGCAATCACAATAGACCCCAGAGCTTCTATTTTGTGGAGAGAAGCACAATTCATTCCAATCTATGTCAGAGGGATTTTGAAGAGGCATATAAGTAGAAGCCATTTGGACTATTTCATACTGAGAGGGAACTGAAGCAGCTGGGTCTCTTAAAAATGGAAGAGAGAGAGAGCATGCAGAGAAGGCACAGGTGTCTGCCTACTTTTGAGCATCATTGAAGAAAACCAATACAGACAAAACTGTTTCTTACTAAAAGTTTTGCTTAAGACAAAACAGGCTTCAAGGGGAATTCTGGATGTCATGTGCTTACATTCAAGATAGTTGGCAAGCTAACGATACAAGTATTTATGCAGGAGTCGCCAAGTGTTTTGAGCAAGTGGGCACATTTGAAATGATGAGAAAATGCTGCAGGTGCCACAAAATGGCTGCCATGGGGTGATAGGAGTGTCGTAACACAAAATGGCATCCACATCTGAAAGAGCAGGCTAAGAGTCAGGACCACAAAATGGTGCAAGTGTGCCTTCCCCCACCCTTAGTAAAACAGCTGTGACTGCACTCCCAAATTTCCACCAGAATTATTCTACTTTTCACCACTGCCCTCCTGGAAATGGTCAAAGAAAGCAACAATACTGCTGTAACTGTTCAGTGACCATAAGCACCAATCCCTCTCCAAGTTCTGAAATTTCATCAGCCATGGTTCACCTGATTCCAAACTCACTTCAGCAGCCATAAGGAATTCGCCTTGTTATGAGGTCAGACTGCTTCTTCATCTGGCCTGCTACTATTTACCCTGGCACAGTTCACTGTGATGCTAAAATAAACACTGGCTTAATGTAAGTGCACAAGTGTGCAGGCTGCCAGAGAAGAGATTGCCACTGCTTTGCTCTTCCTTTGCTCCTGCTGCTCCTGTTTGAAGTTTCAAAATAGATATAGTGATACCTTGGGTTAGATACGCTTCAGGTTACAGACACTTCAGGTTTCAGACTCCGCTAACCCAGAAATAGTACCTCGGGTTAAGAACTTTGCTTCAGGATGAGAACAGGAATCGTGCTCCGGTGGCGCAGAAGCAGTGGGAGGCCCCATTAGCTAAAGTGGTGCTTCAGGTTAAGAACAGTTTCAGGTTAAGAATGGAACTCCGGAACGAATTAAGTACTTAACCCGAGGTACCACTGTAAAAGAAAGTACTTCTTCATAAAGCACAGAATTAAACTGTACAACTTGTTCCCATAGGAAGCAGTGATGGAAGTCTACTTGGATGGCTTTTAAAAAAAGCACTGGGCAAATTCATGGAGGGGAGGGCTTTTGAGAGCTACTAGAAGTGTTGGCTGTGTTCTGCCTCCCCAGCTGGAGGCAGGGATGCTTCTGAATGTCAATGGCTGGAAACCACAGGAGCTGAGAGTTCCCACAGGCATCTGGTTGGCCACTATGAGAACAGGATGCTGGACTAGATAGGCCATTTGGCATAATACGGAAATTTTTTCTTACATTCTTACATTCGCTGCTTTGCAGGGAGCAATGGTTTGCCTTAGCATCTCATCCAAATCCAGGCTCATGGTTTGTTTCCTTCAGACAGACCACAAGCCTGTGTTTAGATGGCATGCTAAGCCAAATCATGGCTTAACACACAGCAGCAGCAGAGGACCAAAGCAGAAATTATCTTCTTCCCAGGAGCCTGCACACATTCACAGAAAGCCATGGTTTGGCATAGTGTTATGTGTGAAATGAGTCTCTGAGTGACTGCAGCTCTCCATGTCCAAGAAAGATGTTTATTGCCTGATTCATGTTCCTTGTAACTGGAGATACCAGGGATTGAATCTTGGGCTCTCTACATATAAGGCATGTAGAATCTACCATCAAGAATTCCACTTAAAAAGAAATAGATTCTCAAGGCACTGGAATACTGGATAAAATTATAGAGCAAGATTCTTGCTGACTCCAGTTATAAAGCCTGCTCCTGGTGTTTTAGGTGCCTATTGTCTGGGGACGGGGGGACAGGACAGGGCTCAGACTTAAGCGGTGTTAATATATAGTTTGGGGTTGATATATGGGTCTCTATATATGGATCAATATATAGATTTGAATAAGATGTACTGGTTCTGCAGCTATTTGGATTAATATTGCTGTTTTCATTTGTATTGTCAGGCCTCATTACAGGGATGGGGAACTTGTGGCCCCTCCAGAGATTGCTGGAGTCTGTAGCTCTCACCATCCTTAACCATTTTACATGTTGCTAGGGCTGAAAAAAGTTAATCTGCATGGACATATGTTTCCTGTCCCTTTCTTAATATGAATTATTAGCAGCTTGTTTCATCTTAGAGTATATTTAGCAACATAAAATGTCTGGCCTATTAATATTTGCACGACTATTTAAATTGGCTGATATTTCATAACTGCTTGTGAATTGCCTTGAAATATTGCATTATTATTATTATTATTATTATTATTATTATTATTATTATTAGCATTTCTATAGCATACCCTTCACCCAAAGATCACAGGGCAGTTTACAATATTAAAATGTGAAAAATAATAATGCATACAATAATAATGAAAACGATAATCCCACACGCTGTTTAAAAGGCTGTGCATTGTTTACTAAGAGTTAGCAAGCGAACAGCAATCTGGGGGTCTGTGTGCAAGTGCAAAATCACAAAAAGTCAGGGGAATGGAAAAACGCCCCCCCCCCCAAAAAAAAAATCCAGTGAGGAAGCCCTGAGATCTTTCCAGATGCTGGTAAGCAAAGCGGCAACTTGCTTACCAGCCTCTGGGGTACTCCCAGAGGCCTCTCACCGCCCTTCCAGAGGATGGGAAGGAAAGCATCGCCATGCAAGGGCGGAGCCCTCCTGCTTCCTTCCCGAAGTCCTGTAAGCGCTGGGTGCAAGTGGGGAAAATAAATAAACGGAGAGAGGAGAATGGTGGGTTTCCCCAGTTCTCCATTCATTTATTTCCCTACCACCATCTGCATAAAGTTGAGATAAAGTGAGCCCAACTTTCGGGCTTACTGTATTTGGTTACGTACTTTTTTTTCTGAGTTTGTGATCCACTTTCGGCATGCAAATAAAACAATGACAATGAAGGAGCGTACCGGAAAATGGCTAGCTAGGTTTTGTCGCCCCTAATTAAGAATGCCTACCAACAAGAGCACAATGCCACAGTGAAAATTTGGTGCATTTTTTTGGCACCCCCGTGGTGCTACTGCAATCAGTACAACACCATGCCTGGGTACGAGCAAACAGCACGACTGTTAAAAAATTCATTTCAAAATCTTCCTGGAAGCTAATAAATTTTACAGCAGTTTCAATCCTTTCTCATTGCAACAAAGGAAAGCTTAGTTCCAGACAAATTAAAAGTAAATTGATTGCCTTAGGGGAATGTATTCAAATATCACTTTTCCATGTTAGAAATCTCTTTCCCTAAAATGCCGAGGAAGGGAAAAGAGAGAGAACGAACCACAGCAATGGTTTGGAAACAGTAAATCATTAAATCCCTGTTTGCAAAAATGTATAGCAAGGGGCGGGGGGTGGGGGCCATCAAACTTAAAATAAAATGCAAATATGTCACTGGGGTGCAGGCCTAACATTTGTGCCTGAATTTATGAATAATAAATATGAATAAATAGTAAACATGAAGGGATCAAACATTGCATTCAGTGTTCACCCACATTTATCCATCTCTCCCAGACAGCATCTGGAAAGCAACTTTAAATTTTATTGTGTTTGGGGCCTCGGGGAAAGGAAAGCAAAGAGACCATTCTGCAACAACTCTGCACGGTGGTACCTCGGGTTACAAACACCTCGGGTTACAGACTCCGTTAACCCGGAAATAGTACCTCAGGTTAAGAACTTTACCTCAGAATGAGAACAGAAATTGAACGGCAACAGGAGGCCCCATTAGCTAAAGTGGTATCTCAGGTTAAGAACGGTTTCAGGTTAAGAATGGACCTCCGGAACAAATTAAGTTCATAACCAGAGGTACCACTGTATTTAAACTTAGAGACAGTTTACACAATCTTACTTTTTTCTTTTTCTTTTCTAAGAAGCCTCTGACCCTATCCATTTTCTACGCTCAAGTTGGGAAAATGTAAATGATGACAGGTATAGAGAATTGTTCAGACACCAGCACTATTGCATCCCAGCAGTTACTGTAAGAACTTTAGGAATTGGTGCCCAAGTATGATCCCTGCCTTCCCTTCACATCCCTCTTTTTGTGTGTTTCACAACTTTTAGATGGTTTGCCTAAATGAGAGCCTGAATCTCTTATCTGGCAGCCTTTTTAGCAAGGTAATAAATCCCACTGAATTCCACGAGACTTACTCCCAGGTAAGTGAGCACAGGACCACAAATCAAGCTACTACATTGAAATGAAATGGAAGCATCAGAGGGGGTGTCTTGTTTGCTTTCTTTTCTCCCTCCCTGTACTTTTTAAACATTGAATCGTACAATACATAAAGCTGGCAAACAATGACAAAAGGAGAGAGAGAGATACATACATCATCCTTGATCGATAAGCAATGTTCATAATTCACAATCTGTAGCTCTTCGCATCGGTGCATTCATGTGACAATTTGGTCTGCTCTAACAAATCATACCAAATTTGAACTATATTTTGTAAAAATTGCAGCTTACTTTAATTGTTTGAGAAGTTCCAGGTCCTAGAAAGCCATAAATCAATGCCAGGAGCTTCTAGCTGAAGCTAATACTTGACAACCAACAGCTTAGCAGATTCTAGAATGCTTGGGAAATTCGATCATCATGAATTCCGGATACAAAACGACTCAATCCACACTGCTCCGACTAAATGTGCAGGGAGCAGCTTAGCTATCCATTAGGTTTTGCATTTATGAATGTTCTGACACAGAACTCAAAAAGGTATCACTATGTCTTTCCAAAATGTGCATTTTGACAAAGAAAAACCATTTAGAAATGAAACGAGCATACCGAGAATAGTATATATTATTAAGAAAACCCCTTCGCTATTGTCAGGGAACTGCCATCGGAGCCAGAGGGAGAGGGAGGGCTCCAGAGGGATTACGGAGAGCGTCCCAGGAGGGAGAGAAGCAGCCCATCTTTTGGGGAGGGAAATCAGCGTAGCACCAGTGGAGAAGGGGGGCAGATGGGGGAATCGGCGAGGTGGCTCCATGACTCCTCGCCGGAGACCAGCGGGGAGAGCACAGGTCCTCCGCTGCCCACACCCTCCTGGCGCAGAAGGCTTCCGCGCAGGGAGAGTAGGCGGAGACTAGGCGTCAAAGAGCTTCTTTGCTGGAAGAAGTTCAAGAAACGCCCACTGACGGATTCTGCCAGCGACTGAGACAGCCACGGGTGAGTGGCTGTCCAGACAGAATAGGGTTCACCCAGGTAACTCAGCCAGGTGTGGCGACGACTTACACACGAGCAACCCCTAGAACCATTACAGCTATGTTGTTTTTGGTGCTTAAAAAACGCAAGCCTACCCACACATGTAATTTTATTATGTATATTTTGGGGGGGAACTTCTGGATTTATTCATATTTTTACAAATTTTATATAAGTTTGATTTTATTTGTATTTTTGTGTGAATGTTTTTCATTGTTTTATGTATATATTTTGTTGATTGTGCAGTATATAAAGCTTGTTAAAGCCTGTACACTTAGAAAAATGCACATCTTGAAAAAAAAATACATATTTATGTGTGTGTGTTTTTATTCAAAAAATGCAGATTAATGTGGAAACATGGCAGAACAGACTAGTGAATTAAAAAACACACGTGGCACAGATGAGAAATAAAATGATTCTACATCCCTCGTTTGATATAATAAACAGGATACTGCTTATGTTCGTTGAGAGAAATAGATTGAGACAGAGAGACATATGTAATGCAAATGAGCATTTCGGACCAATCTACATTTTACATCTGCATAACAAATCGATTGAAGCAGGAATGCCTTTAAGCAGTTGGAAGTTTTTGTTTCATTTTACTTTCTGTGGAAGGTTCTAGGCTACTGTATTTATTTATCAATCATAGGATGGAACGAAGTCAGTGTACAGTGGTACCTCTGGTTACGAACTTAATTCGTTCCAGAGGTCCGTTCTTAACCTGAAACTGTTCTTAACCTGAGGTACCACTTTAGCTTATGGGGCCTCCCGCTGCCACCACACCGCCGCGGCGCAATTTCTGTTCGCATCCTGAGGTAAATTTCTTAACATGAGGTACTACTTCTGGGTTAGCAGAGTCTGTAACCTGAAGTGTTTGTAACCTGAGGTGTTTGTAACCCGAGGTACCACTGTCCTTGGTTAGTGAACAACCCACTTGCTTAGCCATCCATAGTGAAATGCAAGTCACCCTCTGTGGATGGATCATTGCTCGCTCATAAATTAAGAGGCTGCCTCTCTTCCTTATCTCTCCACACGGTTTAATGTCAGGAGACAAGATGGGAAAGAATTACTGCATAATATTTCTCACCTCTTAGCCTTCTCCATTTGCTAATCAGAGAACCTCAGGAATATAATCCAGGCATGGCTTCCCTTTGGATAATGCTTAGAAGATGCTAATAGCAGGAGAAAGTGGCAAATACATCTTACAGCAACTCAGGACATATCTCTCTCTCTCTCTCTCTCTCTCTCTCTATATATATATATATATATATTTGCTTTCGTAGATTTTCACGGGTACAGGAATGCAGGTTTTGGTGTCCTCGGGTGTCTTCCCGTGTAAAAGTTGGGGTGTCTAGGCGACGTTTCGACGAGGTCTCACTCGTCATCTTCAGGCTGGTGCTTTCGGCTTCTTGTTACTGGAACAGAGCTGGATCTCAGTGTTTGAGTTCCTATAAATACTGTAGAGGGGGTGTGGTGTATAGCCTCCAATGTTCTGGGCAGAGAGGAAGTTCCCAGGCTAGTGTGCCTTTTCTTCTTTTGTTCCTTAATTACTTGAGAGATATCTTGAGTGATTTCTTGAGTGATATCCTGAGTACCACTTAGGTGGGTCATTAGGTGTGGATTAGTTGTTAAAGTCTTTGTGTCTTGACCTCTTGAACTTTGTGAAGAGTTTTCCTGAGAAGATGGCTGTACTGTACTTTGTTGTGCTCTGGCTTGGCTTCGTGTATAGGGGCGAGCTGTGGTTTTGTGGCTTGTGTCAGCCAGGTCTGTGTAGGGATTGCAGGGGGGTGCAGCATCCGGAGGTGCCACCATGGATTGGCTACTGGATGGTGTCTGTAATTCATCTGTGGAGAGGGTCTGGGTTTGGGTCTGGTGTGGTTGATTGGTGTTGGCGTTCTGTGTGCCTCTGGATCTGGTGTCAGTTTTTGTGGGGAGGGCTAATTTCCAGATGTCTGGCAAGCGGGATGTGTCGTCACGCTTGTTCATGTTGTGAGGGTGTTTCTCTATCTCGATGGCTTCCATGATTATTCTCTTGTGGTGATGTTCCGTGTTAAAGAGCAATTTGGAATCTGCAAAATTAATTTCGTGTCCTGTTTCTTTCATGTGTTGGAAAAGAGAGGAAGTTTTTTCTTCTTTTTTGACGGCATTCTTGTGTTCTGCGATACGTGCATTTATTCGTCTGTTTGTTTGTCCAATGTACGTGGCTGGGCAGACTTTGCAGGGTATTTCATAGATCCCTTGGTTTTCCAACTGGATTTTATCCTTGGGGTTTCTGAGGATATTGGCTATTTTTTGGTTGGTGCAAAAGGCTGTTTTGATATTGTGTTTATGGAGGATTTTGCTAATTTTATCTGTAGTGCCCTTGATATAAGGAAGGAGGGCCATGCCATTGTTTTCTTCTGTGTCTTGGTTTTTGGGGGGTGTTTCCTTTTGGATTAGCTAGAAACAGGACACGAAATTAATTTTGCAGATTCCAAATTGCTCTTTAACACGGAACATCACCACAAGAGAATAATCATGGAAGCCATCGAGATAGAGAAACACCCTCACAACATGAACAAGCGTGACGACACATCCCGCTTGCCAGACATCTGGAAATTAGCCCTCCCCACAAAAACTGACACCAGATCCAGAGGCACACAGAACGCCAACACCAATCAACCACACCAGACCCAAACCCAGACCCTCTCCACAGATGAATTACAGACACCATCCAGTAGCCAATCCATGGTGGCACCTCCGGATGCTGCACCCCCCTGCAATCCCTACACAGACCTGGCTGACACAAGCCACAAAACCACAGCTCGCCCCTATACACGAAGCCAAGCCAGAGCACAACAAAGTACAGTACAGCCATCTTCTCAGGAAAACTCTTCACAAAGTTCAAGAGGTCAAGACACAAAGACTTTAACAACTAATCCACACCTAATGACCCACCTAAGTGGTACTCAGGATATCACTCAAGAAATCACTCAAGATATCTCTCAAGTAATTAAGGAACAAAAGAAGAAAAGGCACACTAGCCTGGGAACTTCCTCTCTGCCCAGAACATTGGAGGCTATACACCACACCCCCTCTACAGTATTTATAGGAACTCAAACACTGAGATCCAGCTCTGTTCC
Source organism: Podarcis erhardii (assembly GCF_964252035.2). Taxonomy (NCBI): domain Eukaryota; kingdom Metazoa; phylum Chordata; class Lepidosauria; order Squamata; family Lacertidae; genus Podarcis; species Podarcis erhardii. Next base: position 17,587,180 of record NC_138504.1, read on the forward strand.
AGTAACAAGAAGCCGAAAGCACCAGCCTGAAGATGACGAGTGAGACCTCGTCGAAACGTCGCCTAGACACCCCAACTTTTACACGGGAAGACACCCGAGGACACCAAAACCTGCATATATATATATATATATATAAATCAGACACACAATTTGAACTGTTCCACCATTTCAAGAAATGGACAGAATTTGGGCAAAAGAAGCAGTGGTTCAAAAAGAAATTCTTTTAATGGGGAAGGAGGGAGAGAATTTGAATTGCACCAATTTATCAAGCAACCATCAAACAGGCCCAAGGTCTGAGAATCCAGCTTGGTGGGAGTGGGGGTAGTGGGGGGGATTTCCACTGTGATCACCCTGCTAAAGAGGTTAGATCCACAGCCTGCAGAAATCGCTGTAGCCCTGTAAAAAGCAGTGGAGTTGTGCACATTTGCACCAGGTAAAACTGTCACTGGCCTTTTCTTTCTCCTAGCCTATATAGCCATTAATAATTTAATTCCTTCTTGTTTACTGTACTCACATGAAGTGTGACACCTTTGGTTATTTACATCCGAGATAATTTTCTCATGACACAGTGGGCAGATAAATAGAAAACAAGAGGAAACAGCAGCTGCTCAGGCTGCAAAAATAACAAGAAAGGTGGTTTATTTCAACAGACAGGATGCTAAATTTGAACACGAGTCCTCAGCTATGGACTTCAGCAACTCACTGGGTGGCTATGCACAAGTCATTCTTGTTCAGCCTCAGGTACCTGTTTCTAACAAGGGAAGCACAACTGGCTTCCTAAATGAGTAAATACAATCTTATACTGTAAGGGGTTTGCTGCTGGTGACACCTCCAGAAGCCTTTGGCTGTTCCGCTGTGATGTCAGAGATATGAGTTGGCCCCTCTGCTCCCAGCAACTGAGGAACTAAAGAGAAACCAGAGCTCAGTGGTAGAGCACATGGTTTGTACATTAAGTGTCCTAAATACAATCCATGGCATCTCCAGTTTTAAAATTGATCGATTAGCCCATCATGGGAAAGACCTCTGTCAGGGATTTCAGAGAGCTGCTGACAGTCAACACTAAAAAGCTGCATGGAGAAATAGTCTGACCTGGTATATGGCAGGAGGAGGAAAGAGGAGGAACTGGTGAGAAATGAGGAAGGGCAGGAGAGGGGTGACAGCACTAGGAAAGTGGCTCCCATCTAAAACAAGGATGGGAAACCTATGGCCATCTGGTTGTTGTTGGGCTACAACTCCCATCAGCTCCAGCTGCCAAGGCCATGGTCAGGGTTGGTGGAAACTGTAGACCCACAACACCTGGAGGGTGTAAAATTCTGGAAAGCCACTGGCAGTCAGCATGTAGACAATACATAGTTAGGTGAATCAATGGCAAAAGGCAGCTTCCTATGTTCTCCTAAAACTGCCCCTGCATTGTCATGGGAATCCCATGCTCCTTCATATTTGAAACAAAGAGAAAAACCCAGTTCATATAGAAAACAGAGAAAAGTTCATAAAGAATACAACAGAAAGGTTCAAGTCTAGCTTTCTCCCTGAAACAATACTCTTATGTTTATGGATGTTTCTCTTCTTGGGACAACATTTAATCAAACAATGTTTACATGCACACTTGAAGTCTGGTGGTATATTATAGAAATATTCTTGCCATGTGGTGAGCTGTTTGCTGGACAAGATCTAGGGTCCATATGCACTATATATTTAAAGCAGTACCACACCACTTGAAACAGTAATGACTTCCCTCCCAAAGTATCCTGGGAATTGTACTTTGTTAAGGATGCTGTGAGTTGTCAGGAGACCCCTATTCACCTCACATAGCCACAGTTCCCAGAGTTCCTTGAGAAGAGGGTTTGACTGTGAATTGTAGCTCCGTAAGTTGGGTTGGAGGTCTCCTAGCAACTCAGCACCCTTAACTACAATTCTCAGGATTCTTTGGGGGAAGCCATGACTGATTAAAGTGGCACCATATTGCTTCAGATCTATAGTGCAGATGGGCCCTCGGACACATTGTTGAGGTAACTGAAGGTTGCAGAAATTGTTGTTCCCAGCAATGCTAGGAACATGAGCCTGAAACAGACAGTGCCAGCATCAAATTTTGGAGGGTCCATAGGCTGTGCTTTTGCCCACACAGCTTGGTTTCAAGCCATGTGGGCAAAACAGGGTCGCCTGATGTCATTCAGACATCTGGTGATAGGCAGTTGGGAAGCCCTACCCTTCTGTCAAACATGGCCCACAGTGGGTGGAGGAAATAGCAATCTGGCCTGCTGACCATACCCAGTTTCCCACTGACTGTGACATTGGTCTTCAGGTTATGGCCTGATTTTTAAAAATATATATTTGTATAGAGCTAAGGCTGCTGTGACAGTGCATCTTGGATCAGTGGGGGGAGGGTCACAACAACATTCAAATATATTGATTTTTTTAAAAAATAGGAGATGGGTCCCCAAGTACATGTTTGAATTAAAGGGTTTGAAAAAGTTGAAGACTACTAGTCTAGTCTAGTCTAGTCTAGTCTAGTCTAGTCTAGTCTAGTTTATTACATACCCACAAATCTGGTGGGTCCCAATGGCACATTCCTAAGCTTGTTGTGGACAGTAGGCCCAACACCAGCTTGCTCTTCATCCTTGCATCATACCCACAGCAAGACTGCTAAATCATCAACGTAGCTAATAGGGTATTCTGTACTAAAGCCATTGTCACCAAGACCGCTTGCATTAATAAGGTGAGCCTTAAGAAGGGGGATGAACTCAATAATCTGATAGGGCTTTTTCATCTCGATCCATTATGATTCTATAGTTTGCATACCCAATTCCCATTAATGCTAATGGGAGTTACTGTACTGCGTTCTGTGAGAGAAGAATACAGGCCTTTTGACTTCATTACGGAAATTTAAAATTCATTACCACAGGATACTGAGGGATTGCCCTAAATACTCTCTCTTTGTTATATATTTCCTAGTTAATGCGACCATTTGAGTGTACTGTACCCTGCTGAGTAGGAAACATTTTCTAGGCTGTTTAAAACACATTCTCCACAATTGGAAGCAAGTCTTTTGTCTCCATTTATGCCTTTGACACTGGCTGCCTTCAGCTTAATGGGACCAGAGTAGATAAAAGCAAATTAATCCAAAAGGTGACTTTTTCTATCCTATTGTCAAATCTCACAGATACAAATTCAAGTATTCCTCGTCTTCCTGCGATTCAACACAAGCCATGCATTCAAATCTGAGCTGCAACAATGAATCCAATTATTAGAACATCCTATTCAAAATTATGCGTCAATCAGAAAATGACCACTTGACTATGCTCATATAAAAAAATACAAAACACGGAAATTGCCAATGGGGGGTGGGGAAGAGGGGGAATAAGAGGAGAGATTCCAAGGTGCAGCAGTGGGGCACACCTTAAACTGGAAAGAACTGGAATTAACCTGCAGAAAATTTGTTCAGAACACTTTTTCTCCAAAGACCTTGTTGCTCTCCAACTAGAAGCTGGAACCTGACTAGCTTTTTAATTGACTTGAAAGGTAGTGTAAGACACATACATCCTAAAAGCTGATGGTGTAAATGAGAGTAGTGAGGTAGCAGTGGCTAGTAAGGAGCTAGTAAGACCTGGGTTCAAATCCCTGCTCAGCCATAAAGCTCCCTGGGTGATCCTGGGCCACTCAATTATTCTCACAGCTCAACCAAGTGTCCTCCTTAACAGAGGGCAGTCCTTCATTTGACAAGTTGGCTTGTCAAGGTTCAGTTTAAAGATAAAGAACCATAACAGCAGGGGCCTTGAAGTTGCCCATCATCAGCTAGCACCCAGGCAGGATACAGAACAGGGACACTGGTCACAGTACCCCCTGCTTTTGGGGGGTGCACTGTACTTCTATTGAAATGACAGCAAGTATTTTATTTATTTATTTATTTATTTATTTATTTATTTATTTATTTTTAAAAATTGCTTCTTAATTAGCACACACAATTCTTTTTTCTTTTCTTTTTGCAGGTCAGTGTATTTTTTGGCAATCTGTTTGTGGAGATGAGCAATTAGCCTAACCAACCTCACTGAGTAATTCCGAGAGAAAAGATCTTCCATTTAAGCTACTTGGAATAGGGCAGATTGCAGAATAGATAGGCAAACAGTGAGAACTGCAGGCAGGGTTATGCTGACAGCATCTCACTCCTGTTAGCAGCTGGGATGCAATTTCCTGCTCTAGCTGCAATTTCTTGACCAAGTGCAATACCTGAGCTGCTGTGGTCAAGCTATCAGAGTCCAGGAACAGCCACGGTTTCCATGCCAGCTGAAAATTGATAAAAGGTCTCCTAACCCACTGCGATAGCCTAATGCGAATTCCTCACCTTAGCAAGAGTCAGACCAGGGATTTTCTCACTGTTCATGCTCTTAGGGCACAGGAAGTGACCTTATTCGAAGTCAAACTACTGGTCTATTTAGCCCAGAATAGTATTACTCTGACTTTGAATGGCTCTCTTATCAGCAGCTTTTTTAAACTGGAGATGCCAGGGTCCGAACCTGGGACCCTCAGCATGCAACACATGTGCTCTTCCCCTGAGCTATGGCTGTTGCTTCCTAACTCTTAGTAATGACACACCACCAGCCCTTTATTTACTCACCCAGCCCAGTAGTAAATATAATGGTGATGTTTCATGCTTGAGGAAACAAACCTACCATTTCCCACGTCTCTCAAAGGCAAGAATATCAACTTCTGGATGGACCGGGCAGTCAAAAGTGTATTCATGGCACCCTTCAATAGCCTGCCTATTGGGACCTGGCAGCCTCCACCTAACACTGGCCCTCTGTTGTCCTTCATGTAAATATTGTTGGGACGACAGCCAAGGCAGAGGGAAGGGAGTGCCTCTTCAAGCAAGATGGGAATCTCTAGTGTCAGATACAGCCAGCCTGACTAATGAGACCTCCTGCTTGCCAAATCCTCTGTCTATTCCAGCCATTGAATATGCTCAGAAGCTCCATGGCACCAGCCCAACAGTCTACAGATCCCAATCAAGTATCAATAGCTTAAGTGTAAGTGATGGCAAAGGGGGAAAGTGCCAAGTGTTCCTTTTCTTTTCTTTTAGTTTCAGGAACTTCAGTTGCTGTTATGTCACTAGTGGGAACGTAAGCAAGGACTTAATTAATCCTATCACAGAATGGATCCACCACAGGGCAAAGAAAAGCGGGGGGGGGTCAAAAGGAGCTATTTTGGAGTCTTTACAAAGAGAGAGTGCCAGGGTGAGAAAGTTGGCACAATTTTCAGCTGTGTGAGGGTAGCTCCCATTAATGAGGGGAAGTCCGGGATCCTCTTTCAAGCAATGTTCATGGGAAGAAAGGTGAACAGTGTTAGTTTCTTCTGAAGTGGCACACATTACTTAGGGCAGGGGACACAGCCCAGTGCAAAGCCTCTTCTATGTTGTGCAGAAGGTTTCAGATTCAATCCTCAGCATCTCTGGTTAAAAAGGACCTTAGGCCTGCAGGGCAAGAAATACCCTCTGTCTGAATCCTTGGCAATCTGCTGCCACTTGAAGGAGGCAGCACTGATCTGGATTGACATAAAGTTCTGACACTGTGTAAAGAAACTTCATACACAGTGGTGCCATCAGGGCAGGACTTTGGGGGCAGGAGTCTAGGGCCCAGCCCAGCATATTGAGCAGAATGGCCTCCTCAAACACAGCAGGGGTAACTTACCACATTCTGAAGTGATTTAGATGTAATGTGTTGCTAAAGAGGGAGGCCCCCACAAGACCATTAAATGCAGTCTAAAATTACCTGATTATACCATACTCAGACAGGAACATTTTAATGGGGCTCTGAATACCAGGCAGGTAAGAGAGAAGGATGTAAGGGGCAGGGTGACACATAAGACCTTAGGAAATTGCCATATACCAGGGAGGTTTTTTTAGGTTATCTGCCCATCTACTCTCACTGGCAGTAGGTTTTTGAAGGGAAACTAAGCCTGAAGAAGAGATGAGTAAGAGGTGAAAGGATGACAGCCATCTTCAAATATTCAATGGGCTGTTGTCAGGGCCGGATTTAGGTTTGATAAGGCCCTAAGCTACTGAAGGTACTGAAGGTAAGGGGGCCCTTTATATGTCCAGATGTCCTTTGTCAACAACAAATTTGTCATTGTTTTTTGTGTTGAATATATGCCATGCAACCAGTCCATGCAGAATGTAGGCACCCTATATATAGAAATGAGAAAACCCAGTGATATTTTAGGGAGCAGGCTAGCAGGCGGGCCCCATTACTTACATCATAGGAGCCTACACAACACAAAACACTGTTGCTGTATGTAGGTTTTACTTTATTTGTTTTTTATCTTATATTTTGGAAATGTACAACTAGGGTTTTGTTTTTCTTTAAAAAAAATTGGGGGGGCCCAAGAGAGTGGGGCCCTAAGCTATAGCTTGTTTAGCTTATATGTAAATCCGGCACTGGCTGTTGTATGAACGATGAATTCTATCGCAACCTTCAACCCTTGGCCTAATTGCAAAAGGCCTCTGCAAGCAATCAGTTCAAAACTGTGGCAAAAGCAGTTTGTCCCTCCTATGCAGGGGCAAAGTGTGTGTGAGGAGGAGTGGGTTGCAGAAAAAGAAAAGGTGGCCATCACTATTTTTGGCTTTGGCCCCGCCCACATTTGGATTTGCCTTGCCCACCTCTGGTATATGATGCTACCATGGAATGCAGCCAGTACTCTGCATATATTCTGGACCTTTTCCTTCAGCTTTGTTCAACTGGTGACCATGCAATGGGTGCAGAAGCATTCCAAACCCAGAGAGGAACCAACCTTGGCACAGCCCTAACTGAAAAGAGATTATTTGCATTCATGGGATTGAGTGGTGCAAGATAGTATTGCCTAATAAGATGGCACATCATTTGTCAGCTGCCAATACATGCACAAACCTCTATTGGGTCTTCATTAGCCCTGCCAAGAACAAAATGCTTCCTTCCAACTGGTGCTGGCTGACCCATCCACTACTTAATTGTCATTTGCATTTCCTAAAAATAAGCCCTAGTTTCCACAGGGAACACTTCTGCCACTCAAGTGCAACTATGGTATGGACTTGAAACAATATCCCCAATTCATTGTTGCCCCCTAGAATTGCACATTCAGCCCACGGAAGACTTGTACTGTTGTGCTTACAGTGACTCAAAAAAATTTGCACATTGTTTCAGAGCATCCCCTTCCACCTATACGTGACTGTAGCCAACCTTATTTTAGGGTATCCCTCTGCCCAGGAAGCAAGACATTTAATTAGTCCTCCTTGCAAACCAATGTGCAGTCTGCCAGGTTCTCCCAACCAATGCCGTCCCACAGTGGAAGTCTTCACAACCTCATGATCCTTCAACAAGACGTGATTACTCCAGCCCCAGCTGTACCCCACTCTTGATTCTTCGATACCATTCTCTTGCCTTCTTCCATGCTTGCTGTTTTCCTTGGATTAGTTAAGGACCTCAAACAGATGCCAGCCTCAGGTTCCCCATGTTCATCTATTCCTAAAACATGTTGGAAGTCTTCTGAGAACGCAGGCTACTATTAGAAATATAATTTTACAGCACAATATATTTGCTAAACTGGTGAAATCCAGAATGAAGCACAAGAGTGAATCACAGTCTGCAGGCATAGAGAAGGGGGCAGTGACATATGCTCATAAGGAAGATTTGTGCTTAAATTAAATTCCTGGTTGTTTCCTTGTGCGTGTGGGTCACTCTCAGTGCCAATCAGTATACTGGTGCCAACAGCAAAACCCAACAGTGTCATCTGAACTAAATAGTTCAACTTGCTGTCAGTGCCAGTCAAGCAACTTTGTCTATTCATAGCATGGTTTGGATTCCAACTGCACCTGCAAACCAACGGGCTTGGTATAGCTGCCAATCAGTTGGTCAGTGGAGCAGATGGCCTCAGAAGGTGGTGGTCTCTCCTTCATAAATCTTCAAGCAGATGGAGTGACCTTTGAGGTGCCTTCCAATTCTATGGTTTTAAAGAAATGTAGTTGTGCAAATAGAGGAGGGCATCAATTGGACACACACAAAATGGTTTCTGCCTTTATTGTAATAGTTTATAAATGTGTTTCTATGCATATTAATCAGTGCATTACTTTTTTTGGTAGTACATTTCCACTTTTTTGGTGATGCGTGAATGAGCTCCCTATGCCTTAAAAATGCAGCAGCATCTTTGGAACTTTACTCTTCACTGATCTGCTGAATGGGAGAGACCTGGGCTGATGCTGTACAGAGGAAATCCTGCCATTATAACACTAGCAGTGGCAGCCAGAGGTTGTGCCTTTGGGGTGATGAGCAGGCAAAGAGTGTGATGTCATCCTTGAAAATAAAGCTGGGGGCAAGTTGGAATGCTCTCTGTTGACTTAAGGGAGATTGCAGTGACCAGGAGACAAAGGAGGCTGAGTATTAGGACATAGGGTGGGACAATAAGGCCAGAAGGAAGACCTTTGCAAGGCTTTAACAGGATTAGCACATTATTTAAACTGTTTTGTGCTGAATTTAGCTTTTGCTTGTCTAAAATGTTGATATATGCTATGATTTGTTGCACTAACTTGCATTCTGATATCTGAAGAAGTGTGCATGCACACGAAAGCTCATACCAAGAACTGACTTAGTTGGTCTTTAAGGTGCTACTGGAAGGAATTTGTTTTGTTTTGACTATGGCAGACCAACACGGCTACCTATCTGTAATTGCATTCTGATAATTTGTGCTAATTGGGTTGCTGTTCTGCTTTGGTGTTAGCTCCTTTGGGCTTCCTTTAGGCAGGAAACACTGGATATAAGCATGATATGAAATGGAAATGGAATTCAAGAGTCACGCTACCTCTGCCTATGGAGGTTCCATTTAACCATCAGGACCAACAGTGATGGGTATGGAATGAGCGTGATGCTTAGGGGTCCTGAAATAGATCCCCAACCTTAGCTATGACTAGCAAAAAATATGAAAAAGACAGACATCCAAAATAAATGATTAAATACCAGCTGCAATGTATGCACACAGAGAGAAAGAGAGAGACAGAGACACCCAGAGTCAGAGAGAAAATGCAGAACCCAGCTTTCCTTAGTGCAAAAATCAGATTGCTTTTAAAGAACAACTTATTACAGAGCATATGAAGTTCTGGTTAATGGTCTGTAACTGGTCAGATAATTCATAGAATCATTGAATTGGAAAGGACCACCAGGAGCATCTAGTCCAGGGGTAGGCAACGCAAGGCCCATGGGCCACAAGTGGCCCACGGGGGTCGTTTAACCGGCCCACAAGCCACCCCCAAACCGAGCTGCCCGCTTGGTGAGTCTCCCTGCGCTGCACTAAAGCAGCGCAGCCTGGCACGGGGACTCACTTCTGCAGCGCCGGAAATCGCGTCTGCGCATGCGCAGATGCTGGAAATCGCGGGCGCTCGTGCAGTGTGGCCCACGAAGGGATCTCTGCTGGAGTGAACTGGTCCAGGCGAGGTAAACCTTGCTGACCCCTGATCCCTGCAATGCAGGAATTTTTCACCCAACATGGGGCTTGAACCCACAACCCAGAGATTAAGAGTCTCATGTTCTTCTATAGTGGAGCTATCCATCAGGGAACTTTCTTATGTGATCTTGACTCTACACTCCAAAGTGCTTAAACTACTCACTCAGCCTCAGTCTGGACTCTAGAAAAGAGGGCTTCCATAATAGAAGCAACTTTGGAACTTCTAAGATACACTCATTTAAATGGAATGCAGGGTGGGGTAGAGGGCTGTTCTATGTGAGTTTGCAATAAGCCTCCCTGATCTCCCCACAAGGAATCAACAGGGTTTTTAATACTAGGGAGTGATGAAACTCTCATATTCTGGGAACAGCAGGAATTCAATCCCAGAAAGGAGCCTGGTTGGAGCTGGTGAATATTTAAAGTTTGATTCTAGTTCCTCCGTATATATGATACCAACCAGAGTCTCCATTTGAACTATGAGAGTAACTTTCCTCTTCTGAAAGGGCAAATGTAGCCCTATAGAAATCCTGCCGAACCATCTCCATGGGGAGTCTTCCTGATGCCTCCTCCATGTCTGGTGCACAGATGCAACCCCCGCCTCTTGTCACTATGCAGTCTAGTCATTTAGAAAACACTTAGCCATGCAGCAGGCAATAGAATTAAAAAAACATTAAACTTCAGAAGGGGGCTGGGGAGGGGGTGCTCAAACTTTGACAAGCTGCATCTAATGCTAAGTATAATTAATTAAATTGGATGAGGCACAAGGGGAAGAAGGCAGAAGACGATGGCAAGCTGGAATCAGGATGGTAATGCACTGATATTTTGCGCGTCATCTGGTAAAGGAAATAAGCAGGGCTGTAGTGGTGCAAAAGAGTTGGGGAAGACGTGGCTTTCAAAAGGATGCATACTGGGGAAAGGGAGCAAAACGCAGGAGAAAGAAGTAATAGCAATGCAAGAGAAGATGATTAAAAGAAAGCCAGGTAACTAAGAATATTATCTTACAAAAACTGCAGTGAAGGCTGCAGGGGTAAACAGCTCAGTGGCAGAGCATCTGCTTGGCATGCACAAGATCCCAGGTTCAATGCCAGGTATCTTCAGGTGGGGCTGGGAATGCCCCCTGCCTGAAACCCCAGAGAGCAGCTGCTGGCAATAATAAACTAGATGGCCTAATGATCCAACTCAATATAAGACAGCTTCCTATGAATAAAATAAGGAGGTCAACAATTCAATGTTGTGAGGTCTGAGAATGCAGATGCACACCCAAAATGAAGAAACAAGAAGCCACATATAGATGGAAGCCACCCTCTCAATCTATTGCTGTTGAAGCTGTTATAGCAGCACCAGTTTCCCAGAGACAGAACTGTATATCCCCCACAATATTCCAAGGGGCAAAGTTTTAACAAGCTTGACGACTCCATCAGCACAGATAATTAAGCAATTAGAACAGTCAGAAGTTGACAAAGCACCAGCTGAATGATGCCCATGAAGCTACAAAAGGGAAGAGGGGTTCTCCCAGTGGAAAAAAGCTTTTGTCAATGGTTATCCTGATTGCTTGCCAAGGGCAGGGGGAGCTGCAAGGCACACAGGCAAGGCTGGTTTCCATGCTGCCATGAGGGGAAGGGCAAAAGGGAAAGGCTGGAAAAATGAGAGGGACCGATCGTTTTATTTTATGTGGTGTTTACAAGCCCTCATCCATTGCAAAGGGGTGATGTAGGAAAAAGCTAATTCCTAGTGATATTACTATATGTTTCTGGAATGTGTGCTTCACAAAGAGCATTCCCTTATGAGCTCAGAGAGGAAAAGCACATTTGAGTCACAATATTTAATCTAGGGACGTTTATGAACAATTTCAGGCAAGGATACTGAGACATGCTGCCAATCCCAGCACTCATCATTCACAGAGAAACAGTTCCACACCCTAGTGTATCAGCGCTATGCAAAAGCCTTCATATTAGTAATCTCAGATGGCTCTCACATGCATTTATAACTTACTCCTGAGGAAAAGGAATATTGCTGAGGACGTTGTATTAGGAGTCCTTGCAGCTTGGGTGAATTAGATTGAAGCAATCGTTTACAGTTTCTGGAGTTCAAAGGCTTTATTAATGCAGAAACTATTTATAGAATGAGTGGAAAGGAGAGAGAGAAAATGACTGACATCTTGGCTCAACATTAGGAAAGAAAAATAAACCAAAATGGCCCAGCTTTTTAGGGGTGGAATTAATTTAGAGACAGAGACTACAAGCAGGGAGTAGCTGGATCACTAGTGCCCTCTTGGAGTTTAAAGTAACACAGGCATTAACTATAAATTCAAGAGAAGAAAATGTGTTTGCTTTTCTCCAACACTGTACATCCAGGAAACTGTCATGGTCCCCAAGGCACCACAAAAGACCCAAAAGATATTTTTAAAGATATCTCATAAACTAAAAGTATGTAAAGGGCAGAGCTCAAATGACGGTGGGTTTTTTAGTGTTTTTTGTGGCATGGTTTTACTACTTATATGCAAATACTGAAGCACATGGCTACTCAGAGTAACCAGTATATGCAAACATCTGGCTCATCTAAGGCTTTATAGAACTTTTATTCTCAATGGTGATGGAACTCAGAGGCGGAAAATACTTTTTATTTTTACAAATCTTTATTATTTGTAAAGGGGATCTTTGTACAAGTCAATACTTTACTATCCCTTTGGAGCCCTTTGAAATTCTTTTATCCTTCCAAGCAGTGACACTTTATGGCTTACATTTTTTATTCTTTTTTATGTTCGCACTTTGTTTTAACAAAATCTACAAAATATTAAATGGGGGGGGAGAAACGTGTATGTTTTGCAACAGCAAGACATACTGCAATGGTCTAAGATCAGGGGGTCCCCAACATTTCTGGACCCAGGGACACATAAGAAACTCTAAGAAAATTTAAGAAACTGTCATAAGCACCACAAAATACCCATTTCACAGAAAAGCAACAGGCAATGCTCAGAACCTAAGATTCTCAGGAGCCACTCCTTCTCCCAAAACAACCAACTACACACACCCCAAAACAAATAAAACACAGACATATAAAGCAGGCAACTCCTTATAAACCTGATACCCCGCCCCCCAGCAACTACAACAACAAAACCACCTCATTTAAAAAATATTAGGAGGGGCAGGGGACCTTGATGGGCACCAAAGATGGTTTCTGAGGTGCCACATTGAGGATCCCATATCTAGATAAATTTTTGGTCTGATCCAACATTACTCTATTACATTCTTATTCTGAATCAACAGGTGTGCATCTCTTGAAAAGAAGATGCACTGCACCCATCTGCAGGCCCCAGATATCCCTCACCTGCTGCCACAACAGATATGGAAAGCCAATACTGTAAATGAGCCTCAAGGTTCACACAAAGAAAAGGAGATCTGCTGAACTGAAAACAGTAGAAACTTGCATGCAATTATTTCATACGTTCCAGAAAGCTGTGGAATGGGCTCCCAATCTTCAAGGTAACTGGAAAGCAGGACCATGTAAAAACTAAACTGTGCTCACCTAAACACCAAAGGCTTCTGCAGCAATCTCCTTCCCTGGGCTGGAGACAGTAGCAGTGGGCATTTTCAACAGAACGGGGGCATATTCACACCATACATTTAAAGCACATCCAATGCACATTTAAAGCACATGGCTTCCCCAAAAAGAATCCTAGGAATTGTAGTTTAAGAGTGCTGGGAATCGTAGCTCTATGAGGGGGAAACTGCAGTTCCCAGGTTTCTTTGGGGTATGTCAAGGGTTTTAGAAATATGTTGAATGTGCTTTAAATGTATGGTGTACATGCACCCCAAGTGTTTTTTCTCCCCATGATTTGCCAGATACAGAGTTTAGTAGCCTGAGGGGCACAAGAGAAGGAGGGAGCACTTTGGACACATTTTCCAACACTGCAGGAGAAGGAGTCTACTACCCTTGCATTTAAGCACTAGCCTGGCAGCCACAGGCAACAAAGAACTACACGCAGAAGAGTGCTTAGAATCCCATGCAAGTGACTGAGTAGGCTGGAAGGGGAGAGACTATTCTCTCCTCTTCTGCACTCAGCATAGACAACAACTGAACTGCCAGAGAAGGGCAGTCACCTCTTCTACCCAGCACAGAAATGCAGAAAGCCCCCCACCCATTCTCTGCCAGCACCTAGCAGGCTAGTTTTAAAAAAGCAAGTTAGCAACTTTTGGGGGGGTTATTAGACAATCCTGGTCTTCTGAATAGCCAATGTGAAATGTTTAAGATCCAAGAAGCAGAGGTTGTTTTTTACGACCTTGGATGGTGAAAACTGTTCATGATAATTGCATGTTTCTAACTAACAGAAGGTCCCCAGGTGCTGCGAGTTTTGGAAAAACTTACATGAATGAATACATTCCCTAAGACGGAGAGGGCTCAGGTGGAAGATGGATGGCAATACAACATTTCTCCCAGGGAAGGACTAAGTACAGCTTTCGGCTGCAACACAGTCCAGTGATATGCTGATGGGGAACCAATATGGACTCTGAAGGTGCAATTTCCATGGGGCTGATGAAGAATAATTCATTTACTTCAAGGGAGTGAGAATAATTCATTTACTTCAAGGGGAATAAACAACCTTTAGCATCAGAAGCATGAGCTCCAAGATTGCTTTCATTTCCCTTGTACATAAAATGAGTTTGATGCAAGCTCCATTTCCAACATGGTTACACATGCTAATGGCAAGATTAGAAGGGTGGCAAGACTGAGCAGCACAGCAAGCAAAATTCAACTGACACGAGTAGCAGGAGCTTCTGGGTTAAGCATGTGGCTTGGTGTCAGTTTGGGGGAAAGGAGTGTGCTCATTTCAGAGAATGAGGTGAGACAGCAAGACCATTAGCCTGGTCTTTCCACTTGGCTACATCTGAGGGAGATGTGAAACAGCAACAGCTCCTCCATGGCCTGGCTGGGAACAACTATGCTTGATCTCCTCTCTTCCCCTCCCAGAATGATCTCCTGGTAAGTGAATTTGACATGTTTTCTTCACTCGCTGTCCATTTCTCCTCTTGTATCATGTCTATTAGATTGGTAGCTTTTTAAAAAAAAAAAGTTGAGCCAGCTTGAATGCAGCTCTTTGACCTGGCATCTTCTGAAATGTGTGTTTTCAGGACCCACCCTATCCCTGTGGTGTAAATTGCTTTATTTGTTTTTTCAATACTGAATTTTTTATTGTTGTAACCTGCCCTGGTATGTGTTGAAGAATGGGTGATAAATGCGATCATCATCAGAAAAGTGGTATACAAATGGAGTAAATCTCTCTCCCGCCCCTCACAAACACTTTCCTTCTAAACCAGAAATGTCCCCGATGTGGCTTCATTTAGTGTTGTGACTTGCTGACCCAATGGCAGCTAATGTGAACTGTGAAAGCCATCACTTTCCCGTTAGGAACTTCGGGAGCCGTGGCTGCTAGTTCTGCATTTAAATGACTAATTGGTGGGAGCAGAGAGGTGAACGAGCAACCCTTCCATTCTATTAGTGCTGGGCTGCATCATTCATTTCCTTTATTTTCACAAAGGTCAGAAGCAAGCAAAGCAGAAACAGATAATTAAACAGTTCTCCAGCCATCACCAATGCACATATTTCAATGAACTTAGAGGCAGCTAGCCAGTGGGAACAGGATTCAAACTCGGTCCTTTCCATCAAGGCAGAATTACATCATCCTGATGCACATGGGTTTGCTGAACGCATGGGCAGAAGGGGTCTTTTCAAGGGGAGAAGAGGTGGACAGAAAGGTCTGCTTAAGCCTTTTCAACCTGTTGATGCACATATTTCAATGAGGTTATAGGCAGGATGCCTTCATGGTTGTCATACCACACCACCCCCAACCACACCCTACTAAGCTTGTACAATAAAAATGAGCTTTCCGTATCTTTGTTTGTGGTTTGATTTAGCAATGAATGCAGGGTGAGGTGTGTGGGGTTTTTTGAGGTCCTGTAAGAAGACAAATGATAGAGACAGCAGAAGGTTTCGTTGCTGTTGCTGTGAATAAATTACAGCTCACAGAAAGCAAATCACACACTCAGAGCAAAATGGTGGTTTTGTTTTTGTTTTGCGAAGTAAAGCAGTTTTCAAAAATTTCAATAATTCAGCCCACAAGTAGGGGGTGGGGGGTGTTAAGTTACAGGGTAGAGGCAGAAATGAAATGAAGTTTCAAGATATCATGGCCCTTACCAAAGTAATAGCTATTTGTCTTCAAATGAAGCTTGTTTCAAGTGTTTCTCCAGAGAATAGGGGGAAAAGGGAAGGAATAAGCAGAAGCAATGACCTTAACAACAGACATTCGGGTGCAAAATTGCCAAACTGCCTGAAGGGAAAATATTTGGTGCTGCAGATAATGGCCTATTAGGCTCAATCTTTAGCCACTTAGAGGGCAATTAACACCAGACGTTTGCGAAGACAAGACACAAGCCAGTGCAAATCACCACTTTGGGGGGATCTGGGTTTGTAGGACTATTACATAGGGAACCTTCTGGAACCCTGTTACAGGTAGGTAGCCGTAACAGGAAACTGCTGGAACCCTGCTCCTCAAAAAGTAAAGGGTAAAGGACCCCGACATCATTACCCTCAATGACTTCACCCCTGATCCTCTACACTGGCATTATGAGGCAAACACAGGTTTTGGAGGCTCAATTTATGGCCCAGAACATATGTGTCTATCCTGAAAGGAGAAATATTTGAACTCAACAATAGCTTTGAAACCAAGCTGCACATATTCAATTATACATTCAGCTATACAGCCTTCATCAAACTGGTGTCTTCCAGATGTTCTGAATTACAATTCCCATCAGCACTAAGCAAGCAGGGGCTGATGGGCTTTATAGTCCAAAGCATCTGGAAGGCACCAGACTAGTGAAGGCTGCATTTCAAGTTGTGCATCTGTTGGACTAAGAGCCCCAAAAAGTACACTATTATTTACTAAAAACATTTTTCATTCCATTGCTCCCACTATCTGAGGGGGCTTTCATAAATTTAAATTTAAATCAACAATAAAAACATATCTTTTTTAAAAAAAAAACCAAAAAACTATGCGGCTCTACAATGGTACAAGCAAAACAGCAAAGACTGCAGTGGCAGAAAACCATAGGCAAAAGCTATGTTGACCTTTGTTTCTTCTATAACCAGATGTTCACAGCATAAGATGCATAAAGCTAAAAATATATGGTTTTAAAGGGGGATTGGACAAGTTATGGAGGGGAGGTGTGTTAATGGCTGTTAGCCATCACATGTAGGGCCTGCAACAAACTGTTGCATTGTGTGTTCCTTCCTAACAACAAAGTTCCTGTTCAGGATTTCAGACAGCCTAGGCAAGGCATTCAATTCTCTTTCCTCCTCCCCTGGTCTGGTTTTCTTTCCCAACCTTCAAAACTGCTTGACTATCATGCATGTTCCGTTCTCATAGGGCTTGCAGAAGGAAATGCCCCTTCAGTTTTTAAGAGAGAGAGAGAGAGAGATTTTGTCAAACCTCAGGCTTTCACCCAAAATGATATATTCCTGTTGTTTCTCAGTGGGTTTGTTTTGGCTGCATAGCTATTGGCATTCACTAGCTGAGTTAGCTTTAAGAAGGAACAATGGTTCCAAGTTCAGAGGCAATGTGAAACAGCATATCAGTTGCTAGAGGGCTTCCTAGCAACATCTGTCTGGACACGGTTGGAAAGAGGATGGTGGGTGGAGGTGCTCCCTCTGAGAGAGGCATTGCTGAGTCGGAAAATCATATACTTATAGAATTGTAGAGTTGAAAGTGGGAACTTGCAAAGGAAGCAATGATAGCAAGAGCTAGTGTACTGTGATAACTAGAGTGTTATACTTCAACTGCAGAAACCAAGATTCAGTCTTGCTTGGCTACTGAGTGGCTATGGGCCAATCATTGCAACCACTGCTGCAAGGGAAAAAATGGAATGAAACATGTTTACAGCTGGCCACTAGAGTCCATGCATTGATAACCCTGAGGCTGGATTGCTGCAATGTACTCTATGCGCGGCTGCCCTTGGGCCTGATCCAGAAGTGCCAGCTGGTGCAGAATGAGGCAGCCAGACTGCTACCACCAACATTCAATATCACTGTTAGAACATCCTTACTGCCTGCCCATCTACTACTGAGCCATGTTCAAGGTCCTTGCATTAATTTACAAAGCCCTGAACAATTTAGACCTACAGTGCCTGATGGGCTACCTGAATTCTTATAGCTCGATCACCTGAACTCCCAGCTAGATCACTGAGATCATCTGCAGGAGTGTTACCGGTAGTCCCGAGTTGGTGAGGCTCATCAGGGAACATCAAAAAACTGAGCCTTTAGTTTAATTGTCTCGATGCTGCAGAATGATCTGCCAATAGAGGTTCAGCAGGCACCTTCTGTTTCAACCTTTAAACATCTGCTGAAAACTTTTCTGTGTTGCTAAGCTGATGCTAAGCTTATGCAGACAATTATGAAAACATCTTTCTGTAATAGCTGGTTGATGATCTCCGATTTCAAATTTTCATGTATGTGTTTTTTTAAATTGTACTGTATACATGTGTGGTGGTTGAAAATGGCTTTGATGTTTTATGCAGTAGTGGTATGCACGCTCCCAGGGTTGTCTGCTGGTGGACTGGTGAGATTCACTGTTGTGCAACAGTTGCACTAGCAGAAACAAATTGGCATCAGATTGTGCAAGTAAATTACCAGCAACTTGCTTTTATGCTCTTGCACAATAACATTTCACTTGTACAAAACACAAATAAGGGACTCTTTTGATCTTACGGAGCAGACAGGATGGTATAGAAGGAAGCAATTCCCAGGGTATACTGGTCCTAAGCCATTTAGGGCTTTACAAATATATTTGCCAATCAATCCCCACTCCATCTTATGTAGAATCTCATTATTTTATGCAGAGATGCAGAAGAACACCCCCCCCCATTGTCTTCAATGTTCTTTTAAGCAACTCTTTGATCAGTATCAACGTGTGTCCCACCCCCACTGCCTCTTCCTTCACACACATACAGGTATGTCTGGAGACGGTCCAGTGTTTATAATGTTTCTTTAATAAAAGTGTCCTGGATTTAAGGGAAGCAGCAAGACTGATGCAGGTTGCTATGGCAAATACACATTTTCCTATTTAGCAGCATAATCAACAGCCTTGTACAATTTTCTGATTTCAGATTCTCATTCCAAATTGTGCAGCTTGGGTTATCCAAGTCACCCTGTTATTAAGTTATTCAAACCATTTTAATTGGAAATATTATTATTATTGTTATTTTTAACAGCTCTGCAAATGCAACACTTTTAAGCCATGCTCTATGCCTTTCTCAAAAGCGGAAATGCCAATAAATTACATTCAGGTTAGGTATCTTTTTTTCTGCCATTTTAAGCACAGTTCCATTGCAGCATTAATCATCTGCGCCTCTGCTGAAGAGGAACGTGGACATACAAGATCAGAATTAAAAGGTAAATGTGCCATGCAAAGGTGGTCTAGGGAGTTGGTCCATTTTTGTAAAAAAAAAATTAAAAATACCATTGCTATTTCAAGCTTAGAGATCTATATACTGTAGTCTTATTTTGGCTCTAATTGGTGTCATGAAGGAAACACCAAAAGGTTAACAAGAGACTGTTAGTTTATAATGCACGCTTCCTAGTGCCAACTCTGGCGGTTCAGTCTGTTTTCAGACTCATTAGCTATGTAGACTGATTACAGTTTCAGATCAGGAACTGCTCGCTTGCTGTGTTAGCAGAAGGTTCCTTTTTATTCATACACCTACCCTACTGCTAAATATGAAATGGATGGCTTTAACTCTTTGTGGGACTCAAAACTGCAAATGAAAGAGGGAAAGAAGTTACGTTCCTTCCTCAAGAAGTAACAACTTACTGGGCCCAATCTTGGGAACAAGGATCAACAGAAGAGGCCTCCCCTCTGTAGTGCTACATTCACCATCTCCATCACTTCATTCTGCTGAGCAGAGTCTCAGACATCTGTCCCAAGATCATGCCCTGACAAGCTGCATTACCTGGTTGAGTACACATCATGCATTTAAAGCACCCTCCCCCCCCCCAAAAAAAAGAATACTGGGGACTGTAGTTTTTAAGGTTGCTAGGAAGTTTAGCTCCCAGGATTCTCTGGGGGACAAAATGTGCTTTAGGTGTATTTTTAATGTATGGCTAGTGGAAGCCAACAGATTTCTTAAAGCTTCGATGCACCAAGACATCTTTCTTTTGGGTAACAGGGTGCATTCACAGAATGGTTTCATAGCATCTCATCTTTCAACTGGACAGCCAGAGATGGAATTTAAAGAGGGCAGGATGAGTTGCTTTTGGTGGCAAAGTTCAGGAGTGTAGATAGAGTGATAAGCTCAGTTTCTGCAGAGTGAAGTCTTTAGCAGGGGTGAAATTGAACCGCCTTAGGATTTCTTGTTAGTTTCACCTTGCACTTAGAATCATAGAACTGTAGAGTGGAAGGGACCATGTGGGTCATCTAGTCCAGCCCCTGAAATGCAGGAAGCATATGGTCACCCATCCAATTTGAAACCATCCTGGATCCCGCTTAGCTTTGCAAAGGTGCTAGCAGTTTTATTGCTGAACCATACACCCGTAATAACAACTCTTCTGGTTCCTTTGCAAAATTGAAAAAATGCTTTGAAAAAAAATAAATATTTGAGAACTGGCTCTCAGTCTCACAGGCACTTAAATGTTCAAATTCTGGAGTATTTCAGTCTCATCTAAAAATGGGAGATGCTGTCTGTGTGGCAGAAATTGCATTTTTCGAGGATTAAATGTTCTTTGGCAAAGAACCTCACCAAACTCCAAGGCTTATTCATTATTCTTGTCCTCTGCTAAGATGTAAACCCCCTTTCTCTTAATAGCACACAGAATAACTGGGTTTTTTTTATTTCTTTGCAGGCCCCAAATCAATTCTACACATGGGACATAAAGAGATCTTAAAGAACCTGGAGACATGATGCCAAATTACATGTTATACATGCCTACATCAATGTGTAGCTTTAATTTTGAAGGAAGAGGGTGCTTAACCCTTTATGGTATCTGCTTTATCCACTCGCCCTCAAAATCACAAAATACACTCTGTACTTCCTCCCTGCTCCAAAGGGTTCCCGATTTGTGTTTATCCCCATTTAAAAAGGAAAGATGGAGCTTTGATACACAAATCTATGTGAAATGTGTAGCTTGCCCCCTCCAATAATCACTGTTTAGATGATGGTGGTGCTATGTAGTTGTTGGCGAAAACAAGAACATAAAAGAAAACATGAGATTTTAAACAAAACCCGCTTTGTCTTTCTGTTAATTAGCAGCTTTTCACTCAATACCTGCACTTTCAAAGACTGATTCGTATTTTTCCAGTTGCCAAGAGAGCTAGCAGAAAAAAGCACAAAGGGTGAGCATCAAGGCATTTTTTTTAAAATAAAAAAAATCAAAAAGCAGGAAAAAAACATATATTAAAACTGAAAACACCTTCCAGGTCTCAGCCAGAAAGGCCACATGCTCAACCTTCATTTTCCTTTCCAGGTGGCCTTTAAGCAGAGGGGAAATCAGCGGCACACTCCCATCTGGGATGCCATTTCCTGCAGTTGCACAGAGACACAATTATAGCTGCAATCTCTATCTAACTCCTGTGACCTTGGATTCATTAACTCCAGTGAAAGACACATTCCAACATTATATTATTTCATGTGACAAGGTGTGGGGTTGGGCGGGGGGGCGGGGGAGGTAAGCAAATTAGAGAAAGTCTTTCAAATGCCTGTGATATTTAATAAACATTGATGTGCAAACAACGGAGATTACAAGCCTGTTTACTAGTGCGCCCTTAAACCAAATGGATTACAATATGTTTCTACAGTCATAATTTTAATCTCTCTCTCTCTCTTTCCTCACCATCATCACCCTCCAATGAGTGCTTGGTTTTTGCTTTAAAAAACAACAACACAAGATATCCACAATGGCACCTGAACTATATGAAGCATTGTTATACCTCTTTGAACAGTCGTGGTTTTCTGCACAGACTACTGGGAACTGCGGTTTGTAAAGGATGCTGGGTGTAGTTTGGAGACCCCTATTCACCTCAGTGAGCTACCGTTCCCAGACTTCACTGGGAATAAGGATTGACTGTTCAACCACTGTTAAATCCCCAGGGCACTGGACCATATGCCTGGGCTTTGCCTAAGTATCAGATTTTTATTTTTTTTCTAACAGTTTGTAGCCCTGTGGTTTCATAAGTCCCCATGCCACAAACCTCAGGCTTAGTAACTTAGTTTGCAACTCTATCTACTTCTAGGAGAAAATTTAGACACAGCGAAACATGTAGCAAGCTCATTCAAATTCACACACACACACACACCACATTAAAACAGGCATTTCCCAACCAAATTGAGTTTCTAGTCTCCAAGGCAGAACATGAAAAAGGCAGCAGAAGAAATAAAATAATCCCTCTCCCCCTGTCTACTGGGCTGAAATGAAGTAGCTAAACTTTGGGAACCGACAGGTTTGCAAGAGGGCAGAGGCATGTGTTGTCTTCTGTCTATTTTTTTAAAAGCACTCAGTGTGAGCAAAACCAAAGGAGAAATAACTCCATGAATTGCAAAAGAGGGTATCAAGCCTCAAAGATGCTAATTCAGGCCCTGAGGGATCTAATCAACCTCTTTGTTAAAGTAAAGATAAAACTTTCTGACAGCAAATGCTATTCTGATAAAATGGAATTTTCAATTATGCTATGAGCATCTGGTCCATGCCATCGTTTATGGAGCAAGGCGCCGTGCAGCTTTGCAATGTCAGAAGCTATTCCGCACAGACAGCTTCTCCCACTGCTGAGAGAGGTTGGGAACGAGACCTATACTGACCAGTATGTTTTGTGCAAAGTAAATTCTGTGCCTTTTCATTTGTGAGACCTTATAAGATTTGTGCTTAAACCAGTTTGTAATGTAAGCATAAACACTGTCGCTGTAGCTGAAAAGAAAACAACTGATCCAGGAGTGAGGAACCTGCAGTCCTGCAGATGTTCCTGAACTACAACTCCCATCACGCTTGATCATTGGTCTGTGCTGGCTGAGGCTGATGGGAGTTGTACTGTCAACACATTTCAGGCCACTTCTAGGTTTTAGAACATGCTTGAGCAACAGCCAATCAATGGGCCATCTAACCTACTCATGTCTAGAAAAGCTGCATATATATCATGCTGAACAATGACCCATATCCAAGTTCAAATCCCTGCTCAATTACAGGGCTTACTTGGTGACCTTAAGCCAGAACCTGCTCTCAACCTAACATACTTCAAAGGTAATGGATAAGGAGGGGAACCCTATGTTTATGTCATAACATTTATATACTGTTTGATTGTAGAAAAAAAACTCCAAGTGGTTTACAAATACACACCCCCAAGCTCCTTGTACAAAGGGTAGGTTGACAATGATAGTGACCATCACTTAAGAAGTCCAAAGTATTTTTTGGCACAAACATGACACCCTGCTAACCTGTGTCGACCTAGGACCAGACCACACACACATGGGAGGGGAGGAGACAGAACTATCCATGCCATGCTGGCATTCCTAGTATGGCAAGCTACAGTAAAATTTGATAATTCACTTCAGTTTTAACAACAAAGGAACAGATTTCTAGCCCTTATGTACAACGATAAGCTTGAATGAATGTCATGTGTGTCCTCTGGAGGGTGGAGACAAGGGGAACACTCCCCCTCCTCAGAATCCTAAATGTATTTATTTATTCTGAAGTACACAGACACGTACACATCTAGCTAGCCAACAAGGAGCTTAGCATGATCTCTTAGACCATAGGTTTTGAACCTTTTTGAGTCCACAGCTCCCTTGACCAACTACATTCTTTCTGTGGCATTCCTGTGGGGTACAGGAGCCCCTGCAGAGCTGGCAGACTCTCGCCCTTTTTCAAACATCCTCCCTTGTGGAGTGTTCCCTCATCCTCTTCTTCTCTCCCCTCTCCTTGGGAATCCTCCAAGCAGCCACTGCTGCAACCCCTGTTCTCTGAGCTGCCCCAAAGAGAGGTACCTCGTCACACTGCCCCACAGGGGCCTGGGACTTGTCTGTCCATTCCCAACAACAAGGGCTGGTGGACAGGCTGGCTGGGCTCCCTCACCCACTTGCTTACTCTGAGGCCACCTCAGTTCCTGGCAAGCCAGCCCCAGAGGCACCATTCACCTCTGAAGCTTGTAGCCAGGGCTGCTGCAACAAACAGCTGTGCAAGTCTTTGGGAGGCAGGCAAGAGAGCATCAGAGGAGGGAGCAAAGGAAAGAGGGACAGAGGCCAGTGTTGCCCGTGGCACCCCTAACCACCATTCAACCACCCCAGGGTGGCATGACACACTGAAAACTACTTTCTTAGACAATTCCTATTCAGCTGCTGAAATTACATCTACCTCAGATTTTCAAGCCCATGCAGATTCTATTCAGGATGTTTACAAATTTAAAAACTTTAGGGGTGAATATGTTATTTGGTGTGAGTTGTGGGCAAAAGGATATGCCATATATATATATATATATATATATATATATATATATATATATATACACACACCCATCATTAAACCTCACTGAACTATTGGACCACACCAAATTGTTTCCTGCTATTAAAATGGTGTTTTTACCACAGTTTCCCTCCCAGTTACAACATGTACAACTGAACAATCCTTTTAACACTTTGCACAGGGTGAAGACATGACTACATTCAACAATGTGCGATTGTTTGCCTTGTGTTTGCTGAGTGTCAATAAAGATGAAGAGCTATCTCAAGGAGAAATTTGTAAAACTTATTGACCGTTTGGGCCAAGACCCTTGAGGACGCCTGTTTTCGTTTGAGGAATGACCCACTTTATATTCAATTTTCCTTTGTGTTATGGGCAGAGAAGCTTTAACAAAGAAGTCTGTCTGGTTTCAGCCCTTATGCCTGGCATAATTCTTTGTAAAAAGCGTGAAATTCAGCCTTAGGGGTTTTTAATGTGGTTTAGAGACCTCCATTACAGTTGTTCAATGGGCAAATTGATTCTATATGTCTTTCTACTAGTGCCTTACTCTTTTGTTGTTAAATTGGTTGCTTCTTTTTAGCACCATGCAATGGTGTGTGGGGTACAGTCATATAAAGGCTACAAATAGCCAACAACTGTAGTTGCAAGTCATGGGCCTCCCCCGCCTACCCACCCAAAAACAAGAATTTGAGTGGAGAATGAAGCCTGCCAAGATCCCAGAGACCATAGAGAGAGGAGCTGAACTATCAGTACTCAAATGGCATCGCTACAGCCCACCAAATAGATGTTTACCTATCTATCCTTAATGTGTGTGGAGGATGGTGTGCCTTACACACACACACATACACACCAGTGACCCTCCCTTGGTCCCACCCTAGCTAGTTTTATCCATGCCTCCGGAAGGCAGAGACACACTGTCATTCAGTCTTTTTCTTATCCCTAAACTTGCTTTGTTAGCATCAAATATGCGAACCCCATCAACAAGTTGCACCCATTTCCTGTACCATTTTCCATCTCCCTAGTTATGCTCCCGTCCAGGGGGCAGGGGGGTGGAGATCAGTCCCTATGAGGGAGCAGTGTTGAAAGAGGTAGGAAGGAGTATTTTTGCACACCATCAGTGGCATCTTCCTCTGCCCTTCTGGGTTAGCGGCTGGAAAGCACCCAGCTGTCTATCACTACCACAGCTGGACTGGCAATTGCCATTCCTTCAATAGGAATGAATCTTCTACCTTCTACAAACACCCCCCCCCCCCCGATTCCCATTCCCTCTGACTTCAGTACTGTAGGGGTACTCTCCAACTCTTTCCCCATATGACTAGCAGAGCAGATTAATTATGCAAAACAAAATATATACAAAGGTGCATAGGAAGCTGCCTTATACAAAGTCAGACTATTGGTCCATCTAGCTCAGTACGGTCTACTCTGAATAACAATAGCTCTCCTGGGTTTTGGACAGTCGTCATTCCCAATTGCTACCCTACCAGGAAATGCCAGGGATTTAACCTTTGCATTTAAAGCAGTTGCTTATGTCAGTGAGCTATGGCCATTTCCCCATATGAATTTTCTTAGCACAGAATCCAGGTAACCTTAGCATAGAAATTTGGGTTGTTTGCTTTTTACAAAAAGCACAGAGTATGCATAGCTGGAAAGAGCTTTAAATCCTACATTACACATTTTAAAGAGCAAATTCCTAGCAGACTGTTGGGTTTTAGAAAGGCACCAGGTTTCTCTGGAGCCTTGTTTTCTCCCAAACAAACCAGCTACGTGAAAGTTCAGCTGACAAAAAGAACCAGTAAATAAATATGTTGAGTGCATTCCAAGCGATAGCTCTGCACCCTCAGAAATAAACAGATTATTAACTTGTAGGCAGGTACACCAAAGGAACAGCACATTAGTGCAGGTTCCGGTGGGTTCCATTTGGTATCAATTAGCAGGGGAAGGAAAACAATTCAGTGCGGTAATGAACTCCAAATTGGGTGCATATTAGAGCAATTAAAAGCAATCTTTCCAACTGATGAAATCATTCTAATCAATCATTAAGACCATCAAAAAGTTTAAAAGGACTGGGCACAATTCCGACTGCTAAAATAAGATGAGCGGCAGAAGTCAGGAGGATGCTTCTGAGCCCCTCCCTTCCCCACTCCAACCCTCCCCCCACCCCTTTGTAATGCCACACTGACAGACTTTGCCTCGGAAGAGACTCCACCAACGAGGAGGGGAAGCCTCAATAATTCAATAGGAGAAAAGGGAAGAGCCATAGACTTCCTGTAAAGGCAGACACAAGTGCTTGGGGTCAGGGCCGAGAGTTGCTCCATTAAGGCACAGACAATGGCACATTAATTCCAGTCACAAAATTTACCGCAATGGGAAAATGCTTGACTGGACCTGACATTTTGAGTGGGAGATTCTAAACCCCACCTTGAAAGCTGATCATCGGACTCCCCCTCCCCTTCTCATCCTTTTGATACTATTGGTTAATCCTAAATAAGGGCACTACCAATGAAGCTGTCTAACAGCATATCTGAGACAGCTGGGGGATTGATCCCCTGCAGACTGTGGTCGCAGTGTAAACTGATATCATGTTAAAGGCCATGGATTTGGAATTGGGGAGGAGGGAATTGCACTCAAAACCAGCCAGGGATGTCCTTGCTGACTCAGAAGCATCTCCTGAACTCTAGCCCAGAAGCCACCATTGTAGCAAGGTCTTTCCTACACCACAGCCAATGACTATTCAAGGAAGGAAGGCTCCTTTAACTGAAGAGGCTGCTGTCCAAGTGGATAAGCCCTGCGTATGGAGCTTTCCAGGGTGTGGCCTGCTTTGCCATGACTTTGCCTTATTGGTCAGGTTGACTTGCCTTATCAAAACCAGAACCTTGCCTTAATTGCTATTGCCTTATTGGCGCTTTGGATTTGCTTGACAGTGTGCTGCTTCTCTTTTTTAAAAAATACCTAAAATCATGCTACTTTTGCTACAAACCCATCTAAGTTGAGTCCATTGCCTGGAGAAGAACATGTACATGACTACTTTTTCTCATTTTCATGGACATGTTTACTTTCATTCACACTGAACCATGGATGTTGGTCTTACATTTGTGTATATGACTCTTAAGACCAGCTACTCTAAATGCAGAAAAACTGTAAGTAAAACTGCAGTGGGAGAGCAGATTCTAGCAAGTGTGCCTCCATGGCAGAAATGACCAACTTTAATATAATCTTGTGGGACACTGACTGTCCAGACAGTATGTCCAGGAGCTTCAAATGATCACCTCTGTAATAAAATTGGCACCATTTAATAGTATGGACTTAACCTTTATGGAGCATGTGCACTCAGGCATATAATTGCGTTGCATCCAGATACAGACATTAATTATATTACATATAAAGTGAGCTCTAGCATTGAACTGCTAGAAGCGCTCTCTCTCTGTCTTACAGCTTGAAAACATGTTTACTATAGCAGTAAGAAGCCTGATAACATTGTTCAGGAGGCACATACAAACCAAAGGCTGACAATTGGGCACACCTGGGCTGGGGGGCGGGTTGCCAATTCCCTGCCACTAGCACCAGATTCCAATCCAATTTCTCTTTAACCCTTTTTGAGGTGCCATCATTTTATGCCACTACACGCCCCTCCATCCCTGAGATTAATAACTTTCAGCTCCAAGCAGTCATGTTATTCCCCACACTGGCCCACCTGACTCCACAGTCAACTTGCATCATACACACATTTAGCTTATGCAAATTCAACTATACATGCTCAGCTGCAGCACCTGTTTTGTAGACAGAAATCACTCTCGGTGCTTAAAATATTAACAAGACAGCCTCTTTTTCAAATTCACTCTCCCCCAGTTCCCAGATGACAGGATTTAAACCCAACACTGCATTATGACATTGCCCCATAAATGCTCAACCCCAATAAACCAGCCACCAACATCCTTCAAAATGCAACCTTTTACCAGCACAAACAATGAGTAATGTAATGCAGCTTAGCAAAACGAAACAGGAGTAGTGAGGAATAAGGAATGCTGAAGCTTTAAAAAAGAAAGAAGTTAAGAACCCACCATCAACTCCAGTCCTTTTCTTCTTTTTGCCTCCCTCTTCCTCACTTCTGCTAGTCACTCGCATGTGGAGGAGTGAAGGGAGGCAAGCAGAGACACAGGGAAGGCCCTCCCCACAGGACATCCCACCACCTTGTCTGCCAGCACTGGAACCAAGGAAGGTGCTGCAAATGATGTAATTTTGAAAATCTGGTAAGATACTTTTGGCTACATGTAATATCTGCCTTACCTGCTGGCCTTGGAACTTAACCTCCACTGAAGATGTGACTCTACTGTATTGTGAACACACCTGTGTTTGGCAATAAAAAAGTACTTTATGCAAATCTTCTGGATTCAGAGTCATGAGAGCAGCAGTTAGATGAAAGGAGGTGAGGGCAATGGGGATCACCACCCAGGTTCCCGTTAGAAAGCTGTAAGAGTCTGCAGAAGCACAGCGTATTTGCATATCTCATTCACACCTAAATGTAATTTACATAATATTTGCACGGAATACATTAAAGTGTTTTGCACCTCCTCTATGCAATATTAGCTGAGAGACAGCAGCAGTAGCAGTTCTTATGAGAAAGCTTTTGAGACCCGTCAGCAGCTTCAATTTACAGGTGCTTTCGCTTCATGATGAAATATTTGTTCACAAGCACAAAAAGGCACAGCACAGAGGGAATTAGTTCTGGAAGCAACTCATGGCATGTTGGAGGAAAGTCCAAAGCCCTTCTGGATTGGTGGAATTAATGTGCACAGTTCTCTTTGGGTTCTTTGTCCTGCAATGTTCCAGATGGCCATACAATCAAACCTGCTTCCCCAAGCCTTGTGTCCTCCAGATGCAATGGATTACAACTCCCATGAGCCCTAGGCATCAGGGACAATGGTCAGGGATGATGGGAAATGTAATCCAAAACACCTGGAGGTTAGGGGAGACTGCCACAAACAATGCTTCCATTGACATAAATGCATTTCCAATGTCCAGAGAGGTAGCAACAGAAATCACTCCTGAAACATCAGGTGTGGGGTTGGGAGACGGAGGTGAGGAGGAAGAGGAGATACAACAGGAGTGTTTCTGAGCATGGAAAATAAATACCTTCCTACCAGTCAATAGCTACAGTCAGCTCATATATCTCGGTCAGAAGCGGGTCATCAGCAGTCTTATTTGTGACCCTTTTTGAAAACTCATTAAACTCATCCAAATCCTTCATAGTTTTAATGTTAATTTCTCTATTGCCTTCTGCAAACTCCCTAGATAGTTTACAAATTCCTTGCTGTTCAACACAATTTGCAACAGCAAAGGAAGTTTGCAAAAACTAACAGAAGCAAGAAGCAGCCGACTCAGCTCCCCTTGAGGTGAGTTTAAACCTAGAGGAAAAGCCCAAGAGGTAGGAATGACAATACCAAGGAGGTGAGCCCACTCAGGGAGAAGTTTCCCCTCTGAGCGCGCCTTGCTCAAGAACATGAACCAGCTTGGGTCTCGAGGTCTGATGGCACTGGCCCAATCTCCCTGCTCCCTCCCCTTCCCACCAACTTTTCTCTTTTTAAAAGACTTTTCCTTCCTTTCTTAGAGGAGAATAATAAATGCTAAGTTATTTCAGAAACAGTCTAGGTCTGGAAAGAATTTAAACTTCCATAGCACAAATCTATAAATGTTTAATTTTCTCATCTCTGCCCATAAGAAGGCTGTCCAGAAAATACATTATTACAGGAGATCTTGCCGCTTGCCCATTAAGCATGGCTGGTGGTGGTAAATTGGAAAGTAATGGCCATAGACTCCCATTTAGAAAGTTTTACAGGGTCAACTGAAGTCATGTCACCAAAATACCCCAGGAATTGAGGTTTCAGGCACCTTTCTTCTCCTTCCGGCAAGGAGCATTCTGCTGTTTGGACGGTGTGGGAAAGAAGCCCTTTGATTCCCTAGGTCACAGCCAGCTTTTTTTCCTTGGTGAGGCTGTCTTATTTCCCAGAGCGGGCGTTGGAGAAATTATCAGGAGAGGAGGGTTCTCCTAAGAGACAATGGAAACTTAAGAACAGTCGTGGTGGATCTAACCTAATCCAGCTGCCATTTAGCTGCCATGCTAGGCCCACAGCCATAAGGGTTGTTCAGAGAAATATCCTCCTATGTTCAATGATGAGTATTTATCTATTATTATTATTATTATTATTATTATTATTATTATTATTATTAAACTTTATATACCACCTTTCAACTGAAGACATCAGGGTGGTTCACAAGCTAAGCATACAGGATAGATGCACATAAAAAATAATTATTATCAGCCAAAGGCCTGGTTGAAGAGGAACATTTTTGCCTTGCGCCTGAAGAGGTATAATGAAGGCACCAGGGGAAATTCCCCAGGGTGAGAATTCCACAAACATGGAGCTGTCACAGAAAAAGGCCCATTCTTGTATTGCCACTTTCCTGACCTCTTGTGGAGGAGAAGAAGGGCCTCAGAGGATGACTGCAGAGTCTGGACGGTTTATATGGGGAGAGGCAGTCCTCAAGGTGGGCTCACACTCACAAGCCACACATCAATGTATTCCCTGGCCACATCTTCCCAGAGGTCATGCATTCCACAGCCAAATGAAAGGGAGCCTAAGGCTAAAAACATATTTGTGCTTCCCTGGGAGTAAGCATGAGTGAACACCACTGGAACATTCTCCCAAGTAGACCAGTGGAGGCTGCTCTATAAGGACAAATGGGGGCACTGCTCCACCAACCTCACTCTGCTCTCAGGTAGCTCCCATTCGTCTGCCTTCTTACTTACAACTCAGTCTAAGGACAGCACTGCCTGTCAGCTTCCTCCTCCTTAAGCTTAGTGTGGATGGTGGAGGATGGGAATAAAGCTATAATCAGTACTATTTTTCTAGAAAAAGAGGCACCAGAACTTACCATGAACACCCCCCTTGTTCTCTTATAATGGCAATGGCACCCAGCTGAGAGATGCTGGAACTGAGTTCCAGGCAGTTGAAAAAATTAATTAATGTCTATAATTAATTGGCTTGGCCTGTCATTGGCTCTGTCTCTAACTACTGCTAGGATCCCTGCCTGCTGCCCTAGCAGCCCCAATGGGCACCAGCCACGACTGAAGTAGACATGCCTTGTATCGTGCTGAAAGGAAGGGGCAGGGCCCTGGTAATTACAAATATTGGCTTGACAATCCTGCAAGACACTTAATGTTTGCAGGCCCTGGATAATTCCTCCTCCACCCCCACCCCCCCAGCCCCCATCTTCTTGCTTCAGATTGAATTATTCCTCAAGGGCACATATAACTCTGGTTATTATATGGTATGAACAATAACTACAACAAATCTCTTAAAATGCATCACTTCCTTTGTAATTTAATCTTGAGTTGATCTAAGAGTAGGCCTTTGAGCCTTGCAGTTAATCTTATCCCCCAACCCCATGAGAAACTCAAAATGGTTTGGGGAGCTTAATCTTGTTGACTGAAAGCTCTTCATTATAGTTTCAAGTAAAGAGAGGAAATCACAAAAGAAGTGGCACTCCCACAGACAGGAAAGGCAAACTCATTGGTGAAGAGGGGAGTCGTCTTTTTAAAGAAATCTTTCTTGGAGGGAGTTAGCTGATCTAAGGTAGATCTTTAACTCGTACATGCACTCACATAACTGCTTCCCTCCATTTGATACAAGAGGTTTTGTTTTGTTTATGGGGGTTTTTCTTTAAAAAAGAAAGATGACCAACTTCCAGTTTCTGGGGAGAACTTCATCTTTTTGTAGATTCCTATTGTAGATGCTTTTCTAATAAAATGGTGAAAGCCTATTTTATAACAATCCCTGTTTTGTAAAACCAGTGGTTTCCTCCAGTCTTCTAAATGTTCAGTTTCCGTGGAGTTAATTCTTACACGGAAATACTGAAGCTTTGAAACAGAAGGGAATTGCGTGTCCCTCACCCCTACTGTCAAAATGTATGTGCTCCACCGCACAAATTATGTGGGGTTGGAATGTGTATGTCTAGTGCCTGGGTTACAAACTGACTGCAGATCAGAACTGTTAAGGCATGTCTGGATAAGGTGGAAAGCAGGATCTTGGTACATATGAAGTTGAAGCTATGCAGATTGCTAGAAAAAGAAAAATATGGAGATGGCATATTTTTTCACTTCTCATTCAAAACCTGAGACGTAGAATCCATTTCATAACTGGGATCTGCAACTAAAAGTTACAGTGTGGTAATGATCCCAATTTAGCAAGCCACACCTTCTTTCAGGACACTATTCAATTCTCTCCTCTACCCCCACTTCAGCAGACACCCAATATTCTGTGGTCACTGAACATCGCTCACTCCTCAATGGGGTGGTTTTCTGTGGGGCACTCCTTAGATTCCTCGCACACAAACATTTTTTTGTACTTCTGCAAACCTGCTCTCGTGCCACCACTTCCTTCTTGTTTCTCACTACACCTGTTCTGGCTACATAGCCATCATAATTCAGCAGCTAAGTTTGCTGTTTCTGTATATTGGGGTGGGAAACTCAAGCTTAGGAGCCAAACACGATTGTCCAGGTCACTCCATCCAGGACCCTCCCAGCCCACATTAGCACTTCCAAGGCCACACCCCCTCCCTAGAGGCCACACCCCTTCACTGGCTCTGCTCCACATTTGAGTGCCCTTGGGCTGTGTTAATTTATTTTGCTTGCTTGGATGGAAGATGGAGAGGGGCATGTGCAAAGCACAATGCAGTTCGCATATTCCCCTAAAACGCATCTTTATAAATCACTTCCTCATCTTCTCTGAACCTCATCCAGCAAGATCTAAAGTTGCAACAGCCAAGGGAGGAAACCAGATTCAGAAAAGGTCCTGAGCCGAGCTGTATAACGCCTCTGCAGCAGGCAAAATTGATCACTTGGGACTTCCAGTTACGAGAAGAACATTTTGCAACAGGTCAAACCAACATCATTTGTCAAGTGGCATGAAGAACAGTTTCAAAACATCATGTCAGGATGAGAAACAGATGCTTTACACTTCTAAAGCATCTCTTTTTATGAATGGATGTGCATTTTCAGTCTCTGACAGCGTTCTTGCTCATATAGACACAGTCTGGAAGAACTGGATCCCAGCCATCAATGCCTGAGGGACATCAAAGGAAAGGACAGAGAGGCCCCGAAGGACAAACAGAATACAGGCAAGCAGAGATTCATGCCAGAAACAGTCTGAGTGTCAGGATTCACACTTGGGGTGCATAAAAATAAAGAGGAAAGTGCCTCTGAGCATGCACTGAGTAGATCTCTCTCAGTCCTAGGTAAGAGGTGGAACGGTTTCCAGAGCAGATAGAACCTTTTTGAGAAACAAAGGACTCCTGGCAGTTAGGGTGAAAATGTATCCTAGTCTGCAGATGACAGTTGTCTGTTTAAGGAATGGTCCAGTCCAAGTTCAGTTTAAAGTTAAGAAGGAGGCAGAGGGGCCTTGACATTTCCCATTAACAGTCTGCAGGTCTGTTACTGTATTCCCCACTGCAATGAAATGTGTTGTATTCCTATTTAATTATGTCTAAATTTGCATCCAGGGATATAAATCAGCATATGCACAAAAATTTGTTCCTTCCCTCCCACACACCTTTTTGTGATGTGGTGTTGTTGTTGTTTTGTCCTCCTGGATGCCACCACTGCCATAGTTGTAAAAATGTGGTGAGCTTTATAAAAGACATCACACATACTGCCCATAAATGTTTGTTAAGTAAATACAAATATCTCCTGGAACAGCAAATTTGTGTGGCATAGACAACTGACTGACAATTTTAGTTCATCACATTATTCTTAAGCTACAGGGTCAAATCACAAACAGGCCAGAATCTGCAGGCAGATGTGGGTTAGCTTAATGATCAATTGCGATATTCAGAAGACATATTTTTCTAACAGTCCTTTCTCCTTTTGGTTTTGGCTTACTCGTTTCCATGTCTTCTGCTTCACACCTCCTGGATGTCACTCTCTTCCCCACTAACCTACCTGCCAACAACCCTTGCTGCCTGTGGATCTGTCACAAGCCTTTTCCACAGGCCTTTCCCTTCCTTCCTTAGAACAGCATTGTTTTCATTAATGGTCACTTGCAGGCACCTTCTCCTTGAGCAGTCAGAATGTTCACAAACATTCCATAGCAGCACCATCAATGGGCTCAGGGCAAAGGAGAGGCAAAACAGCTCACAAGCAACAGCAGGCTATCTGTATGGGTCCTGTGTGCTAAAAAAAAAAAAAAAAAAACTAATCACAAGTAGCATTTGTAAAATAACTGACACAACAAACCTTGTTCAGGCACCTGAGACCCCATGGAGGTGACGCTGGTATTCAAAACATCGTTGACAGCTGTGTCACAGTACAGCCCGCGCTGGACATCATGCTCACTGTCTGTCTGGTCACTCTCCTCATGCCCGCTGTCCTTCAGGCTGTTCCCCTCCAGATCTTTGAATGTCGAACTGCTGGGTGGAAGAAAGAAGAGTGATTTACTCTGCAGAGCTGCGTCTGAAAACACAAAGCACCCCCATGGCTCAGTGTCAAAAGCCTCAGGCAGGATCTGCAGCATTCCCACCATCCCGTAGGGAGCAAGGTAAGCTTTCTCCACCAGGGTGTCACAAGGGGGCTATTTCCAGTACAAGAGAGCAGCCACTCCAACTCATTGATCTTGGCGCTTGGCATTCAACAAGGCAGTCAGAACTGGAGGCAGCCCCCAAGGTGTGCAGAAAATTAGAGAAGATTCTTGCTCTTATCCTCCTGCGAGCCTAAGCTGTGTTGTAGCTTGCAGAACAAAGTGAGGACAAGGAGGGAAGCTTGAGCAGATCACAGCCAGAGCTCCACTAGAGGCAATATTGGGGTGGAAGGGAAGGCACAGGAGCACCTTCGCTGTGAGAGCAGAGTAATCGGAAGAGACAAAGTACAACAACAATCCAACCTATTCAGCTCAGCACAAGATGTACATCTTTGAACTCCTGCAATGGCACAGAAATAGAGGTCTCCTGTGATTGCTAGTGAAGTGCAGCTGAACATTACGAGGTATGCTTAAGTAGAACTCCCGGGCTAGGTTACTAAATGCACAGGAAACACCTAACAGGACATGGCAGCTGAGCAAGGAACCCACGGAACAGATGCAATATTTAAATGTTCACATCCTTGTAAGACTATCTTTCGCAACAGGCAATTTGCAAGGAACATGGTGTTGCATGCACCTGCCATGGGCTTTGTGCTTGTGGCCTGAGAAATGCGAGTCAGGAATTCAACCAAAGGGCTGAGAAAGAAGAAACCAGCCAAAAACTCCTGTGTCAGGCATGCAGAGCTGCTGCAAGATGACTGGTTTCAGACCTGCTTTGCCTTATTTCCCACCCCCCACCTTTCCTTTGCCACAATCTCCATTGCGGGGGATCCCATGTCTAATGGCATAAGAGGCCCAGTCAACCAATCAGCTGAGATTTTCCTGCTCTTCCCTCCCTCTCCTATCACCATCACCATGGCATCCAGCACTTTCAGCTTTGATGGCCGCCAGAGCTTCAGTCCCTGGTGCCATAAGAATATAAGGAAAGCCCAAATACAGTGATACAGCATCTGGCTTGAATGCTAGAAGGTCCCAGGTCCAAATGCTGGAATCTCCCAAGTAGGGCTGAGAAAGGCTCTTGTCTGAAACCCCTTAGATTGCTGCTGCCAGTCAAGGTACGCATTGCCGAGCTCAATGGACCAATGAAATAATAATAAAACATCTGAAGGGCACCTGGTTGGGAAAGGCTGTTCTATAAGGACACTGCTTCAGGGGAACCGCGGTCTTGCTGAATCAACTCATAGTTCCATAAGTCTGGAGAGAGAGTCAGGAAATAAACTACTACAATTCACTGCTTTGAAGCTGGCAAAGCCAAAGTTTAACCCTCACAACTCCAACAGCACTGGGGCTTGCACTTCTCCCAGTGACTCAAGCTAGGCAAAAGCCCAAGGATCTCCAGCTGAACAACCAGAATGGACAGGAAATGGCTTCTCAACCACAAATACAGCAGACAGGGCACACATAGGCAGTTAGTAAGGAAGGATACTCAATCCTAGCCTTTCCAAGCCCTGCAGTACATATTGCATAGTGCTTCAATCTCTGCTATTCCCTCCAAATGTTGTTGGGCTCCCAACTCCCATCATCCCCAGCCACCATGGTCAATGGTCAGGGCCAGCAACATCTAGAAGAGGAGCAGCCTTGATTTAATGTATGAATTTTAAATATAAGACTTTGCAAGTCTCACCTTACTCTCCTTTTAAAGTGCTGAGATCAGAAGTTCAAAAGAAGAGTGGGGAGACTTGTAAAGCTGTCAAATTTGGCCGGCAAGGCTGATCCTGATAAAGATCTGGCCTGTGGATACAAAAAGGTTCCTCACCTCTTAGCTTAAAAACCTGTCCCACCACCTTCTGAGGCAGTCTGCTCCATGACTGAACAACTCACACTGTCAATAATTTTTTCTTAAGGTTAAGTCAAAATCCTCTTTCCTGTTTGCTTTATATGTAGAAGCTACCTGAGAAGGACTTCCCCACTCGTCTCATTACAGCCAACATCCAATTTAAACTCAGGAACTTTCTTTTTCAATTCAATAATAGAGATATTGGGGGGGGGGACTGTGGCCCTTCGAATGTTGTTGGACTCCAACTCCCATCACCTTCAGCCAACATGACCAATGGCCAGAGGGGATTGGAGCTGCAGTTCAACTGGCAGACCACAGGAAGCTGTTGTGGAAGTAGCCAAAATACAGTTTTGCTTTCTGGAGGTTTGGAATAAACCATGAAAATTAGAAGACCCTGTGTTGAACACAGCTAGACACTGGAAGCCAGTGAAACAGTTTCTTAGTGGGAACAACAAGACCCTTCCTGCAGGATGACTTAGGAGGAACAGAAGTTTTGAGTCTTGCCATTAAGAGAGATCATGTATTGGTGAACACAATGGGCTCCTCAGTCAGTAACCAAGCAAGTGTAATGTTCCTGACTGGTCAGCAGATTGCTAAATGTCTAGCTGTCCTCCCCACATGGTCCCAGCTAACCAGTCACCAATCCTATGCTTGCATGATGGTGACTGAAATCCCGCCTGCGTCCAATGTTGCCTCCTGTCATATTGAAATAGGTTTGGAAATTCCCTTCCTAACCTGATCAAACAGGTTAGCAAAAAAAACAAAACAAAAAAAACCCCAGCCAGCAATTTTTCCTGGCAAATTTCTTTGCTGGCCACCAGGACAAGAGGGCCATGGAAATGGCTCACACTTCAAAGCCTTGGGGAATTACGCATGCATCTGTTTGCAAAGACCTTTTCAGGTCTCCATGGAAACCAAGTGGACCACCGACCACGGGATGTTGCGCAGAACCAAGAACAGCATGCAGGAAAGAGGAGAGAGAAAAGCCTGGGCTGAGACACACTAAAACTGGAACACCTTCAAATGCAGCCTTTTAAAATAAAGACATCCCTGCAGAAGCCCTTTAAACCTAGGATTTAGCCAGCATGCACAGAAGGCAGGAGGCGAGGGAGAAATCAATTCAGAAAGACCAAACAGATTAATTAAAAAGTAAGGATTTTGAGATTCACACCACAAAGTTAAGGCAGCAATCACACTTCTCCAAACAGCGACGTTTTGCTGGATTAAAAACACACCGGAGGATTAATAGTTGACATTTCAGCTCTCTGATGAATACATCATGCTCATGACATTCATTAGGGCAAGACTTTCAGCAGCACCCCTTGGATGCAGTTCTTTTTTCTTTTTTCCTCGGCTTTATCCCTTGACATATCAGGAATTCTCTTTGCAGATCAAGCATATGGAGCCATCTCTATCTATTATTGCATTTATATCCCATCTTTCCTCCAAGCTGCTCAAGGTGAGCTATACAGCTCTTCCCCTCTCTACATTATCCTCACACTACCCTATGAGTAGGTTGGGCTAAGAGGTGGTGACTGGCCCAAGGCCACCCATCTGCAATATCATACCACTTTAAATAAACATGGTTTCCCCCAAAGCATCTTGGGACCCACGGATTGTTAAGGGTGCTGAGAGTTGCTAGGGTACTCCCACATTCCCCTCATAGACCTGCAATTCCCAGAGTTGCCTGTGAAGAATTGACTGCTAAACTGTTAAACCACTCTGGGAACTGTAGGTCTGTGAAGGGAACAGGGGTCTGCTTTATCATACCTTGCTCCAGCAAAGGAACAATCACACCAGCAGCTTCAAGTGTTCCTTTGAAGGCTCATTGGTAACCTGTCCCGGTTAGACATCACACATGACATCAGATATGGGGCAGATGGGTATAATTTGTCAGGAATAGCCTGGAGGACCAAACTGGGATAGCTTGGGACTTGGTCCACAGGCAGACAACATCAGAGAAACACATAAGGATCCAGCTTGCTGGCTGTAGCCGTAGAGCTCCCCTGTACTCTGTCCATGGTCCTGATGCCTTTCTCACAGCTCTTGATTTCTGGCTCCCGAATTTCTGCTTAGTCTCACTTCCAGGGGTATGAAGCAGGGATGGAGGGAGGCAGGGAGAAAGAGCTGCATACACCAAGTTCCATATAATCAAACATCTGGGCAATCTGATACACACACACACACACACACACACACACTTGCCTTTTTAGCAGAAGCAAAGCCCATGATGCAAGAGGTCAACCTACAACACCAGACTCTCCCTTTAGTCCCTTTCCCAAAGTGTGGAAAGCTTTTTCTGCAGTTAAATAATTCTTCCACCAAATCACAGTAAACTACCACCAAACTGTCAGTTTAGTTTAATGGTAGGTGCAAAGCAAAAGACATGAATAGATTTCTTCTACGGAAAGGACAAACTCCATATTGGACTGCAATGAACAATACGATGCAGGCCGCAATTTTCTCTACCACAGCAATTAGAAGATTGTGGTTGAATATCATGAGCAATGCAGACAAAAAAATATTCATTTCCTTGTCTGAATGGAAGCTGTCTACATGACATGCTCATAATTGCCATACTCCTTATATCTCTTTTACAAAATGGGAGCTTTGGGGCAAGGGGATAATCAGATCCTCTGAAAGGATGTAACAAAATGCACAGAACCCATTGTGCAATCCGTCAAGTCCTCATGGGTGCACTGATTCAAGCAAGCTAATAGAATCATAGAATTGGGAAAGGGACCAAAAGGTTCCTGTGTGGGTTTCCCCTCAACAATTCAATGCTTAAAACGGGAGTTGTAATTAAGGCTGCAGTGTTTAACCAATTGATCAATGGAAACAATCAATTTAAAAACAATTTTGATAGACAAAAAGCGGCTTCCAGTTAATTAGGCAGAATTTTTTTTTTTTTGTTACTATATTTAATGCAAGCATATCTATTGATCTATCAATCTGTTGATCTACCTATATAATGCAAGCACACACACACACACACACACACACACAGAGAGAGAGAGAGAGAGAGAGAGAGAGAGAGAGAGACATGCATGCTTTGTGCATGGTTGGCATCAACCATGCCTGCCATAGTTTACTTCATTAAAATGAGAATGCCCAGTCCAGTTTTCCAAGCAGCACCAGCCAGCTTGTTGTAGCTACCCTTTAAACTTCTCATGGAATGGATCCATAAAGTCCTTTAGGGAGGAACCATAGCACAATGTTAGAGCAACTGCTTTGCATGCAAAAAGGTCCCTGGTTCAATCTCCAGGTAGGACGGGGGGTTGGGAGTAGACAATACTGAGGTAGATGGACTTATAGTTTGGACTCAAAGCAAGGCAGCTTCCTTTGTTCCAGAGAGCACATTGCGCAGGAACTGGCCCTGGTAAAAACAGCAGGTGGCAAGCACCATCTTCAAAAAAGCAGAGCTCCTTTCCATGCAGGAAGCTACAAGAAATTCCCCTACTAAGATGATGAGCAGGCTCTAAGTAACAAGCACTGCTAGTGGAAGCTGGCATAAGGGCACCCACTAGTGCAATGGGGCTTTTTTCTTTCACGAGCAAAGTCTGCACTGTAGGGGCTCATCCACACCTTTGTTCCACATTTTCTAGGCACAGATCTGGGCTTTCCAAGCCCAAATCCAAGCAGCAGGTATTTATGCCCCAGCACTTTTCCTGGGAAAACCTGTGTTTTACCACTGAATTGGAGCAAATATAAATTGGGTTTTCTGCAGATTGCCATTTTCTTTGAATCAGCAGTGAAATGGGGCTTTTGCATCTTGTGACTGGCATTCGGAAGCATAACAACTGCAGAGAAATGGGTTCCAAAGTCTTATGGTAACGCTAACCAAAACAACAGCAGGGTTCAGCTGCATAAGAATGACACCAATGCACAGAATTATATTTTAAAACTAAAAATGAAATTAACATAGTGAAATTAGAGCTTGCATGGTACAGCAAGGAAGAGAAAGAAGAAAAAACATGAAACACTGTTATCCTCCTAAACTGCCTTGATGTTCTCTGATCACATGGGTTACTAACATACCTTTGTCGACAGCCACAAGGAATAGATTGGAAGCCTTCCTTCCTGATTTAGATTAACCATAGTTTAGCATGTCATCTGAATCGTAAACTGTGATCAGTATTAACTGTGGTTTGTTTAAACAACCACAAACCATGTTTTGAAGGTTGCTTGTTTCAAATAACCATAGATCAGGGGTGGGCAATGTGCTGCCCTCCATGTGTTGCTGCATTACAGCTCGCATCATCCCTGACCCCTAATGGGAGCTAGAGTCCACAAATTCTGAAGGACACCATGTTAGCTACCCCAAATTTACATTAACAATAGTTCTGATAAAACCGTAGGCAAGCTGTGATTAATCTCAACTGGAAGCAAACCCTTCTAAACTCCTTCTTTTCGTCACACTGGAGAAAGAGTGGGGATCACACAAACCTATGGAAGGAATTCAACATAGTGCTATGACAAAAGCACTTTTCAGCTTGAAGATTCCATATGCTGTTCTGGATTCCCCCCCCCCCCCCCGCCCCCAGGGGAGAAGAGCTGAGGGAACCCATTGCTGTAGAGAAACTCCTTGCATGGCTTTCCACTAACAGGACTAACTAGTTGAACACCCCCCACCAAAGGGCTTGCTGATGCTTCTTATCAGCACACTAAGCAATCATTAAGCACAACATCTACGCCAGGCCAATAAGCTCTTGCTGGCAGAAATGGAATCAAAACCAAAACCAACTATTTACCAGTTTGATTCCGGTGCACATGACTTACGCCACAAGCATTGTAGCGAGGGTAAAGGTAGGGAGAATTAGAATGCATTTTTGTCCGCTGTGAAGTGCTTCTGAAATGTTAGTAATTATTGTCAACACGTTCACTGGGGACCAAATTCATTCCTGAGTTTATGCTTGGATGAAGCCAGGGCAAGGATAGATTTATTTTAATAAAGAGGGTGAGGGGAGGGAAGCATGGGGGATGGGAATGAACTGCAATACAAATGTGTGTATTTTTATTTGCAATTCAAACT
Source organism: Podarcis erhardii (assembly GCF_964252035.2). NCBI lineage: Eukaryota > Metazoa > Chordata > Lepidosauria > Squamata > Lacertidae > Podarcis > Podarcis erhardii. The sequence continues at coordinate 17,628,563 of NC_138504.1, forward strand.
TCAAGCGAGGAAAGAGTGGTTGCGGGGGGGGGGAAGGATCCCAAGCTCAGCTGCCTTACCCCCCCCCCCCGACAAGTTCCTTTTCTCTCCTGATATGCCAGGGAGCTCTCTTCATCCACATCTATCATTTTATTCTTGTGCATTGAAAGAGAACAAACTCTATGAATTATAAGTTGTCAGGGTAACAGGGTTCTGCCTAACTGTATGTTCACTTTCCTATATGAATGAGGCACAGCTCATTGCAGAAGGGTGTGTGTGTGTGTGTTTGTGTGTTTGTGTGTGTGTGTGTGTGTGTGTGTGTGTGTGTGTGTGTAAACTAAAGGCCAAAGCAGTGAGAATTTAATGGGATGCAAATGGTGTGTGTGTGTGTGTGTGAGAGAGAGAGAGAGAGAGAGAGAGAGAGAGAGAGAGAGAGTGAGTTTAAAATGAACAGATTCTGTATACACTAAATGAGCAGAAAATACTGGGGGAAGTAAAGAGTTAGACAATGTGAATTCAGTTTAAAACTAAGCACTTCTCCCCACCCTGCCTCCCACTGCCACCCCATAAAAAGCAAACAAACACCCTACATACCTTTTTATTAAATGAGCTCTGCTGTTCACATAGTTGGAATCAAAAGAGTAGTTTTCAGTCTGAAAGGAGAGGGGGGAGGGGAAATAGAGATGGTTACATGCACAATCCATTGGCAGTTTGAAAGAGCCAGGCAAGCTGGGACAAAAGCCACAAGTTAGGGGTAAGGGGTAGATTAATCTGCCCCACCTCAGTGCCTCACGTCTCCATCCTTGTGATTCAGTTCTCCACATTCCTGCAGCAATTCGTGAATCCTCATGAAAATTCATCAGTATTTTAGTGCAAAATTCTCCTAGCAAACACATTTTTGTATGCAGTATTGCCAGGTGTACACCTTTTTGCAAAGCCATTTCCCCAACAGAATCATATAATTTTGGAGTTGGAAGGGATTGTGAGAGTCACAACACCCCCCACCCCCCGGAGTGCAGGAAACTTTTGCCCAGTGTAGGGCTTGAACCCATGGCCCTTGGGATTAAGAATCTCATACTCTACTGAGTGAGCTATTTCAGCATTTTAAGTGTTATTTTCACTACTACAGGCGCACTCTGCCCTAAGAAACACATTTTCCTACACATTACTTGGCTTGATAACCGCACTGTAAAAGTCAGAAAACAGCAAATTTTGAAGGATGGCTAGGTTCCAGTTCACATACTGTTTGGAAAACCTCTTTAAATGTGAACTAAATCAAATTTCTCCCCCATCCCTAAGTTGGTGAATAATGTAGATCTGAGCCACACCATCACCTCTCGCCAGCATGCAGGTGTGCCAGCACCTTCACATGAAACAGCTTACTGCACATAATTGCAAAGCTTTAAAAAACACCCCACTTGCAGTGGCATGCAAGAAAGCCAACCCGCACAGCAGTCTTGTGAAAGCGAATGCCATATATTTCATCAGAGCACATAATTTAAACGGCTGCCGCACAGTGGGATGCTGGCCACGAGCTTTGAATGTTTAGCCTGGAGATTATTAAAAGGCAATATGATAGCCATCTTCAAATATTTGAAGGGCTGTCACAAAGCTGATGGATGAAATTTGTTTTTTATTTTTTTTGCTCTTCCAGAGCAGCAATTGCCAACTTTTCCGAGGGCTTGAGGGCACATTTGGAATTTGGTAGGAGTGCTATGGGCATCACCCCTTTGGTTGCTTATCTCACACTCAGCCGCTGCAGACAGAGATGAGAAAGCCTGTGGACACGCACACAAACACCAATACACACACACACACTTTGCTTTTTCAGGGGGTCTGGATGAAAGCTGGATCCAGGAGAATTAAAACAGATCCTTTTAAATTTGCAAGATTTTACACAAGGTGCAAAAAAGACTCACTATTGAATTAAAGCTTAACAGTGCAAGACTTCACGACAAAAAAAAAAATCACAGATCCAGTGCCTGCCAACCTCACAATAATACTAGTTTGTATCCAACTGCATCATACCCAGAGTAGAGACACACTGAAATCAATGGACATAAGTTATACGTTTTCAAAATGGCCATAAATGCTGGAACCTTGATTTTAGTTTTAATTCAACTTAAAAGATTCTCAGGATGTTTATATGCCAAATTGTGCAGAGTGCATGCAGATCTGCCAACTGATGACAAGAAAACCTCTGGATGGTAAAAGACAGATACAAGGACCTGCAAAGGTTGGATTACTGAAAGGGCTTGAATTACCTTCCTTTTACTGCCCCCTTAGCTGCTGTTTCTAGAAGGCTACTGGGACCATGATCTGGCAAATCTGATACCATGCACAGAGTAGTGAGTGCAATTACTACATACTTGAATTTACATGCCATTCCCCCACCAATGAGCCCCAGGTAATGCACTTTACTCTGATCCCCAATAGCCCTGCAAGGTACGCCAGGCTGAGAAAGAATAACTGATTCAGTGAGCTTCACAGCTGAATCATGGGGATTCGAAGAAATCTTAACCCAGCATTTTCCAACTGGGTGGCCCTAAAAAGATGTCTTAGGCCTATGCATCACACCCTCATAGACCATTGACAAGGTGACATTATCAATGCCCACTGACACAGGAAAGGCACTCCTTCTGGTATTCAGGGCTTCAAGGTAAGAACCAGCACCTTGAATAGTACTTGGAAGCAAACGCACAGTTCTTTAAGGCTTGGTGTTGCTTTCTGTCTGTTCCTTCCTGGCTATACCAACTCTGGCAGTTGTGCTATGCATTGAGTGAAGCTTCTGAGATATATTCTAGGGAGCCCCATGTATTACAACAATCCAAACAGGAGACACACCACTGTGACCAGACCAGACCAGACCTGTCCAGGAATGGTAGGAGTTTGTAGGTTACCAATTTTATTATAAACAACAATATCTCATGTCTCTAAAATAAAAATTAAAAAAATGCTTTTTTGTCCAGCGTCTAAACAATGAGCATGCATATTTTAGATCAGAAACTTATGCACTTGAGTGTCTTTTGGAACATTGCCTTTACAGAGCAGTCTGCAATGGCACAGACTAATTCAGAGGAGACCTAAAGCGCATAGAATTACCATTGCCTTGAAATAGCCTCACAGAGCATATTTTTAAGTGCTCAGTTTTATTCTGCCAATTGCTGTTGCTTGTTATTAAAACATTTTTTCTAAAATGCTTACATTTCTTTTTTGGAAAACTAGTTTCGTTGTGGAGTTTTTTTTTAAAAAAAAAAACAACACCTCAAAATGTCTGTAAGGCACTTTGGGCACCTTCTAAAAGAAAAGTGGGACACAAATAAATAATTACGAGCCATATCACGTGTGTGTGTGTGTGTGTGTGTGTGTGTGTGTGTGTGTTGACATCTCTTAACCAAATTTTGCAAGATGGTTCCCGAGACCACGGAGCAGGTTTTTGCCTATGTCTGGATATGGTTGGATGTCATTTTAAATCAAGATGGCAGACTGAACCTTTCAAACTGCACTGGTTTTAATCACTGATTTCAGAACTGCACTGATTGCTTGGTTTTAGGATTTCCAAGCAACACTGCTACTACACATATAAGCATTTTTAAAAACAAAACAAAACTGACAATCACAACAGGAGGATTCAGGTTTAAGTGCAGGCATGCTAGTATTCTTGAACCCTTTCCTCTCTGGATGATTTTCTACTCATAAAACTTCCCCTCCACCTGTTTTCCCACCCCGGGGGGGTGGGGAGTTATGTGGCAGAGGAACTGAGAGTGGGAAATGACAGGTCCAGGGGTAAATAGTTGCCCCCTTCCCACTACTCCTCGATCAAACTCCCAGCCCCCAAGGCAACTTTTAGAAAGTGGCTTTACACCAATTCTAGGCCAGAGAAGTTGTGGTGATGAGCAGCATTTGGGCCATCACAGGCCACTAGTTCTCCTTGTGAGAGTTGCTTGTGAGAGTTACCTCACTAATATGCCACCACATTTAGCAGGCCCGGAGGCGAAGGGCAGGTGGCCCATCCTCAGGGCTTCAGGTCAGCAACTGTAAATCACAGGGCCATCAGCTTCCCTCAAATTGTGACCAATGAAACTGGGAGTTTCTACAATACCCAGAATTCTCTGGGAGGAGGGACTGATTGTTAAACAGCTCTGATAAGCGTAGCTTCTGAGGGGAACAGGAGTCTCCTAACAACTCTCAGCAAGACAACAGTTCCCAGGATTATTTGGGAGAAGCTATGCTTGTTTGAGGTGGTATGATACAGCTTTAATCATACAGGTGGGCCCTGAGAATGTGGGGGTTCCACACAATGACCTGTACATGCAGCTTTCCTCTTGCAGTGACATTTAACAATGTGTATTTTCCCTGCCCCATTCAAAAATCCCATTATTTCCGCTTCTCATGCAACAGGTATGAAGAGGGGAACAAAAGGAAAGAGAAAAGCTTTAGTGTCACAGTCTATTAGGTAATGGAAATTGCTCCCAAGGGAAAGCAACAGCCATTCTGCATCGCTTGGCAAAATAGAGCTGGACAAAGTGCTAAGGAATATTCAGCACCGAACGACATGTGTTGGCTAAGGAGATTTGACAGCTGCTCCGACTCAAAATCTGTAGTTTTATTAGTAATAAGATCTCTTCCATATTTCACAATCCCACCACGCCAGTCTGGTGTAAAGAAAGTCATGTCTCTTTTATCTTATATGGCTGCTGCCTGTCTATGGGCTGCTAGGATGTCAAGGAATGTTCACAAACATTTAAACTGCTCAGGGTGAAGGGACCCATAACATGATGTGACCAAACAGTTCAGCATACATAAAAAAGAAGCAGAGGAAACACAGGGCCCATAGGTGGCAGGAGCAGAGAAGCAGAGAGAGTCTGAGAGAAAGGGAGGAAGGCAGGGTAGAAAAAACCTGAAGGAAAAACTGACAAAGTCTAGAGAGGGGAAAAGCTGTGTACCCAAGACAGAGAGAGAATAAGAAATACCTTGGAAGTTGGGGGAGCAGGTTTGGGAGCTGAGCCTAGAGAGAGAGGACTGTTTAGTCATGGGAGAAGCTATATGGAGTATTGATGCCCCAGTTCCTGGTCATCTGTCACTCTGCTCAGATTCCACATACACAGTAACAAGCACTGATTTCCTGAGATTTCCCCCAGGCAAACTTACAGGCCTAGTTTCTACTTCTCATTTCAAAAAATGAAAGGTGATGCTTCCACCGAATTGTGTCTCAAACACCAAGCATGGTGGATTCCAAGCAGTGAAGAGAGTGCCCAATCAAGACTCTCATATGAATGTGCATTGCGTGTCTTCTCTTATCTGGCCTGATTCCCCTTTACACAGTCCAGGGTTATTACAGCACTGGGCTTCACAGAACTCATCCCAATCACCAGCCACTCAGCTGCAGGTGGCATGATAGGGTGATGACCCTTACATGACCTCCCATTAGTCCCACTGTTGCTGCTTACCAGGAAGTAGGGAGGCCTGGCAATGTTGAAGTTGGCATGCTGCAAACATACTGGCAGAGTCAACCAGAGCTCCTGCTGGTACATTTGCACCGCACTGACCTTGCTGCCCCCTCACCTCCCTGCTCTACCTCCTGGTAAGCAGCAGAGATCACCACTGTTCCACCACACTGCCCACTACTGCAGCCCAAAATCACACCAATCTGCCCAACATCTGATGCCATATGTGACATGAGGTATGGGACAGGCTGGGTTGAGTGCAGTAGGAAGTTCCCCATCTGAAATTCCCTAGTACAGCCAGTAGTGCTGCTTTCAGTGCCTATCAACTGATGTGCATGGAGGGCACACCTTTGAAGGAGCTCCTCTTCAAGTGGTGGTTAGCTGATGGTCACTGAGATGGACCCCATCTATCTACAAATGGGACTCAAGGCAACTCCCATTAGCTGATAGGTGCTGAGAAGGAGCTCCTTTGATGACCCGATGTCATAATGTTACAAAGCTGGCCTGCAACTGAGATTGGGGGGTGGGAGAGATAGAAGGTAGGAATGCAGCCTGCTGGCTAGATGCAATCCTGCACCCCTGCTTTGCACCCTCAGATGCTCCCCTTTCTCCAAGAGCTGCTTTTTAATCTTTCCCTGTGGCAATTACAAAGAAAGCCTAAAAAAGAAAGAGAAAAAAAGAGAGGGAGAGATAAACATATGCAACTTTAATGGTGCAATAAATAAGGGACGAGGGCTGCGTCGCCTGCTAGAACAATCACAGCGGCAGGACGTGCAAGATTGGAACCGCAGAGGGTGTGCCAGTAGAGGCTATGCTTCGGTTCCAAGATAATAAAGCTTAAAGGCGTGCTGGCTAACTGTGACCTTTTTCAAAAATACAAACACAATATCTAATTTAAGAAAAACAGGCGCCTCCCAGGGAGAAACATGTTATCTGGAGAAAGCTAGGGGGGGAGTCGGCCTTACAGACAGCACGGCTCAGTTATTGCGTCCGCTTTGTAATTACTGCTGTACAGTCAAGCTGCAGATTTAGTGCACAAAACACTCAGTGCCTGAGATTCTTTCCTCCTTGTTCCTGCAAAGATGACTTTGAATATCAAAGCACCCGGGGTCTCAGCAGGAAAAACACATGCACACTTTTTTGTAAAATTACACGGCCTCCAATTTCTGACACGGGGTTGTCGGGAGCGTAGCCAAGCGGGCTGGGATGACGCTTTCGCCACGGCTGTGCCGACATGAGGAAGAGAGCACAGAATGACATGCTTGGCAGCAAACACAGCATTCTGAACTGCATGCCTGCTGCCAATCTGCAAAACCGAAGGAGGGGGGATTTGCCAGGGAAAGCAGCAAGTGGGAGGGGTGCTTAACCCTCCTCCCACCCGCTGCTTTTTCCTTTACAGCACTCCCTTCTCAGCTGTCTTCACCCCAAGCAGGGAAGTTCTGAAACAGATCTGCCTGCCTAAGGAGGGAAATGAGGCAAAGGAATATGTTCCAGAGGAAAGACAGGAGGGGAGAGTGTTAACACATAATTAAATCCATGTTCAGAGTCTACATGAGTACCTCTCTGAGTACCACTTGCTCGGGAACAACAATGTCCTGCTCTGCAGTATGACAAGGCTCAACCAGGGTGTAGGTGCAGTTTGGGAAGGATGCAGGGCTGGGCTCTGGGGAACACAGCATTCTGGAGCTTCACCAGGTGGCACCTAATTGTTAGCACCACCTGTGCTACAAGGTGCTCCTCTACTTAAGGGGTCCATCCTGCTCTACTGCAACTGAGTGGGGATAGCCTCATGTTTTCCAGAGTCTTCTACCTTTAAGTCCAAGGATGGCAGTGCCATATCCTCAGGTTCTTGTGGGGGCAGCACCCCTGTGGCTGGCCCTGTGTGACCTTTCCCTTCAGGTTCAGAGTCCTTGCCCACCCCCTTAACCTGATGAACAAGACTATCGCTCCTGGTCCCTGGCAAACAACAGGAAAGATATTTTGCCTTGATGTTCTGCTTTTGGGCTACCCAGAGGCATCCAATTGACACCTGTGGGAAACAGCATGCCCACTACTTTGGCCCCTGTCCACCACCACCCCTGCTTCCCCTCCTGCTTGGTGCATCATCAAAGTAAAACCCACACATGCACAATGTACTTCAGATGTCACCTCTTTCCCCCTCTGGGGCAAGAAGTTAAAACTAAAGCACCAAAACCCTAACTCTGACAGTTTTCCAGTAAGGCTGTGGCTCAAACTATGCAACCATTATGAAACCAGGAGGAGATGAGAGCTGACCATATGAGGTTTGTACACAATGGCTGGATAATGGATCACACATGTGCCTAGGTCTTGGTTTTTCATGTGCACAACCATATTTTGACCTGCTGACTCAACCACCTGGAGCAGTGGTACAACAAACAACCTGGGGAAAGGAAACGGGACATTGATTAGCTCCACATATTCATCCCGGAGACAAAGAATGAAAATGACATGCTCTCAGTCCACGTTTCACTGCTTCAAAATGGTAATGTGCAACCAATTCACACCACCCTATGCATTTTGCTGGTTGCGGGGGTTTGTTTGCCTACCAAAAAAATAAAAATCACTACCTTATTGGAAAATAAATATCACCAGCTACACCTTGACCTGCTCACTAAGGCATTGTTCTTACTGAGGTAGTAAAGCAGTGCGTGGGCTAGACTGCATAAGACTGTGTGTGAATGAATGATCCTCTAAATCAGTGTTTCCCAACCTTGTGCCTCCAGCTGTTTTTGAACTACAACTCCCATCATCCCTGACTAGCAAGACCAGTGGCAAGGGATAATGGGAATTGTAGTCCAAAAACAGCTGGAGGCACAAGGTTGGGAAACACTGCTCTTAATAATAATAATAATAATAATAATAATAATAATAATATGCACAGAGAAAACCAGCATGTCAAGATGAGCCTTTTTCCCTGACTTCCTATTCATCCATTTGCAAGATGGATCTATTGGCGGGCGGGGGGGGGGTCCCTGCACAAAAAAGCAATCAATCATTTGAAAGCATTCTGGGATCAAAAGGAATGGTGAGCTTCATGCTCCAAGTTCATGTGAATTCACCCCCAGGTTCGGCTCAACCGTTGGGAAGAGTGGGGCAGCTGCCTCAGGTAGCACGTGCTGTTTGGCAAAGAGAAGCAGTGAGGTGTTGGATGACACAGCTGACCCCCTTCTGCTAGCTGCTCTGTTGCCAATTTTGAAGTAAGATTCAACTGTCAGTCCAGCTGGCCTCTGTACATGGATAGAGAGGGCATCATCTTCTCCTTTGCCTCAGGCAGCAAAAGGTCTTAGGCTGGCCCCAATCAACCTCAGTTTGCTCCTGCATTTTTACACGAACGTTTATGAACATGGAAGGCAGTAGAAAAAGAAATTGTTTAAGCGCAAGGCCAACATCTCTGCTTATAAATCCCTGTGGGTCTTTCCCTCCAACCCAGCTGGCTATCCATGCTTCCTCAGGACACTGAAGAATCCACCGTGGCGTTTTCATCCACCCAACAGCCCCATTAAGAGGGTTCCTGAAAAGCAGATGGCTTTGTTTTAAAATAAATAAATGAATAAAGGGGAGAAAAGGGCAGACATATAGTCCGTAAACAGGCTGTGAAAAGGAGGTAAGCTGTGGAGGCGAGGATGAACTGCAGTGAAGGCTTTTATGCCCCTGCTCCTCTTGTGGGATTCTATTGAATGATCTCGTGCTGTCAGATGGAGAGCTGGCTCCGAAGAAAGCTGGCCTCATCTCCACCTCCCCATGCCAGCTGCTAATGCCCAGACCATTCTGCTCCCACCTGTGCAAAACCGCTCTGAGTGCCAGCTCTGCACGCATGTGTTGAGCATGTGTGCCTATATCTGTCCCATGGGGTGGGGTGTGCGGAAGGGACAGGGAAGAGGTCCAGAGCTCTTCTCTCTTGCGCTCTCGCGTTCTCTCTCTCTCTCTCTCTGTGTGTGTGTGTGTGTGTGTGCGCGTGCCTGGAGTTAAAGAATGAGCAGATGGGAAGCTTCCTGCTAGACGGGAGAAAATGTGACATGCCCAGCAAGGGCTATAAATAAAGGCCACAATCTTGGGAGGGAGGAAGGGAGATGCAGAAGCATAAAAAGCAACAGCATTCACATGATCAAAGGCTAATGGCCTTATGTACTTTTAAAAATGTACTTTTAATGCACTTCCTTTTTACATACTTCTTTTTTGTTTTTGTATGTGCAATTGTAGCTCAGCTGTCGAGCGTCTGCTCTGAATGCAGAAGGTCCCAGGTTCAATAGAGGACATCTCCAGGTAGGTCTGGGAATCTCCCCTGGCTGAAGAGCTGCTGCCAGTCAGTGTAAACTTATGTAGACAAGTCAGTGTAGACAGTACCGAGAGTGATGGCCCAAGAGTCTGATTCAGTATAAGGCTATGACCCTATGTATATATGCAGTTGTGCTATGTATATATCCTGAAATTGCTCCAAGGTGATTCATAGGGAACAATTTTTTACTGAAATTAATAATAACAATATTGATGGATTTCAGAAGGGACTAACTGGGGGGATGAGACTTATTTCTGCACTCCCCAGACCCCCTTTTTAAAAAATGGAAGGGGGAAACAGATCTCCCCCAAATAATCACAAAATTGCCATCCAACCCCAGTGAACAGAAATGCACATTTATATCCACATGAAGTTTGTGTGTGTGAGAGAGAGAGAGAGAAACTAAGCTTGGCCCCATCACTCCTCTAGACATATAATTATTACCTATCAACTCTGCAAATTCTTATAAAAAAGAAACCAAAATCTAATATTAATATGAATGCAATCTTTTATGGAAGTGCAGCACTGTGTGTAATGATTGTGTAGATCCCACTTATTTAATAATAAAAGACCATCATTCCTTCAAGAAAATTGTCCTTTTATTTCCTTCCTACTGCATTTAACCCAGACCTGTTGATTGAGTTTATCCCGTCATTATGAAGTCTCCCATAATGTTTGGATCCAATCATCTATTCTATAGCATGTCATTTAGGCACAGGACTCTATGTCCACCATTACTTCCCTGCAAGAAAGAATGTATTCAATGAAGTCATAGAAGGATATCAGTTCTGCTTCTCTCCAGAATAAAAGATCACATAAAAAGCCATGATTTTGTTGCCGGTATGCAAGAAAGACTAAGGAAGGGTAGCACGCTAACAAGAAATAGCATCAAAACTGTCCAGATCGACCTCTCCACTACACATGCATACTTATCCTTAATCTGCAGCACCAGACTTAGCTTTAATTTTGCTAAAGGATTCAAGTCCCACCTTCTTTCTCTTTCTAGACCTCTTTCACTTTTCTCCAACAACGTGTGCTTATAAAACACAATATCCAACCAGATGCCCCAGCGACTGGCATTTAGAGGCATACTGCCTCCAATAGTGGGCTAGAACATAGCTGTTGTGGCTACTAGTCAATGATAACCTTCATTGCTGCATTTTGTAGTGAGCCTGCCGACCCCTGACTCATGGCTTCTAGTACTTTCCCACCATTGGGCACAATGAGCTGTGCATGTCCACAACTGTCTGTGTAGAGTGATCTACACACCAACAAGGAACCGTGGTTCCTGATGGGGCACAATGCTGGCAGACTTGCTAGGGCCCAAGCACCCTTACAGGGCCACTAAGACTAATAATGCCCTGCCTGACACTCACAGGCACACCAATACCCGTGGTCCACTACCACGTAGGCCCCCTGGCAGCAGCACTGCTCTACTTCCTCTTGTGCGCTTGTTCACTCACAAGCATATTCAGAGGTGCCAGTGCTGCAAGCAGGTCAAGGATAAACATTACAGTGCTACCGCTTCTGCCCCATAAGCCTGCAGGTGAGGGGGAGGCTGGGTGGCTGCCCCTTAAACCTTTGCAAGTACAGTAGAGCATGGAGTTGGAGGAGAGCTGCTATAGAGGACCCCAAGAAGCAACAGGCATGGGGGGAATTCCGAGTGGCAAACTGGCCAGGGCCCCCCAAATTTTGGAGTTGGGTCAGACCAAGCTTGGATGTTGCAGGGGCAAGGGTCACACGGCGGTCAGCGGAAGTCCACAAATGCAGCCCTCCTCACCTGTGTGCATTGCTTGACTGTATAGAAGGAGCATGGGGAAAGAGCTTCTCTTTCTTGCACACACACAGTTTTTCCTCATTTTCTTATCTTTCTCAAGTAATATCTAAATGGCAGGCCTTCAAGTTTAACAGTTATGCATTCCCCCTGGGAAATGTAGCTTTTGGAAAGAAAGACAACTCTAACACAGAATTTTTTTTATCACTCACACTAAACTACAAATCTCAGGCTTTGGGGCCCAATCATGATAGTTAACACTGTTGGTGGCAAGGAGATACACACAAAGGAGACTTCTTGGATGTAAAGATCCAGGTTTGGGGCAAATACTCTTTGGTGAGAGAGCCCATCTGAGATTTTGAATTCACAAAATATGCAGGAAAGTAAATATACACAGACCTTTAAAATATGCCCGTGTTGAGTTCCAAAACGAACCTCTTCCCTTAGCATAGAGAAAGGCCACACATTTGGTAAGTTTAAAATGGTTTACTTACAAATTCTCCAAAGGTCAGATTCATTTGCTTTTCCATACAGCATCCAGAAAAAGTTGCACAGGTAGTAAAACTTGACTTACTTACAGTGGTTCCTAAATTATTTGTATGGCTTGTGAAAGCCATGAAGCCAAGCTGGAGCAACTAGCTTAACCTCTTCACATGCTGAGCTTCTCAGGCAGATTGGAGAGGGGGAAAAGCTTGATTACCTAGTTCCTCCCAAGGTTCACACATTGCTTAGGCCAGGGTAAATGTGTGGTGGAGAGAGGAAATCATGGCCACTTTACTCCTCCTCTGGTCCTGCTTCTGCTGTGAACTAAGCCCTAGGTTGGCTTAGCATGTTGTTGTTTATCTTGCTCTAAACACACTGTGATCTGAAACTAAGGTTTGTTTTCAAGTTTACAACTCATGGTTTGTCTGGAGTGAGACAAACCATGAGCCTAGATTCAGATGACCTGCTTAGCCAAACCATGGCTTAGCTCACAGCAGTGCAGCAGGAGGATGACCGGGGAGAATCACCAAAGGTACAGTCTCCTATCAGACAGCCCATACACTCATGTGTTCTCACTAAGCCCTGGATTCTCTCAGCAATGCATATGAAACTGTTCTGATTCATTCTCTTCTTGAATCCCCACCTCAGCCACCCCAAAATCATATTTCTTTTAAAGAAGGACACACATCTTTTGCCACCATTGGTGCAGCACATGTGGCTGCAACCCACATGTAGAACCTAACCCAGTAACTGAAAGTCCCAGCAGATTTGCTTAAAATGTTCATATGCTGATTTATTGCTATATTTAACTAGAAATACAATATCGCTCTCCCCACAGTCTGGAAGACTGCGACCAGGTGACCTTTGTTGCTGTTCAATCCACAGTCTGGGAGCTAACTGCTGGTGGATGAACAACATCAAGGCCCTAGCTCTCCTTTCTTGTGCCTTTTTATATTCAAATTAGCTTTGCACCAGTTTAAATGCCAGCGGAGCCCCAACGACTACAGCAGCACAGTCATCAGGGGGCCCAAGTGGTTGTGGGCACAGTGGAAGGAGACAAGACGTCAACCCTGGCAGCCCTGCCAGGGCACCAAGACTCTTGCAATCATGCCTACGTCCTGACTATCATCCTGGGTGTTGATTCTAGGCATGCATTGTGGGCAGACCATGTAGATACTATCATGCCAGTACAAAGGTATGTGCATAGTGCATGTAGGAACTATCAAATAGACCCAGTGTGGTGTAGTGGTTAAGAGCGGTAGTCTTGCAGTCTGGTGAACTGGGTTCGCATCTCCGCTCCTCCACTTGCAGCTGCTGGGTGACCTTGGGCCAGTCACACTTCTCTGAAGTCTCTCGGCCCCACTCACCTCACAGAGTGTTTGTTGTGGGGGAGGAAGGGAAAGGAGATTGTTAGCCGCTTTGAGACTCCTTAAGGTAGTGATAAAGCGGGATATCAAATCCAAACTCTTCTTCAGATCCAAATGGAGGTCAGCTGTCTTTTGTAAAGTGGGGCACATGACCACGCTGCTGGAGAGTCAATAGCCTGAGGACTATGGAAGCAGCCCCGCACTACCCTAAAAATATTACCTGTACCTTTTTCTCAGTTGGAGCACACTGGGGCGTAATTCCAGCATCTCTCAGGTGGGAGCCATTGCTGACAGGTGTTCTCCCCATCTGCTTCTTGCCTTTACATACTTCTGAGAAGCCCCAAACAAACATTTCAAGTCAAAACGGAAGCTGGCCCGTTAAAAAAAATCTATGACTCCATATATCTGCTAACTGCTGCTAGCCACGATTGGTCAAGCTATTTGTATTTCCTTTTCTTCAATCTGTTTCCCATGTAGCGGCAGTGGGCTTTAGGTTTTCCAGCCATACCCTTACCGTTGCACATGCGTGTTTGCGCAGGGTTCCTTCCGAGCTGCCCTAGCCATCCTTCTGAATCCAAGAGAACAAGAGAGGCAGGGGTGCATTTATTAGACCTGCACCAGAAGCAGGGGCACTGGTATCTGTTCAGGGCTGCCCCCGAGTTACCCAGTGACCTACTCTAACAACTTCATTGTGAGTTCTGGCACCCATTTTTCTTGGGGGTGGGGGAAGCACTGCCTGTGCCTTTGGTTTTTGTAAACAAGAGTAAAATTACTCTAGAAAGGAGCAGGGGGGATTTTGAATACCTCTCTCTGCTTAAACGCAAAGAAGGTACATTCTTCTTGCAAGGGAATGTTAGAAAATGCATGAACACACACACACACACACACACACACACATGGGGGGGGCAGGAAAGAAACTTTGGGATTTGATTTCTACAGACAGGCATTTTAACAGCCGTTCCATCAACGAAAAAGCCTCGAGCCCCCATGCAGCTTACTAATATATAATTTCTCGAAGTGCTCTTAGCTGTTGTCTTAGCAACACAAAACACAAATATATCAACAGAAACCCACTGAAACAGGCATCCAGCAGGGACGTTTTAGACATATTAATCTCTTTTGTTTATTTATTTTTAACCCGTTACTACTTTCTGGGGAGAACAATGATGTTCATTAGCAACAAAAGCCTCATTAGGCAGTCCAAGAAAGGCTCTTCTGGAATCAGATGCTGTTAGGTGCCCTCAACATAACCAAGTGACCCGAAAGCTGCAAGATACCAACTAGAAAATGCTTACAGCTTCTCTTTCATGTTGAGTAGTTGGGGGGGGGAGAGTGATGCAGGGGGAGATGCAACGATATAAGGGAGGAAATCTGTATTAATAAAATCAAGCACTGTGAAAAGGGCGAAGCCAACTGCTAATATTTTCTGCACCAGCACAGTGAATTCTCTTACTTCATGCCAGGGATATTTTTAAGGGATAGCCAAAGAAGCAACAAGTCTTTGTGCTGGGTCTCAGATCTGTTGCCATACCTCCCTTTTTTAATTAAAAAAAAAAAAAAAACAGCAGGGAAGGGGAACATTTTTCAGCCCAATGGTCACATTCCCTTCTGAGAAACCGTATAGGTAAAGGGTAAAGGGACCCCTGACCATTAGGTCCAGTCGTGACCGACTCTGGGGTTGCGGCGCTCATCTCACTTTATTGGCCAAGGGAGCCAGCGTACAGCTTCCGGATCATGTGGCTAGCATGACTAAGCCGCTTCTGGGGAACCAGAGCAGTGCACAGAAACGCCGTTTACCTTCCTGCCGGAGTGGTACCTATTGATCTACTTGCACTTTTTGGCATGCTTTCGAACTGCTAGGTTGGCAGGAGCAGGAACCGAGCAACGGGAGCTCACCCCATTGCGGGGATTCGAACCACCAACCTTCTGATCGGCAAGTCCTAGGCTCTGTGGTTTAACCCACAGCGCCACTAGGAGCTGCTAAATCCCAGTGGTGGGCGGGGCCAGCAGCAAAAATGGGTGAAGGCATGGCTGGAACTTTTAGCTTTGTATAATAGGCTAGTTTCTACACCAATTCACATACCCCTCTCCATCCTCCATCGAAGGAAAGAGGAGGGAACGTTCTTGCCATGTAAAAACAGTCAAGATTGGGGCAGGGTGTAGTGGCCAGCAGTGAGTGTTGTAGCTGGGGAGCAAATGTGGCCAGGAGAGAGTGCTAGGGGCCATGGAGGGCTTGGAGGGCCACATTTGCCCCTGAGCCTAAGGTCTCCCACTCCAGGCTTGCAGGGCTGCTGGGAAAAATGCAAAACACAGTGTCAGTAAGACCCCAACCGTGCACCTTATTAAGTTGCTTGGAAACCTAATTCTGCACCTATGCTGTACAATCAAATGACCATGGCTGGAGCTCAGTGGTAGAGTACCTGCTTTGCATGCAGAAGTTCCCAGGTTCAACCCCCAGGTGGGGCTGGGATGCCCCTGCCTGAAACCCTGGAGAGCAGCTGCCAGTCAGTGCTTCCAGTACTGAGCAAGGTGGACCAATGACCTGGTTCAGCATAAGGCAACTTCCTATGTCCTTGTTAGTATAGGCACATCTGTGCCACAGACCTGTGTGAGTCTTTTAAGCAGTGCACCACTGCAAAATCACAACCAGGTGTATTGGGTCTGGCTCCAGGTCTGAGCAAGGCCTCAGCAAAGTGCTCACCACAGCACCCCTGCTACAATGGTGTCCTGCCAATTGTGAGGTTGCCTACAGGCAGTGCCAAGTAGCTGCAAGCCACAATTTTAAGTTTTCCACAGTGCCTTGGAGCATCTGATGCAGTTGTTGCTTCAGAGCACTGTGGCTTGGAGTTGCCAAGTGCCAGGGGTACCATTCGCTGAGTCAGACACTTGGTCTGTCGGGCTCAGCATGGTATACCCTGACTGGCAGCAGCTCTCCAGAGCAGGGTTCTCTTCCCCACCCTACCTGGAGATGCTGGGGACCTTCTGCATGCAAAGCAGGTGTTCTACTTCTCAGCCACTACCACCCCCAGCCCTCTTTAATGCAAGGATGAGGAACCTTTACCTTGCAGGGCAAATCCAGCCCTTTGCCCTTCTGAACTTCAGTTCCCAAAATGCCACAGAATGTTGCAAATTCAATTGCCCTGGGGCAGGGGCCTCCAACACAGGGCCCATGTGTACCTTCTATGGCGCTCACAAAAGGTTGCAACAAATATCTCCTCAAAGATTAGCAATGACCAGGAGATAGTTTGCTCTTCCTGTTCTGTTTCTGTTTGAATTGGTGCAATCCCTTCTGCACTGAACATGCCTCCTTAAACATGCTCACATTTCAATGGATGCCAGAAGTCAATTACACACACTCCCATCCATTTTGAAAAGAGGAGAGGGGAGTGGTAGGTGCCTTTTCCCCATTCCGTGGGGCTTTTAAAATGTGACAGCCATTTTGTGTTAAGCCACACACCCCACAGTAGCCATTTTGTGACAGGAGCCAAATAAATTTTCTCAAAATTCCACACGTGTCCATTGGCTCCCAAAATTTGGCAACCCATGCTCTGAGACCAGGGATGACCCAGCCGTAAGGCAAGGTGTGGCGACTGTCTCAGATGGCAGGATCCACAGGGGCAGCAGATCCCAGTGTAGATCTTTATCCACCTGACCCCACCCCACTTGGTTCCTGATTTAGATCTGCACTCACCACTTCTTTCCTGGTGGGGAGGAGGGCCCCATTTTATGGTTTGCCTCAAATCCCTAGGGCCAGCTATGTCTGAGACATTGCTGAAAAAATTACGTGGCAACATGTAATGGAGAGAGAGTTCTGTCTCCAGGGCGGCTGTCTACCAGCTCCATCTGGTACACAGGCTGAGACTGTCTCACCAGAGTGGGGCATGCTCTAGTTATCTCCCGCTTGGACTACTGCAACGCACTCTATGTGGGGCTACCTTTGAAGGTGACCCGGAAACTGCAATTAATCCAGAATGCGGCAGCTAGACTGGTGACTGGGAGTGGCTGCCGGGACCACATAACACCAGTCCTGAGAGATCTGCATTGGCTCCCGGTATGTTTCCAAGCACAATTCAAAGTGTTGGTGCTGACCTTTAAAGCCCTAAACGGCCTCAGTCCTGTATACCTAAAGGAATGTCTCCACCCC
This sequence comes from Podarcis erhardii, assembly GCF_964252035.2. NCBI lineage: Eukaryota > Metazoa > Chordata > Lepidosauria > Squamata > Lacertidae > Podarcis > Podarcis erhardii. Next base: position 17,646,054 of record NC_138504.1, read on the forward strand.
CATCATTCAGCCCGGACACTGAGATCCAGCGCCAAGGGCCTTCTGGCAGTTCCCTCACTGCAAGAAGCAAAGCCTGAGGGAACCAGGCAGAGGGCCTTCTCAGTAGTGGCGCCCACCCTGTGGAACGCCCTCCCATCAGATGTCAAGGAAATAAGCAGCTATCCTATTTTTAAGACATCTGAAGGCAGCCCTGCTTAGAGAAGTTTTTAATATTTAATGCTGTATTGTTTTTAACACTCAATTGGGAGCCACCCATAGTGGCTGGGGAAACTCAGTCAGATGAGCGGGGTATAATTAATATTTTATTTTTATTTTTTATTATTATTATTATTATTATTATTATTATTATTATTATAGTTAGGCCAGGCATCAATGCCAGTGGCTCCAAAAAGGACACTGTAGCCCAGGCAGATACCTGTCAATGCCAGATGTTGCGGCTGGCTCTGTATATTTTCTACACATTGCACATTTTCTTCGAGAAACCGCAGTGTACATGCAGTGTTCACATTTTGCTGTGTAACACGCTGAGCTGCCCTCCTATATAAAGCTATAAAAAAACAGACTGCATAAAAATTAGATATATTGCATTACCCTCCCTCACCAATACCTTTTGTCTGCATGCTTGACAAATAAAGCCTGCATGTCGCTCTTTATTACCAAACAACAGAGACCTTTACCCGGCGCCAAATCCCAGATCCATCTCGCACATATTACTGCAAATCCTGCAGAATACCAAGCAACAGGCCCCTGTTTTCATCTTGGCACTCCCTGTATCAAGTTGCATGTATTCATCATGAGAACAGGTGTTCTGAGCTTACGTCAGGCCTGCAGACATACCGGTACTCGGAGACTGCAATGGGAGGGAGGGGGTTGTCAGATCGTTCAGTGAAAGCACACACAAGCCTTCCCAGTGGGGAAAAGCCAAGCTTGTATCATCACTTCAGTCCTTTTCTCCCTTTCTCTCCCCCTGTCTCTTTCTTTCCTTAGTCTATCCGCCAAATTCTCTGAGGGACAATCATTCATGAAACTGCAAAGCCTCACAGACACTTGCTCCAAACTATTGGGATAATCATGCCAACACTTAATTGCTATGATTACATGTAATGCAGAGTACATGCATTAAATCAAAACAGCTGGCCTTATTTGGAAAACATGGTAATTTCTGAATGCAGTTCAGGCCAGCTGTGGTCCTACTCCCTGACTGTCAATGGTCTTCATGTAAGCTAGAACTGGCAAATGGACCTGCCATTTGAGGGCAGGGCTACAAGCTGAACTTCCAACATTGTGTCTTCAAAGTCTGACTCAGAAACATAAGATGTTGGAAATGGTCCATGGTCCAGGGAATCCAACTTCCTGTCACCAGGAGTGTCCAGTCCCTTTCGGAAGACCTCCTTTGCTGTTTGACACATTCACACATCACCAATAGCAACAAGGTGAGCCTGGAGTATACATTTAAAGCAGTACCATACCACTTTAAACAGTCACAAAGGATCCAGGGGACTGTATTTTGCTGAGAGCTCTTAAGAGCACCCCATTCCCCTCACACAGCTACAGTTCCCAGAGTTCCATGGAAAGAAGGACTGCTCGCGAAACCACTCTGAGAATTGCAGATCAGCTGCGATGTTCAGTCTAGTTGTTTTGGAAATAATGAGTAAGCCAATGAAAAGTATCATGAGGCCCAAAGGAAACGGCACAAAAGCCAAATATCTGTACAATCAGGCCAGCACAAATTCATTGATTTAAAGGCGTTCCTTGTTTTAATCCTTGAGAGAATAAAAAGGCCTGGACTGTGAATTCTTATCACAAGACACACCCACTGGTTCATTCTCTCCAGGATGACTCATCCTTTACCAGTGCAAAGAGAAATAAGGCACCTCATACTAGTGGAAATATGTATGTATATATATGTCTTGTGTTATTTGTTACATTTTTATCCCACTCTTCCTCCAAGGAGGAGTTTTAGATTCACAGCAAGTTAGGCTGAGTGACTTGCCCTGAAGCTACCTGGGGAGCCTGTAAGCCAAATGGGAACTTGAACCCAGGTTTCCTTGTATGCAAAACCAACTTCCTTATCTCTCCATTACACTGGGTTTTACACTCCTCAAGTCACCTGATGAAGAAAACTATTCCATGGCCACATGTTTTACATCTTTAAAATGAGTTCACATTCTAGGCCAGCCTTTGTCAAGCTTGGTTCCCCCAGATGTTGTTGGACTACAACTCCCATCATCCCTAGCTAGCAGGACCAGTGGTCAGGGATAATGGGACTTGGAGTCCAGCAACATCTAGGGACCCAAGGTGGACAAAGGCAGTTTTAGGCCAAGCTGAATTTTGGTAGGCTTCAGTTTTTGAAGTGAAACTTAACTTTTCGGGGAGAGCAACCCCCCCCCCCGCAAAGCACCAATAGCATGCTACCATCCTCCTCCTTTAAAGTGTCTGCTGCATCCACTTCAAAATAGATGGTCTGCAGTAGGGATGGGAGAGAAAACTGGCTTGCATTTAAAGCCAGGTCTATCAAATTCACACTTTCTGAAACAATATGAAAACTAAAGCACAGCTAGCCTTCAAAATTCACACATCTCCAAATTTTGCAATGTACCAGTAATTCTCAATGTCAACAAAAACGTATACAATGGTACCTCGGGTTACATACGCTTCAGGTTATATACGCTTCAGGTTACAGACTCCTCTAACCCAGAAATAGTAGCTCGGGTTAAGAACTTTGCTTCAGGATGAGAACAGAAATCATGCTCTGGCAGCATGGCGGCAGCAGGAGGCCCCATTAGCTAAAGTGGTGCTTCAGGTTAAGAACAGTTTCAGGTTAAGAACGGACGTCCGGAACGAATTAAGTATGTAACCAGAGATACCACTGTATATTGTATTAGGGAAAAGTGTGCATAAAATGAATATATTAGTAAAAATATATTAGTAAAAATAACATATAGATCTACATTACAGGAAGGGAAATTGTATGAGAAAATGTGTCTATTAGGAGAAATTCACCTTAAGACGCTGAGGATTGTGCAGATTGCTGCGGAAATGTGGAGAACCCATTTTAAGACTGGAAAAAATAGAAACCGAGAGAACAAGATCCATGCATCCCTAGTCTGCACAGCGACCTGCACGTTCTGATCTTCTGCTGCTCACTTGCCAAGAGAAGAGGAGGATACCACTGGAGGTTTTTCAATCATGGGTGAGGGTGTCTTTTAAATCAGTAGAAGCTGGCACTTTCAAAGGATGTAAAGATGTTCAGTTCACATTCAGCTTCTTCAAAGGGACAGCAAAATGTGAAGTTCCACCATTTTAGCTGCCCTATACTTTCCTGAGCTGCTGAGGGATCACATACACAAAAAGCCATTGTCACAGTTCATTTTAGCCAAGAAAAATGGACTCAAAGGAGGGTGGCAAGAGCAGTACTGCTAAGAGGCCTCAGAGTGTGTGACCTGGAGACAGTCTTGTGAGCCAGACAGATCTGAAGAGCCACATTCAGTCAACCGGTTCTCCATGCCTGCTCTAACCACTACACGTTACAGCACTGTTTCACCATCAGAATACCATTCTGGATTAAATAGATAGTGTGTGAGGCAGAGAAAGAGAGAGAAAGGTGAGGGAGCAACAAGCAAATTCCTCTTGCTCCTTACGGACCATATCAACTCCCTCTTTTTGGAGTTATTTTAGCCCAGCAGAACCCAGTCTCTCTAAAACAAGCAATTTCGGCCACTGAAATCAGAACTGGATCAACGTCCTTCAGATTCCTTTCCTGTACATTTTCAGTGCCAAGTTGTTAATCCTGAACAAAGAGAGGTCTCTAATTATCCTGCAGAGCAGACAGGGAAACCGCAAGCTCTCCCAATGAACCTCAACCTTGACCAGAGTGATAGGATGTTCCCCCTGCCGTGACCGCTTTGGACCCTGGGCCTCTTTGTCGAGACTGCCAACAAGGGAGCCAATTAGTGCCAGTCACTGTTTCGACTCACCATCACCAGGTATTCACTGGGGACCTCTACCCCATTAAGCAACAGGTGCTGCGGCGGAAGTACCAGCAAGTGACTTTCTGCCAGCATCAAAGGTAGTGAAATCTGCAACCTATGATCTTATCACAAAATCTCCCCACACAGAATTTCAAAATCTGAGTAGGGAAAGCAAAGCATGGCGCTGAGGCTTCTGCTCCGGAGTCACTTGCAAAGGCACAGACAGGAGTTGTGCTGCCCTGGCCTCACAGACTCTAGAATCCCAGAAGTTGCCTGGTTGTTATCTTGAGTGGCAAGTGGGGGGGGGGGCAGAATCTAAATTACCCAGATGGTCCTATCCCTGCACTGCCTACCTATAAACCTATTGGGCCAATTCAAATTATTTGTATTAATTTATAAAGTCCTACACAACTTGGGATCCAACTACCTGAGAAAGTGCCTGCTCTAGTACAGCCCTAATAAACTATTCAAAGCTTATCCAGGGATGCCCTGCTTGCCATCCCAGATTTAGTGTCTGCTGTGTGGGTAGAAACATGTGACAGAGCCTTCTCGATCATGGCCCCCAATTATGGAACTCCATTCTGAAAAACATTCAGCTCCACCCCTCAGCTGTCAGCAGCTGCTGGCAGACTAGAACCAGGGTGGAGGCCACAGCTCAGCAGTTTTGCTTGTAGAAGGGCCCAGGTTCAATTCGTAGCAATTCCAGTTTAACGATCATGTAGTAAGCAGAGTCTCTGCAAGAGACCCTGGAAAGAAGCTAAGAATCACAGTATTGGAAGGGATCTCGAGAGTCACCCAGTCCAACCCCTGCAATGCAGGAATCTCAACTAGATCATACATCAAGACTGTGCAACATCACTGACCCAGTGCTCTGACTCAGTGTAAAGCAGCTTCATGGGTCCAAGCACAGTCTCAGAAGACAAAAAAAATAACTTTGTGTCATGGACTGGCTGGATGCGCAAGAGTGGTGGGAGGAACCAGCTGGCGGACCCCCAAGGGAACCCCAGGGAAAGAAGGCTCAGAGCCAGGGGGTTGGTGGTGGGATGATGCCAAGAAGTCAGAAGAAGAGGGAGCAGACCTTTGCCTTATTTCTGTTCCCACACCCATCCACATCCATTCTTCTTCTATCTTTTTTGCCTCCTGCTTAGACCTAGCTCCACTGTCTATTTGACCCAACGAAGCTTCTACAACAGAAGCAAAAATCCTATCTCAGCCACTCTGGAATCACCTCACGTAGAATGCAGTGAAAAGCCCAGTCTTGTGTGGCCCATCCTTCACAGGCGGCATTGCATATCTACACCAGCTCAACATCCCAAAACGAGACAACAAAGCAGACTGGAGGCGGGTCGACCGACTATCTATTATTAAATAGCATTTAAGTGCCAGTCACCCGAACAAGTTCAATAATGGTTAAAAGGGTTCTGATCTCTCCCATCTCCCTTGGAAACCATTTTCCTACCTCCCAGCTTACTGATATCCCCAATAATACCCAAGATTGGAAACCGAACAGTAGCAATCAAGAGCCTCTCGCTCTCTCTGAAACAGTAAGTGCATTCAGCTTTTTGATATCGATGTTTTATAATTAGAGGGAATACAGGAGATCATCTCCCTGCCTCTGATCAATGCAATGGTCCCCATTTTTGTTTCCAGCAGACATTGCGATTGCTGCTCAACTGAAGCGGATCAGCAGTACAAGAGAGGCAGAGGCGTGTGCAAAATGCAGTGTCCATTTAGATTTACTGTCCAGAAATATAAACAGAATACTTATTCCTGACCTTTTAAGTCCTAATTCCAAATTTAATGAGCCACAATGAATGTTTCTCAGAGTCAGCCTCCGTGCCTGCTTAACTCCCGCAACCCTCTAATTATTGCCGGAGCTTACATAAAGGGCAGCAGATTCTGATGGAGATTATTAAAGAGAGTGAGAGAACTCAAGTTGAGCTTCCATTTCCACCCAATAAAATAAAAAGCGTGGCAGGAAGCAGGGGAGGAGAAGCACTATCCAAGGCAAAGGAGAGCTGATCCCTCCACATCGCTCAGTGTACCGTAATGAGAAAAAAGTATCACAACAGATTATATATTACAGCACAAGCATATTTGTTAATCCATTCTGAATCCCCCTTCCCAAATACACACGCACGCACACACGCATCTTTGCTCATTTTTTAAAATCTGAAAACAGATTTTTTAAAAGGCAAAGGAAGGAGCAGCTGTGACTGGATTTCTAAAAAGAAGCTTGGATTGGAAACCTAGATTCTCAGAGCTACTGCTCACAATGAAGATGTAATTATGCTACCCAAAAGCGACTAATAATATCAGCTATTTGTCGGGCTGGCATATTGGAAATCTGTAACAGCATTAGGGGAGAGGAGAGTACAAGCGCAGTCATTGCTATAGCCCTGCGCTGACATTCTGGTAGGGGAATAATGCCCCTGCCAGCTGGCCTCACTCCCTCAGCACACCCAAACTGCAGATGTTGGCTATCACATCTGCATAGGGGCCTATGCAAATAGCCTCCAACTGTGTATTCTGCAGGCAGCAAAAGCCAGAGTTATATGGTGGATAATGCAGGGAACCTACAGCTGTCCAGATGTTGGTGGACTACAACACCCATACCATCCCTGACTATCAGCCATGCTGGCAGGGGCTGATGGCAGTTGGAGTCCAGTAACGCCTGGAGCGCCGCTGGTTCCCCACACCTTGGTTAGAGTGCTTAGACTGAGGCAAGAGAGATCCCAGAATCAAACTTCCACTGGGACACAAAGCTTACCAGGCAACAATGGGCTGCCCAACCTTACCTACCTTCATAAGGTCACTGAAAATGCAGGGGTGGGTGGGGTTATTGACTATGCATGCCATCCTAGTGTCCTTGGAGGGAGGGGAGGATAAAAATGCAATTAATACATAATTTAAAATTACAGTGCAGAGATTGTACTATTCGACCGTGCATGTATTGGGGTCTATGTGTGCATTATTATTGTTGTTTTAATACAATAAGAAAGCATCTTATGCTTATTTTACTTATGTGATTGCAGCTTTGCGCAGGAAATAAATAAACAGAAAGCAGAGGAAACCCATGCTCTGTTTATTTATTCCCCCCACATAAATGCAGTTGTGGGCTTGCCCAACTTTGGGAAGGCAGTAGGACTCTAGGACCCTGTCAGAGCTCCACCTTGCAGAGAGTCTGGTTCCAAGGGTTCCTCTTTTTACGCATTTTTGCGCTTATGCATGGATCCCCGGAACCCAACCCTCACGTGAGATGCAGGCTTACTGTATTATAATTATTCACATACCAGCGTTCATCTCAAGAAGAAATACCAAGGCAGTTCACAAACCAATAAAAGCAAAATAAGGAAAATAAAACCAATTATAAAAATCTACTTGTAATTAAAAATACATAGCAAAACAACTACATCAAAACCACCGTAATTAAAATATATAATAAGCAAGTCTATTAAAACAGTGTAGCAGTTAAAACAACAGTTGAAGTAGGAGATTAAATCAGGAAGTCAGTGAAACGTTTGTGTGTACCACCAATGAAGAGCCCACCTCCAAAGTACCACAAGCCAATATTTACCAGGCTGTGGCAAAACTAACTGAGTACTATTTGCATCCAGATTCATGAAGAGGGTAGGGGCTCCAGCTAGGACCAACATGCTTCCCCCCCCCCCCGATCCACTCTAAGCATACAGAAAAATGCTACCCTCCAGTTCCCTGAATTAGAATTAAAAGTTCTAATGCTTTTTCTTGGCCCGTGGCCCCTAGATATGCACAAGACCACACCCTCCAAAACTTTGAAGCCAAAATCCAGGACATCATCTTCCTGGACACAATCTTCCTTTTTTTACCACAAGAGCATAGTGGCTATTTTGATTGCCATGATCTCACACAATTTTGCACCACAGTTCTTCTCCTCTCCTCCCCCCCAAAAACCCCCCACTTTCTCAAGAGTTTTTTCCAGGAGTATGCAAAACTCTTCATCAACCCGGCATTGAGGAAACAGGTGAGAGCAAAGAGGGGCTCACAGATGCGTTTTTTTTAAACCCTACCTGCTTATACACCATACCTGACTTCTCCCAAGGAATCCCGGGAACTGCAGTTTTTTTGAAGGATTCTGTGAATTATAACTCCAGGAAGGATAAACTATATTTCCCAGACTTCTTGAGGGGAAGCCATGTGCTCTAAATGTGCTTTAAATGTGTGGCATGGATGCAGCCTAAGTCTCTGAATTTTCATCTGTGAAAAATAATCATCACCGTGTAGCCCTTTGACCTACAGAAACTTATTTTCTCAATGGCTGCATTCACACATAATATGCCACCATGGTTTCTGGCTTATGGATGTTGTCCCTCAGCTCTGTCAACATCCTTCCTACAGAAAGCAATGCTGTCACTACCCAGACAACCCAGATTTAAAATCAACAAGCTTAAGAGAGTAATGGGGATGAGCCAAGAATCCGTTCAAATCCATCTCAGCTCAAGGCTGTTCTCTTCCCTGCCTCTTCATGTTATGAATGAATGCTTGCTAGCTTGCTTGCTTGCTTGCTTGCTTGCTTGCTTGCTTTCTCGCTCTATCTATCTATCCATCTATTGTCCATAAATTCTCTGCTCTTTAAAGGTTCATTTCTCCAGGTTTAAATAAGTCTCACCATCATCCACTCTTAAGGCTGAGGATTAGAAATGATGCACTTGTTTCATGGTGCACACTACATGTAGAGTAGATTTTGCCATAACACAGAAATGCCTAGAATGAGTACAACAATGTCATATAGCAAGACTTCACCTTCATAAAACAAGCAGTATTCACTTGCAGGGCAAGCTAATCCAGTGCAGGTTCTACCCTTCACTCCAATTTTCAACATGGAGTACGGTATCCAGTTCTGGGCACCGCAATTTAATGAGGATATTGGCAAACAGGAATGTGTGCAGAGGGCAACCAAGAGGATGTTAGAAACTCACGCTAAGGCTGCAGTCTTATACACACTTACATGAGAGCAAGTTCAACCATGGAGCATAACCTCTGAGTAGATATACAGAGGATTGCACCATATGTACAAGGCTGGCTTCAGATGTCTTCAAAAAGTCATACAATTGTGTATCTGTTTGACATCTGATGGCAGGGCATTCGACAGTGCCTGACATCTCTCCCAAACCCTTCAGAGCCACTGCCAGTCAGGGTAGACCAGGTAAATAACTGTACACGCTAAGCCATATAAAACTGGTGGCTCTCTAAAAAGTTCTTGGACTCCATCTCCCATCAGAATACAGAGTGTTTATGGATGATGAGTGTTGTAGTCCAGCAGCATCTGGAGATATACAAAATCCCCACCTTGCATGTGGAGACAATTCTGTGTCAGAAGGACTAATGTTCTTGCAAGGCGATGACTACACCTGGTACATGAGAAGAATTGGAGAACAATGTTCAAAGCCTATTCTCTATCACCGGGTTCTCTTCCATCTTTGCCTCTCCCTTATATCATCTTTGAAAATCACATTCCCTGCATCCCATTTCTAAAAACAAGAGAGGAACCCTACAGGGTCAGAACAAAGGCCCACCTAGTCCAGCCTGCTGTTCTCACAGAGGCCAACCAGATGCCCATGGGAAGCCCGCCAGCAGAACCTGAGTGCAACAACTTCCCACCTATGATTCTAGCAACTGGCAGAGGCAATTAAAAAAAGCTCTATAGAGTCCTCTGTCTGTCTGTCTCTGTTTCTCTCCTTTTTCCCCTCCTTTCATTTTCTGAGCATCATCTTAAAAGAGATTTGTTTTCAAACAAGCTGTAGCCTAAAAGAGGTCTTGGAAAGCCTTAGAGATGATTAAAACTAGACATGGCTTGAAGGTGATGTGGGGATTAACTCAGCTATTGTCTTGAATAATATTTTTGGGTTGTTTGCTCTCCAACACTTACATCACTGCAGTTCAGTAACAGCTTTTGTCTTGGCCATGTTTTTTAAAGGCTGCTAAGTCCCCAATCAGATCCTCTGTGTGTCTATTTATCTGTCTGTCTGTGTCCTTTTTTGCTTTTCAGAGAAGGGGCAACATCTAACAAGTGCAAAATGCCGAGTGAGCACTACAGACAAAGGTGAGAATTCTGACAAAAATGGAAAATGAAGCAGAAATTGCAGCAGTTCAGGCATTCATCTGCGGTCATGAATGGAAATCTCTCTAGGGCATATGACTGGTATCCATTCAGCTTGCTTGTTGTTCTTAACTCAGCAAAATATATGCTGAATCATAGAATCAAAGAACTGTAGCGTTGGAAGGGACCACACAATTAATAAGTTGTGGGGTGTTTTTACATTGTTTTAATGTTTCCTTACATTGAAATGAATGTAACAGCACTTAACATTGTGGCAAATAGAGGCCAGCGTGGAAATAACTGCCTTCTGACATCAATCCCCAGTATCTCCAATTAGAAGGACCAGGGAGCAAATGATGTGAAGGACCTCTACCTGGTGAGGACCTGGATAACTGCTGCATGTTGGAGCAGGCAGTACTTAGCTTGATGGACCTGGTGGTATACGGTTGCTTCCTATGTTCCTATTAATGTGTTTGTTCCCCAGCAGTGGGGGAAACATCCCAACAGAATTTAGGCAGATGTGAATCCTGGACTAGCACAGCTCCCAGGAGGAGCTTCTGAAAGTGACCTATAAGCATTTAATGATGACAACTCTCTTTCTTTTGTTGTTGAAAGTTGTTCAAATATGTGCTCTTTAAACAATCTGAAAAATGTTCCACAGCCTTCAACACTATTATTTAACCCCGAACAAAGGCAGGAGCAGGTGCCCACTGGAATCAGAAACAGGAAAAGCACTTAGGCAGACATAAAGATCTGTACAGGAGTGGACTGGGGTGAAGAGAATAGAGAAGCATGGGTGCTTTGAGAAACTAAAAGCAAAAGTGAACCTTGTTTTTCATTGTTTCCTGGTGACCTGTTTGTGCCTTTGGTCTTTGTCTGCATGTTCACACCCCTTCTTGTTCTTAAGACTCAGAGGGCTGGATTCTGAATAACAACTTAACATTGCAACCCTGTACATGTAAGTGCAGAGGAAAGCCTTGCCAAGTTCAACAGAACTTAACCCTGAAATTTCAGCCTTATGTGTATTCAGCACATACTGGAATCAACATGAATAGTTTGTTATGATTAGCTTAAACTGCAGGGATTCCAATGGGCCCTAAATGCAACTGACTTACTGTAATCTGGATCAAGCCCATTATCTACCCAGGCGGCTTTGCAGGGAAAGGGAGTAAACACCATAAAAGACCCACCGCCCCCCACTGCCCCCCGTTACCCTTACTTCTTTCTTCTCTTAAGATCAAAAGAAGAACGCTGCTGGGTCAGATTAATCACTCCTTGTCCAATGGCCCATCCGATGCCTATGGGAAGTCCATAAACAGGGTGGGAAGGATTTAGCCCACTCCTGCTGTTGCTCAACCAGAAGTTGGTGCTCAGCTTCGCTGCACATAGCCATCGTGGATGATTTCTCCTCCATGCGTTTGTCTAATCCGCTTTCAAAGCCATTAAAGCTAGTGCCCACCAAGAGTGAATTCCATCAATGAAGTACACACGGTGGGAGGAAATGTTTCCTTTTGCTCATCCTGAATCAATCCTCCTGCATCAGTAATATAGGCTGGCCCTGAGATCTTCTATCACGTGGAAGCCACATTTCAGGCTTATCCAAAGTTCCTCTTGTGCCCTCTCTTTCCTCCAGAGAAAACCGGTTGTTAGCAATTCGAGTTTTCTCCGGAGTGAAGTTTGCTCCAATTTAGCACTAAAGAGTGAATTTGCCCTGGAAAAGGAGCAGGTCAAGCAGAAAACCGCTCGGACCCCATGCTTTCTAGGCATTCTTGCTCCATCTTCACTTTCTACAATGCCACACATAATTTTATAACCTTCTATCCTATCCCTTGTAGCTGCCTTTTTCTAAATTAAAAAGGCCTCCAAAGATGTGGCTTCTTCCTTCCTTCCCCTCTTTCAGTTGTCTGCCTCCTGCTGAAATTTAGATTGTAAGCACCTCAAGGCAGAGCCTTGTCTTTTCGTTCCTGTTGTTGTTCATGCCACTCTCTAAAGCAGGGGGTGGCACTGTGACCACTAGACATGCTGGAAGCTGGACAACATCTGGAGGTCCATAGGTTTCACACCCCCTGCTGTAAAGCATCGTGCATAAAGGGTGCGGAAGGACTTCTGTTGGCAGTGCAGGAAACTGCATTTGACAGATCCAATTTTTCCCTCTTTATCACGCCCTGGAAATATCTTATTTCCTTTTTTAAAGAACAACAACAATGAGGGCAAAACAGCAGTTATTAATTACCCTTAATTAACCCGATTCATAGTATTCGTTTATGCAGCTGTCATGACAACTGTGTAGTCTAACCTGCCAAGAATAGCTTTGCTGTCCATTCAAATCAATCCCTGATAATTACCAGCCTAGTTTACGGGGCTCGTGAGATAATAATGAGTGCCACTATACGAAAGGTCGGTGCTAAATAATTTCTGAACAGCACGTTTTCATGCGGTCAGTGGGCGAGCCTCAAAAAAAAAAACAAAAAAACAACCATGCTCAACAGAGACTAAGTTTTTTGCCTTTATAAGAAGTCACTGGCCCACACTCAGGGACCATCTCACTCTGAGATGCCTCTTTGATCCGAATCTGAGCGGCAGGGCCAGGGCAGAGAGGAAAATTATCCATGTTAAACATTAGAGGGAAATCGCAAGCCAATTAAAACTCGGGTGCATTACTGTTGACCGCTGCTCTCTGTGTCTTTGCAATTACTGCACACAGCATCAAAGGGGTCCTTGCACAGGTGAGCATGAAATGAATGAAAGAAAGAAAGAGAATGGGGGGGGTGCTAAGTAGAAACATATGGAAGGCAGGGGAGAAGGCAGCTGTGGGAAGAGGCTTTGATTAAATCCCAAGTAGGGTCCTGATGGTCAGCTGCATCCAGTGGTTAAAGGAAGCAGGTATGGTCTGAAATCAACACGTGATACCTAGCCTTGGTAGCTAGCCAAAATTTGTTATTACCAGAGGGAAGAGACAGGAGTCTTTTGACAGGACTAGAACCCCATGCTCTGCCTTAACCTGAAAATTAGGCATTTTCAGATGTGTTGCGTTCCAGAATAGAACAAAATTTATCTAACCGCAGTGTTACATGCTTTGCTATCCCAACCACCTCACATCATGCCCCAGCTATTCTTGCAGCGAAAATAATATTTCCCCCGCATTTATTCTAAATCTGCCCCGTTTCTATGACTTAAGCTTGTGGTTTATCCTATGCTTCGTGGGCATTAACAGTAATGTAATAAGGCTTTCCCACCATAAAATCAAGAATCCTCACTGACACAACTAGACTAATGCCCAAAAGAAATTTAAAAAATCCAGTTCAGATCCACTATGCTTATACATTTCTGATGCCTTCCAAATGGGAAGATAATAGATTAAATTCTTTTGCCTAGCCCCTGAAAATCATAGCATTGCATTTCTCCTGGAGGGGGATTCCTCATTTCCCCGCTCTGCTACTAATCACTAAATAGCCATTTTAATTTTCCAAGTGCTTTGCTAATCTCGGTTAGCATGCAGCAAGCTCCACGCTGTGCGGAAATAATCCTCATCTTAAGGATGGGAAAGATGGCCAAGGCTTCACGGTGAATCTGTGGTTAGGGAGGTACATAAATGCAGGTCTCTCAAATCCAGTTTCTGCTCCGTGCCCAAAGCAAAACAATTTCCATCTCTGTGACTTGAGTGCTCTGGGTACATTTAGCTATGTAAACAGCAGGCTCCTATCAGATATACCTTGTAGGGCCTCAGTCCCACCACATATTTCAAGTGCTATGATGCCATTTTGATACAGTCGTGGCCTCCCACTCAGTAGTTCATCAAGGGTACTGAGAGTTGTTAGGAAACTCCCTGCCATTCCCACCCCTTCCCAAGCTACAATTCCCATAGTTCTAAGAGGGATTGACTGTTAATCCACTCTGAGAATTACAGGTGTATAGAGGCTTCCTAACAACCCTCAGCACCCTTAATGAACAACAGCTCCCATAATCCCTAGGGGGAAGACATGACTGCTTAAAGTGATATCATAGAGCTTTAGGATGTGGCCATACACAAGTTTCATGGCAGGGCCAGGAAAGAAAGAGAAAACTTTTCGAGGCGGGAGTTGGAAGCTTTTTTGGGAACCAAGGGCCACATTGCTTTCTGGCCAACCTTCCAGGGGCCACCTACCAGTGGTGGGTGGGGCCAGAGGCAAAGGTGGGCAGAGGAATGAATGCAAAATTTGCCTTTGTTACAGTTTCTAGTTTCTATAAACACACACGCCATCTCTAGGCAAGCAGGTGGCATTGCCAGGGTTCAAGCACACATAACAGACAGGTGAACATTCTCAATGGTGGAATGAAGCTGGGATGGTGAGTAGTGTGGCTGGGGAGAGATTGAGGGACCAGATAAGGAGGACAGCAGTTTCCCCTTCCCAGATGATGGAGTGTGACGGGGTGAGGTAGGGACAGAGCTTGCATGCTTGTCCCCACTCACCCTCATTGCATGAGGGCTTGGAAGAGCTAAACCTGGTCCTCTGGGGCAGCAGGCAGCTGACAAGCTCTTCAAGTCTAGGATGCAGGAAAGCCTGCCTCTATATTAGCTTTGTTACAGTGGCACTGAGGGGTGCAGGGGTCACCTGTAACAGCAAAACGGACTTTTAAAAAAGTGGGCTATGGATATATTTTTTTTTTCTTCCTCTTCATTTTTATGTGCCAGCAAATCCCCTTTGAGCATGGAATTAGATTAGGCTAGGCCAGAAAGCACTATGGGCTGCTCAGGCACAGTGTAACAGCGCTTATAGCAGGAGAATGGATGGAGGACACCGAGTGAATTTCACAAGTACCAGGCATGTCAATTACTTCCAATTCAGAGCAGTTTCAGCTCAAACTGTTTGTGAGTCCTTTCACTTTGATAAGGGAGGGTGGGGAGGGGGGGAAAGATACATATTTCCTTACTGGTTCCTTTTTCTTCTTCTTTAAGCAACAACCCCAAAATCTTCCATTTTATGCCATTTTAAAAGAAACAACTTTAATAGCAAAGTCATTTTCAGAAATATACCTCTTGCGAAACAGTGTTTTTTTTGTGTGCACATTGTTTAGAGTAGGGTTTAAATGCAGGAATTGGAGCTAGCGTCAAATGAAATGCAAACTCCATTAATGCCAAAGTGCTACTGTGCCTGAAAAGATTAAACCTTATAGGTTGCACCCAACGTTGGTCCTCCTCAGGGTAGACCCCTTGGAATTAGGCTCATTAATTCAAGGGGCTTACTCAGTGTAAGACTCGGCTGGATACAGCCCTATTTGTCTCCAGGCCACAGGTACAGCCAAACTGCAGTATGGGTAGAGTGCATGGCACCATCAGAGGAAGTCTGTGGAACACCTGGGCATGAACAGGACAGCCCAAAGGTCTGACTGTAGCCCAGGTCAAGCCAGACCTACACCCCAGTCTGCATCTTACTTTGCTGCTGCCATCTTCCTTGATCAACTGACTACAATCACTGTAGCAAGGCAAAAGCAGATGCATGTGTGCTGTAGCATCCGCTTGAGTGGCCATAGCTCAGGTAGGGCTGCATCTCAGTGGTAGAGCATCTGTATTGCATGCAGAAGATCCCAAGATCAACTCCCTGCATTTCAAGGTAGGGCTGGGATATACTCCTGCCTGATTGTCCCTGTCCCGAGAGCCACTGCCAGTAAATGTTGATAATCCTGAGCTAAATGGAACAATGCTCTGACTTGATATATGGTATATTGTGTTCCTGTGTGGCATCCTAGCATGCTTTTCATGGGTGCCACTCTTTCAAAAAGGTAAAGATAAAGGGACCCCTGACCATTAGGTCCAGTCACGGACGACTCTGGGGTTGCGGTGTTCATCTCGCTCTATAGGCGTTTGTCCACAGACAGCTTCCGAGTCACGTGGCCAGCATGACTAAGCCACTTCTGGCGAACCAGAGCAGCTCAAGGAAATGCCGTTTACCTTCCCGTCGGAGTGGTACCTATTTATCTACTTGCATTTGATGTGCTTTTGAACTGCTAGGTGGGCTACAGCTAATCTAGGCAGAGCATGGCCCCTAACAGGAGCGAGGGACCTGTAGCCTTCCAGATGCTGCTGGATTCCACCTCCCTTCATCCTTGGCCAAAGTCCATGCTTTACCTGTGCAAAGTCCATGCTTTACCTGCACTTGGGAGTCCAACCACTCCTGGAGGGAGACAGGTTCCCCCCCCACACACACACACACATACCCTTGGCGTGTTTCTCAAACTTAGGTCTCCAGCTATTGTTGGACTACAATTCCCATTTTAATTTTTTATTTTGTGATGCCATAGCCCAGGAGAAAATGCTGCTAGATGTCTTTTGAGTTGTAGTAGCTATGCTTCAATAAATGCAAGCAGTTCAAACAGTGGGATATTTAAACATGCTATTTCATATATATATGCTGGGCTGTGTGTTGTTTATTTAAAGGAAACTATTATGGTCCATTTTGTAAAATGCCTACTTCATAAACCAGCATAGGACAAGGCTGTTTTGGGAAAAAAATAAATGTAGCAAAGTGGGACTTAACTTCTGAGGAAACATGCACGAAAAATGTCAAAAGCATAGAAATGGAACGTCCCCAATTCCATCTGTCAAAATGGTGAAAGGTGAGTTATCTGTCAACAGCAGGGGAGAGGTCAAATTTGGCCATCGTCTGGACCATGGAATGCTCCCCAAGCTACGTCCCCTCTTTATCCACACCCACTTTCCGCAGACCATATCCCTCACCCACCCTATTTTACACCCTGTGTTGTTGTTTCCTGGCTAGAATGTGTCTCTGAACTCAGGTAATGATTCTTACTTGGCTAGATGGAAGCTAGAGGGGGGGGGTGTATCTGTAACTATCCCACTGCACAAAGGTAAATCATAAATCCCTTTGCTTCAGCCACTTTTGCCTCTGCTTCTGTGCACCACTGAAATCCGGCCTCCGAAAGATTGCCAAGAAGGGAATGTGGCCCTGAAGCTGAAAAAAATGTTCTCCACCCTGGTTTATAGGATGGCTATGTGCCCTACTTTGCAGAGAACAGTCCTCTGCTTGAAGGCATCCTCTATCTGAAGGGATGTCCGCCTCAAGCCTAGATGCAAAGAGGAAGAATAAGATGGCTCTTGAAGTTGCCCATCAACCATTGAAACTGGGCAGCAATCTCAGCAGACTCACATGGTCACGGTCTTCCTACTATGATAAGCTGTACTGCATTTCTATTTAAAATGAAGTACTTATTTCTAAATTTGCATCTATACATACAAATCAGCACATCAAACTGCAGGCAAATGCAGTCTTCTTTTACCCTCTTCTCACTGACAAATTTCCTTTCTCTTTTTTTTTTTTTGTAATCTCCAAAGGGGCACCTTAAAGTATAGGTAAAGGGACCCCTGACCATTAGGTCCAGTCGTGTCCAACTCTGGGGTTGTGGCGCACATCTCGCTTTACTGGCTGAGGGAGCCGGCGTACAGCTTCTGGGTCATGTGGCCAGAATGACAAAGCCGCTTCTGGCGAACCAGAACAGTGCACTGAAACGCCATTTACCTTCCCACCGGAGTGGTACCTATTTATCTACTTGCACTTTATGTGTTATCAAATCCTAAGCAAACTTCTGCTCTGACCCACCACCACCCCTATCCCTCATCTGGTAAATCCTCTCTCATACTCACAGAAAAAAGTTCATTCATAGAATCTGGAAATCTAAGCATGTTGTAAAAACATTGCAAGTCACACTGATATCAGACCAAACACAAGCTGTCCCTCAAGTACACGGAAAAGAGATGGCATGGTCAGCACTAGCAGTTGCCACAGCCAAGCATGTGCCAAGGACCAGATGCCACTAAGATACCCACTGATCCTGACAGCACTACTGTCCTCACTCATGTAGGGGGTCCTGAGAAGCTGAAGTCGGTGAACAGTCTCTCTGGCACAGCTTTCAACCATTTTGGGCATTCATCGTTCCGCAACATATTGCACTCCTCTGGAGTCTTCTGGACTTCAGGACACTCTACTCAAAATAGAAACTGCCCCAGAGAAATCAGAGCTGCTGAGATCTCATTTATAAATCAGGTAAAGTGTGCATCTCTCTGTTGCTCTTTTTTATTTTTAAAAACCTGAGTCACCTGGTCACCTCAGTTTTACCAAGCAAAACACAGCCACCAGATTCCCAAAGTCGGTGGCTGCAGAAAAGTCATGTTTTCCACCTGCCCCCCAACTGACTTTGCCGTATTTCCACCTGGGGATGGGTGAATCTGTCAATTTTGGCTTCTCTCAGATTCCCATTTTTTTTCCAATTTTAAGTTAAACTAAGCACATTTCTGCATCAGTTTGCAATTTTTAAAAATGTCCTCATGAAAATGCATTAGGATTTTCGTGTACATTTATCCCAATAAATACATTTTTACAGGGGACACGGATGGCGCTGTGGTCTAAACCACAGACCCTAGGGCTTGCCAATCAGAAGGTCGGTGGTTCAAATCCCCATGATGGGGTGAGCTCCCGTTGCTCGGTCCCTGCCCACCTAGCAGTTCAAAAGCACGTCAAAGTGCAAGTAGATAAATAGGTACCACTCTGGCGGGAAGGTAAATGGCGTTTCCGTGCGCTGCTCTGGTTCACCAGAAGCGGCTTAGTCATGCTGGCCACATGACCCGAAAGCTGTCTGTGGACAAACGCCAGCTCCCTCGGCCTATAGAGCAAGATGAGCACCACAACCCCAGAGTCATCCACGACTGGACCTAACGCTCAGGGGTACATTTACCTTTTACACATTTTTACAGTTTCCCTTAGAAAATGCATTTTTGCATGTTACTTTCACAAATATTATTCATGCTTATGCACACTTTCCTCAAACATGCATTCTTTTCTACACATTTCTGGGGTTGGAGAACTGTATCTCAAAATTTAAATGATGTGCAAATGTCAAAGGATGGCTGTGTTCCAGTGCATGTATCATTTCAAGAAGTGTGCAAACTAACTTCTCCCCCCACCCCAGGATAGAGCGGTGCAATCTGTCAGGAATGATTTAGAAAATGTTGCTTTTGATCTATCAAGCCAATCTATATCTTTAAATGACTGCACCTGAAATTCAAGCATTAATGACAGCACTGTTTTGACAATTGGAAGAAACCTGACACATCCCTTCCTATTCAAATGAAAAGTCATCCCATATCTCTGCAAACATGTCTGAATCAAGAAAGCAAGCGGCTGCTGTCACTAGTTGGTTTGCATAGTGTTTACTATGCTTCTAGGCTCCCTCTGCTGGATCTGCAGCAAGTAACATTTCATATAGGTCCACTCCCAAAAATTGCAATGAACCTCTTGCACAATGCATCATCTAGGGAGAGCAACCTTTCTCCTCTCTTTTGTCGACCCCACTGCTCTCATCATCAACAACTGAATACAATCTTTTCAGAGGGAAACAAGCTATTAAACGTAGAGGCAAAGCATCAAAAATAAGGCTGGTCAGTCTCATCAAAATGCATAATTCAGCCCCACACCACTATCTCTGCTCTTTAATCCTTGCTCCCTTCCTGCCAACACCACACAGCTCCCCCCACCCAAATCCCTCACCGGCTTAACTCTCATGGAAAATATATTTCTGATTTCTTCACAAAAACACCAGTGCTTCTCAAGATACAGCTGCTGGCACTTTGAGATGTTATATTTGCAAACATTCCATGACATCACAGCAGCTCACTAATGGCTCACCTAAGAGCCAAGAAGGGGAACTTCTGGGTGAGAGGTTTTAGAGAACAATATAGATATATGAGGATTTCAAGAAGATGATAAACAGAAAGAATGATAATACACCTAACTAAATATCATCTCATAACAAAATAGTCTGGCAACCCAATAATAACATGTTTACTCAGAGTTTACTCAGTCCCATTGAAGAGTTCCCCCAGCCCACCCCAATCACATAGAAATGTTTGCAGTTACCAGTGGAGGTCCCATGTGAAACTAGCTTGTCAGGAGAGTTCTAGAGTCCATCACCACCTCTCCAGTAGAAAAGAAGGATTTTCCACTTGAGAAGTGGCAGCATCTAAATGGTGGAAATATTTCACTCTGCATGTATAAGTTTGTGTTCCACCAACATGGACACTTAAGAAGTTCATTTATATATGTCTCTTGCTCAACCATTAGACAAAAAGTTTGGGGTTTTTTCCTGGAAAAACACCAGTGCTCTCTTACCCAGTGATCGTACTGCATGTGGTACCCATGGACCAAGGCTTTCACTGATGCATGCTGGGTTCCACCCCCAACCCTCACCCTGCTTACAGAAGACTTGAAAGAAGCCTTCCATTGTAGCCAACAAGAGGCCTTTTTCCAGGTCTAATTGCAGTGCTAGAGGGTCTTCAGGTTCAGAACCCTTCCCTTTACAGCTGACCCCCACAAAAAAATCCCACTGCAATTGAGCTTGAAAAAACCCTTCTGTTGGCTCCAACGGAAGCCCTGATTGGTATGGAAGAGGGGTGATCTTCTTGGAGATTGCAGCTAGAGAGGAAGGTTAATTATTGCCACCCACCCAGCTCTACTCTCCAGGAAGATCTGAATGCAGCTCATTCACAATAAACCACAGTAAACCAGAAAGTCTTTTAATACAAACCAGAATACCACATGCCATACTAAATGATCAATTTCTGACAACTGCAGAATGATTTTTTGTGTGGCACCTGTATCAGTGCAAGTTCTGCAGATTGAAGTAGTCAAATGAGCACATATGGGGTATGGACTTAATGGTATCTCAGAAAGTTTGTAGTTGGTCTCTGTGGGAAGCAGAATGCTAGACTGGTAGGACTTTTGGTAAAATCTGCAGGAATTTTATTATGCACTTAAAAACTGCCATGCTTCCCGGTAGTTCAGCTGTTTGATAGGCTTGAATGACATGATTATGGCGGCTGCACAGAAGCTGAGTTGCATTGCTCCATGTCATTTTTGTTCCTTCCTGTTGATGGCTTGACACAGAAAATAATTTATTTGGGAAAGGGGGCAGGAGATGTTTTGTAGTGAAGAATCTTTGTGTGGCAATGGCTGCCTCATAGAATGAATTGAAGTGGCCTTTATGTGGCATGCAAACTGCTCTTAGATGGGCTAGAGCTAGACAAACATTGGAAGGGCCCACAACTCATTTGCTTTCCATTCTGCAGACACTTCACTTGTTTCAATGCTGATCCCCAGCAGTGGAAGGAAACAGACGCTGGGGCTGATCCCAAATGTAGCACTACTCAGAACTGTCTGGAACTGCTAAGCACCTATCTGACTGCTGCATTTGAATATCCAATCATTGGTTGTGTTTTCCTAATGATTGAATCCCACAAGAAAACAGTAAGAGGCTAATTCATTAATTGTTTGCTCTGAGTCAACACATTAGAGTACATTGCTCCTTTGCAAACCAATAATCAATTGGGTAATCAATGGCAAAGAATTCAAGATTTGTTTTTTTCCTTGCTCATTCATTGAAATGTGTTAATGTTCAGAGGTCCAGTTCTCAAATACAATAAATATCAATAAAAATATATGCTAGAGTATTCAGTCTGCATATGTTATTTTCCTGTTCACATAGGTTATTTGTTTCCAGTCAAATAGTCTAAAATTCTACACCCGCTTCTGTATTCTTAGGGAGTCACGGTAATCTCCAGATAGTGGTCCAAGGTTCAGAAATATATATTGTAGCACAAACTCACACAAATGCGCACACACACACACACACACACACACACACAAATGGGTCAGACACTGCATAACACCATTGGCACCACCTGCCAGCAACTTTACTAGGTGTGGACTAGGTGGACTAGGTGTGTACATTTTACAGGCTACACATCAAAACACAGAGCTTTGACACTGAAGTGTAGAATCTTGCTCTTTCTTAAAACCCAGATCCCAAGCACATGCAAGCAAAATAAATGTGTTGGACTGTAGCCAACATTAGTCCTACTCAAGAGTAGAAACCTTTAAAGCATTATCATGTCATTTCCAACTGTCACAGCTTCTCCCAAAGAGTCCTAGGAACATTAGTTAGCTTTTAGAATTCAGTTCCCAGAGTTTCCTAGGAAGAGGGACTGGCTGTTAAAGCACTCTGATAATTCCAACTTCCATCAGCCCCAACCAGCAGGAGCTGTTGTGATGGGTGATGTAGTCCAACTCCCAAGAGTTGGAGAGACCTGGTCTGAACAAAGACATTGGATTCTTATCTCATTATACATGACAAAGCCATTTTTCACCTTCTCACCCCTTGCTTTTTCCTGTAAGACCTATTGCAGTCGTTAAGAGTCGTCAACAGGCTCATCACAGCTATCTGCCAATCACCCATTCCCACCACCCTCCTGAGTAATACCCCTCCCCACCTTCTCACTATATAGAAGGGTCTGGTGACTTCTGTTTCAGTGTATCTGAAGAAGTGTGCATGCACACGAAAGCTCACACCAAGAACTAACTTAGTTGGTCTTTAAGGTGCTACTGGAAGGAATTTTTTTATTTTGTTTTGACTATGGCAGACCAACACGGCTACCTATCTGTCCCAAGAGACTGCGATCTACTCACGTAATTAAAAACTGCCAGTGATCTACTCCCTTTTGGGGGGTTCTGGTCAAAGTTGTTGATGAGCTTTTTTAGGGAGGAGGAAAGCCCTGTTTTCGGTGGGGTCAGGTCAAAGTTGCTGAGCTTTTTTGAGAGAAGCCAAAGATTTTTCAGGGGGAGGGAGAGAGCTACTGTGATCTACCACAGACACCCAGTGACCTACCACAGATGTCCAGTGATCTACCAGTAGATCACGATCTACCTGTTGGACGTGCCTGATGTAGTCCAAAGGGGAATCTGGAGAGCCACAAGATCTCCCTCCTTGGTGTTGCATTTGCTAGGCCAGGGGGAGGAATTATTTCCAGTGGCTCGTACTGCCATCTGCCCAACGGCCTCACAGGTGGCAAGCAATTCAAAGTACTTTCTTCAAAACAGGCAGAAAGGTAGCCCAATGTTTATATTACCCTAACTCATTCCTTTAGACTGGTTATGGAGAGAGCCATTTCTCCAAGAACATTATGTATCTGTAAAAAGGTAGAGAGAGTCATTTGATCTCTCTATCTAGCACTCGTGCTTGCCGGCAATCTTGTTCTCCCCTCTTGACCTACATTGAAGCACCATTTGCAAAGCCTTTTGCAAAAGAAGTGGGGGGGAGAGGGGGGAACTATCCTTGATACCAAACAACTGCAGGTTCATAGGCCAAAGACAAACATTATTATTTTAAAACCATCATTTCCCTAATAGACCCACCATCCTGCTGACAATTCTCTTAGCCTTCAGCTCTGGGGGACGAAAGGGAGGGAAGGAAATGCCAGAGGGGTTTAGCTTAATGGAATTTCATATATACCTGATCTGGGGTGGGCTTATGCAATCCACCAACAAAGGGATTCTAAAGTTTGCCCTGTGGCGGACACCTGCCACTGCAAAAGATAGTATAATCCAACACATCCACAGCTCCCACGAGAACATGAAGGATTAATGTGCATATCTCCCATGGCTGATGTATGAAGCGGGCTAGTGTTTGGCTTCTCCGGTGCTGTTGAAAGGCTATGATCAACTCCAATTTCCATCGAGTCTGCCTTTAATGAGGGTGCTCTCCTCCCAAGTCAGGTTTTTTATTTACAGCAGACTGAGCATCCTCCAATCTGGGCTATGCTGCATGGGGGAACGCGGAGCGCGTTTCACTTTTAACCGCTGCCTCATTAACAATCATTGCCCTAAACACAGTTGCTTTAGCGGGGACCGAAGAGTTCCACGTTAGACAGAGAATCACTTTCAGGCCAAGTAATAATCACTTGTCTGGCTGACATAAGCTATTAGTTCGCTCCAAATCTTCAGCTATTTAAAATGCTGCCAGGCCAATGCTGCAACTCCCCTCCCCCAAACTCATTTTTAAAAGCAGTTTTCCCATTTCAGTGGTGATTTTGCCCAAATATATGCTGACACTCTCCCTCTCTCTCCACAGATGCAGAAGGAGCATGGGGTAATAGGGGGTAATAGGGCGGTAGAATGCTGAGGTGTTAAAGCAGTCTGTATACCTTTGAACACAGAGATGTTGAATGCCTCTGCCGTGTTTAAAAAATCCCTGACAGCAGAAAACTAGCAAATCAGCGTGAAACGTTCAAGCTTATCCATTTTCCTTCTATGCTGATTTTCTATCAGCGAGGAGTACTCTTTTCTTTAAATTCCATTTAAAAACTGAAATATAACAAAACAATGAAATAATATGCATGCCAAAATGTTTGCCTCATAATGAATTCATTTTTTCCCCTTTTCACAGCCTTTCCAGCCCCTGTTCACCAAACTGCACAGCCCTTTCAAATGTATTTGCACCCTCCCAGAAATCCAGAGATGGGATCGGGGAGAGGGAAAGCTAGCAGTGTTGCCAACTTACTTGCTTTAAAGCAGGGTCCATAGACCTCTTCACTCATTCAGGTAGCATGTCTGTGGATTTGTGGCTGAAGACCAGAGGTGGCAGATCCATCATATTACATATTCGTATTGATTTTTTTAATGGTATTTTATTGTGTTAATTCTATGAGATTCAAATTATAACACAATAAAATTATAGATACATAAAAGGTAAAGGTAAAGGGACCCCTGACCATTAGGTCCAGTCGTGGCCGACTCTGGGGTTGCGGCGCTCATCTCGCTTTACTGGTCGGGGGAGCCGGTATACAGCTTCCGGGTCATGTGGCCAGCATGACTAAGCCACTTCTGGCGAACCAGAGCAGCGCAAGGAAACATTGTTTACCTTCCCACCGGAGCGGTACCTATTTATCTACTTGCACTTTGACGTGCTTTCAAAGTGCTAGGTTGGCAGGAGCTGGGACCAAGCAACGGGAGCTCACCCTGTCTTGGGGATTTGAACCACCGACCTTCTGATTGGCAAGTCCTAGGCTCTGTGGTTTAACCCACAGTGCCACCCGCGTCCCTATAGATACATATAAGACACAATAAAATAAAATTTAAAATCATACAACTTGACATGAGCCAACAGTGTGACGCGGCAGCTAAAAAAGCCAATGCAATTCTGGGCTGCATCAATAGGAGTATAGCATCTAGATCAAGGGAAGTAATAGTGCCACTGTATTCTGCTCTGGTCAGACCTCACCTAGAGTACTGTGTCCAGTTCTGGGCACCACAGTTCAAGAAGGACACTGACAAACTGCAACGTGTCCAGAGGAGGGCAACCAAAATGGTCAAAGGCCTGGAAACGATGCCTTATGAGGAACGGCTAAGGGAGCTGGGCATGTTTAGCCTGGAGAAGAGGAGGTTAAGGGGTGATATGATAGCCATGTTCAAATATATAAAAGGATGTCACATAGAGGAGGGAGAAAGGTTGTTTTCTGCTGCTCCAGAGAAGCGGACACGGAGCAATGGATCCAAACTACAAGAAAGAAGATTCCACCTAAACATTAGGAAGAACTTCCTGACAGTAAGAGCTGTTCGACAGTGGAATTTGCTGCCAAGGAGTGTGGTGGAGTCTCCTTCTTTGGAGGTCTTTAAGCAGAGGCTTGACAACCATATGTCAGGAGTGCTCTGATGGTGTTTCCTGCTTGGCAGGGGGTTGGACTCGATGGCCCTTGTGGTCTCTTCCAACTCTTCTATGATTCTATGATTCTATGGTCCACCAGGACCCTCAGCAATTTCCAAGTGGTCAGGTGGGCAGGGGGTAGTTTGGGAACCACTGCTTTAAAGAGTTCAAAGCAGTTGCTGAGGATCTTGTTAAATGATCTTGTTAATCACTCTTCCCCAGCAGGTCCCAGGGTGGGTTACAACAACTTAAAAGTTCAGAATTAAAAACAGTAATAAGCAGATTACAATCAAAGGAACATGGTGGGTCCTGAAAACACACATCTCAAAGACCAGGATAAAGAAGTGTGTATTCAAAACTCACCAAAAGCTACCAGATGCAGATCTGTGGGGAAGGATTTTACTACTTGTGTGCTGCCCCCCATGATGAATTCTCTAGGGTCTCTCTCTCTCACACACACACCAAATCTCCACAACCAACAGTCAGGGACAATGGGAGTTGTAATTGAACAACATCTGGAGGGTTACAGGTTCTGCAGTTTTATTATATGCATCAGAAAGCAAAGCAAATTCCAGAGTGATGAGGTTCAAAACTCTTTATTGAGGTGTGCCAGCCACAGGGCAGCAGAGAAGCTGATAGAAAAATCATAGTTCCTTTGCAATAGACTAACAAGTATATTAATTTTCTAATGGTGGACATTCAGAGTATATGAGGCAGAACCATCAGGAACTGAAATCCTGAGAAGTGAGCATCTATATGCATGTAAGGAATGCAGGTGTCACAAAATGAGCCAAAAGACAAATGCGAATGTCAGCCACTGTCCCAGGGCTTTGCCCAAATGACCAATTACTGGTATCATCATCTACCAGGAGGCAGACCTCAAGGACGGTGGAGGCCCCCCAAGCCTGAAGGCAGGCAATACAAATGAAATATTGCATTCTTAAAAACAAAATTCAGTACATCGACCTTGGCTTGTTAGCCACCTTGACCTTTATCCAACAATTACCTAGGCCATCCTTCATCAATTGGAGCCCTCCGTTTGTTTTGGACTACAGTTCCCTTCAGCCCTAGTGAACACAAGGATGCTAGCTGGGGCTGATGGAGGCTGCAGTTCAAAGCATCAAGACATCTCGTACACCAAATGAAGACAATTTGGAGTATGCAGGAAAGGACAAAAATTAATGTAAAGAACCACAGAATGAGGGGGAAGGGAATAGGAAATGTTAAAATTATGGCTGAATAATTGTTGTAATGTATATACATGAAAATTATAAATAATTTCTTTTTTTATAAAAAAAAATACATCTCAACACCTCCCTCTGTTTCTTCAGAGTAGAAGAATGTGAGGTCACAGACTACCTAGATACCACACCTGTAGCCAAGAAACCTGCCCCTGGATCAAAGATATGTGCAGATTTAGCTGCGGTTACCTAAACAGAAGGTGTGAAGTGAATGTCAATGAAGTGAACTACTAAACAAGCACGCCACAGTGTTGTTTTGTCCCTGAAGTGAGATGTGCACTATCAAGAAATTCAGCATGAAGAGTGATTACCTTAAGAGTTCACTAATTTGTTTAGGTTGACCTTAGAATGGAATCAACAAAATATCCTAATTTCCATAAGCACTGGTCTCCAACACACATAGAAAAAAAGTCAATGTTTTTACAATGATGTAAAAAGCCACTCGCAGGCTGTTAAGCAATAAGAGAGAGGGCTCATTAGCTTACATTTACATGGTGCTCCACCCCCCTGGCGCAAGCCAGTCAGATGGGCGGGGTAAAAATAAATTATTATTATTATTATTATTATTATTATTATTATTATTATTATTATTATTTAGTGTGCCTCTGAACACCAGTTGCTGTGTATCACAAGTGGGTAGATTGCTGTAGCATTCAGGTCCTCTTTGGGGGTTTCCTGTAGGCATTTGATTGGCTACTGTGACAATAGGATGCTGGTCACAATGGGCCTTTGACCTCATCCAGCAGGGAGCGTCTATTCTTACAAGTTACTCTGGCCCATGATCTGGACTAGGAATGGGCAAATGTCTCAATTACCATTTCTCTGTTTCTGATTTTTCCAGTCTTAGATTCAGTTCTCCACATTTCTACATTGGTTTGCATTTTAAAAAACAAAACAAAAAAAACACCATCCTCATGAAAATGCGGGGTATAATGCTATTTTCTGCTAATATGCATACGTTTGCATGCCATTTCGCCTAATAAACCTCCCCCCAAAATTGCAAAGCCACTTTCCATAATAAAACACAGCTTTGTGTGTTATTTTCACTAACATATACTTTTAATGCACACTGTACCCTAATATATATCTATTGTTGTGCACATTTCTTGGCTGGAGAACTGTGCTGCAAAACTGGAAGAAGTGTGAATTTTGAAGAATGGATGAGTTTCAGTTCATGCGTTCTTTTGAAAAGTGGGGATTCAGTAGGTTTGCCTGATGTGAACTGAATGTCTTCCCTGCTTCTAATCTGAACTGCCAGCCAGGGGAGCAGTGAAAGCCAAATGGAGCACTGTCCCACCAAATTGGGTGCTGTTCCACCAACCTCAGCCTACCCTCAGCCTGCCCCCACCTGCCTGCCTTATTTCTTAAAATCAGCAAGGGGTGAGACTGCCCTTGTAAAATTAGGCATGGAGGAGCATGGGGAGAAAATTGGAATTGGTTGACTCTGACTGTTGTTAGCTCTGCCTCCATCTACTCTTGGGCTTTCTGCCTTCTAGTCCCAGTGGGGAACACCACTGCCACTCTGCTCCCCTTGCAACTAACTAATCAGTGGGTACATAAGTATTGGGCTGCAAAAAAATAATCCCCATCCCATAAGGAAGCAGGAAGCACAAGGCAGATCCCTGATTCCTGAACAGCCCATATACCAGTCAGTTTTACACAGTGCTGTAGGAGGATGTGATGTTATCCCAGTCAAGCAAAAGATTTTCTGTCATTTAAGCATGAAGAGGAAGCATGAAGTGGAGGGGGGGTCAAACACACCTCCTGGATATTTTTAAAAACATCACTTGTCTTTTTGAGGTTTTCAAAAGCACACACAGACATTTGTGCACTACATAGCATCGCGGCAGCCACTTGAAGCAAACAAAGACTCGCTAATTAGAGAAGTGACCTGTGGACACAGGCCTTGCTTGGTGTAAATCTTGAGAAACAGTGATGAGATACAGTGACCTCCCAAGGAGAAAACAGGCTTTGCCAAGATTTTTGTGCAAAATAAGCCTTCCAACAAGACGAGCTGTGCTACTTACAATGATTTAATTACTAAATGCCGAACGAGAAAGCAAACTAGCAGTACAGTCAGCCGTTCGCCTCCCATTTCTGCTCCTGCCCACCCTAGAAGGTAGGATCTAGATCAGGAGGAAAGCCACATTTAGTTGACTACTCAAAAGGGTAGGAATGGCTGTGACTCAGTGGTAGAGCACCTGTTTTGCATGCAGCCGGTTACAGGTTTAATCCCCTGCATCTCTGGGAGAGATTCCAAAGTCCAGCAGTAAGTGGGACATTCTACTGAAGATGAGTTCCTAGCTCTGAGCCTGGTGCTAGTTGTTAAAGGTCCACCAAACCAGAGTCTGGCAGGCAGGAGCCTTCTGTATCAGATCCCGCAGCACCAGAGTGGACCTAGGACCCTCACAGTCCCCGTCCCGTGTGCCCAGGGAGTCTCTCACACTACATCATCAGTCCAACTTCATAGAGAGCACACCAGACAGGAGGCATGGAGCACAAGGTAAGTGCCCTTCTTAAGGCCAGAGGGTCGAAGGGACCCTAGTTCTCCAAAAAGGGGGCAGAGCACAGGGGAAAGAGGACTGGGGGCAGATGCTTGAATGGCCTCCATTCTCTTCCATCCCCTGTCAGAGCAAAGTTGCGCACTGGAATCTCTGCTTCATGCTGAAACAGCCAACCTGGCGTTGCTCTCTGAAACCAGAGCATTAGACTGGGCAAGGCTCTGAGTGCAGAAACAGGAGCCAGGAAATTGTATCTGCAAGCCAAGCTAGAGAAGCCATGTTTTACATGCACTTCATAGATTTAAACTTTTCCTTCCAGCTTGAATGATCCATTCTTAAGATAACATCTGTTTCAACAACACAGTACACTGAAAAATGTCTGTTCAGAAGGGACAAGGACAGGGTGGTAAACACTATAAAACAGCATTACTCATCCCCAATCCCCTTCCAATTATTCTCATGATAATTGCCTGGCATTCTACTCACTTGGCCCCTCCTAAGCTTTTATAAATGGCACCGTTTGTTGTTGTTTTTCAATGTCTCCATGCCAGACACAAGTTGATTTCCACAAACTGAGCATATTAGAGGAAGCGCACTCACTCAAGTTGCAGTACGCAAACAAACAAAAAATGTGATTAGAGAAGACACTTTTGACATTTTTTTTTAAAAAAGACAGGCACAGAATGGGAGGACAAGCTGCGGGAACGGGAGGGAGAGCTGACAAGCACGGAAAAGACAAACAAGCAAATACACAGAGGTTGATCTTGCTTCCAACCACATAACATTTCCGTAGCTCGCAAACAACTGCTAACTTTGGCAGGCCCAGTGAGATAATGGGAAGAAGGGAAATTGTGGAGCATTCGCTAAATGAAAATGCCATTCGCTCAGTGGTACCATAGCTCAGTGGTACAGCATCTGCAAGCGGAAGATCCCGGGTTCAAACCCCAGCATTTTTAGACTCTGCATCTAAAGCTCTGCAGAGCTGCTGCCAAACGGTGTGGACAACACTGAACTAGATGAACCAATGGTCTGGCTCAGAATAAGGCAGCTTTCCTATGGTCGTATGCTGAGAAAGACATGCAGAAATTTCCTAACCAAGAAAGCACCTCATCCACAGAGGTCACGGGTGAATAGCTGGGGAAATAATGGGATTTTAAAAGATTTGGTGAGCCATGACAATGACATGCTCAACACCCCAACAGCAAGGAGACATTCCAGTTTGGTGAAACATTGAAGGGATATTCTAAAGAGTCCCAAACGCCATTATCAACAAGGTAAGGCCTTGAAACAACCTTGCGAAAAAACCTACAGCAGTTTTTTATTGGTTTGCTTGCCTGCATAAGTGTATAAGAAACTGCCTTCTACCAAGTCAAGCCATTAGTTCTCCCTAGTTCCCTCTTGTCTTCTCTGGCAGGCAGCTGCTCTCCAGTCTTTCAGGGCTTTGTTCCACATAGATGCTTCCTGGGGTGAATAGCATCTTGGTGGTTAAGGATGAGAAAATCGGTTAATTTCCCCCTTTTCCAGTCTTAAATTCAATTCTCCACATTTCCACATCAGGCTGAGAAAAATTATGAGCATTTTGCTGTGAATTTCTCTTCCTGTACACTCCTTTGTATGCAAATTCACTCAACGTACACATTTTTGCAAAGCTACTTTCACTAAAATAGTGTGCTTTTGTACACTGCTTTTACTAATATACGGATTTTTATGTACACTTTATACTCCAGTACATGCGCTGTCGTACACATTGCTTGACTGGAGAATTGCATTGCAAAATTCGGAGAAGTGCATGTTTCAAAGGATGGCTGGGATTTGATTCACATATTATTTCCAATAACACAGACCTGGCAGAATCAACTTTAAATGTGAACTACAGTGGTACCTCGCAAGACGAAATTAATTCGTTCTGCGAGTTTTTTTGTCTTGCGATTTTTTTCATCTTGCGAAGCACGGATTTTGGAAAAGCTTCAAAAATCACCAAAGTCTTCAAAAACCTCAAAAAAGGCTACCACACCGTGTGCTATGAGTTGCTCCTCGAAGTGAATGCATGGTTTTCAGAAAAAGGAAACAAACTTGCAAGATAAAGGAAACGAAACTTGCAAGACGTTTTCGTCTTGCGAAGCAAGCCCATAGGGAAATTCGTCTTGCGAAGCAACTCAGAAAACGAAAAACTCTTTCGTCTCGCGAGTTTTTCGTCTTACGAGGCATTCGTCTTGCGAGGTACCACTGTAATCTGAATTCCCACCCCCCACTGCATCCCTATAGGTGGAGGGAAGAAGTCACTGGAACCAGAGAATTAGAAGAAAAATAATCCTTCCGAGTGAGCAATGCCATGTTCCTGATTCTGCTCACACACCTATATCAGCTTCTCCACCCAGACACAGACACACACAACTGCTCTTTAAAACACACATACGCATTCAGTGCAGGCACACATTTAACGTATTGCCGGTTTGGCCTTACAGAGCCCATACCAGAAGCCAATCCATTCTCTCCACGCTACATAAAAACACTATGCCTTTGTTTATTCTGTTGAACACTTTGACTGGCGGTCTGCGGAGAACAGAGAATTCATCTAAATTCAAATGTGAACAATGCAGTACCCTTTAATTTATTGCTCTTAATTATCACAACTCACCTTTAAATTTTAATTAAAGGTGCAATCAATTTTTGTTGATTCATTTTTATTAGACTTTTACAATGGTCGTGTTACAAATTGGATCAACGTGGTGGAAAAGGTCCTCTCCCCCTCCCCACCACCACCTCCATTCAAAGGAACTTAATGAAATCTTCCTGAGAATTGAAATCTTGGGTTTTGACAGTCTGAAGACAGTCCCTTATTCCAATTAACACCACTGTCATACCTTGTGGTTATGAACATAGGAAGCTATCTTATCCGACTCAGACTACTGAGCTCAGTGTTCCCTACACTGGCTGGCAGCAGCTGCCCAGGGTCTCAGTTAGGACGGTTCCCAGTCCTATATAGAGATGCTGGTGTTGTTTCTCCCCTCAAGGCTCACAGCAGTTACAAATGGATTACTAGGACTGGGGAAATGGCAAGGGGGGGAATTTTTCCTCCTTCAGTGCAATGGTCCCAGTCTGAATTGGGCACAGTCACAGCTGCATTTATCATTTCAAATAAGAGAAGAAAAGAAGATCAAGAAATTCAGCAACTGATCTATCATCTCTTCTAATTTAGCTTTCAGATAACTAAGTGTTTTTTAAAAAAAACAAGAAGAAACACGGGTGCAGTCATTCTAGGAGACTGCCTAAATGAAAGAGATGGAAAGCAATACACTTTTTTTTCATCAGCTATGTTGAAAGGCCAGCACCATCATGCACTTCCTGCCCCTTACTGTTCACATTCCACCTGATGATTATACAAACTCGTATAATAATCAGCACTTCAAATTGTTTTCCTCTTCCTTCCCAGTTCCTTTTTCCTTTTGTGTTGTGACTTTCAAACTACAAGCCTGTGGGCACCGACTGCCTTGTTTTAACCAAGTGTACGTAAGTGGCTCTGGGCACAGTATTCTGCTTCCTTGGGCTTCCAGCTCCCTTTGATTATTATTTTTTTCAGAATCAAGTCTCTAGCCTGTATGAATGAGAAGGCATACCCTTTGAAAGGCTGTAGGAAATTCCCGGCATAATCTCAGAAGCCAGAGAGAAGCCTTGTTAAGATTTATTTGGCATTAGCAGAAGGAGGAACTGCAGTGTGCTGCATAGGTATTACTACTGGGAAGAAACTGGAGAAAATAGGAAGAACAAGTAGAGAGAGAAATCCGAATTTGTTTCATTTGCATAATTTATTCTGGCCACAGAATCCCAGTTTTCTTCAGCGCAGAATTTGGGGTTACAGTCAGGGAGAAATGAGGGTATTTCCCTGTAAGGGCCAATGACAGATACCCCATCTATACTTGCACTGACATTCTTAACATCTGAAATTCTACTCTATTCAAAGGAAGAAGGGGAGGGTGGGAAAGGTCTGTTTTGCAGAGCAGGAAGCAATCTTTACAAACATCTAATCCTCAGGGACTTTTTTATTTCAAGATTCTTAACTGTTAAAATAAAAAGGAGCCTAGAGATTTAAAAAGACCAGCCCGGTCTCGATTCAATCCCAAGCCTTTCTCCTGCTATAAAGACAGATAGCTGTTATTTTATTTTTCCCCCCTCTCTCCCCTTTTCTTTTCTTTATAGACACCCACTCGCTACTCAGACACAAAACATCTAACGCTAAGTGGCATATAAAGCTTACCATGTTTACCCTTGTATCGTATCTCACATCAAACAATGTTTTGCCTTCGCGTCATGGCAATAAGGGGAAAGTCACACGTTCAACGGGAACATTAGGAAAATCTTCCTGACACTCAGATCTATAAGTCTGTTGTTCAACAGCCTCCCCAGGGAAGCTGCAGTGCTCGGCTGCTACAGTCGTTTAAAACAAGAACGGACAGAGTCCTAGAAAATACACTGTGGGGAGACTGGCTGGATGAACCCAAACTGCTCTCCCTTTCTCACTCATTCTTTCTCTGCCTCTCCCCCTTATCCTTAGCTGTTCTAGTTCTATTAGCTGAATTCTAGCTGGGAAGTGGTGGTAATTACAAAAACCATCTCCACCTGGCGGGCCTCATAATGATCTGCTTTGTAAACAGATAATTGCTAATGAACAATAATCATTATTATTAATGAGATAAAGTGCTGCGATTCAGGTGAAAGGCAGTTCTCCACCATATCAGATGCATGGAAGAGGGGAAGCGAGGCCCAGGCAGGAAGGGCTATGATTTGGAAACATCGGTGCGACACACAGGTACTGTATATGCTTGCCACTCCGAAGGCTGCATCGAGGCAGTACTTCATTCCATTTCACAAATGCTTCCCCGCATTCAGCATTTTGCATGATCTTTCGCACAACATAAAAGACACTTCCGGGAATCTAGCAGAATCCAATGGAATTTTAGTGCTCGTTTCTGTGTTAACCAGATCCAGTGAAAATCTGTAGTCTAAACCACTGAGCCTAGGGCTTGCTAATCGGAAGGTCGGCGGTTTAAATCCCCGCGACAGGGTGAGCTCCCGTTGCTCGGTCCCTGCTCCTGCCAACCTAGCAGTTTGAAAGCATGTCAAAGTGCAAGTAGATAAATAGGTACCGCTCCAGTGGGAAGGTAAATGGCATTTCCGTGCGCTGCTCTGGCTCGCCAGAAGTGCCTTAGTCATGCTGGCTACATGACCCGGAAAAACTGTCCGCGTACAAATGCTGGCTCCCTCGACCAGTAAAGCGAGATGAGCGCCGCAACCCCAGAGTCATTCGCGACTGGATTTAATGGTCAGGGGTCCTTTACCTTTAACCTGGAAAATCCCAGGAGTTCTGCACCACCTTTTTCTTGCCATTTTCATGTGTCATGCTATATGATGAAATCTGGGACTGTATTTTGGCATGAAGTTCTTTCCTGACATTTTTCATGGGTGAAACAGATGTGCACATGCACATACGGAGTGGTGGCATGTCCACGGATGCCTGCTGTTGTGTCACACCATGCCCACTGGTGTGAATGAACAACAGCACAACAGCCCCATAGCACAGCAAGCAATGCAGTGTCAAGGCAATGCAGCAAACCAGGTCAGATGCACTAGCATTATAACTAGGAAGAGCAACACAATAATCTCCACATCTAAGTGCACCCTAAATTTTCAGAACCAGAGACTAGAGCAGGGCCCAGGAATCTTTTCCAACCCAAGGGTCACATTCCCTTGTAGTGGGTGGAGCAAGAGGCAAAAGTGGGTGGAGCAACAAATGAGATTCTTACCTTTGTGCAGTAGGCGACATGCACCCACCCAAAAATCTGAAGTTCCTACAATCAAACACCCCTGGCTGTCCAGGCAAGCAAAAAGTGTTATTCTACTCAAGGACACTATCCTGCCAGGCAAGGGCACTTGAGGAGGGCACAGAGCAGCGGAGGGCACACTCAGAGGTGTGGCCTGGAGAGAAGGGAAGAATCCTACACCAAAAGAGACCAGAACCAGTGACTTCAATATTCTTAGAGACTAGGGTGGAATCTACACACATAAAAAAAAAAATGTTGTGAATATGCTTTTTAAAAAAAAAGTTTTGAAAAATATATTGAATTTGGCATAGCTCCCTGTCACCATCTAGTGTCACATTTGTACACTGCACTT
The DNA here is from genome assembly GCF_964252035.2 of Podarcis erhardii. NCBI lineage: Eukaryota > Metazoa > Chordata > Lepidosauria > Squamata > Lacertidae > Podarcis > Podarcis erhardii. Next base: position 17,681,542 of record NC_138504.1, read on the forward strand.
TACAACACATTTAAAACGTTTTATTTGCAGCTGTGTAGCTGAGTCTTAGAATCCAGGAGATGCCATTTTATGTTATTTTTGACAGCATTCATGCAAACAGTTACTTGAACCTACTTAAAACCCCAATGAGAGTGACCACTTCCCAGTGTTATCAATCAATTACAGATTTTGAATTAATTTGGGAATCAACTTCTGGTTTTTAAACAACTCAGGCTGTGGTCCTAAACATGCTAGCATGTGCAAAGCATGTCATCTACACATGCAACAGAATCGCGCAATCCCACTCTGCCTGGTCTATGCCACAACAGGCTGCAGGCAGATGACGGCGCACCTCTAGATGCTCTCCCATGGAAGAAGAAGAAGAAAAAGGTCCTTATGCCAATGGAAAGGTTGTATGTATAAGAGAAAGCTGGCTTAGAACTCTTCTCACAACGTTATAATTTGCAAAGGTGCAGGGAGCATTTTTCACAGAAAATCAGAAATACATTTAATTGTATGCTCCCAAGAACATGTTGACTTCTGGCATATAGGCCAAATACAGTTGTGCTGTGTGACCCTGCTTCATACGCAGGTCATCTCTAAATGATCCAAACCCTGTTAAAACTGAGGGGACACACTTCCAAGGAAAAATAGTTGGATTGGGTGTTGAATCCATTAGATTTACACATCGCAAAACCACTCAGTATTGGTGGTAGTGCCTTGAAGTTCTGCAGTTAGAACACACGCATAAGCTTCTCCTGTTCTATTTATACACAGTTTGGTTTTCCTCTTCTTAATCCCACCTGAAGGATTCTGTGCAACTCAAAAGCTTGCTGTGTTTTTTGCCAAATACAGTTGTGAAGTATATATAATCTGAATCCAGGACTGACACAACAACTAATATAACAGCAACTGATATTATTCACAGGTCAATGCCATTCATGTGTAGTTGGAAAAACCACATTATGGTTTTCATATCAACACCGGCAGCGAAACGGAGCTTTAATTCTCTGGAACGGTGCTATATTACATCTGCTGTACTCTGTTAATTGCATTTTAGACACTCCCTCACTCCCAGCAGCTACAGGCTGTTGCACTCACTATTGGCTCTGGGCATTTGTGCAATGATGCAGAAGTTGCCTTGGCACCAACTCGGAGTAGGTAACCTTGAAAAGGCCAAGACTGTGCGAGTTTGGAGCTTTCTAGGGTGGAACTTGGCACAACATAATCGAAACAGAGAAAGCTATGGAAAATGTAGTCAGAGTAGGGAAAGGGGCAGAAATCTCAACTCAGCATGAGCACTCAGTGCCTCCTTTCATCTCGGCTGTTCTTCAAAAACTCCTGTACAGGTGTGGGTGGTGATATCTTCCCATGTTGCTGGGGAATGAGTTCGAGGGGGCCTCCAGCAAAGTGCCCAGTGGTGGACTCATTCCTATCTCCCATCCCATCTCTGCCCGCTCGGTCTCCTCGTCAACTACTCCCCACTCCCCACCCCAGTCATGGGCATCCCCAGATGCTACAGAGCCATATTAAAATGAGTATCATTTTCAAGGTATTGTAGGAGAATCACAAAGGTAAGCTACTTCCCAACCACAGCAGTCAGATAAGCCCATAGAAAGGCACATAGAGTGGCAACTCCAGTGGGCCCTGGCAGTTGCCCATGGGTGCCAGGTGACATACCGGCTGGCATAAAACCCCCTAATGATTTCAACCCAGTTCAGGTGAGATTTCAACCAAAGCCCCTCAACTTACTCTGTTGGTGAGCCTAACCATATCTACCCAGAAGTAAGTCCTATTGAATTCAATGGGGCTTGCTGTCATGCAAGAAGGGTCAGGACACTGGCTTGATCATCATCTCCACTGTCCTGGGAGCACTGGGAACTGGGGCTTTTCTGAAGAGCCCAGGGATCCTTAACAGAATTCTCAGAACTGCTCATCAAACTATGATCCGGTCCAGCACTGGAAAACCATGACACTTAAGCCAGTAGAAAGCAGGCAGAAAGTACGCACTGCAGATAATTCTCTTACAGTGCGGTCCTAACCATGCTCACTCGGGAGAACATTATATTGAAGCTTACTCCCAAGTAAGTGGAGTTGGTTCCTATGCCACTCTGCTATGCTAGCTCTATAACCACGCAACAGTGCTTACTTTAACGCTGCTTACTTTAACGCTCAGATGAGCATGCTCACACCTGCCTTTTAATACCAGTCTACTCCCACATTAACTTCAACTGAGAGACCACCTCAGTGGGGATTAAACTACCGCTGTTCCTCTTTGTTTTGCAGACCCACCAAGCAGAAAAACAGCAATTATCACAAATTGCATTAAGTAATGAAGGACAGAGGACATTGCTTTTTGGAAAAAAAGGACATTCTACCCTACCGTTTCTGCCCAGGAGTATTACACTTGACGCCGATGCCACTACCAGCACCACCTCCTGCATTTTTAACAGTTGCATGCCCAGCTACCTCCACCACCCGTTGCTTGAAACAACAAGAAGGGAGAGTAATGCTCTTGCATTCAAGTCCTGCTTATGGGCTTCCTACAGGCATCTGGTTGGCCACTGCGAGAGCACAACACTGGAGTAAATGGGCTCCTGGCATGATCCACCAGGGCTCTTATTGTGGTCTTATTTATATGCCGCAGTTCCCAAAACAAAGATGCAGAGCTAGGGAAAAATTCATAAGCCAGAGGAAATAGTGGGGAAAGTAATGGCAACAGGTACTGGGGAATGATTGCCAGGGAGGAGAAGGTAGTTCTTTGGGGGAGAGGTGAGGAAAGAACCAAGCAGAAAGGGACACATTTTCCCCTCTCCCTCTGAAGTAGGTGCACAAACAGCTTAGGGACATAGAAAATGCCTCACACTGACTCTGGCCGCTGGTTCATCCAGCTCATTACAGTCCACACTGGCTGATTATGACTGTCTAGGATTCCAGACAGGGGACCCTTTCAGCCCAACCTGGACATGCCAGGGATAGAATCTGAGACTTTCTGCATGCAGAGCAGATGCTCCATCACCAAGCTTCTTAGACCCCATGGTTACAGATCCTCCCTGCTAAGAACACAGAAAGTTACCTTGAACCACGTCTGACCACTAGGTCCATCAAGCTCAGTGCTGTCTACACAGACTGGCAGCAGCTCTCTGGGATTTCAGATGGGGCATTTCCAGCCCTTCCCTGGAGATGCCAGGGATTGAACCCAGGACCTTCTGCCTGTTAACCAGATGCCCTACCACCTAGTTACATCCCTTCCCACCAACCTGGGTTCCAAACCTTCCTGATCATTCCAGAACATAACACCTATGTGGGACAGGTGGGAGCTTTCTAAGAGCCCGTCACAGCCTGCAGTTGAGGTCTACTGCCATCTTACCTGAGGGACTGTGCACACCTAGCCACAGAAAGAGAGGCAAAGGAGGGAAGTGAAGGGTTTACGGGAAATTCATAGCTGTTGGGTTTTGTTTTTTTAAAACAAGGTAAAACCTTGTTGATTTATCCCGGTGTTTATCTGGATGCTTTAATCTCCATCTCCAATCCATATGCAAACAAACCTGTGGTCACATATGCAACCAGCGAAAGCGTAAAAGCTCTGTTGGAGCAGAGGGATGGAAAACAGCATTCCTCTCAAGGTATCAGCGCTGTTTCTCCCAAGCCTCCCAGGGAACAGAAAACAGCAGCAGAGGATGGTGCCCATTGGGACAGGCAGGGCAGGAGGCCGACAGTAGGTGGAGCCAGAGCCGATGACAGGCACAGCCAACTCATTCTAAGTTTGTTCCCATTTTCTGCCTGAGTTCTACAAAGGCAACTGTGGGAAGCTGGCAAGCAATGCCACCCCTAGGGTTGTATGTGAGGAAGAAGGCAAGCAGCTGGGAGTGGGGTGGCTGAGGGCAGGCTGGGGTTGGCGGGGCAGTGCCCCATTTGCCCTGATGGATGCTGGAAAACAATGTGCTACTTTGGCTCTTCTAGAAATAGATCTAACCACAAAGCATGGTTTGTGAATGTCCACACTGCAGGGCAGACCCAGAGAAAGATATGTGTGTTGTGTTGTAGTAGTGCTCTTCAAATCATATCAGGGCAACTTTTTATATGGTGGTGATGGTACCCACCCTTCACCAGCAGGTCCCAGGCAGGAAACAAACAATTCAAAATGCAGTATTAAAAAACAACTAAATCAGTCACAGCCATAGGGTGGGTCTTCAAAACATGCATCTCAGCCATCAATAGCAAGGCCAAAGAAGCGTGTCCCTTGCATTTGCAAAAAGCTGCATAGAGAAGGTGTCAGACTCCCATCAGTCCCAACCAGAATGGCCAATGGTTGGGAATGATGGCAGCCGCAGTCCAACAACATATGGAGGGCACTGTATTTGCTGCTCCTGTTCCATGCAAAATATTAAGACAAAAGAACGTTGTCTTCTTTGGCAGCTGGTTCTCATAAATACACACATTCTCTCTCTCCTTTTCTTTAAACCCCCACAAAAATAATGATGGTTACCACCAGGGCAACCCCCCCCCCATAGTGCCACTGGGTCAACCAGTCAGCAGAGGGAACAAACCCAGGCCATCCTAGCAGAGTGAGTGCTAAAGCACCCCATGACACCCCCTGCCCTAACCTGGAAAATCCTAGAACTGTAGAGTTGGAAGGGACCTTGAGGATCATCTAGTCTAACACTCTGCAATGCAGGAAAGTAAGGTGGTGTCCAAGGGCTAATCTGTTAATCCCAATGGACTGCAAGACCAGCAACCTAGCAACTTGCAGCTGCTGGGAGAGCTTGGCTTTCTTTCTGTGCTGAGACAGACTGCCTGACACCTGGCCTGACTTCGGCCTGCACCTGCATGCAATCCATCTGCCTCTGATATATCAGATGTTCAGAGCCTGAGTCACTGGTCTGATATACCTGGTGCCAGGAGGCTGAACAATTGGGGGGAAAACAGCCTATGCAAGTTAGGTTTGCATAGGTTAATTTGCATTGGAAAATTTTTCTGATGCCTTAGGGAGTGCTCTAATTTAGCACATCTATTTTATTTACTAAAAAAAGCTAAAAATGTTTGAAACTGCAAAGCCTGCCTAATATGCCCCTTGCCTGAATTAAAGGATTTATGGCCACATTCACACCATAAAGCACTTTGATACTACATTAAACAGGCATGGCATCTCACAAAGAATCCTGAGATTTGTTAAGGGTGCTGAGAATTGTGAGACCTCTATGACCCTCATGCACAGTGTTCCCTAGGAAGGGGGATTTATTATTAAACTACTTTGGGAATTGTAGCTCTGTGAAGGGAACAGGGGTCTCCTGGCAACTCTCAGCATCCTTATCAAACTCCAGCTCTCAGAATTCCTTGGGGGAAGCCATGACTGTTTAAGGGCTGATGGGCCAACAGCAGAAAAAGCAGACATGTTGACCTTCAAAAGTACTACAGCTTCCATCATCCCTGACTAGTGGAAACTGTGGTCCCAACAATATCTTGAAGTCACCACATGGGCAGCCCTTGGCCAACAGCATTTGCTCCATCATCTGACTCAAGCTCATGTGAGACAAAACACAGGCAAGGGGCTCCTTGGACAACAGCAGAAGCTTTATCAGACCTCTCCTTAGGCATCTATGTAGAGGAGACAGCAGTTAAAGGGCATAAAGGGGAGTGATTTTGCTGCTGTTGGTGAAGGGGTGAAAGAACTACTGTATCTGCCTTTACAGAGGAATTATGCAAGGACCAAGAGTTGTGTCATCAGTGTAGTGGGACCAACTCTATGGAACTTCTTCCCACTAGAAATCGGGCAGACGTTGCCTGTGATAAATCTCTGGATTGGGCTCATCACCCCCCAAAAACTAAAGTCATCATCAGTGTACCTGCTTACAAAGAAGTAAATCCATAGTCACCTGCATTTACCAAAAAAGACAAAAAACAAAGAGCAGAGCGGAGCAGGTCATAAATATTTCAACAGCTTCTCAGCTTTGTTATTCTGTTTAAAGCAGGAAACATGACAAAACCTTTGATTGTTTTACTTAATACCAAATAATAATTCAAAGAGCAACAAACCAGCGTTAGTCAAGGATGCCCAACAGAAGGGTTGTGAGCACAAATCCATGTGCATTTCATTCTCCTAGCAGCGAAGAAAATGGCTTATCTCATGATAAATGCTTCACTGTTTCACAGCATGTGGGTGTTTTCTCCCCTCCCAAGAAGGGGGGAAGCAAGGAAAATAATAATAAGACATTTCATCGTTCAAATATAAAAAGGACAGATGTAGGAAAATCACCCTCGGGGAAATTGGCTTCATTTCACTGAAATCCGCAACGGCTTTCATACTTTTCTTCCTTTTTTATGTGATGTGTTAGAGACACCTGATACACCAATGGTGACTGGTCCATTATTCCACCAACCTCAGTCCAGCTAGCCCTCATTTGCCTGCCTCCTTACCTACAACCAGTCAAGGGTGTGGCAGCACAACCTGTCAGTTCCCCCCCCCCTTAGTCTCAGTGTAAGATCCAGCAGGGAAGAAGATGGGGGTCACAACTACAATTAGCTGGATCTGCTTGTCATTGACTGCTCGGGCTCCCTGCCTTCCTCCCCACCAGTACCAATGGACACCAGCCACCAATGACGTAATCATCATGGTGGAACGTAGGGAGCTGCCTGATCCAAGAGAGGACTATTTCTCCACCTAGCCCAGAGTTTTCTACTCTGACTGACAGCAGCTCTCCAGGACCCTCAAGCAAAAGAGCATCTCTCCGATTCTCTCTTGTCTGATCATTTTAAGTGGATGTGGCACAGGTTGAACCTGGAGCCTGCTACGTACAAATCAGTGTGATCCACTCACTAGAGCAATGGTCCTTCCATCTGGAAGCAAGCCATTATATAAAGGGAAAGCTCCCTCGGCTGCTCAACAGGGCACGACAAGAACCAAGAGCTGGAGATTGCAGAGAAACAGGCTTCATAATAATTTTATTATTTATACCCCACCCATCTGGCTGGGTTTCCCCAGCTACTCTGGGTGGCTTCAGCTCATCGGGAGAAGAAATTTCCTAATGCAAAGAGCTATAGGTTCTCCTATGCTGAAAGAGCATTCAAATGGCCAGGCAGCCATTTGCCAGGGATGATTTGAGCTGCAGCCTGCATTGCAGGTCCTAGGAACATAAGAAGCTCATCTAGTCCAGCATCCTGTTAACACTTTGGCCAGCCCTTGGGGAAGCCCATGGGCAGGATGTGAGCCCAAGAGTACTATCCTCTCCTGTAGTTTCCAACAACTGGCATTCAGAAGCACTACTGCCCTCTGAAAGTGGAGGCAGAACACAGCTATCAGGATCAGTAGCCACTGGTAGCTTTATCCTCCACAAATTTATCTAGCCCTCTTTGAAAGCCACTCAAGTTGGTGGTTGTCACTGCCCTTTGTGGGAGCAAATTCCACTGCTTAACTATGCGTTGTGAAAAGAAGTTTCTTTTCTCATTTCAGAATCTTCCGTTATTCAGCTTCAACTGGAAGCTGTCCACAAGTTTACATCGAGCAAGGGACTAGGTTGATGACCTTCATGATGCCCCTTCCGACTTTGTGATTTGAAAAAGCTCTGCCCGTTCCGTCAAGTAGTGCTGATGCTCACCTAAGTAACCCTGTAATCAAACCACGAGGCTCTTGAATTTCATTTGGATTTTATAATACCTTATTTATAGCAGCTTTAAGTATTGAAATTTGCATCCCAACTCCTCCCAAGGTGTTTGAGACACTGCACATGTAGTCACATCCTTTCTTAATAATAATAATAATAATAATAATAATAATAATAATAATAATAATTTATTTCTACCCCACCCACCTAGCTGGGTTTCCCCAGACACGCTATGTGGGTAGCACCATGGCTCAGTGGCAGAACATCTGCTTTGCATACAGAAGGTCCTCAATTCAGTCTCCAGGTAAGGCTGGGAGAGACACCTGCAAGAAATCCTGGAAAGCTACGGCTGCCAGTCAGTGTGGACAATACTGAGCTAGATGAAGCAATGTGCTCAGTAGAAGGCAGCTTGCTATGCCCCTGTGTAAGATAGGCCAGCCTGAAAGAGCGTGATTGGCCTGGGGTCATCCAAGGCTGAGAAAGGACTCAAACCCAGGACTCCTGAGTAGTCCAACCACTATACAGGTAATTCACATTTTACCTGAGAGTTTGGTTCTGTGGGTCCACATATATACACAAAAATGTGTAGAACCAGCAACCACCGGAACTGGGCCACACATAAGAAGGCTGCTTACTCAACTTTGGAAAGGAGGTGTGAGGGCATCCCATAGCCCTCTTGCCACCTTCCCAAAGCCTGCTGAGCACTTACCTAGCTTTGAAATGGTGGTATAAGGGCTCTGCCAGCTTCCCAGAGCTTGCTGCCTTCTTAAAGCCCAGTGCCACCTTATCAAAAACTGCTGAGAGCTTGCCTGGCTTTTGGAAGGCAGCACAAGAGTTCTGGTCTAAGAGCTCTAGCAGAGTCCCAAAACCCTCCCACCATCTTCCCAAACCCTGTGGAGCGCTTGCTTGGCTTTGGGAAGGCAGAACTTCCCAAAGTCCAATGAGTGCAAAGCCTCATGAGTGTGAGAACTTTGCCCACATCCAAGAGCCTTTCTGCCAGCTTTCCCAATGCCCGCTGAGTGCTTGCCCCATTTTGGAAAGGAGGTCCAACAGCTCTAGTTGCCTGGCTTTGAAATGGCAGCATGGGAGCTCATGCCAGAGCCCTCCTGCTGACTTCGCAAAACCCAGTGAGTGCTTGCAGCTGATAAGTGCAGGAGCTCTGGCAAGCCCAGGAGTGCTTGACTTCCCATAGTCCAGTAAGTGCTTGGCTGTGGCGAAAGGGTTCTGGCATTGTCCAAGAGTCTCTGGACCACCCAATTTGGTACCGCCTCCCCAAACTCTGCAGAGTGCTTGCCTGGCTTTCAGAAGGCAATGCTTCCCCAAGCCCGGAGAATGCAAAGCCCCATGAGTGTGAGAACTCTGCCAGCACCAAATGCCTTTCTGCCACCCTCCAAAGCCCACTAAATATTTGCCTGGCTTTGAAATGGTAGGGCGAGGGCTCTGGCCGTGTCCCTGAGCCCTCCCACAATCAAAGACCGGGGAGCACAGCCCGCATCCTTCGCAAAGCCCAGATCCGCCTTCCCAAACCCTACTGAGCACTAGCGTGGCTTTTGGGGGGGTGGCACCAGGACTCTTTCAGTGTCCAACAGCAGTCATGGACTTCAAGCTCTCAAATTTCAGCAGCACCCTGTGCAACGCTTCTCATGCTCTGTTCTACTGCGTTGTTGAGGCACCCCCTGCAGTGTGGCACCAAGTGCAGGCAAACCCAAAGTGTGTCACCCCAAAACTGCCTCCGCCATGAGACCTCCTGCTGCCTTCCCAAAGCCTGGAGAGAGTGAGAGCTCAGGGTGCTTGCTAGGGAAGAAGGTGTAATGTCCCAGAGCCCTCCCCAAAGTCTGGTTTAACCTTCCCAAAATCTGCTTGCCTACATTTGGCAAGGCAGTGAGAGCTCTAGCAGTAGGGCTTGTTGAGTTTTTAGCTTTCAAATTCCAAAGATGAGAGATGCTGAAAATGACTTGGGAATTCAAGATATTTTGGTTAAATTAATACAAATTTGTTCTGCCTGGTAAGCAACACGTTTGTAAGATTGCACAGAAATCATTAAAAATGATTGCCAAGTACTCGTGGTTATGATACATATTAATATTATTATTATTATTATTATTTCACATTATCTGACATTTTCAGAAGGTAAAATTAAAATTCTTTGGTTTTCTGAAAGCAGTTTGTGTGCTCCTCCATCAAACGTAGACTGATCAAGGCTAATGCTTTCCAATCACAAAAACAATGGCAGATTTGAATTCATCACACCCCAAAAACTAATTTTTAAGACCCTTCACTAAATAAATTTGCAAAAGTTGAGTTTTTCCCCTAAAATGGCATGCCTTACTCTGGCAGTGCCCATGCGCCCTTCAGCTCCCTTCCCAAAAGCCAGTGCCAACTTTACAAAGGCCGTGCTTGTTTTGCCTTGAGAAGGCAGCTTGAAGGCTCTGGTCCCAGAGTCCTCTCACCACCTTCCCAAAGCCTTCTGAGAACTCTGGCAGTTTCCCATCAGTGGTGGACCTTGCGCAAAGCTGCAATTGCATAAGTTAAATAAGCGTAAGATGCGAGTTACTTGTACCATCCTGGCTCAAATCAATCAAAGGATGTTTAGCTGAGTAACCATGTTTCTTGCACAGCCCAGACAGTGCCTTTTAGCTCAGAGCTAAATCCCATTTAGTTCATCAAGGTTTTTCCCAAGCTAGTATGCTCAGGATTGCAACCTTAATCAGTTAACAGGATGAATTTCTGATCAAATCTCAATAAACTTGCAGTTCAGTAGCCTGAATTAGTGAAAGAAAACAGAGATAGCTTAACATGTACAAAATAGAAGCGATCACCCATCGCTGGGCTGTTTGAAGGGAGGGTGTCCCCCACTTAGATATTTTCCCTAAGTGTTTTGGTTTTGTATGTTTTTTTACTTCTGCAAACCTTGGGGTTCTCCCCCCACCCCAAGCTTGTCTTTCCATTTATAAAAATTAAAATAAATAAATACAGTGGAGCAATGGACTTATTTTTAAACCCATGCTTCTTAAGTTGAGACACTTCTCCTTTACCATGCATTTGTAACTAACATAGTCAGAATTAACATCCTGTTCATAAACAGAGTCAGAGGATGAGGGCAGGATGATGATGATGTCACTAGCAGGGACAGCCATGTTTCATGAAGACAGAAGAAAGGAAAAGAAGCCCGAAGAAAATCCGTGCCTATCTGTGTCTTACGTGGTGACATCTGGCCACCAACTATACAATATCAATATGCAATATCAACATTCAATCGCTACTTAAATTAAGAAAGCCTAATCTGCATTCACAACCTGTGGAAAATGCTCTTGTTTAAATTGCAGGGTGACACCTGAAAAGATCCAGATCAGCCACAGTAAGACAATGATGATGGGTCACATAAAAAAACCCAAACTGTAAAGCCAAAATTAATTCTTTAGACATTATTTTTACATGCACACATGCACATTGTTGGGTCAACATAATGTAGGGGTGGGAAGCCTGTGGAACCGTGGCTGCTGCTGGACTACAACTCCCATCAGTCCAGATTATTCCTGGGACTGATGGGAGCTGGTGTCCAACAATATCTGGGTGGCCATTGGTTCTCCAAACCTGGTTTAATGGAAGGAACCAACGCCAACAGCTCCACTTAAGACAAGTACAGTGGTACCTTGGTTTGCATACGTCTTGGTTTGCATATGTTTTGGATGACAAACACATCAAACCTAGAAGTGCGTGTCCCGGTCTGCAACCTTTTTTTAAATTACAACCCTTTTTTTTTTATTACGAACAAAAAAAATTTGGAGGCCCCATTTGGCAAAAGCGTGCCTTGTGTTACAACCTGTTTTGGTTCACAAACGGACCTCCGGAACAGATTACGGTTGTAAACCAAGGTATCACTGTAGTCCTAAAGTATGTCATAGAGTGAGAACCTAAAGACTAATTTCTGCCTCAGATCAAGGACTTCTGAGTCTTCAGATGGCCTGGGAAGCCCACAATCATGGCATGGAGCCAACAGCACTCCCTTGTTATCCATCCCCAAGAGCTATTACTCAAGTGATCTATGAGGACCATGAATATGGAAGTTCTGTATTGCCATCAGGACCACTAGCCACCATTGGCAGACTTCCTCGTCCTCCATGAATATGTCAAAACATTTCTTAAAGCCATCTGAACCTAGGTCCAGCTAACCCAGCATTCAACTTCCAACCAAAGTCAAGACACATGATGCTGAGCATTCACAAGCAGACCATGAAGGCAATGCCCACCACCCCTTATAAGGGAAAGCTCAACATTTCTCAAGTCCCGCCCCCTCCACACTCACCTCCGGAAGTGGCATCCCATTGATGATGAGATCTGGCTGCTGAGGGCTCTGGCCGGTGAAGGTGTGGTGGTAGATATGGTTGGACCCCGTGTTCCTGTTGTTTTGGTTTTCTACGTTGAGGAAAGTGCTTTCAGATCGGCGGCAACCCAGAGGCAAGGTCTGCTGGTGGTAGTCAAAGTAGTTGAGAGATGACGTGAGGGAGGAGCAACTCACAACGTTCATTTTATCGGTCTCCTCTACATCCCGTGGCACCAGGCGGATGTCATTCTTGCTGATTTTTTTCTTCTTGTTCGATTTCTTTTGGTGCCCATAGGAGTACTCTGCAATTCTGCAGGACACAAGAAAGCAAAGTGAGTATCTTACTTCATCTTCAAAAAAAGACTATACTAGTCAACAGAGAATCCCAAAGGACTGGTTGCCCATCCACCTGCAGGGTCATCGACTTGGCTCTTGTGATAACGGAGGGTCTTTATTTTTTCACAGGCATAAAGTTTGTTGGTCAGACACATAAAGACAACAAGTGAGGAATAAGGACACACACACAAAAAGTTCCCTTGGCTTTGTCTGCTGCTTAGAATTGTTGATATCTAGTTACCAGAGATATAGTTCAGCCTGCAGAAAAGGGAAGAAAATAATTTATGTAAAAATCCATGAAGTGAAAAGTGAATGCATTTCCATTGGTAATAAGGATCTGAAAAGTTATTTAAACGGATTAATATAAAACGTGAAAAGCAGGGGGAGAGAAAAAAACCAGCAGAGAAAGGAGCAGTTCTATTTGCGGTTCCCAATAGCAATAAACCTGACACAAACATTTTGCCCGACCTCCCCTGTAGGTGTGTTGTAAAACTATCAAATGCAAACTTGTGAACAGCCACTTGTCTGGTCACCTGCGGTGAGTAAAACAGTGGCCACAAAGTCGGGTGACCTTTTAAAGCAGTTTGGTGGGCCAGTAAGCATTTCTGTGGGCAAGTCGTTTTTGTGAACTTGTGGACCAGGATGCAACATCCGTCTTGAAAATGTTATTGCATCTGTAGACTGCCTTTTCTTTTCAGTTTCGTTTCTCCTCATCGCATCTGGCCAGTCAGAACCTTTCCCCCAATGCCAGCTCTTTCCTGCTCCCTTCAAACTTAACATTCCTGTTGGCTACTGTTTTTGTTTTGTTTGTTTTTTGGCAGACAAAGGTGTTGCGCTTCAGAAGGAGAAAATTATCTTTTTGACCTTCAATCGGTTTACAGAATGTAGGTCTGCTTTGTCTCTTGTACACAAGGAAAGAAGGTAAAGAGTGGGGGAGACAGAGGAGTGGAGTTATCAGTAAACAAGGACCAGAAAAATAATTAAAAACATGACCGCATTCAGCGTTATCTCAGTAAGTCTAGATTGAAGTAACCGTAGCTTGGTATTACCGTTGGGGCCTGTGTATCGTTATCAGTGCCACACAGATGTAGATATGCAGAGAAGATGCCAGGCACTGCAGTCTTCCGAAAGAAATCAGTTCAACTTTAAGCAAGGCCTGAAAATACTTGTTTCCAAAAGTGGGGTCCACTTAACTTTCAGAATTGCCTGGCTTGAAAATCCAGGAACTGTAATGATGAAACCACAAGAGGAAGTAACCTGAGAGGATCTTTCCACCTTACATAAGGATGTTGCTTATATTCTTACTTAATTGATAGCAGGGGAGTTTGACCAGGGTGGTGAACGACACTAAGCCAGAAAAGGTATCTTTACCTCTCATCACATGCATCGAGTGAAAGAGCACTTTTTATTAAACTTCCCTGGCACATTTGTGTTTATATAGCTTCACTGAAATATAGGACACTTTAAAGAGCAATGCAACCCAGGAAGGAAGGAAGGAAGGAAGGAAGGAAGGAAGGAAGGAAGGAAGGTTTGCCTGTTCCCAAGGTATTATCATGTAAATTTCCTGATAGTAGTGGAAAGATATCAAAAGAAAGGGACATATAGTTCTGCATTCCAAGTCAGACCAATGGGCCAGCTAGCCCAGGATGAGCTATTCTGCTTGGCAGCAGCTTTTTAATATGTTAGGCAAAGAGAAGTCTTTTCCCCATCACCTGCTACCTGAAATCGCTTGACTGGGGATACCAAGGATTAAACCTCAGGCCTTTTACATGTTGCAAGAGCTTCCATTCTACCACTGAACTAAAGAACCCTCCCCCAGAGGCAAGGTTAATGGATTACTGAGAGAACAGTGGACTGGAAAAGGAAAGGGTAATAGGAGATGAATGTCAGAAGATGTTGATTTTAAAAAAAAAAGGAGTGGAAGAGAGAGATAGGAATCCAAATTGAACACACTGGAGGTCTGAAAATCAGACACAGCAGGCTGATGTGCAGCCATCAGAACCGAGCCAGTGGGACTAAAGAACACTGCCCAGCTCCTGACACTCGTCATCTCCTTCCACCCCTCCCTCCGCTCTTTTCCACGGAAAATATACGTTGCACCAAGAATGCTTCTCTCCATTCACTTTCAAAGCTCTTCTGGTGTGGCTATATAAAGAGCTGGTTTGTTCCTCACTCCGGTCAAGAAATGTTCCTCCCAGTGCACATCTCTATACATTTTCAAAAACCCCAGGTGTGGGGGAAGAGATCCAGACACATAAAAATGCCTTGACTGTGTTTTCCTAAATCTTTCAAGTTTGAAAATGCAGAATCTAAAATTTTGCCTACACGCATTTGTTCTGCTGTCTTATTGGAGGGTGGTGATAGTGCAGTTTCCTCCTATTGACCAATGATTTAATTAACACACACTTCATTAATCCCTGAGCCATCACACTAAACCAACTGGTTACAGTATACAGAAGTGCAAATCTGTTAGTGGCGTTGACACAACTGTAAATTATTTTTTCCTGCTTATGTTCAGTGCCTGCCCTTGCTTAATGGACCAAGATGGAAAAGAAATTCAGCATATTAGCTCTCATTTAAAAGCCAAGTAGCTCCCTAGAAGAGTACATCTAATGGTTTTATTTTCGCAGCTGATTTTCCCTATGTGCACACACTAACACACATGTACACACACAGGTATGTATGCATCTGTGTGCGCGCACACACAAAACCCTGGTGCCCATTGTAAAAATGAATGAAGGAGAAACTCCAAGCTCTCAGTCATCATTATATCGGTATAAATAAAACTTTAAAAGGCTGCACATTCTCCCAGATTCTCCAAATTGCCTGAGGCATTTGTATGTTTCAATAGAGAGGGCAAAATTAATTTCCATCCCTTCCATCAGAAATGACTTAGGACTGAAGGAAGGGAGAAGTCACGGCTATTTCGCTCGTAACAGGATTAAACCATTTATGAGCCGCCGCAGCTGCTCCTTTATGGCGCCCAATTGATATTCATGTGCGGTTAGCGTTTGTCTACTAACTTGTGCAACACAGAGAATAGCAAGAGACAGACAATAATCGCCTGGCTGTTACATATTCAGGGGACTTCAATCCACATCTTAAGCTTTCAAATACAGGCGGGGGGGGGGTTCATGCAGAGCCCCGCATCTCGGACTTAAAAAGATCACCAAACAAAAGTGTAACAAAAATAAGACAGCATTATTTTAAGTGTCAGGAAAGAGCTATGGACAACCTTTTGACTTAGCAATCAATTGGGCTTAAAGTTGTGGGGTTTTTTTGCCGGGGTGATGAGTAGAACAGATGGCTTAGCTGTTGTTTTCTCTTTGCAAAACCTGCAGCACAATTTCCTAGTGTAAGGAAGCACTCGCCTTCCCTCTCTCTCTTTCTCAAAAAGACAATTTTAAAAAAGGCTTCCGTGGTACATTTCTAGCTGAACCTTGCTTTCTTTCATCTCCTGTTCTGCCAGCTCCCTGCTCCTTACCCCCCAGAGAAAACAAGTGCAGCTCTAAAAAGCACCCACAGTGACCTCATCTGGTGGGGACAGGCTATTGACAGGACTGAGGAGGCCCTTAAAAAGCAATGTCCACCCGTGGCAACTGCCATGAGTATGGGTTTATTCATCACTACAGCACCTACTCCCAAACTTCCCCCATGGAGAATCACTCCAGTGATTCTCAAAAAAAAACCCCTAACAAAACACCCCAGCAATTTGTCACATCCAAGCCTGAACAGAGCTCCATAGAAGCATATATTCACACCTACATGCCAAAAGGCAGCTGCAACCCTTCCCTTGTTCTTTTTCTTGTTCTAACATTTTATGTACTTTGCGGGGGGGGGGGGGAATGTGTGTGGGACTTCTACACACACACACACACACACACACACACACACACACTTTCCAAAGATAGGCGAAGTACAGATTTAAGACTGATCCCAGCTGGCCTGTTTTAGATTAAGGATAATTTGTGCCAAGCCATCGTATTAGATCCACTTCACTAACTGGGATTTGGGTGTGTGTGAACACATTTTAAAAAAAAAAAAAGTCGGCCAGGAATTGGCCGTGGGTATTTTATGTGGAGCGACTTGATGCCTTCCTTTGGTTTGCAGTAAATTTTATTTTGTTTTAAATGGCACACTATAAAGGCCAGGCACTAATTTTTTTTATTTATTTTTTTGCTGGTACCAAGAAACAGACAGACTTTACCTGCAATTGTAGGTCCTGATTTCTTTGTTATCCCGTTTGCACTTTACTGCTACAAAGATCATGGTGACAAACAGAATGGCAGCAATGGAACCCAGGGCGATAATAAAAATCAGGGACAGGTTAACAGATCCTATGGATTCCTGGGCATCCAAGGATGGAGAAAGATATATCAAAATCAAGGCAGAAGCTGAAAGAGATGTTTTCCCATGGTCGTGGGCGACCACAATCAGCTCATAGGCAGTCTTTGAATTTTCCCCAAATGCTCTGGTGGTTCTTATTTCACCATTGACCTGGTCTATCTCGAAAAATCCTCTATCTCCTTCTGCCATCTCATAGGAAAGTCTGCCATTCTCCCCTTCATCATAATCATCTGCCTTGACCACCGTCACCAAGTAGCCAACCCCAGCATTCCTGGGGATGTAAACTTCTGCAGTCCCATTGACTAGAGTAGGAGCGGTTATCACAGGGGTGTTGTCATTGACATCCAGGACAATAACTCGGATAGTGGCATTGCTTTGCAAGGAGGGGTTGCCTCCATCTTTGGCCAAGACCTTGAACTCAAAAGACTTGGTTTGCTCGTGGTTGAAGGATCTCAAGGCATAGATGTCTCCCGAGTTTGGGTTGATGGAGACATAGGTGAAGACAGGCATGTCCCTGACTTGGGATGGCACAATCTGATAGGAGACGCTGCCGTTAAGGCCTAGATCAGGATCCCTTGCAGAAACTGAAAGGAGGTAGGCCCCAGGGGTGTTGTTCTCCTGCACAATGACCTGGTAGTAAGGTTTGGAGAAATGTGGGTGGTTGTCATTCTCATCTGTGATCTTGACAGTGAAGGATTTGGTGGCCTGCAAAGTTGGGATCCCATTGTCCTTAGCCTGGATGGTAAGGTTGTACTGGTCCCTCTGCTCCCTGTCCAAACGCCCATCCACCAAGATAGTGGAGAAGCTCTCGTACTCTTGCAGGCGGAAGGGCACACTGCCCAACAGTTTACACTGCACCCGGCCATTGGCACCAGAGTCCCGGTCAGATACTCTCACCAAGGCAATAACATAGCCTGGAGGCGCATTCTCACTGACCTCAACCAACTCGCTGTTGACAGAGAGCAAGTTAATGAGAGGGGGGTTGTCGTTAGCATCCTGCACAGTGACAGTCACCTTGCAATGCGCAGGGATGGAACTGGGGCCAAGATCTTTGGCCTGCACATCCAGTTCGTAGGCATGGCCTTCCTCATAGTCAATTGCACCACTGACCGTGATCAGGCCCGTCTGGGGGTTGATTTGAAAGAGGTCCCTGGCCTTTTCAGACACAAAGCTGTGAATGGAATACAACACTTGCCCATTGGTGCCCTCATCAGGGTCTGTGGCATTGAGGCGGATGACAGGCGTGCCAGGGGGAGCATTCTCTGGCACGCTCACTGTGTAGGCGGGCTCTTCAAAGAGAGGGTTGTTGTCATTTGAGTCAAGGACCCTGATGTTCAACTCCACAGTGCCAAAGTTGGGTGGGTCACCCCCATCCAAAGCTGTGATCATGTAACTGTAATGAGACTGAGTCTCACGATCCAGGCTCTTCTCGACAACCAGCTCAGCAAAGCGGGAACCATCTCCACGCACCTTGGTCTCCAAGCCGAAGAGGTCATTGGGCGTGATCTCATAGCTCTGCACCCCAAAGCTGCCCGAGTCTGGATCGTAGGCACTCTCCAATGGTACCCTGGTCCCCGGGCTGGCAGCCTCAGAGATCTCCAGTGCGATTTGGTCTGTGGGGAAGCTGGGCGCGTTGTCGTTTAGGTCTTTGATCTCCAGCTTGATCACACAGATCTCCATGGAGCTGGACATGACCTCCAATGAGATCACGCACTTTAGACTCTGCCTGCAAAGTAGGTCCCGGTCAATCTTTTGTTTGGTGACCAGTAACCCCGAGCCAGGGTTGATGTCCACCAGGTGTGGTGCAGAGTTGGAGACCACGCGGAAAGCAGTGGGCTGCCGGGGATCCAGCACAAAGCCTGCGTCTCGGGCATCTTTGGCGATGTTGGCGATGACGGTGCCGGCTCTCTGCTCCTCCTCCACTGAGTACTTCAGGTTGATCAGGGCTCCAGCCCGAGTCCACAAGAGAAGGAGCAGCAAACGGAGCAGTGGGCACAGAATATCCATAGCTCACGGCTCAGTGCACCCACTGCCTCCTCCTCCCCTTCCCTCTTGTTGCCTGTTGATTTTGCGGCTGGAGAAGAGAGGGAGGGATTTGGGCTTACTAGTTTGGGGTTTGTTTCAGCGATAGATAGAAAGAAAGGAGCGAATCAGGAGGAGAGGCAGGGGAGCTGGACAGGGTAGGTGGCTGGGGGTTAATCAGGAGAAGGAAGGGGAGACTTTGGATGTGGTTACTTTAAGAGCTAATTGCTTTCTGCTTCCCTGCCACAAATCTTTCAGCCTCAGTCCCTAGAATAAGCAGCACCACCTAAAGAGGGGAGAGAAACACTGAACCCTTATCTTCCACTCAGCCAGGTCAAGGAGAGTTCTAAGTTACAGCACAGCTAGATTCAATTTTTTTGGGGGGGGGGAATCACAGACACACACACATCCTAAGTGCAGTCTGTATATTGGAGAGGCGCCTCAATTTACTTGCACCTGGCATGCGCAAATCTCTTTCTCTTCTTGCCCCCCTTTCCTTCACTTCCACTCCCTTCCCCCCCAAATTTGTACAGACCTTTATGCAAAACGCGGACTCTCTAGGGAAGCCTCCGCTTGGCGAAGGTGTTCAGATATCCGGAGATTATTATTTTAGAAAAATGACAGTAATAAAGAGCAGCTGAAATCGGGGTGTAGAGAGGGAGGCTAGGCGGAAAGTAAGGCTAGGGCATGCGGAGGAGGGGCCGTAAGGAAGGGGCCACTAGCAGAGGCAAAAATCCTTGTCCGGTCATGTCACACGAGCGAAACTGGCCCTGGGTGGGAAAAGAAGATCGGGCGGATGGGGTGGCCTGGGAGGCGCGGGTGGGGAAGGAGTCAGCTCGGCAAAATCAGAAGGCAGAGAGAGCGTCTTCTTAGAGAACTGCCGCCGAAGCACCTCCGTGCACTAGATGAGAAAGCGGAGGCAATGTCATCCCCAAATTACAGGCTAAACTAAAGGGGGGGGGGAGAGAGGAAACACAGGCAAGGGGGGGGAGGGCACCCTGGATCACAGTACCCACCTCCTCACCTCGGTGTGCAAAACGAGGAACTGCTGGATGGTATTCCGTGGTTTAAACGGGGGTGGGGTAGAAAGGAAGAAGGAACCACCGCTGACGGCTCTGCGCTGGGCGGGAGGCACGAAGCAGGGCGGGGGGGAAGGGAGAAAGAATCAAAGGCGCCGCTGTTGCAATCCTTCGCCGGGGAGACTCTCCTTTCTCCTCTTCTCTCTCCCCATGATTATTTCGCATTCGGCATCCTCCGGGCCGCTAGTAGCCAACGGGAACAAAGCGCAGGCGAGGAAAGTTTGGTTGCAAACCTCATCGTCCTTTTGCAAACTGTGGAGGGAGGAGGGGGAGGAGGAGCGGGGGGACAACTCTGGAGCTCCGGTGGAGCAGGAAGCCAGGTGGAAGAATAAATATAAGAATCCCTTGCAAAGAAGAGCTAAATTGGTGGATGCTGCCCCCCTCTCTCTCTCTGTCTCTCTTTAATGTTAAGTTCTCTGGAAGCCAATCCGCGGCTCCACCAGGCGGGCTGCGGGCGCCTTTGCAGAGGCCAGCCAGACCGCAGTGGCTTGCATCGCTCTCCAGCGGGTCAGCTCCTCGGTCCGCCGCTTCTCCCCCTTTTTTTTTCTTTCCTTTTCCCTTCCTTCTCTGTTTCCAAATTTTAAATTTCACTACCCGCTCCCCCTGCCCGACTTTTGCAAGCGCCGGCTTCTGCCTTCCTCCACCACCTCCTCCTCCCCCCACCAACCCGGCGCGCACTGCTGCTGCTGCTTCTTCTGCTGCTGCTATTATTGCTGCTGCCGCTGCTGCAAACTGCTGGCCGCACGCGAGCTAGAGACACAGCGGCTCCGGTCCCGAGCTACGGCAGGGCTTCAGCCAATCGGAGCCCGGGGAAGCGCGTTCCAAGCCGAAGGGGCGGGGCCCGGCGAGGAGGAAAGGGGCGGGGCCCAGCGGGCGAAATGTACAAGAGTGGTACCCAAGGGAGCGAGAGATAAGAGTACCCTTTTCGTGTGTGGGCGCGCGCACGCCGAGGATGCAGCGAAGAGGAGTCACTCTGCAGGGTTCTCCAGGGAGACAACTGGCTTCCCCTCTCTCCTGTCATCCCGCCCCCCCCCCCGCCACCACCCCTTTAGAAATATGATGGGGCAAATCTAAGATTTGGATATTTCATTTCGTTTCGTGATTTCCCACCCCCTCCTGTAGGTTTGACTAACGTTTGTAGCGATCAGTGTTTGTTGTTTTGTTTTTTCTAAGGCTGTTTTGTGAAAAGAACTTGTTCAAATATGAGACGGCTGGGAGTTTGCTCGGGGCAAAAATCCTGCAACGTTTTCCTTCCCTTTAAAACTTGCAAGGGCACGAAAACTGCTTGATGGTTAACCTGCTTCCACACGCACAAACAGCCTTCTTTTCAGCGCAGAAAGACAGGAGAAGGAGATCGGCAAAAGCAGATAGTACTAAGGGCGGCTGGCGGGGGGGGGGGGGGTCGGTTGCTAAAGAAGTGCTCGATCGGCTCAAACCCCGTGCGTTTTTACTCAGAAGTAAATTTCACTGTGTTCGGTAGGGTTTTCCAGCAGGAGTTAATATTAAGCACACGACGACCTTGTAAGGTAGGCTATGCTAGGAATGGTGCATTTCCCAACACCTGTGAGCTCCGTTGCTTGGCTGAGATTTGAACCTTTTTCCATGCAAACACCTTTATCCCCCGACACTATACTGGCTCTCGGAGGCAGATTTAGGGGAGCGCAATCAGTTCGGGTGCACTGGGCGCAGAGCCTCGGGGGCAGCGCAACTATTATTAAGAATGGAGCGCAAGAGGGGGGGGGGATGGATTTGGGCGTCGCACAGGGCGCCGCTGAAATTAGAGACCCCAAGGTCCGCCACTGCGACTCTTCTATTTGCTGTTTGAAGCCGGCTACCTGAAAGATAACGTGGTGATTTTGAGAATGATAAGTAGATACTTCTAAGGATGCAGATTTCTGCCTGCAACAAGTAATGCTTCGCAACGCACTTCGAGAAAAAAATAAACAGGCAAACCTTTTATTTTGCAAAAACCATCATGGATGCAAATATCCAAATAGAGATGTCCTCTGAATAGCATTTCTCCCCTGAATAGCATTTCACTGTAACTTAGAAGTTTGCATCTTTTGAACTACTGTTGGGTCCAATAAAACCTCACCATCCCACCAATTCCGAGACCACCCCTGCCTTTATTGCAGTGGGCAGAATGCTAGTGGCTTTAGTTTAAACTCAAATATTTCTGTTGTCCAAATCTGTCTTAATCCCAAACATGGGAATGTGCCTTGAATGAGGTCAGCTCTCCTTAATGAATTTAGCGCTATAAAAAGAAGAAGAGAGGACACCTCCTCCAGCCCCCCTCCTCCTCATTGTCTGTGCTTGTTAATTACGGTCACCGATGAATAGAAAGCCAGGGTTGTAAGAGCTCTTCCATGACTTGCTTTCAAACAAGCTGAATCCTTAAATCAATGAAACCGAAAAGTATGCTTATAAATCAATCAGACTGCCTTGGGAATTGATTTCACTGAACAAGGGCCTTGTCTGGGCTTCTTTCTGTTTGATTTTAGTTTAGTTAGGCTCAGTATATTGCTTTCTGTGGTTTGTATATTTCAATTCTGGCCCTTTCTTTAAGAATGAAAGAGAATGCAGGCATTTAAACGGAACAAATGGGAGGGTTAATTGCTAGCCATCTGCCCCACAGTGCAGGTATTTTTTCCACACTAGAACAAACAAGAGTTTTGAAGCTCTTGAGGACTCTAAACATATAAAGATATTTTTGGTCCTTCTTTGCATCTTAGCTTATACGATCAAAATTTTCTCTTGGAAATAGCAGAGAGTGATTAGTCTACCACTGTAAAAAGAAAAAAAGGAAATGCATGATTAAAGTGTAAAAGGACATTATACCGTGTGTTTCTATAACTGCAACAATAATGTGGTCAAGTAAACTAATAATCAGACACTAGGACAATTCTGGTGAGCTGTTAGATTGATAGTTCAGGCACCATGAGATGAGTGAAAAATAAAATGGATTCATAACTTTTTATGTATATATAACCATCCAAACCACCTTCCACTTATGTAAGGATGCATCATAAGAGAATAAATAAACCTCAAAGGAAACCAATTCACCAGACTTCCAGTGGGCTTCAGGGATCACTTGTGTATAGAACGCAACCATAATACAAGAATGAACAATCCTTCATCCTGCTTTCATAGAACAAGCAGCAAGAGGTTTAAAGACAAAGATGGAACATTTTTTCAGAGGGAGGGAGGACTCCTTACCTCAGTGGCCACAATGCAATGTAAATTAAGCGTGCATTGATTTTAATGCACTTTGCTATGCACAGAGTTGCAGCCTAAAGTTCTGTTAATTTTATCAGCCGCCTTCCCAACATCTCAAAGCATCTCACAGTAACAACAACACAAGGTGTCACGAGCACAGTAAAACCACAAGACAAGTATACATCCTGGCTCATAAAAATAGAGTACAAAGTGACAACAATAACATCCACGCTGCAGGTGGCTCCAGAAGAGCGTCATTGATGCGTTTAAAATATGTAGCACTTATATGGTGCTCTCAAGTGTTCAAAGCACTTCATATCTTCTTATAACACTTAAGAAGCCTGTAGGGCAGGTAAGTTGCATTATCTTCTCTATAGTGCTCCAAGGATAAGCGGTTGAGATGGTTTGCCCAAAATCACCCAGAGAAGTTCACCCAGGGGATAAGATTCAAGCAAGGGATTTCCTGATTTGTCGTGCATGCTGCAACTCTATGCACATTTACCTGGGAGTAAGTCCCACTGAATGCATAGGTTAGCACTGCTCATCTGTTAGCTGCTACACTATGCCAGCTAACCTTGATCCACTTGAATTTCCTTTGGGGGTTTCAACTTCTACACCGCCTACCCTGGTTACCTTAGATCCTACCTCTTCATTTGAGAGCAATGGTTCTCTTGCAGCATTTCTCTCAAATATTATTTGCATGGCAAGCTCCATGTAAAGCAGGGATGGGGAACATTTGACCCTCCAGATGTTGCTGAACTACAACATCAGCCCAACAAGCATGACCGGGCACACAGAAGGTTGTTGTTTGAAAGTACCTCTCCCCATTGAAATCTCTCCACCTCTGGACAACCACAACATACTAGAGGGAAAATGTAAGCCAAGAGCTTTTCCCTGACCTGCTAACTTTCCATATGCTGGGATATTTTGACACAAGGGCTCTTCTTCCGCTCCTCCTCCTCCATGAATCCATACAGAGAGTTTTGCAGACCTGCCCATCTATATAAATTCAACAGAGCTGTTGTAACAAAGGGGCTTGGAACATTTAAGACGGGTTCTTTGTCTTTCTTTACAACATCTCACAACCATCTTTGGATATACATCTCTTCAAAGTCTCCCCATCACTTTCTGTTGTTTGCTTCCTTTATCCACGTAAGCCATGTGGTTAGTTTTAGATCATCCACCCATTGCATAGGTGCCCTTTTAAAATGGTAGGGGCTCCACATTAGGCACACGGTTCAAATGTAGTATCAGCCACAAAATCGCCAACAGTGCAATCCTATGCAGATCTGCTCAGCAGCCAACCCTACCGAATTCAATAACTTACTCCTGGATTGGTGTGTGCATAGGATTTGCCACTTAAGTTGCCTTAGCCATATATATTCTGTTGGAAGCTGCCCAGAGGGGCTAGGGCAACCAGGTCAGATGGGTAGGGTACAAACTATTTATTATTATTATTATTATTATTATTATTA
Source organism: Podarcis erhardii (assembly GCF_964252035.2). NCBI lineage: Eukaryota > Metazoa > Chordata > Lepidosauria > Squamata > Lacertidae > Podarcis > Podarcis erhardii. The sequence goes on from NC_138504.1 coordinate 17,705,921, forward strand.
TTATTATTATTATTACCAAGTCATAGTACTTTCAACACCCGATCTGAAGTATGATGACAGTAATGAGAACTCAGTTGATAGAGCAGACTTGTGGGTTCGAGCCCCACACTGGGCAAAAGATTCTTGCATTGCAGGGGTTGGACTAGATGACCCTCACGGTCCCTTCCAACTCTACAATTCTGTGATTCTGTCATGTCAACCTAACTTGCAAGGTTGTGGCCTTTGAGGTCATAAATCTGATCGCTCTAAAAAGCAAGGACAGCCAATGTAGAGCTCTCCAGATGTTGCGGCACTAGATCCATCATCCCTGACCTTTGGCCATGCTAGCTGGGTCTAGTGGGAGCTGCAATCCAGCAACATCTGCAGGTGTGGGGTGCCAGGGGTGGTCAAGACCACATTGGCTATCCCCATTCTAATGCACTAAAATATGGCAGCTGGCTAACAGTTTCTTTTCTTATGCAAATCACCAGTTAATGATCCAGAATGGTTGGCTGTGGGGAGCTAATAGTCAGAAGAGAGTTGGGGGTTTCTCTGTGCTTCAGTGAACTACCCTATAGAGCAGGGGTAGGCAGCCTAAGGCCTGGGGGCCAAATGCGGCCCATTCGCGTTCTCAATCCGGCCCGCGGACGGTCTGGGAATCAGCGTGTTTCTACATGAGTAGAATGTGTGGTTTTATTTAAAATGCATCTCTTATTTAAAATGCATTCCTTTGTGGGACATAGGAATTTGTTCATCATTATTTTTTTCAAAATATAGTCCGGCTGAAAAAGGTTGCTGACCCCTGCTATAGAGTCTGGGATAGGTGAGCCCCCCAATACATAGCTAACTGAGGTTCTGCCCCCCCCCCAACAAAAGACCTGCCCTCCCTAAGTATATATGAGCTATTCCTATGGCCTGCCTCCATTTGGAAGAAGGAGAGAGCAAGAAGCAAGTTATGTGAAGGCGACTTGGAGCTGTAACATCCCTCTCTGGATATCTGGTGTAAAGTAGCAGTATGCTGCTTTATGGGCTTTCTTGCTGGCTGTCTCCACTTATTCCTCCACTTGCCTATTTGAAAACGAAACAAATAGGCGCAATAAGCCTTCCCAGGGCGATCTCATCCAAAGGAAACAAAAGCCCAGCCAGCAGAGCAGCTGGAACTCTTACTTCCTGGGGAAACCGGGATTGTGCAATAATGCTTTGTGTGTGCTGAAAAGAATGCAGATCCCAGAGTCATAATTCAGATTTTGCAGCATGACTAGCTCAGCAAAGCCTGAGAACATCCTATGCAGTTCCTCCCCTGTTCTCTTATAATGGCAGTGACGCCCATTTGAGAGACGCCAGAACTGAGTTCTGGCTGGAAAAAGCCCTGATCCTATGCATGTTTACTAGGGAAGTAAGTCCCCACACAGTGAGGCTCACACTCTAGTAAGTTGTGCTTTTAGGACTGCAGTGTCTGAACATGCTGTCTGTGGAAGGTTTTCCTGCACAATAAGGCTTTTTAAGGTGCCGTAAATCACATTCACACCATCCTTTAAAAGCACACCCTGAGAACTGCAGTTTGTTAAGGGTGCTGGGAATTGCAGCTCTGTGAGAGGTGAACTAAAGCTCCCTGTATTCTTTGTGGGAGAGTCACAAGCTTTAAATGTATGGTGTGGTGTGGACTAATAGGTAAGGAAGGATCTGTCAATCTCACATGTCCCACCAGTTTCTCATTTTTCCAACCTTATATTCAGTTCTCCATATTTCTGAAGCAATTTGTTATATATATTTATTTCAGTGCACATTTTTCTTAATAAACACAATTTTGTATGCAGTGCTGACTAATGGACACATTTTTAAAGCAATTTTGAATATGTTTTGTACATTATTTTTTATGAACATATTCAGGGCTTTTTTCAGGGGGCACTCGAGGGTACACAGTACTGGCACCTCTTTTTCGTTGTTTAAAAATGTGGCACATACTGTAACGACTTCATGGTGAGTACTGGCACCTATTTTTCGGGGAGGAGCACTGAATATATTCATTTTTATGCTTATTTTCCCCTAATAACATGCATTTTTGTAAACAATATTTGGATGGAGAATGGCATTACAAAATGAACAGAAGTGTGAATCTGGAAGGATGACTCTGTTCTGATATTGTTTCAGGAAATGCATATTTGATAGATTTGGCTTCAGATGAGAACAGAGTAGAATTTCTCCTCCATCCCTACTGACCATTCTCCTGTTCAGAATGGGGCCTGGGGAAGTGGGGAGATGGAGAGCCTGGTAGGCCTCATAATAAAGACAGCCTTATTTTACATAGCATGTTAAGTGATGCTTTTCAAATGCCTGTCTGAGGAATGCAGACAGAATAGCTGAACACCTTAAGACAGAGCCAAAAACCCAACCCCCTCGCCCCATTAGAACTTCCCCCGACTTATTTACCTTTGATCGGAGTGTGCGGCAATTAAGTGCATTTAGATCTAATTAAAAAGGCCTTGGAAGGGCATTAAGAGAGATTTTTACGACTGGAGCACAGGCTGCTTGTTTTGTGTGTCTGGCAGCCATCTAAAATACTGCTTGGATCGCTTTAGCACGACAATTAGCAACCCACTTCAGTGTTTGCAGGGATTCTGTTTGGAAGCTTTTAGAAGCAACACTATTTTTTATTTTTTATTTTTTAAAAAAAGAAAGCCTCTCACTCACTCACTTTCAAGTATTTAATATAAAAACACACACATACAAAGGAGATTATCTTGCTGCTATATTCTTGTGGCAAACGTTGTCAGGAACCCACTGATCAATAAAAGTAACCTGGCGCCTTCAAGATTTGATTGAGCTGGAGAAAGAGTCTGAATAGACCTTCTCAACCATTAGCAGGTTATGAGAAATGGAAAGGACTGCACAGGTAAAAAAAGAAAAAGAATATATTATTAATGATGTGGTGGCCTTTACAAAGATGAGCAACATGAGCCAAGAGGCAGCCACCCTGATGTCCAGAAATCCTGAAGTCAGAAACCATGTGTAGACGAAGGCGAGTTACCTAAGGGGGAGGGTGGGAATCCACCTTTTTCACTGAATAATTGCGATGCTTTCCTCTACCCTCTGATCAACCTCAAAATGTTGATCCAGACCCCTTGTTGTTGGCATCCTGTCTGTCTCAGGAGACAATAGAGGAGTGAGCCTTTGTGGGTGAAGTCAAATTGTCGGAAGGTTACAGAACCTGCTGTGGCTGTAAAGACCATTACAGAAGAGATATGTTTTGTTGCAGCTGGGGCAAATGAAGGTATCCAGTTGTGCTGATGCAAATGCACCATGACATTGCTTCTCTCTGCACTCCTCCTGCTCCAGCCACCTAAAGGTTTTAAAACTCTCTCTCTCTTTTAACAATCTCTTGTGGCTTTGGAGTTTATTTTATTATTTTATTTTATTTTATTTCTATATTGCCCTTCATCCGAGCATCACAGGGCAGCTTACAGTATAAAAATCCTTTTTATTTCTATGGCAAAAACTCTTTGCAAGCCCAACAGAGCAAAGCAAGAATTCAAAAGGATACGGCTGTTCACCAAAAGTTCACAAAAACAGAAAAAGCCAAATGAAAGTTGAAATACATGTAATTAGGATGTTCAGTTGGTTGAACTAGGCATGCATGAAGTTATCAACACCCTACAACAGAAGAAGCAGTGAGAAGTGCAGCAATGTCCGTACAGAGACGCAAAAGGACAGAATCCCTCTTGCTTTAATATTTGCATCAAAGAGAGAATTTCAGCAAGTTCAGCTTTTCTGTGTGATATGCTAGACCTGCTGAGATTCCCCTTTCTGCTTAATTCGTTAAAAAAAAAGTGCAGCAGTCTTTGCTTTAAGTGCACATTGGACTGAGGCTTAAGACAGAGGAGCACAGCAAGGAGGAAAAGTTGGCAATCCAGGTGGTGGTGAGGTGGGGGGGGGGCAGGTTTCCTTGCACAGTACCTTTTCGAATGCTAACTTTTAAAGTTCCAATCTGTGCTCCGGAGGCGCCTTCAGCTTGAAGGCCTAGTTTAATCAGGAGAATATTGTTTACAACGACAAAGAAAGAAATCCTCTTAAAAATAAAACCAGCCCAGGATGTTCCATCCTTTGTCGTCAGCTTTCCGAACTCAGCCGAGTGCGCGCGCGCGCACACACACACACACACACACACACACACACCAGCCACTGAATATGAAGTGGGTAAAAAAAAAAAAAAAGAATCCCATGAAGGCAACTACTAACACAAAGTCACTATTATCACCCCACATGGAGCTGCAGAGGCTAAGGCAGATTCTCTCTTCGTTATCTCTTGGTAATTACAGCCCTACCCTGTCATCTGTTTATATTATAATCATCATTTTAATAATTATATCGACAAAACGGTCACTGAAAGCATATCCTTGGAGCTGGAATTTATTATGAGTGAATAAAACCTATTATGCATTTAAGGCGCTGGAACACAAATGAAGTCCTCTCTTTCTCTCTCCCTCTCCGGCGTCTCTTTCACGAGAAGCTGAGAAGCAGGAGGAGGAGGAGGGGAAGAGAAACAGGCTACCAGTTTCTTCTTTAAAGACGCAAGAGGGCCATCTAGCAGCAGCTGGTGGCATTGCTTGGGTTTTTAAAAATTTGTCTCCAGCTTTGCTGAGAAGAAATCGGCGGTGCACTTGGAAGGAGTTGGGGGCAGAAGTGCGGGGGGCGGGGGCCCACACAGCATTTCGCCAGACAGATAATTTCAGAGAAGTGTGAATTTCAGGGGATGGTTGTGTTTTGGTTCGTGAAATTGCAAATTTGTTAGGTTCACCTTTAACTGCGTAGCGAAATGAATCCCCTCCCTGCACACATCCTTGCCTCCAACAATTGTAAACAAGTGTGTGTACATGAGGAGAAACTTGCAGTAACATGCTGAATTTTCAGGACTTAGAAAAGGGAAAGAAAAAACACCAGCAAACTGATGTGAAAATGTAGAGTACAGAGGTACCTCGGGTTAAGTGCTTAATTCCTTCCGGAGGTCTGTTCTTAACCTGAAACTGTTCATACCCTGAAGGACCACTTTAGCTAATGGGGCCTCCCGCTGCTGGAGCACAATTTCTGTTCTCATCCTGAAGCAAAGTTCTTAACCTGAGGTACTATTTCTGGGTTAGCGGAGTCTGTAACCTGAAGCATATGGAACCCGAGGTACCACTGTACTAAAAAATGGGAAAACGAGGAACTGGTTGAGCCCTAGGTGGAGTCTTAAGGAATCTTAATACAGTACTGGTTTTATTGAGATGGGTGGTGAAATTTATGCTTGGAAATAATGATCAACATAAATAGAAGCCAAGTTGGAGTGGGGAGTGGATGCATCGTCTCTAGAGCAGGAAGCGGGGAATCGGTGGCCTTGCAGATGTTGTTGGACTCCAACACACACCAGACCCAGCCAGAATGGCCAATAGCTGGAAATGATGGTAGCTGGAGTTCAACAACTGCTGCAGGGACACACCCACCCCAGTCCTTACTTGAAAGTTGACAAACTCACATGAACACCAAGACACCTTGCAGCTTGCAGAATGTTATTTCATAGACTGCAGAACTGAAAGTATATCGCTAATAAACTATTTTAGGATTATTATGCAAGGTGGGGCAGCGTTCATCTCACTTTATTGGCCGAGGGAGCAGCCATACAGCTTCTGGGTCATGTGGCCAGCATGACTAAGCTGCTTCTGGTGAACCAGAGCAGCGCATGGAAATGCCATTTACCTTCCCACCAGAGTGGTACCTATTTATCTACTTGCACTTTGACGTGCTTTCCAACTGCTAGGTTGGCAGGAGCAGGGACCGAGCAATGGCAGCTCACCCTGTCACGGGGATTTGAACCGCTGATCTTCTGATCGGCAAGTGGTTTAACCCACAGCACCACCCATGTCCCTCTTTAATCACCCCACCCTACATCTCTTTAATCAAAGACCCAATCCCCTCATGGCATTTAAGCCTGTGGAAGACAGCTGATTGCAGAGGAAAGGAATGCTGCATGCTTGGTAAAGGCCTTCAGCAACATGAGAGCAGCATGTGCAGGAGTCATCCCTGTTCTGATAATTGGTGTGTTATGAGGCTGCTCCTATTTTTGTTAGGGCAATATCATACTCTCTGACATTGCACAAACAGCCTATAGTGCTTTATTTAGCCCATTCAAAGCACTACACACACACATACATATATATACAATCTCAGCAATCTTTACGAAAGAGCTGAGGCTAATATTCTTCCCCTCAAATTGCAACCAAGGCTCATGGAACAGCCAAAATGGATTTAAGGTTAATTGCATGAGTGTGATTAATGGGCATTGCTTTTGTTATGTAGACAGCAGCTGTAGGGAAACTGGGGAAACCTCATGGCCACAATCCTAACGAAAATAACCTCTCCAAAAATGGCCACTTGCATTTTGACAGAGGTCTCTAGTGGCACCAATAGTAACCTCCCTCAAAATGAAAGCAGAAGCTTCGAAGAGGCAGTTTTTGTCAGAACCACAGCAGGAGGAGAAATAGTTAGGACCCCTCCAGACTAGTGTTATATTGCAGGAGTATTCTGCGACATGTTCTTGACACAATAATAGTGCATTAGATGTGGATTTGTTTTGTTTACTTTGTTCTGTGATGCTTTCTCAGAGCTACCACATTATTGCTTGTCCAGAGGAGCTATAGCAGAACAAAATGGGGGGGGGGGGACGACAGAAAATTTGTGGTATAAAAAGTTACAGGATGCGCACTGGTTGGAAATGAAACAGTGTGACCACCCCAAAACCTTTGCAGGCACAAACAGTATTGAAAGTGAGAGTGCATGTAACTGCCTCTATAGCATCATGAGCACAAATAATCATAAATTCACAATAAAATGCACACGGAAGCTTATGCCAAGAACAAACTTAGTGGTCTCTAAGATGCTACTGGACATTTTTTAAAATTTATTTTTATATTTCACAATAAAAAGGACACCTAAAGGGGCCCTCAAACCACCACCCCTCTACATACTTCCCCACACTGCCTGGGTTTCCCAATAGTTTGTGTGTGTGTATGTGTGTCTGCAAAAGTTTTAGAGTGGGCATATTGCTTTGTTTCCAATCACTGTGTGTCCCATACCTTCCTGCTGAAATCTTTTGCAGGGGTGTATTGCCCATAGAGGCAAGTGGCACGGGGCAGCAGGGTGCCAAGTTCTGGAGGGTGCCAGGGAAGAGGTGGAGGCTGGATGTGGCACCTCCTGGCATCAGCTCGCTGCCCTCACCCACCTCTGCCAGGCTGTGCCAAAGCAGCGCTGTGCCCGGAGTCTCTGCCTGCCGTGGCCACCGTGGCATGGGTGCCAGGGAAGATGCAGAGGCTAGGCGCAGCGTCTCCTGGCATCAGCTCGCCACCCTCGCCTGCCTTGCTGAAGCAGCGCTGCGCCCGAAGCCTCCGCCTTTTCTCCGCCGGAGGAGCCACCCTCCAGCTGCTATCCGCCTCCTCCAGCCCCGCAAAGCTGCCAGCAGCACCGTAACAAGTTCAGAAACTCTGGGAAACGGGGGGGGGGGACGGGACTGGAGGGATCTTTGCACCACGGCGCCGGATATACTTAAGATGGCCCTGAACTTTTGTACCATAAATGTTCCAGGGAGAGGGAGTTGCCCTGTTTTTATTGAGCTATAGTACAAGAATGTCTCTCTATCAGGGGTGCCAACTTGAATAACATATTGGGGAGGGCAGGCATGCCCCGCCCCACAATCATTCACAAGACACGGTGCACACACACCATTTGAATGGCAATGCCCATAAACTTTGGGGAGTCCTGAAGGGACCTGGGCCCCTAGGAGTTGACCCCATGGCCCTCCATATTCACTCCCACAAGGTATAGTGATGACCATGAACTTGGCCTACTTTAAAAGGGAATTAGACAGATTCTTGGAAGATAAGGCTATCAACAAGCCACATGGCTATGTTCTTCCTGTACTGTCATTTTCCTAAATTCCCATTGCTGGGAATCGCAGGTGGGGAGAGCACTGTTCTGCTCATGTCCTGCTTTAGGGCTTCCTACAGGTATGTGATGGGACACGGGTGGCGTGTGGTGATCAGAAGGTCGTGGTTCGAATCCCCGCGACGGGGTGAGCTCCAGTTGCTCAGTCCCTGCCAACCTAGCAGTTCGAAAGCACTTCAAAGTGCAAGTAGATCAATAGGTACCACTCCAGCGGGAAGGTAAACGGCGTTTCCGTGCACTGCTCTGGTTCGCTAGAAGTGGCCTAGTCATGCTGGCCACATGACCCAGAAGCTGTACACCGGCTCCCTCGGCCAATAAAGCGAGATGAGCGCCGCAACCCCAGAGTCGGTCACGACTTGACCTAATGGTCAGGAGTCCCTTTACCTTACAGGTATCTGGTTGGCACTTGTGCCAACAACATGTTGGACTAAATGGGCTTTTGGCCTGATACAGCAGGACTGCTCTCCTGTTCTTGTATATATTTGTTCATGGTGCTAAGCTAGAACAGTGGTGACTTCTGCCCATTGAGACTGGAAAGGCTTAAAGAAGGCAGAGCAGCAGCAGCAGCAGGTGAAGCCAGAACCAATGACAGATGCGGACCGATCCAATGATAAGCTGAGCCAACTGATACTAGCTTGGTCCTCTTTCTCTTCCCTGTTGAGTTCTACAAGTGCAACACTGAGACTTGAAGAGAAGGAAGCTGGCAGGCCATGCCACCCCCTGGATGGGCAGTAAGTAAGAAGGTGGACAGGTGGTGTGCTGGCTGAAAGCAGACTGAAGTTATTGGGGCAGTGCCCCACTTGTCCTGATAGACCAACCAACACTGGGCTAGAACTAAATATACAGAAACAAGGCAGTTCAGGACTCTGTTCGCTTCATCATTTCTGGGTTTGGGCTTGTACTTGAAGCGTACATGTTTGTGATGTTGTTGTTTTTCAAACACTGGCATTGAACCGCTGTCTAGTACAAAGCAGCGTCTGCTATATTGTGTCTCCAGGAAGTAAACAGCTGGCAAGTCACAAGAAAGGGGGGGTGAGGGGGTGGAAGGCAGCTTAAATTAGATGTAGAACAGGAATCAGCAACTTAACTGCTCACAACTGTGTCCTGCAAAACCTTCCTGGAAAAATTAATTCCAATCATTTGAGGAGCACCATGTGGACTGAGAACTAACCATCTGAAGGGCCATAAACAAAATGTAATTAGAAACAGGGGGAGAGGTGTTTATGGGGTGTTGTGGGGAACTGGGTTAGGCCTGCTCTTCACTAATACCTTCATTAATGACCTGGTAGAGGGAGTAAACAACACGATAATGAATTTGGCAGATGATAATAAGCTGGGAGGGGTTTTAGAGCAGTGGAGAGCAGAAGAAAATGAATATGAAGAGGCCAAGAGAGGTCAGAAAGAAGGGCAGCAAAAAGGAAAGGAAAGGAAAGAAAGAAGAGCAGCAACTAAGTTGCATCTCTGGGAAAGGTACAACAGCCACCAAGCATCGTTAATTGAAAGAAAACTGGGGTGATGTGTTCAAAAGCATGTGCCAAATAATGCTCAGAGAAACTGGCAGAGATTACAGGATGTGCGACTAGCCCTGAGATAAATATTATGAACTATCAGAAAGCTGTCCGGGCTAGAAATCCAGAGGACACATATAAACAACAAAAATATAAGAGAAATGTACAGTGGAACCTCAGGTTGTGGACATAATGAGTGACGGAGGCACGTCCGCAACCCGCAGTATTCGTAATCTGCAGCGCCGCGTCTGCGCACACACGTGACGCAATTTAGCACTTCTGTGCATGTGCAAGCTGCGAAACCCGGAAGTAACCCTTTCTGGTACTTCCGGGTTTCCCGCGGTCCACAACCTGAAAACGCGTAACCCGAAGTGTCTGTAACCCGAGGTACCACTGTACAGTGTGTTGGATCTTGCAAATTAGAGACATGTGAAGCTGCTTTATATGAAAGAGCACGGGTCCCTGTAGCTAAGTGTTGGCTACTCTGGTTGAAATCTTACTCATGGCTGCATACACATAATGCATTTAAAGAACAGGACTTCCAGCAAAGTATCCTGGGAACCAGGGCTGGCTCACCCCCAAGGAGGTGGGCTGAGGCAGCTGCCTCAGGCAGTGGAATGCTGAGGGGCAGCTCCCCCACAGGTCCCCTGCTCACCCCTGCCACTGTTACTAGAGAAGCAAGGAGAAGCAGTGGCTTCTGCCGAGATCATGCAAAACTCGCACAACATCTTGCTGCTTCTCCTTACTTCTCCACCGGAACCTGCAACCATGAGACCCTGGTAAGTGAGGCTACTGCAGGAGCAGAACACCTTCCCATTTTGCCTCAGGAGGCAAAATAGGATGGACTGCCCCTTCTGGGAACTGTTTTTTGTTAAGGGTGCTGGGAGTTGTATGTAGTTCTGTGAGAGGTATGAACTACAGTTCCAATTATTCTTTGCAAGGAAATAATGTGCTTCAAATGCATGGTGTGCATGCAACACTAGTCTTGCTAGCCATTATTAGCTTTTGGAATCTGTGTGCAGCCACCTCATTCGGTGAACTATTGAACTGCAGGTTGCAAGCTTCTTAGTGAAGAATATTCTGTTGCTAGACTGACTCTGCCCCTTGGACCGGGAACAGTACTATAAAGGGCTTCCTCAAGCAACAAGGTGTTTCTGAAATTCCAGCATTTTCCTTTCTGCTTTTTTAGTCTTTGGTCCTGATATTAATTTTTGGAGCATGGAAAATTGCCTTATACTGAGTCAGATTACTGGGGCCAACTAGCTCGGGGTTGTCTACAGTAACGGACCGTGGTTCTCCAGGATTTCAGACCAGGGTCTTATATTGAGATGCCAGGAATTTAACCTTTGACCTTTTGCATGCAGGGCAGATGATCTACCACTGAGCTATGACCCTTCCACCTTGGACTTGCCTCCTGACCTCACCCTCTGGCTTTGAGTTGCTCATCAGTCCTGGTTTGCTGCCGCCTCCTAGTTACAGTCACCAGCCCTCTAAAAGGTTACTGTAGAGCTGAAAAATGGGGCAGAAAGGGGGCAGCCAGGCTGGAGTCACTACTACTCTATGAGGAAAGGCTATAACATCTGGGGCTATATAGTTTGGGGGAAGGAAGTGCAGAGAGACATGATAGTGGTGCATGGTTTGCAGAAAATGGATAGGGACATATTTTTCTTCCCCTCCTAAAATACTAGAACAATGAAGCTGAATGTAGAAAGTCCAGGACCAACAAAAGGAAATGTAACGATGGCCAAGAGCCTAGATGTCTTCGAAAGGGAATTAGACAAATTCACAGAGAATAATGCTGTCAGGGGTTCAGGGAGAGAGGCGCAGATAAGGGAGGAGACAGAGAGCGAGGGGGAAGGATTCCAGGGTGACGAGGAAGAGGACGACAATGACCCAAGATTGTCCATGAGTCCGTCCAGTGAATCGGAGGACTCCCAAAAGGGAGCCCCTCTGGTTAAGCCAAGGGGAGCCAGAGGGGGAAGCAGTCAGGAGCAGGGGAACGAAGGGGGAACCCCCAGTGGGAGTTGGGGATCGGGACCGGCTGCTCCGCCGGAACGGAGTGAAGGGGGTGGAGTGACCAGTGTGTCAGAAGGAGCAGAACAGGAAGCAGAGGGGGGAAGGAGATCAGGGCAAGACGTCCTGCCGGAAGGGGAGGAAAGTAGTATCGAGGGCAGTGTAACTGTCGAAGGGAAGGTCAGGAGCAACGTACGCGCGCCGAGTTCAAAATGGGAGGCGCGCGGAAGTGAAGAGAGTCCTGGGGAGGAGCCTGGTCCCAAAGCCCGAAGGAGGGGGGAGGAGGCGCCAGAGGATTCAGCCTCTGGGAGTCCCGAAGGGAGAGAACACAGGGGGGCAGAAAGACCCTGCGGAAAAGGAAAGAGAGGAAGAGGTGGACCAGTACAAGCCTCTTAAACTGGTGTAGAGGCGGGACTGACTCAGAGGGGACTTCAGCGGTCTAAGCGTAACAGACGTAGAGTCACGGAGCTCGGCTGTGAAGCTAAGAATGTTCTTCAATAAAAACTTTTGTACATAAGCCGGACTGGACTTTGGTCTCTTGTGAGCTGGGACCACAGGTGACTCTGACAAATGCTATCAATGGCTGCTAGCTACCTCAGGGATCAGAGGCAGCAAGCACCTCTGTGTAACCAGAGTGGGGAACCTCAGGCCCTCCAGATGTTGCTGGACTTGAACTCCCATCGGCCCAAGGCAGCATTACCAATGACGGGGGCTGTAGTGCAACTAGAAGATCAAAGATCCCTCAACTCCTGCTTTACAGTGAAAGTAAGAAGTGCCGATTTGTGGACAGTGTTTGGAGCACATGAACAGCGTCGCAGAAAATTGTACACTGGAGTCCTGGTACAAATCCTGTATAATACAAACATCTCATTTGTTCAACCCACATTCTACAGAGACTCCAGTTGTACACTGGTTTGAAGATTATAGAATTATACCGATGACATTTCCTATTTTTGGGATATGTGCTCTGTGTGCAGCTAAAAATTTTAAGTGAGCGTGATTGCAGCAAATGTGTGCAATCATAGGTACACCAAGTAGGGAACTGTGATTGCAGCTGCATCTCACTGCACCCCCAGTCACATGTCAGAATGTATGAAAGGCAGAAAGTGGCACCACGCAGGCCCCGAACCTAGAGACTCTGGGTGGAGAAATTAAATAATTCCCGCCCCATGTATTCAATAGCCTCCCTACCTGATTGTGTGAAAAGGACTTCCTCGAGAATGTACAGCAGCAGCAACCCTGGGTTTGTCTCTGTGCAAGGGGGAAATGGACCTCTACATAGAGAGGACAGTGATATAATTGCCAGGCTCAAAAGTTTTCAGTTCAAAAGAATCTGCTGCTATGAGGCTCCCATAAAAATCACAATGGCGATCCTATAAGACCTTGGTTAAACCCAGTACATTGGCACTATGAGCTGCTAGCTGAGGAGCAATACAAGAGAGGATTGTCAGCAAGTTCATTATTTGATATTTCCACCTCTAATAGGGATGGGTTTAGCTGGAGCCATTAATACCACATCCACTTTGCTACTCAAAGTAGATTTAGCAGCTCCCGCGTTAAGCTCACCCCCATTACACATCGTGCCTCATTGGATGTATGCAAACACTCCCAGCAAAATGGATTAATAATCCTATTACCAGTCCAGATAATCTCAAGGCGAGGGGCGGGGGGGGGGGGAACAAACATGTAAAAGCCAAAGGAAGGCGGCACATAAATAAAGATAACCACACATTGGGGTTTGATCTCTGCATGCCCCGTCTTTTCCCCTTGACATGTAATTAGCTCTGCTAAAGCCAGTCAAGGCGATCCCTCTGCAAAGCCAGACTACCACCATAGGGGCACTGTTCATAGTGCCCTTCGTTTGGCTCTTCCCCGGTTCTTTTTGCATTTGAGTCCCAGGAAAGTAATGCCAGGCGAAAGGAAACTTGCATCTTCTCCTTCTCCTTTTAACCCAGCAGGAGCATTTTGTTCCCTAGCAACCTCACAAGGCTGTTAGGTCAGCAGCCAAGAAACTGGGGCTGATGTACAGTCAAGTTGCCTTGTCAGCTGGGATGCCGAAGAGATTTATCTTAACTATGAGGCTAAAATTTGTAGTGTTGTCCCAGGCAATCCTAGCTGGGCAATTCACAAATGCTGTGTGTGTGTGTGTGTGATTGGCTCATAAAATGAAAATCTGGTTGGATTCTAGGAGGCTTCAAGACAGTAGTTCAACAACTTTTCTGTCTGAATTTTCACTTTTTGAAATATGGCACCACAGTTTAGGAAGGATCCACTAGCCCTGCTTGTCCTCTCTCTCTGGGCCAGGGGTGCAACTGGGGGGGGGACAGGGACGGCGAGTCCCCCCTGAAAATTTCAAGGAGGGAGCCCAGCCCCCTCAATATTCCACACAGATGTGTCCACACAGTGCACGCACAAAGCGCAACATGCTCACATCACTTGCATGTGCCGCACAATGTGCTTGCATCACACACGTAAGCTGCGCAAAGTGTGCATGATGCGCCAGCACTTAGCGCAGCGTGCTAAGTGCCTTCAGTCATGGGGACAAGCCGGAGTGCCTGCTCTGGTCTCATTTTGTAGACTAGGCCTCAAGTCAGACACAGCTAGTCACTGTCTCCGGGTTTCATACATTAGTAGTCAACCTGCCATCAGAGATAAAACATGTATGCACACACAGTTGATCTACTCAAGAGATCTGGGTAGAAGGCAGATCTAGTCAAATCAATGTGAACCCTTAAAAACACATCAGGCTGAAAGAGAGAGTGAGAATCACTCTTCCAACCTCCTTCTCTATGTACTTTTTTAGGGAGCAAACAGTAACCACCCTCACCAGCTCATGACGAAGGGGGCAGTGAGTGGACGAGGGCTCAAAGGATTCTTTAGGCACCAGGGGAAGATCTCAAGAGACCTTTTTGCCCAGGGGCAGCACATTGGCAGCCTCCGGTGTATAGAATGCCATATCTATGGCTAGTCAGCCAGACATTTTATTGAATCCACCACAGGTCATCACAAGACAGAGATGGAGGCAGAAATGTACCTACAGAAATAAAATACATTTAAAAGGGCTATAATTATATATGCATCGATTGCCCTAACAAGAACAGCAATCTCCCTCATCATCTTGGTTCAAAGTTTCTTAGCAGCTTTACAGACACATTTCTGTAGTGTGTGTTATGTGTTTCTGTGCAAAAAGATAATGAATTTTCTCTTCTCCACTAAAGGAAGGGTGCTCATTCCACAAAATCACCCCCTTAGGTGATGAGAGCCGACGGGAATCGAACCAAAACAGGGCCAAAGAGGAGCAACAGGGAATTGTCAGAATGTGCAGGGGGATCTCTGGGGTTTGCATAAGTAATAAAAAAGGGGGGGGGGACCTTTTAAAGCCCAAGCCTGACATTCCCTTATGGGCAGCCTTCCAGGGGCAGAATGCCAGAAGCAAAAGTGAGTGCAGCAACACATAAGAACAGTTCACTTTGTATACTAGGTTACACTTGAATCTTTGTGAAATTCAAAGGTTTACACACACACACACACACACACACACACACACACACACACACACAGACACCTCTCTATCCAGGCAAGTAAGTAAAAGACCTTTTCACAGTTTAAGGACACTTTCCAGCCTGGCAAAAGTTCTCAATACAGTGGTGGAACAGGGCCAAAAAGTTGTGTCACATGGGCACGGCACAGAGAGATTCTAAAGACCAGTTGGAGAGGCCTGAAGAGCTGCATTTTGCCCCTAAGGGACAAAAACTCCGCACTGAACAAGCTCAGCGGCCATGGAATATTGAGCGTCAGTCGGGAGAGAGGAGAGAAAAAACAGGAGGGGAATGGAGTGGAGGAGGTCCTGACCGACTGAATTCCCTGAACAGGAGTGCTCTTGTAAGACATTTTGCTACACGTCCAGCTTGTATTTGTATACTTCCCATCTAGAAATGCCAAGGGCAGAAATTTAGGACAGACCAGAACTCAAATGAGACAATGCCTTGGAACACCTTCTTTACTACTCTGAGCACCTAAGAGTGGTTTGACCTGCACCACTGAAGGTGTTAAATGTTTGGCTTCAGTGTTTTTCTGCCCACGACCATGCAATCAGTCATTTATTTCTTTGCTGCTATTTGGCCTAAAGCCCCCAAGCATTTTACAGCAGTTTTAAAAAAAACAACTCACCATAAAGCAACATATTTTGTTTCAAAAATCAAACTTAATCAATTCATGATAAACCATAGCAATTACTATTATTAATAAACACACTCAAGTGTAGCAAAGACCAGCACATAACTCTAGTGCATATAAGCTTGCTTTGACTGCCCATGTGCTACCAGGTCAGGTTCAAGATTCTTGTATCAATTTACAAGGACTAATCAACATTGACTGGTTATAACGTTAAAATGCGTTATACAAATGTGACACCAGAGGGTGTTGTAGAGCAGTGATCCGTTGACAGTGGAAATTTGCATTGAGAGCTATATCACAAGGGTTTTTTAAGCATTTTGCAGACCACTGTAGATCCAGCCTTGGATACTGAGGGACTGCCTGGTTCCTTATATTGCTGCACAGCCAACAAGGTGTTGGGGGGAGATTATGGTCAGTGGTCCCCCATGGCTCAGTGTCCAGCTCATATCTACCAGAGCTGTGTTTTCAGTGTTGTAGACTCAGGTGGATCGACAGGCACCCTGTTAAACTTCTAGTGCAGGGATCAGCAACCTTTTTCAGCCGTGGGCCAGTCCACCATCCCTCAGAGGATGTGGTGGGCCGGACTATATGGGGGGGGGGAATTGAACGAATTCCTATGCCCCACAAATAACCAAGAGATGCATTTTAAACAAAAGCACATATTCTACTCATGTAAAAACACCAGGCAAGCCCCACAAATAACCCAGAAATGCATTTTAAATAAAAGCACACATTCTACTCATGTAAATACACGCTGATTCTTGGACTGTCCCCAGGCCGGATTGAGAATGCGAATGGGCCGCATCTGGCCTACAGGCCTTAGGTTGCCTACCCCTGTTCTAGTCCCTGGTGAATGCCATTTTTATTTCAGCAGACATTTAAAGCACATTTTCTGATGTTACAGTTAAGGGTATTTGGGGAGGATCTTTTAAACCTTCCTGCACACCACTCGGAGGCCATAGTGCCAAGCAGTATATGAATGGTTCAAATTTAAATAACATTAGTAATCATCAAAGCAGATAGCATGAATGATGCAAAGTACAAGAAAGGGGTGGGGGTGGGGAGACCGGAATAATGTTTATAAGCTCAACAAAAAAGAACGGCCTTTACTGTTTGTTTGGGAAGGAAAGGAGGGAGCCGGGTGCTTCTGACTAGGGAGATTGTTCCAAACCCCAGGCTCCACCATCACTTTTCTTACCAACAAACCTCTCATCAGAAAATGGTGGGGCAAAGAACAAGCACAGGGGTTCCTCCACAGACGCTTGGCAGACAAATCAAGGCAGAAAGTTTGAACGCCACGTTGCCCTAAAAGCAGATTTGGCCAACCACAAAGCTTCTTACCAACACTTGGTGGCCAACTCCAAACCTCAAACATTCTTCCTTCCTTCCTTCCTTCCTTCCTTCCTTCCTTTCTCCTCCCACACTTTCTCTACTCACATTCAAAGCTGGAAAAACAAAAACCTGCTTATTAACCCTCATACAGGCCAGTAAAATAGAGTATGACACACATTTCAGTGGCCTGGAATAGCCACAAGTCAAGCATCATTCATCTAGTGTCACACTATACAAAAGGCTAGGGAGGATTTATGAATATTAATATTTGTTTGTTTGTTTTATTTAAAAGTGTTTCTGAACCGCTTAATAGCTAAAAAAAAAATATCTCTTAAGCAGTGTACATTATGTATGCTACAGAAACAATATCCATTAAAACAGAAATGCAACCTGAAACCAATAAAATAATATAAAACCCATATAAAAATATACACCAACAAGTAAAACAAAGATTCATGGGATTCATAGGCATAAATCAGGGTTCAATCTCTTGAGTCAGTGTAGGCCTCAGCAAAACATTTAGGCATTACAGGACATATGAAGCAACTGGTGGTTGCTGCTTCACGTATTGCAGGGGAATGGCATTCCATAGTACAGGGGAGCAACAGAAAATGACCACCCTATAATATTCTGTAGGGTACAGTGCCACAAGTAGGATTTCCTGAAATGATCTAAGTGATTTTGTAAGTCTGTACAAGGGCAGATGGTCTTTTAGGTCAACTGGTCCTGATGAAATCCACAGTTTCTACACAATTTGATATCCTGACACGCAAACAGCCTCAGAATTTGTTGATGAAACCACGATTTTAGCCAGGGCCGGTCCTACCATTAACCAGAATGAATCAACTGCCTCAGGCAACAAATACTGGGAGACGGCACCAGCAGCTCTCTAGCTGTTCCACTTTCCCGGAGCTGTATATCCTGCACCTGCTGCATTCAGAAGCTGATAAAGGCATCAACCATTTTGCGTGGAGGTTACATTCCTAAGCTCCATGTGCATCAGTAGAGCATGCACAAGCCCACTCTGCCCCATTACACCCATGCCCCACACCCTATTCCGGCCACTTCCAGGCTGCAGCGATGCATGTGTGCATGGTTGCATGCATATTGGACAAATGTAAAGCGGTAGTTGCCTGAACTGCCTCATTCCACATATGGAAATCAGCTTTATGGAACAGCATTCTCCCACTGCACCTGAGGGCAGCAGGGTTAGTTGGGTAGGGGGCTCTGTCCCCTGGGCCAAATTGGGGCCCAGCACACCCATGGTGTTTTTTCCCCTAAACCATGCCCACCTGCCCCACACCTGACATCAGGGGAACTCGATCACACAGCTAATCCCTGGAGAAAGCAGGGCTGAAGTTCCAGCTTGCTAGACTGGCTGCACAACGGAGTTCCCATTGTTATGTTGTGGGTTGACATAGCAGACGACACAGCAATTTCTCCAAAGCAGCTCTTTATTTTGTAAGCTGGAATAGAACTGACTAGCAAACAGCTCAGCCGGCCTGCTTTTATAGGCAGCCGGCTGTCAACATTGTAGCAACCACAACCCAGAGTTCCCGCCTAAAATAACTGACGTGGACCTGAGTGAAAACTATCTACAGACCTGAGTGAAAACTATCTACAGTATCCCCCTGCTGGCCCAGGGTGAAACTTCACTACATAACACCCATGAAAAGGTCTTGGAAAATCTTGGAAAAGCAATGCCACTGTATTCTGCTCTGGTCAGACCTCACCTAGAGTACTGTGTCCAGTTCTGGGCACCACAGTTCAAGAAGGACACTGACAAACTGCAACGTGTCCAGAGGAGGGCAACCAAAATGGTCAAAGGCCTGGAAACGATGCCTTATGAGGAACGGCTTCAGTGCCCTGTATAATTCCTTGCTTCTTGTCCTCATTAAGAGAAGCAAAACCATAGAATCATAGAGTTGGAAGAGTTGGAAGAGACCACAAGGGCCATCGAGTCCAACCCCCTGCCAAGCAGGAAACACCATCAGAGCACTCCTGACATATGGTTGTCAAGCCTCTGCTTAAAGACCTCCAAAGAAGGAGACTCCACCACACTCCTTGGCAGCAAATTCCACTGTCGAACAGCTCTTACTGTCAGGAAGTTCTTCCTAATGTTTAGGTGGAATCTTCTTTCTTGTAGTTTGGATCCATTGCTCCGTGTCCACTTCTCTGGAGCAGCAGAAAACAACCTTTCTCCCTCCTCTATGTGACATCCTTTTATATATTTGAACATGGCTATCATATCACCCCTTAACCTCCTCTTCTCCAGGCTAAACATGCCCAGCTCCCTTAGCCGTTCCTCATAAGGCATCGTTTCCAGGCCTTTGACCATTTTGGTTGCCCTCCTCTGGACACGTTCCAGTTTGTCAGTGTCCTTCTTGAACTGTGGTGCCCAGAACTGGACACAGTACTCCAGGTGAGGTCTGACCAGAGCAGAATACAGTGGCACTATTACTTCCCTTGATCTAGATGCTATACTCCTATTGATGCAGCCCAGAATTGCATTGGCTTTTTTAGCTGCCGCATCACACTGTTGGCTCATGTCAAGTTTGTGGTCAACCAAGACTCCTAGATCCTTTTCACATGTACTGCTCTCAAGCCAGGTGTCACCCATCTTGTATTTGTGCCTCTCATTTTTTTTGCCCAAGTGCAATACTTTACATTTCTCCCTGTTAAAATTCATCTTGTTTGTTTTGGCCCAGTTCTCTAATCTGTCAAGGTCGTTTTGAAGTGTGATCCTGTCCTCTGGGGTGTTAGCCACCCCTCCCAGCTTGGTGTCATCTGCAAATTTGATCAGGATGCCCCTGAGTCCATCATCCAAGTCGTTGATAAAGATGTTGAATAAGACCGGGCCCAAGACAGAACCCTGTGGCACCCCACTAGTCACTCTTCTCCAGGATGAAGAGGAACCATTGATGAGCACCGTTTGGGTTTGGTCAGTCAGCCAGTTACAAATCCACTGAGTGGTAGCATAGTCAAGACCGCATTTTACCAGCTTCTTTACAAGAATATCATGGGGCACCTTGTCAAATGCCTTGCTGAAATCAAGGTAGGCTACATCCACTGTGTTCCCTTCATCTACCAGGCTTGTAATTCTGTCAAAAAACGAGATCAGATTAGTCTGACATGACTTATTTTTCAGAAATCCATGCTGACTATTGGTGATCACAGCATTCCTTTCTAGGTGCTCACAGACTGTTTGCTTAATGATCTGCTCCAGAATCTTCCCTGGTATTGATATCAGACTGACTGGGAGGAAATTATTTGGGTCCTCTCTTTTCCCCTTTTTGAAAATAGGGACAACATTTGCCCTCCTCCAGTCTGCCGGGACTTCGCCTGTTCTCCAGGAATTCTCAAAGATGACTGCCAGTGGTTCTGAGATCACATCTGCCAGTTCTTTTAATACTCTTGGATGCAGTTCATCTGGCCCTGGAGACTTGAATACATCTAAACTAGCCAAGTATTCTTGTACTATCTCCTTAGTTATTCTGGGCTGTGTTTCCTCTGCTGAATCATTTGCTCCAAATTCTTCAGGTCGGGCATTGTTTTCTTTATCGGAGAAGACTGAGGCAAAGAAGGCATTGAGGAGTTCAGCCCTTTCTGTGTCCCCTGTTTGCATTTCACCATCTTCTCCTCTGAGTGACCCCACTGTTTCTTTGTTCTTCCTTTTGCTACGAACATACCCATAAAAGCCTTTTTTGTTGCTTTTAACCTCTCTAGCAAGCCTGAGTTCATTCTGTGCTTTAGCTTTTCTAACTTTGTGTCTACACGTGCTGGCTATTTGTTTGAATTCCTCTTCAGTGGTTTCCCCCCTTTTCCATTTTTTGTACACATCCTTTTTTAATCTTAACTCAGTTAAAAGTTCTTTAGATAGCCACCCTGGCTTCTTTAGGCACCTTCCATGTTTCCGTCTCACTGGTATTGCCTGAAGTTGTGCTTTTACTATCTCCCTCTTAACAAACTCCCAGCCATCATGAACTCCCTTTCCTTTTAGTATTACTGTCCATGGGATCTCACCCAGCACTTCCCTAAGTTTTATGAAGTTGGCTTTCTTAAAGTCAAGAAATTGAGTCCTAGTATGCTTGGCTGCTCCTTTCCGCTGTATAGTAAACTTCAGAAGAGCATGATCACTCGTGCCTAATGATCCTTCCACTTCTACCCCACTAACCAGGTCATCAACATTGGTTAGGACCAGATCTAAAATGGCTGTTCCTCTTGTTGCTTCTCCCACTTTCTGGACAATGAAGTTGTCTGCAAGGCCAGTGAGGAATCTGTTTGACCTTATGCTCTTGGCTGAGTTTGACATCCAGCAAATATCCGGGTAATTGAAGTCCCCCATTACTACTATCTCCCTTCCTTTTGCATGCTTGGCCATCTGTTCCAGGAAGGCATCATCTATGTCCTCCGTTTGGCTTGGGGATCTATAGTAAACTCCCACAATGAGGTCACTGTTATTCTTCTCTCCCTTAATTTTGACCCAAATGCTCTCACTTTGGCTTTGAGGTTCTAAATCTTGGATCTCTTAAACCAAACTATACAAACACACCCACCTGCAAATGTGATGTATTTCTTCATACTGTTACTTTGTCGACCTTATTCCAAAAACCACAATGCGGTTGGGGAAAGGTCACACCTCCTTCGTGTTAGCTGGTCCAAATAATCTCCTGTGGGATTACTCTAGCTTTGCACTCATTTTCACTCCATCGAAGGTGGCTAATAGCCCTGGAGATGTACCTGCTTTGTGCAAGTGGGAAGGGAAAACAGTGCAAGTTGCATTTGGGGGACGTTACATCGGTTCTAAGAGGCAGAGAATCAGTGGCCGACAGCTCAAAATTGGAACTATCAGCCATCACACGCTGCTTTTAGCAAATGATCAAAAGGTAAAGCTGTGAAGTCCACTTATAAAGCTTTTTGAAATGGGAAAGCTAAGCAGGTCAGTCAGGAAGAGATTGGGAGAGGGGAGCAGAAACAACTTCCTTCCATATAACTGAATGGTCACCACCTGCTCCATTCATGCTACATTTGGGGATACAATTGCTGCGAGCATAAAGTCAGTATTTGGCTTCTAGTAAAAATATATGCTCCAGCTCTTCAAGACAGGAATCCTCCAGGCCCTTTAGTTTGCTGATGAAATGCAATAAATTGGTATGTTTCACATTGCCATTTCTGGCTGGTTTTTGTTTTTATTTCCTCCCTCACTTTACTTTTCACCTTTGGAATGAAAAATAAGGGATCTGTGTACCTTTCTCCGTAAAGGTGAATTAAGCAGCTTGGGGAGCGAACTTTTTTCTGAGCTAGAGAAAGACTAAGGGGGAAATAGTGAAGCAGGGTTTTCATAACATACAAGTAGTTGTATGGGGGTAGTACTGTGGTTGGAACCCTGTAGGGCAGGGTTGGGAAAACATTTTCAGACCAATGGCCTCATTCAGGGCCAGATTTAGGTTTGAAGAGGCCCTAAACTACTGAAGGTAATGGGGCCCTTAATATGTCCAGCTGTCCTTTGTCAACAACAAATTGTCACTATTTTTTGTGTTGAATATATGCTATATGGTAATTTATGGACCTAACAGGTATCTAAAGCCACTTGCACATAACAAATAGGAGCCTACACAACACAAAACACTGTTGCTGTATGTAGGTTTTATTTTATTTGTTTTTTATCTTGTATTTTGGAAATGTACATCCAGGGGTTTTTTCCTTTAAATTTTTTTGGGGCCCCCCAAGAGAGCGGGGCCCTAAGCAAAGCTTGTTTAGCTTATACGTAAATCTGGCACTGGCCTCATTCCCTTCAGAGAAATCTTCCAAAGGGCACATGCCAGAGATGAGCAGGACCAGGAGCAAAAGGAGGCAGAGCAACAACAAATCTAGGGTTGCCATGTGAGTTATTTTTCTTTTCTTAGGAAACCCCAAATAAATCACATTTTACCTTTATGCAGTAAGCTAGTTTCTTACACACACTTGCATACAGTGGTACCTCTGGTTACAAACTTAATTCGTTCCGGAGGTCCGTTCTTAACCTGAAACCGTTCTTAACCTGAGGTACCACTTTAGCTAATGGGGCCTCCTGCTGCCACTGCACTGCCGCCGCACGATTTCTGTTCTCATCCTGAGGTAAAGTTCTTAACCCGAGGTACTACTTCCGGGTTAACGGAGTCTGTAACCCAAAGTGTTTGTAACCCGAGGTGTTTGTAACCCTGCATACTGGTCGCTACCATGTAATAGTCATGACCCCCTAAAATTGGTTCCAGAGTATTCCCTGCATAATAGTCGCAGGGGTAATTCTGAGGTGAGGTGGGGGTCAAAATAGGGGCTCCTGGCAGCTCCCAAGGTGGCAAGGGCAGGAGTCTGGGCCCTCACTGGCTTGCCAGCCATGAGCAGATGTATAGGTGGAGGAAGCAAGGCAAAGCCAGGCCCCAGCTGCTACTGCTGCTGCTGCTGCTGCTGCTGCTGTTGCCGCTGTTGCAACTTGGGCTCACGCACCAGGACCCAGCCAAGAAGGGGATGCAGTAGGAGCACCTCCTCCACCCCGTAAATTCACCGCATAATAGTCACACACACACCTTTTCAGAAAGAGAAAATTGGCACAGAAAATGTGACCATTACGTGGTGAAATACGGTACCCCTCTCTATC
The DNA here is from genome assembly GCF_964252035.2 of Podarcis erhardii. Lineage (NCBI taxonomy): Eukaryota > Metazoa > Chordata > Lepidosauria > Squamata > Lacertidae > Podarcis > Podarcis erhardii. The sequence continues at coordinate 17,729,537 of NC_138504.1, forward strand.
CTCCATCCAGACAAGCAAGAAGCATCATCAGAGCTCATGGGCATATAGCCCAACTGAGAGCCAAGTAGAGGGGCCTGTGTCACATCCACACCCTGCATTTCAAGCATATGGATTCCCCCAAAGAACCCTGGGAACTGTAGTTTGTTAAGGGCACTGGGAATTGCAGCTCTCTGAGGGGTAAACTACAGTTCCCATGATTCTTTGGGAGAAGTCAAGTGCTTGAAATGTATGGTGTGAGTGGGCCATATTTGGTCTCGGCAGGGAGAAAGGTTTCCCCCATCTTTGCAGGAATGGGTCCTCTCCTGTAGTTGAAGAGACACGAAAAACAGATATCCATTGGAAAATCGCCAGAGGACTGAAAAACAAATGTTTCTCTGACAGGGAAAAGCAGAAAGCTCAACCAAGAGCTGCCATCGTAGCTAATCCACAGGACTATGAAATATCAGCCAATTCCACAGGGAAGCAGGGCTGGCATAAGCTTCGAATAGCAGACCCCAAGGTGGATTCCGTTCCAAGCCAATGATTCATTGTCTGCCAGGGTTTACTTTGGCTCCATGACAAGTGTACATACTGCATTTCTGGGTGATGCCAGGTGGACAGGACTCCTCTGCAGGAGCAGGCCAGCCTTGGTACTGGCAAGGAGCTACTCCAGGCCTGGCTGCCGACCATGCAACAACAGGTGTTTGCCTGGAGCAGTAAAATGCTTGGATGATTTGTGTTGGGGGTTTGTTTGGGGTGGTTTTTTAATGGGTGACTGCAAGCTGCCTGGGAGCTGCCAGCTTCCCTGGGGGGCAGTGTAGCTTCCAGAGCTACGCGAGTAAAACAAGCAAGGGGAGAGGGGAAGAATGACTCCTAGGGGGTTATTCATGAAGTATGCCATACATCAAGTGGGGAAAGGAGATGCAGCAAAGCTGTGACAAGTGAAGGAAGAAATCTGGGTAGGAATTAAAGGCTGCATTTCTGAGTTTGCTTCCCTAGTAAAATATTGTTCGGCGACGGTGACATCATTGGGCATCTGCCAAGGTTTGCAAATGAAAACAGCCATTTCCGAGGACAGAAATATTTGCCGCAAGTACTTTTTTGTTGAAACATTCAGTTCCCCACAATCCTCTTCAATGTCACTCCTTCCCACCCTGCCAGCTGCTGAGTCTTCAGCGCTATCCAATTCTACCTTTTCCTACATCTCTGTGGATTAGTCACACGGGGCAATCACAGCAGATCCCTAATTGTCTATTACAATTGGGGTCACAGTGCAATGGCTATGTAAAAGCTTCGTTGGTGGAAATGCAATGAACCGAGAGTGAGGGCAATGCTTGATGGCTTATCCCAGCCAAGCAGGGTTTACTTTGTGAATAGGGCTTACTAGTTTCAGCTGCAAGAGAAGCTTCAGCCACCTTTGGCCAAAGAAGTGAACACAGGAGGTACCCCTTGTGGCTTTTCACAATTCCTGCTTGTAATTTCATAGGTTTTCACCATGTTCCTCCTTCCTGTGGACTTCATTCTAAAGCTCCCACCCTCTTGCCCACGGGCCCAAATGATCAGCCCAGATGGGGATCTTGTATGTTTCTGGCTCTTCCCCATGACTCAGTCCCATGGTGTTCAAAACTTTGAAATTTCAACACAGCATCCACTCCTCAGACTTTTGACCTAATAAAAGATTGGGAGTTCATCTCCGCTGCCCATCCAAAATCCATTCAACTTCCATTGCTGCTGAACAAACAAAGTTATCCCTCTATCTGATTCTACAACCCACACCTAAGCCAATGTTTCTCCCTCCATCAGCACTTAGCCTCTTGACACAGCCATGTTGGGTTTTATTTTTTTCTCTTTTAATGGGATGATGGAAACTACATTAGCAAAAGCAGAGAGCATCCCTGGCTATGCAGATGGAGTCAAGGTTAATGTTTCCTTTCAGAAACTCTCCAGCAAACTGCTTATTTGAGCGTAGAGGTGAGATGGGCAGATTCATGTTTCTGCACCTCAGTAATGGGTATGAAATGTATTCAACTTCTACAGCCTGGCATAGACTGAGCACAGGTGCTGAATTTTGAGACATTCGGGACAAATTAAAGGAAGTCCTTCTCACAATGCATTGTTGAACCTATAGAAAGTGGCAATGGAGAAGGCGGCAGTTAAACCCATTAAAGTCACAATGCCGCCTCCAGGATCAGAGGCAGTTTTGTTATTTATGGATTTATATGCTGCCTAATGCTAAGATAGGCTTCTAAGCAATTTAACAAAGGGGGTGGGGAACTGTTATACAAAAATTAAAATATAAAAATCCATAATTAAAAAACACAGTAAAACAACCCCATTAAAACAGAATGATATCGTTAAAATGTTAAAATATAAGCACTCATAATTAAAATGTGCAATAAAACAATCCCATTAGAACATCACAGCAATTAAAACAGGAGCCTTGGTTCAAGAGATCAAGAGGATGCTTGTGTAAACAGCTGCATCTTCAAAAGTCAGCAGACTGGCACTACAAAAGGGGCCTCTTGTCTTTCAGCAGGGAGGGCATTGCATAGAACCAGTGCAACCAGTGTAAAAGCCCATCTCTGCATTGCACAAACCAATAAGCATCACACAGTGGAGGAAACTAACCAGGTTCCATTTCTTGAGCTCAGTGCCTGTTACGAAGCTTCTGAATACCTATCACTGGGGAGCAACAGCAGGAGAGGGCTTTTGCCGTGCATTAGTTACCATCCTGATCCGGGCCCAGGGATGGTCCTTGTGCACAAGGAAGAGGGGGAGGAGGTTTACTGAGCACAGCCCTGACCCTTTCGTTTCAACACAGATGATGCATGTAAACCGGGCAATTGCTTATGACCAAACCTCTCTGTACCAAACACAGCATCTTTCAAAACAGTATCAAGCTAGTATGGACATGGGTTAAAAGGAACTACAGTGTGTGCTGTTGAGGTATTTGTGGTCTCCTTAGAGCCTCTTTTCTTTTCTTTTCTTCTTACAAAATAATAAAACAGTGGTCATCAAGCAGCTAAATGACAATGCATGAACTGCACGCCATATTTTATGCAGACCTAGGTGATAAAAAAACATTTGCCTTCCTGATCACAGTCCCTTAACAAAGATGGAAACCATTGCTTCTGTGTTTGCAAATAGCCTGTTATCAACCAGGCAGCTATTTCCAGGGGTAATCTAGCTTTACAGTGAGAGCGTGGCTCCATTTTCATTAAATCTGATAAAGAATTCAGTGATGCTCCTACGCCGTAGGTCACATCAAAAATATTACTTTGTGCCTCCCAAAACAACAGTGCAGCTGGAGGGGGAGAACAGGGAATGACGATTTCAGGATGTCTGCTGGGGTCTAAAGACTGGACCCTTTTAAAGAAAATGCCTGCAAAGCTCATTTCTTTCCACTCAGTCCCCCACCTCCCCAACTTCTCTCTTCCCCACATTCTCTCCACTCCAGGCTGGGGCAAGGCTGCAAGAGCCACTGTTTGATCTCAGCGAATTTGAGCTTAGACAGCTACCCGGCCTTCAGTAAACAGAAATAAACAAGCTCAAAATTTGCCATAAATATGTATCTTGCAATACACACAAATGCCAGAGGGGCTTTCTTCTTTGACGCCTGCTGGTTTATTCTCCCCCCCCCCCGCCCCCCACTGGGATCACTACTCATGCAAGCCTCTTTGAACTCTCTTTGCTTATAAGTCCATGAAGGAGGCTGCATTCCCATGCCTTTCCTTTGCCACCACCCGAACCCAAAATCGCATCTTTGTTGTTTCGCTTGCTTCTCCACCCACCCACCCCTCACTAATTTTCTTACTTTCAAGTGCAAATGCTTCTTTGAGTGTGGAGGAGACTGGGCTCTCAAGAAAGCCTAGTCCAGGGGCTGCAAACATGGGGCCCGTGGTGACGTCAGTGTGCCCACCACCAGGACCTCCAAGGTTTCCAAAATAATCCACATCACCTGTGTGATGGCCTTTATGCTATATGCTCCAACCTCAATCTGCAGAATTGGCAATGGAACAGGTGCCACATAATATCCGTTCTGCAGTTGTAAGAAATCTAACTTTTGATGTGGCAGGACCTACACTTTGGAATTCCCTGCCTATTGACCTACCCTTCTGTTCTGAGCATTTATACTGACTGGCTTGCAGGGAGATTCAACGATTAAGTTAGCTATTTAATCATCCTTCATTCGGATTTGTTTGTGGGGAGGACAGATGACAAAGCAAGTGTGGTCCCACATAGTCCAGTACATTTTCCTGTCATATTCCTTATTGCAGGAAGTGTGGTATTGTTGGGGAGGTGGGTTTGTTGTGCAAGCCCTCCCAATCAACTATGATTGTGCAACCTGAATTTCCCTGTATGTGACCAAGTCCTATCCGAAAACAAAGCCCATACACTCCAACTGTCCCTATTTACTAGAGAAATGCCTTCTTTTCTGGTGCCTTTCACCAGTAAACCACTGTCCCTGTTTTTGCCCTTGGTACAAAACCAGGACCAGTCTAATATATTTTTGCTGTTTGGGGTGGAGTGGAAAATGCCCTCTGGGCTCCCATCAAGTCAAGGTGCACAGTACCCAACACTGATCAAATCATTTTGACAGCCAAGACAGAAAATCTCACAGGCTTCATTCCCATCTCTGGCAGCAAAAGTACAGTAAGAAGTGAAAATACAAATTAAATAGCTGACACCCAAAATCAGCTGCTGGTGATAGTAGGGCCAATAATAACATGTTATGGGTATGAGTTCCTAGAGATGTCATTCTTCAGGGTTCAACTCCCTCTAAGCTCCTTCTGCACTGAATATTTAAAGCAATCTCAAGCCACTTTAAATAGCCATTGCTTTTCTCCAAGAATTCTGGGAACTGAAGTTAGTTAAGGGTGTTTGGAGCTGTTAGGAAACCCCAATTCTCCTACCAGGGCTACAATTCTCTTCCCTGGGAAGAGAGATGTATTGTTACACCATTCTGAGAATTCATGCTCTGTGAGAGGAAATGGGGAGTCTCCTAACAACTATGAGAACCCTTAACAAATTACAGTCCCCAAGATTTTTTGCAGAAAGCCAGGGCTGCTGTGGTATGATACTGCTTTAAATGTATATTGCAGATGGTGCCAAAGCCTTTAGAGATTAACCTGGTGGGTGGGGCTCTGGTGCATTTCATTTCTAGCAGGCAGCCATATATATATACATGCCCACGCCCACAAAGGCACCATGACATAACGCACCCTAGAGTTGCTGAACCAAAATGGAGAGGAGCACTTAATTTCTAAGATGGTCCTTAAGCCTTTCTTCCTTCTTCTAAGACTACAGAGAAGACATTTAAGCTTAAAGAACTCCTTGGCTGACATAATAAAACATGACCTATTATACGATGAGCTGGATATTTCTCATGGATGTTAACGAGCCTGTAAGATGAGAGCAGAGGAGCTAAAGTCATTAAAAAAGGAGGACTCTTTGGGTTTACTGCTCTGTTCCCATCCCCAACCTTTTATCGCTGCAGGGTTTTTTTGTTGTTGTTTTTTTTGCCTCTGCTGCTTCTGGGACATTTACAATTTTGACATTTGAATCCCACCTCCAGCAACATTGTTGAACTGTCTTGCACTGAACACTCCTTTTAAAAAAAAATGTTATTTATGAGATGTGCATTGTGAAACTGGAGATCTGCAGCCTGCATTCTGGCAGCTTTGCTGAAATCAGTGTGCAGATTTCGAGTGAGTGCACTCACACCAACTCTATAGGTTCCCTGCATACATGGACCCCAACTAGCCAGTGTGATGTAATGTTAAGACTGTTCGACTAGACCCTAGAGCTGAGGGTTTGAATCCCCACTCAGCTATAAAGCTCATTGTTCGACCTTGGGCCAGTTACTTGGGCCAGTCTAACCTACAGCACCAGGTTGTTGTTGGGATCAAATAAGCAGGGGGGGGGGGAGAAGAACCGTGTATGCCACCTTGAGCTCATTGGGGGCAGAGGGAGAGAAAGGTGGGAAATAATTACAATAATACATAAAGAAACCCAGCATCTCTAGGTCTTCAAACATCTTTTGCCTGCCCATGCCCTTCTTGCCTGCAAAACACAGCCCTTCCTGTGCCTGTGTGATGTTTACTTCTAGCTTAGAAGCAGAGAGCCTCTACAAACACCATAATTCCTGTTGCAGCAGTGAAAAGAACACCACCAACTTGGAAAAGGAGGTGCCAACTTACAGAGGAAATCTTGATACTCTTTCCTCATCAGTAGGAGCCAAGGAGTACCTGAGGTGGACCTTTGGAGCACAGGAACCATTCACTGATGAGGGTAGAGGTCATCACTGACCCTACCATTAGGCAGAGTGAAGTTCCCACCTTGGTGGGAACACTCTGTCATTCATCCTGAGTGCTCTAGTCATTCCCCTCTGTTTCGGGACAGAGCCTATTGTGCTCAGGTTTGTTGGTGCAAGGATGGAGCCCATCCAGTTGGCTTTTGTACATGGGATGGAGGAGGGGGCATCATATTGTTCTCCTCCGCAGACAGCAAAATGAATTGGGCTAGCCCTGGCAAACATTCCGAGACTGTATTCCATGGGCCACAGTTTTGTACCATCTCCTACAACAATGCTTTGTTGGCAGCATGGTGCGATGTTAAAAATGGCTGCTAGACAAGCTGTCTGATGCTGTTAGGCCAACAATAACAAAATTAAAGGGGGACCCTAGGAATCAGTGGCGGGCCCTGCCAGGGCTCTGGAATCTCAGAAGCTGCCCAAGAATTCCAAGTACTGGTGCCAGACTTGCCCAAGTGTACAAACAGATGCAGTGGATCTACACACTATAAATAAGCCTGAAATTAGATCGTTATAACAAAATAACAGTGTTCCGTTGTGCCAGAACTGGTTTAGTCATGCTGGCCACATGACCTAGAAAGCTGTCTGCAGACAAACGCTGTCTCCCTCGGCCTAAAAACAGAGATGAGCGCCGCACCCCAGAGTTGAATTCGACTGGACTTAACCATCCAGGGGTCCTTTACCTTTACTTTACTGAATAGTATATGAATAGGTACAGGTTATGACCTCTCAAAAAACCCCAAAATAACTCTCCTCTTGATACTTAATCCTGAAGTTATTAATACTGATTTACAACTGATTACTATATTTCTAACAACAGCAAAACAGTGTATTGTACAAAAATGCAAAAATAAAGATCATAACTGGTTGGTTTAGGAAAACTTGGCAAACTGTCTTTAAGATAAAACTTACATACAAGGGAAACACAATATTTTATAATCAAGAAATAAATTTATTGAGTGATGGACCTTTTTTTACATTTCTGGATTGATAAAGTAAATGACGGCTTTTTCCTTTTAATTTATTCGTGTTATTATAGAGTTTGAGTTATGTTGTCCCTCTCTATTCATATGGCATTTGCTTCCTTGCTTCTTTCTTTCTTTCCTTCTTTCTTTGAATGAGAAGCAAGGGTGTCTGATGTGCAATGGTTTTTGCTTTATATTGTTACAACGTAATTTTTTTAAAATGATACCGCTTTTAACAGTTGTAATTAAGATAAAATAAAAAAGGGAGACCACTTTTAACAGTTATGGTTTTCTCCAACAACTGCTGGGAGTTGTCACATGTTTCAGGGCTGAGTTATTAGGAGGTCCCTATTCCCCTCACAAAACCACAATTCCCATAGTTCCCTGGAAAGAGGGATTGGTTGCTGAACCACTCTGAGATTTGTGAGCATCCCCTAACCATGCTTTAAAAGGTCTTATTGTACCACTTCAACCACCCCCCTAAATTCTGTTGCCTGAAGCAGCCAGCTTCACCTCGCTGAATTGTGGTGTGTACAGCCAACCTTTCCCTTTCCATTGACTAATCGTCCACATCCATTATTCTAGGATGAGGGTGAATTAATTTCTGAGGCCAAGGGGCCAATCTGCAGGGTGGCAGGCACTCTTATGCCATTCTCGTAATTTCAGAACTCAATCCTTCTGCTGGGTTCACTGCGAAAGCACTTCCATGGCATGCCAATTTGTTTCATTTTTCCTCCAAAGGCTAAGGCATGCACTTACAAACTAGAAAAGTGCTCAAAACGTTTTTAAAGGGTTTTAAAAAAAATTAAATTCTTAAAACGAGGTGCCCCAGAAAGAAATTCTGGACATCTGAAAAAACGTTCACACTGTGGTGAGTGCCATTTGCCCCACAGTCAGATCATTCAACATCAGAGGAATGAAACTGTGGCAAAGATGGTTAACAATTTTGCCTGGAGGCAATCAAAATCGCCTCACCCTGTACATCCATTTTTGTTTGGTTTTACTGTTGTTAAAACAAACAAGCCAATTCCTGCAAATGAATAGCCCTTTCTCAGGATTGCATCCAATTCCTAATTGTTTATATTATGTACAAAGTACCTTCACATGTTTTACTCATTTGTCTTGTTCGAGTTGTAGTTATTGTGCAGAAAGGTGGATACATTATGAGAAATAGGTTTGCTCACACTAGGTTGGATGAAATTCAAACTCAAGCCTTTTCTAGACATGGATCTTGTCATGTACCCACTAGATTATGCTGTTGCATAATCTCCTACTGCACAACCGCTACAGGCATATGCATCTATAACTTCCTGACTCTCACTAGCATACAAGTGAGCAAGAAAATGCATGTTTTCAAAGTAGTGTTATATCTGCCCCAAACATTTGGGGTACCAGGCATGGCATATCAATAAATGCAACTAGTTAGCTGGAGACCCTAGGAATCCTTACCAGTGGGACTAAGAACCAGAGAAGTGGAGCTTGTCACTGTCTTTTGAGTTCTTTCCCCCAGTGGACCTGTCATTTGCATGAGATATTTATTGCTCTTTCCGCATAACAGGGTACTTAAAATTCAGCAGCATCTTCAACCAGCATTAGAAAGCAAAGATTTACCTCTGGCCATACATTAAGCATCAAAAGAAAACGTATCGTAAGGATGTAAAAGCGACTTCACATAACTTCTGTTATTATGACCCTTCTCATTTGCTGTGCTCGAAATGAGCCTCTGCACATCACAGACAAAGGGGGGGGGGGATGAGACAAAGACAACGCACAGACAAACTTCTTATCTTGCCAGCAAAACCAGCAAGTGCTTATGCACAATTGTGCCAGAAGGTGCAACTCACATAGCCTGCAATGTTCGAGCTATTCCATCAGTGGCAGACCTGTGTGATGCCAAATTTGGCACTCTCCCCTCCACACCTCTCACCTTCCGGTCTACTTCATAGTTGTGACATCCCCTGCAGTGCTCCGTAGCACTCCTCTAAATCAACCTCTGATTCTATTCCCACGCAAATGTCAGAAGGCAATGAGGAGGGGGCAGGAAATCGCTCCAAGTTTTCTGAAGAGGAACATGTTCCCAAAACAATTCTGCAACCTCAAAGAGAATTGAAAAACAAACGAATCTGTGTCACTTGCTTGTCGATTCCAGTAGCCGTTGGCCAACACAATGCGGCATTTTGGCATCCGGTGTTAGGATGTGCACGTGCGCACGCACACACACAGTCTCACATGAGCATCTTCTTCGCTGACATCTCACTAAACTTTCCAGGGATTTGTGAAAGGTTCTGATAATAACAACAACTGGTTTTTGAAGTGAGGCAAAGCCAAGCCACCAGAACTGCTTCTCATGTATTCCTGATTGAAGCACTGAGATGAAATCAAACTGTTTAAGTCAGCTGTTTTGGCAGCTTTGGGGAACTCGGGCCAAATGCAATCAGGTAGAATATGGAAGCACTCAATCACAGCCTTGGACACTTGGCTTCATCCACTGAGGCCAATGGCAGGTGCAAAAACTTATTTCTTTAATACTACTGCAGCTCTAGTAAAGGAACAGGTGATTAACACAAGCTAACAGGGCCGTGCTGGCACCCCTCCTCCCACTTGGCAACAGGGCAGTGGGACATCTCACAAACATTAGGAGGCTGCCTTAGTAGTATTGTCTACTCTGGATGGCAGCAGCTCTCCAGAATCTTTCCCAGAGGTTTTTAAACCGGTTCCTTGTTTTTTAAAAACTGGAAACGCTGGGGATTGAACCCAGGGCCTTCTGCGCACAAGGCATTTGTTATGCCACTGAGCTACAGTCCCTTCCAAAAAGAGGAGAGGAAGTTTTGGGGGGCAATCCCAGAAACCCAGTCCCAGTCTGCTGTATCTTCTGTGTGATATTGCACACAACAATGTGTGCACAACCTTCATCTTTCAACCTGAGGCTCTCATTTTAACTGCTGAAATGTTTTAATGGGGTGGGTTCATTGTGTATTTATGGATTTTTACATTCCAATGTTCATTTAACTGGGTTTTTAAAAATACTTTTAAACTGCTTAGAAGCCTGTTTTATTATTTATGCATTTATTTTGTATTGACATTATGTGTTGTGTAAATCTATAATTAAATGTTCTGCACATACAGGTACATACACAGAGAAAAGCACAGATGGATTCATATGGCTGGGTATCATAGCTCTAGGGAGCTGACTCCCCATACTGCAGGGGAAGGGGATGGGGCCAAGAATTCGGAGTGGGAGAAGGGTTTTCCCTCTGATGTCCCTCCTACACAAGAATGCTGGTGCAATACAGGCATGGTGTGCAAGGAACTATCCAACCCAAGACAGTCTCACCACTCCCCCTTAATTCCAAGTACTCCAGCCCAGATGCTCCTGTAGCACCATAACTTCCTGCATTCCGTCAGAAACACTGACTATTAAAGCAGGCCTGTCAAAGCTCCCTTTGACAGAGGGGTTTCCACCAGGGACACGGGTGGCGCTGTGGTCTAAACCACTGAGCGTCTTGGGCTTGTTGATCAGAAGGTTGGTGGTTTGAATCCCCATGACGGGGTGAGCTCCTGTTGCTCTGTCCCAGCTCCTGCCAACCTAGCAGTTCAAAAGCATGCCAGTGCAAGTAGATAAATAGGTACTGCTCCGGTGGGAAGGTAAATGGCGTTTCCGTGTGCTCTGGCTTCCGTCATGGTGTTCCGCTGCACCAGAAGCGGTTTAGTCATGCTGGCCACATGACCCGGAAAGCTGTCTGTGGACAAATGCCGGCTCCCTCGGCCTGAAAGCGAGATGATGGTGCTGCAGCTCTGTTTAAGATTGGGGGTAGCACAGGTAGCACATGAAAGGCAGCTAGACAGCACATACTCCAGGCGAGCAAAAGGCATAAATAACCATATTCGAGCCAGACAAACGCACAAAGCATGGTCAGGGATGGGTGCAGCCTGAGGAGAGTTCTGATGCCCCAAATAGAGAGGCCCAGCCCTGATTTAAGTCTTAGGGCTTATCCACACTTACCTTTCCTCTGCACTTTCCAGGCATGGCCCATGCTTTAAAACTCTGTGTCCGAGAAAAGTGTGCCATGCATGGAGAGAGCAGAAGAAAGGTAAACATGGATAAGCCCTTAGTCTCGTATTGCCTGGTGTTGAAGGGGCATTTGAGACCTGCTCATATGAAGCCTGAAGCCTCGGTGCCACAAGCAGCTATCCAGGGTTCTGTCCAAATGCTGAACCTTTGCTTCATCTCAACCTACTTTGCCTTGCCTTGCTTTACTTGCAGGAACCAGCACTTCTGCTTTGGAAACTCCCAACACCACCCTCAGCTTGGACCACAATCCCCCAAACATTGCCTGCTCTTGATGGGGTTACACTCCCTCTGAAGGAGTGGGTTTGTGGCTTGGTGGTACTTCTGGGTCCTTTGCTGTCTCTTGAAGCTCAGGTGGGCTCAGTGGCACAGACTGCTTTCCATCAGCTTCACCTGGAGGCCCAAAAGCACCCTTATCAAGATAGGGATAGCCTAACAACTGTTGTCAATTCTAGATTCAGGTAGGTAGCCGTGTTGGTCTGACGCAGTCAAAATAAATTAAAAAATTAAAAAAATGTCGATTAGCACCTTAAAAAAGGTAAAGGCAAATGACCCCTGACAGTTAAGTCCAGTTGCAGATGACTCTGGGGTTGCAGTGCTCATCTCGCTTTACAGGCCGAGAGAGCCGGTGTTTGTCCGCAGACAGTTTTACCGGATCATGTGGCCAACATGACTAAGCCACTTCTGGTGAACCAGAGCAGTGCACGGAAATGCCGTTTACCTTCCAGCCGGAGCGGTACCTATTTATCTACTTGCACTTTGACGTGCTTTCAAACTGCTAGGTTGGCAGGGGCTGGAACCAAGCAACAGGAGCTCACCCTGTCACAGGGATTCGAACTGCCGACCTTCTGATTGGCAAGCCCAAGAGGCTCAGTGGTTTAGACCACAGCACCACCCGCATGCACACGAAAGCTTATACCCAGAACAAACTTAGTTGGTCTCTAAGGTGCTACTGGACAATTTTTTTACTGTTGTCAATGTTCTGGTAACCCCTAGGTTACATTACTGCACTGCATTGTAGGTGGGGCTGCCTCTGAAACTTTAGCTGGTGAAGAATTCGGCAGCCAGGTTGCTCATTGGGGCAAGATGGTTCAAGCATATCCTCTAACATCTCGCTGATCAAAATTGAGGTGCTTGTTTTGGGGCCCTGAGCTCTCACAGGAGCTAGCTGATTTGTGCAAGACCCCAAAGGAGCATTTTTTTTAGGGGGGGGAGTTCCCAATAATAATATTAAAATAATAATTTATTATTTATACCCTGCCCATCTGGCTGGTTTCCCCAGCCACTCTGGGCGGCTTCCAACAAAAGATTAAAAATACATTAAAACATCAGTCATTAAAAACTTCCCTAGTTCTCGCAGGACTCAAGTGATTTGCTCAAGAGCACAAGACCCCCCCCCCAAAAAATAGTGTCTTTTTGTCCGGTGCTCTGGCACAAGCCAGCTGAATTGCTCCGGAGTGCCAAACCAAAAAAATTCAGGACATTCCAGGTTCCAATCTGTGATGCTGGGATATCTTTAAAATGGGGCAGTCAAGGGGTATTGGTTTTAAAGACTATTTGAAAAAACATTACAAGTTGTATGAATGTTAAAAAATGCTCTTTTTAGAAATTCTTGCTTCAGCATTGGTAAATTAATGAAATGGAAATTAAGGTACAAGAAGTCAAAGGTGGAATAATGAAATAACTTTATTATGTTTAAGTTAAAACATATAAGATTTGGGTTACAATAGTTTTGAAATTAGGCAACATGATAAAATGAAAGATACAATAAGCTTGGAAATAAGTTAACAAATTGCTGATATTTTGTATTACAGAGAATGCAGGGTTTGGAGGATGTGGGGAAGTCCAATAGATGTGTTGGAAAAAAGGATTATGGAAATTAGTAATTTCTCTACTGTATTTTTCTATCTATGTCTTTATTTCTTTTTTCTGTATTTCATAAACTTAATAAAAATATTATTAAAAAAAGGGGGGGTATTGGTTTCAACATATTACACCGATCCTGACCTGGCTGCGCTGGTTGCTAATAATAATAATAATAATAATAATAATAATAATAATAATAATACCTGGAGTCAGTGTGTTGTGGTGCTTAGAGTGTTGGACTAGGACCTTGGGAGGCCAGAGTTTAAATATCCAGTCAGATGTGAAACTTTCCAGGTATGATGGCCTGGGATTCAGAGTTGGATGCTGAACCTGAGGAATCCCAGCCTGCACAGGATTCCCTGCCTCCAGAACCAGCTGAGCCGGGGCTGGGGCATGAGCCTGAAGGGTCCTCATCTGTGCTGAATCCTCAGGTGCAGGCATCAGCTGAGTCTGCTCTGGCTCCTGAGGTGGTAGAGGACCCATTGCTGGCATGTGCTCCACTCTCAGCCCTGTCAAAGGAAGCTGAGGTTGCCTCTAGGTCTGATAACCCTCCAGCCTCTCCTGGGTTGCAGAGGCTTAGGGCAGAGAGGCGGAGGGAACTAAGTTCCCACAAGAGGAGTGCTCGCCTCCAGGCCAGGAGAGGAGAGTCACCTGAGGATCGTGGCTGCCCTATGCCTCAGGGCAGATAAAAGCCAGCCAGCCCCAGTCCCAAGTTGCGGGAGCAACATTGTTGGTCGCCGGTTCCTGCCTGAACCCTGCCCTGCACCCAGCCTCAGCTTTTACGGACTGTCTCCATATTGCTCCTTGGACCGGACTAGGACCTCGCCTCTCGACCTACCCATGGGACCAGCACACCAGGTGAGCTTGCAGCAGTAACTCTCTCTGAGCCTAGTCTGGAAGCTTGTATACCACCTTGAGCTCCTTGGAGGAAAAGTGGGGTATAATTAATAGTAGTAGGAGTAGCAGTAATAGTACAGGCAGGGACCATTTCGTGGGTCTATTTCATGGACTATTTCCAGGGGCCCCACACATTAGTGGAGCCATAAGCACCCCAGCCCCATTCCACCCCCGTTCTGCCCCCTTCCGGGTCCAAAAGGACTCATGTGTCGGTGATTGTGCATCAATTGGGTGCGCCTAAAATGGTCGCCACCTGTACTGGAATTACCTTCCCTTCATCATAAGGTCCCAAGGCAGGTTGCAGCTATTTAGATATACAGTATAATGTTAAAATCAGTTTGAAACAAATTACAGTAAAGGAAATAGGATGGGTCTCATATATATATATATATGGGTCATATATATTTGTAATGATCGCAACCACCACCATGTTCTGTGTGACAGGAGTTGCATCCTAAGCTACCCAAGACAAGGTCATTTGGGAAGAAGGCTGGGATATAAATGTAATAAATAACAATAAATAAAATATGAAGTGCTCTGGACTCGCAGGAGGCAATGGATAAATGCTATGCATTAAATCTGCATATTTATGACTAGGAGTTTCATTCTGAACATCCTCTAGTAAGCATCTAGTGCATTACAAAACAGATGGAGGGGGAAGAGAGAGAACAGAGGGTTAAAAGGGGACACATTTCCTGTTATATAAAGCAAGGGAACACTTGGGAAAGAATCTCCCACGGGAAGTATTGAACCTTTCTCCTTACATTATTGGCCGCCACTTGTGTGAATACATCCCATCTGTGTCTCTGAAAAAAAGCAGTGGGTTTTGTTTGCCTTCTCCTCTGTAAAGGTGGTCACACTGCGATAGCAACTGAGTGCTTCCCTCCCACCCCTTTACTGGGGGTGGGGGTGAATATAAGTATGTGTATGTGGGTGTACATGCACATGGGTGGGTGGGTGAGGGCATGCGATGTTCTGGTTGCGCTGGCTATGTTTTAACGCTGCGGAGATTGCGATGAAACCAGATTCAGTGAAGCATCTTCTTAAAATAGGGAAGAAGCAAATGAGGGCAGTGTTTCATCAAAGGCTTGCACCTGGCTCAAAGTACAGTGGTACCTTGGGTTACGTATGCTTCAGGTTACAGATGCTTCAGGTTACAGAGTCCGCTAACCCAGAAATAGTACCTCGGGTTAAGAACTTTACCTCAGGATGAGAACAGAAATCGTGCTCCAGCGGCGCAGCAGCAGCAGGAGGCCCCATTAGCTAAAGTGGTCTTCAGGTTCAGAACAGTTTCAGGTGAAGAACAGACCTCCAGAACGAATTAAGTTCTTAACCCAAGGTACCACTGTACTGGACTGGGGGCCATTGAAGGATAGAAAGAGAGAGGCCATGTACTCGTATGAACTCGATAAATATTGGAGGGTATTCCTCTTCTGCAGTTATGTTGGTTAAGGCCAATAGCTCAGTGGTAAAAACATAAGGAGAGCCTTGCAGCATCAGAGCAAAGGCACCATCAAAGGCCAGGACTTCAGGGCAGACTTCCAGGGTCCGTCGCCCACTAGCAACTAGCATTAAGTGACATCTTCCCTGCTTCCCAATGCGAAGTGTCATTACCATTGCTGCTCTGATAACACAGAATTACATTTTATAAATATATAGTATCAAACTGATGGTCTAGCATTATATTTTAAATAGTTTTAAATATTGCAAGCTGCCATGGGAAGATTTTGTTCTTAATGGTGATGAATGCATTCCTCAAACAAAACAAAAGACTAAAAACGAGTAGCGCAGGCTTTTGAGACTAGACAGAGGCGCCAGTAGAACCTATTGCCAATGCATTCCCATGTGTGGCCCCACGTTCTAGTATTATGGGAGATAGGGGGAAATATCTCTCTTTCCACAGTTTTAACACAGCATACATAATTTTATAAACCTCTTTTTATATTCCCTGCTCAGCCAGTTTCCTTTTTTTCCAAGCTTAAAAGCGAGGAGGGAAGCACAACCCACACTCAAAACCCTCACAAACAGAAAGATCCCTGGATGAGATTTTAGGTGGGTAAACAATGCAGCTTAGGATATAGCAGCTTCCTGTGTTCAGTTTCCAAAGCTTTGGGCACAACAGGTGAGAGCTAATCAAAGGTGCATCCAGCTTTTGTTTATGCTAAAGATAGAACCCTCCATCCTGGTTCTTGACAGCTACAATATTTTGTCTTTGTTTTTAAGACCCACCACTTTTGCAGAATTCATATCATTCTGTTCCATTCTGGAACAGTTTTACATGCCTTATAATCGTGGTGGGTTTCATCTGTTTTCATTGTTGTACATTCTACTGTTGCAAGCAGCCCTGGGATCTTATCCTGAAGTGCAGGTAGGAAAAGTGACAAACAAACAAATAATCATATTGCTCTTTGCGCCACTTCAGAAGATCTTGCGTGAGGCATGATCCCTCTGGACAACTTTCCTAAAATGAGCATCCCAACAGCTCTCTCAGAAGCCCCATAGGGAACACTGATGGTTTGCCATGTGGTAAACATGATGCTGGGAAACACCTTCAGAAATTATTTCTAGATCCACTGGGCCTAATTACTCTGTTTATTGTATTCCACCCGCCTTTAAAAGTAATAATCCCTGTAAATCCAGGATACTTCTCATTTGGATGAGCCAACATAATCACACAATGACCCAGATTTTGGGGGGAGGGTGGGGGAACACATTTGCTGTTTTTCTCAAAACTAACACCACTGCCCTGAGCATATATATACTTGGAAGTATAAGGTACCTTTCTAAATTGGGCATGTTTGTGTGTGCACATAGACATCGGATTGCATCCAACATTAGTCCTGCTCAGAATAGATGCACATGACAGGCATAAATCTATGAATTTCAGTGAGGCTACCATGTGTCTAACTTAGTGGGATACAACCCTTTAGTCAATCCATGAAAACTACTTCCTGATAAGTGCACACAGGCTTGCATCCTCATGCTGCAATCTTACATGCACTTATCTAGGAGCAAAAGGCCAAAAGTGGGTTTTGCTCCTGTAATATGTTTACGTCCATGGAATGTATTTACCTTCTTCAAAGAATGAGGAGAGTCGACCTATTTGCTCTTCTGCAGACTTAGGACTCTTTCTTCCCTGCAAAAGCTGGTTTTCCTTTATTGTCCTGAGCCTACAGTGATCCGAGCTTCTTTCTTTAAAAGCATCCTGCGCTCTGCATTAATACAGGAGCCTCTATTAGCGGCACTGAAGAGTGCTAGGCTGTCCCACTGATGGCCCATCAACACCCAGAATCTCTTCCAATAATTACAGCTTCACGGCCTTGCAAAGTAAATACGATGCAAGCAGAGCCAAATAAATCATCCTGTCCTCTCCACTGCCACAAATAAAAGAGTCTCAACTCCGTGATCCTTTCCATTTGCCAGCAAGCAATCCCTCACCGTAAAGGGTTCACTTCGTATAAACAGACAGACAAACAAAAACACGCAGCTACTACAATTAGTTAGTCATCCAAGAACTGATAAGAGAGCCTTGCAGGGACTTCAGTGTCGCTCGCTCCTTAACACTTTCAGTGCCTGCTCACACTTTCTCATAGAAGATGAAAGGAAAGGTGAATGATGGGAGTTGTAGTCCAAAAACAGTTGGAGACCCAAGGTGGTAAGTTGGCCATTTGGCTGAAGGGCACTTACCGGTAAATTCTTTCTGCATATTGTCTCCAGAAAATCAAGGAAGCTCTCAGGTGGTGAAACTGGATGTGAATATGTTGCTAGAAATAACTGAAAAAAATAATAATTATAGAATCATAAATGGTAGAAATGGAAGGGACCCTGCGGGTCATCTAGTCCAACCCACTGCAATGCAGGAATATTTTGCCCAACATGGGGCTTGGAAACTATAAGTCATAGGGCATTTTTATTCACCTCAGTGACTTGGACAGGTGAGATAATCCAGGACAGTCATTTTAAATCAAAATATGATTAAATAAAAAAAAATTAAAAAACAAATGGGGTGATCTGCCATTGAACAACCCCATTGAAGAAGGTCACAGGGGTTACCAAGACTTCATTGCTGATTGCAAAGGGGCCCCCATAACAATTTGAGCTTCAGGGGGCCCCAAATGTAGGTATGCCACTGAGCTAGTGAGCTACACCATCCTGCAAACTCTACCCACTTTGGACTCCCACTTTGGACTCTACCCACTTTGGCTCCCACCCATTGCAACCATCCAGCCCCCAACAGATCCCCACCCCATGGAACATGTCCAGAGATTCCACCCACCCTGCCATGCCCTAGCCTAGGTGGGCCCTGGAATGAAACTCTTCCCAGGAATAAAGACACAATGGTTTGAAATTTACGGCATGTAATGCCTTAAGAGAAAATATAATGAAAATGATATATAGGTGGTACATAACCCCAGTCAAGCTTGCAAAAATTTATTATTTGCCCGATAACAAATGTTGGAAATGTAAAGAGACTGAAGGTACAAGATTAAGGCTTTCTGGGAAATGATCTATAATGAACTGAAAAAGGTATTTAAATATACCTTCCTTAAGAAACCAGAGGCCTTTCTTCTGGGCATGGTCGGCCAATTGGTGCCAAAGAAAGATAGAACTTTTTTTATGTATGCAACAACAGCAGCAAGAATACTCATCGCGAAGTATTGGAAGACACAAGATTTACCCACTCTGGAAGAATGGCAGATGAAGGTGATAGACTATATGGGACTAGCAGAAATGACCGGCAGAATCCGAGACCAGGGAAAAGAGTCGGCGGAAGAAGACTGGAAGAAATTTAAAGACTATTTGCAGAGGCATTGCAAAATTAATGGACACTAGAGGGATGTTGGACAGAAATTAAGTGGTTACCAGCTGTAATGTAAAGGTTGAGCAATAAGTTATAATAAGTTATAATAAGTTATAATAAGGATTTGCTGAGTTAAGAATTTGAACTGGAATACAAAAGGGGGAGGTGAGAGGAGGTCTGGGAAACAAGTTAATGGAAATAAATAATGGAAATTATATTTGTTTTAACTTTTTAATTTTGTATCTTTGTATTTTTGTTACTTTTTGTTACTTTTTGTTTTTTGTATTAATTTGGAAACTCTAATAAATATTTATAAAAAAATAAAATAAAGACACAATGGTGCAAACTAACTGAGTAACAGAGTGACTGCAATGCCTTTTTTGCCTTTGGTTGCTGTGCAGAATGAAGAGGGTTTAGCCAGGAAAAGAGGGTGAGAAGGAGCAGCTGGATGTCACCTTCCAGAGGTGCATTTGCCCTTGAACTGCATTATAGAATCACAGAGGACTCGTATTGACCAAGAGTGCTCCCCTCAGGGCTTCAGGCAGCTAGTCCTCCTCCTTCTGGTTCCTCTCCCTGGGGGTGAAATCCGAAGTGATTTCTCCTTGATCTTATTAAGGCACAAATGCACCTGGAAACTCTTTAGCCCAAGAGGCAAGATGGGTGACATAAGGAAAGGTAGCAGAATCTTAGGTGTTGCCAGTAGGACCTGTGTGACTTCTGATAGTTCCATAGCCTGCATGGCTCCTCAAGGTGGGTCTCAGTGAGCCAAGCCCCCTCCCCTGTTAGAGGTCTCCACGCAGGGTTTCTAAACACCTGCTGGCAAATTCAAAGGCAGCTTTGCCACATTGCTTGTTTGTGTTAGAGACAAAACGGAAATGATTGTTCCTTTTATTAATACATCCATGTTTTATTGGCTTAAATACATGACAGTTTGGCTTCTTTACATTCCCTGCTCCTTTGGAGTGCTGGAGGCTCTGCACCAACAGAAGACTAAAGGAGAACCGGTCAGGCAGTTGAAGCAAGCAGGTGGGAAGACTAAAAAGGCAAAACTCGCCCTTCGAGGAGGTAACCGGCTGCACTTTGAAATGAGTCATTGCCAGAAGTCTCCTTTTCATTTTTTTAAAAAATGCAGGTCCAACAAACAAAACATTGGCCTGTAACATAAATGTAAGCATCTAGTTCACTACAGGTGCTGCAAGATACATTTCAGGCTTTAATTGGTGTCATTCTTATGCACCATCCAATTCACTTGGCATGAAGCTCATCTGCCTACATGCATTGACCTCCACCTCCAGGGTCTTCCCTGTGAGACTCAGAACAGCCCCACAGCTACTCATAGAATCATAGAGTTGGAAGGGACCCTGAGGATCATCTCGTCCAACCCCCTACAATGCAGGAATATGCAGCTGCCCAATACTGGAATTGAACCTGCAACCTTGGCGTAATTAGCACCACGCTCTGACCAACTGAGCAATCCAGGCTTGTTTCCTCCTTTTGCAGATGTAGCCTGGGGGAAGTGCATGTCAAGGGATAGCCCACACGGTCTATGCAAGAACATGCCAGGGGTCCTTGCCGCTTCAGGTGGCAGTTTTGCTGGGCTGGCAGCTGTAAAACACCAACCAACAATAAAAGGCAGGCTACCAAGTAGAAAAGAAAGGCAGGTGGTCTTTTAGTGGCCTGCATTTCCCACTCACTACTGGAAGGCATCTGGGGGCTCAATGCTGCCAGCCAAACCCCACCCCACTCCAAAGTGGCAGCTTTGCCCTTGCAGGCATATTTTTCTGTGGAATGAAGGGTTCCCCTTCCCAGGAGTCCCTGCAGAGGTCGCCCATCTATCGCTCCACATTTCATGGCAGAGTGGCATTAAGCATGGAGAACATCAGACTAACAGCTCTCAAGCGAGTGCAGCCTATTAGCGCCTAGTGTGAAGTGACCATAACAAGTCCCCTCATGGCCTTAACCCTCAGCACTAAACTGGGAACTCTGGTGGGAAAATGCTCCCCCAGGACAGGAGCAGCGGGAAGACATGCTCTGCTCTGTGACAGCAGAATGGAGGAAATGGGAACTGACGGGAACCCAGCAATGTGCCAAGGGCAAAGTCTCAAGCTGGCTGATTTATGGGTCACAGTTTGGGTTTTGTGTGTGCGCACACATGTGTGCATTTCTCCACCCTCTTCTACAACCTCACCAAGAGCAGCCCCCAGAAGTTCATGTGTCACAGCAGCAGGCATTGGAGATTGCTTGTCTGTGCTCAGGGCAGGGGTATCCCTGTCTCTGGGTGACACAGATCTTGAGCCTTGCTCCAGTCAGAGACATGATCAGCATTTCTGATTCCACACAGTGCAGAGAAACTTATGGCACCCTCTAAGTGCTCTGAGGCAGCTACTCAATGTCTTTTCCATTTGTGCATTTGTGATGATTTCGAAGAATTGTGGAATTGTAGAGTTAGAAGGGACCCTGAGGGTCATCAGGTCCAACACCCTGCCATGCAACTTGTGCTCATGATAGTATCAAGGCAGTTATACACAAGCCCACTTTCAATACCCTTTGAAGTGGACACACTGATTTGTTTCCAGTTTGTGCGTGGTCTCGTAACTTTCTGTCGGAACTGTGTCACTTTTTATATCCTATTTTGTCCCACTATGGCTGCACTATAGCCCCTCCAGCAACAATATTGCCATGACATTGGAGAAGCATCGCAGAGGAGCTAATAAAGCAGGATTAGGTGTGGACACTCCAGAATATAGCCACCTCTAATGCACTGTTATTGTGTCAAAAACATGTTGCAGAAGACAGTCCGGAGGTGCTGCAATTCCTCATTTGCCATCAACAGTTGACAGTCCACCTTGTGCAGGAAGCAACAACAGCAGCTCCATCCAGTGTAGGGTTGCCATACGTCCGGATTTTCCCAGACATTACTGGGATTTCAAAGGCAGAATTGACATTGGTGGGGCGGTTCTGAAAGGTGGCGCTTTGGGGTCTTTCTCTAAAAAAAAAGCCCAACAACTTTCAGGGTTTCCTGGTTTTTACTTTTTTGAAATATGGCAACCCTAATGCAGTCACAAAACCTAGGCTAGACACATGGCGCAGCCGCAGCAAGAGATTGGAAGAGGCGCCTCTACATCTGGGAGCAACAGAGCAATCAAGCAAGGCTGCAGCATTTGCACCTGCAGCTGCACACAGTCCCCCTTGGGCCTTCTTCCTCTTCATGTGACTGCAGCGTGGCCACTTGGGTGTGGCTTGGTGCAAGTGAGCTTCTGTCACAGATGTCTCAGGGAGGGTGAGACACAGTGCTACTTCCCACAACAGGATGGAGAGCAAAAGCAATGGGTTCTCATGGGGAGACAAGAATCCCTGTTTGTGCAGGCTGGACGGTTCTGTTCTGTCTGCAAGCAACTCCCTGCTAACACTCACTTTGCTGCACTGCAAGCAACGAGCAGGCGGCCGTACTCACAACTGAGTGTCGCCCCTCCCAGGCACTGATTCCAGCCCATGAGATTCCCCTCGCAGACCTCCAGCATGTCTTCCCCCTCCGTCCCCCAAACCTTTGCAGCCTCCTCCCAATCAAGGTCAGGGAGGGTTCCTGCTCAGTAAACTTCCCACTCTCTTCTCAGCCCCACCACTTTGGCAGCTATATCCAGAAAGGGCAGCAAGAAGCCAATAGCTGCATTTCCCAGCTTACTGTGGACACCTTGCAGCTTTTGCTGCAAACCTTCACTCTCCCTGGAAACCCCAGCAACAAAGTGCTGAAATGAGGCTGCAGCTGCTTTGCAAGCAGAACTCTGCAGGGCAAAACGTCTGGCAGCGGCATCTCCAATTAAGCAGGTTCCAGGTAGCAATGGCCCCATCCTGGCCTGAGAACCAGGGAGAGCCAATATCGGGACAGACAGAGAAGTATGGGTGGCTACTTTCCTCTAAACAAGGCTTTGGGGTTTGTTCATAGAATCATAGAGCTGGAAGGGACCCCATGGTTCATCTAGCCCAACCCCCTGCAATGCAAGAATATCAACTAAAGCACCCGTGACAGACAGACAGCCAATCTCTGCTTAAAACACCTCCAAGGAAGGAGAAGGGAGACCGTTCCACTAATGAACAGCTCTTACTGTCAGAAAGTCCTTCCTGATGTTTAGTCAGAATCTCCTTTCTTGTAACTTGAAACCAATGGTTTGAGTCCTGCTCACAAGAGCAGGAAAAAGCAAGCTTGCTCCATCTTCCATGTGACAGCCCTTGGGATGTTTGAAGATGGCTATCATATCTCCTCTCAGTCTCCTCTTATCCAGGCTAAACATACCCTGTTCCCTCAACCATTCCTCATAAGGCTTGGTTTCCAGACCCTTGATCATCTTGGTTGCCCTCCCTTACACACATTCCAGCTTGCCAATATCCTTCTTAAATTGTGGTGCCCAGAACTGGATACAGGACTCCAGGTTTGGTCTGACTAAGGCAGAATAGAGTGGAACTATTACATCCCTTGATCTGGACACTGCTCAGTGGGTTAGGTATGCAATGATGCAGGAACGAGACCTTCCAGCTGTCCCCTTCTCAAAGCCCTCTGCCCCCCACTCTGACTGCAGCCTGAAGGCCCCCACACCTGGCATATACTGTTCCAGGATGCGCCCTCCCCCTCCCCTCCCCCTTGGCTTCTCTCAGCAGCAGGAAGAGCCTGCCTTGCTGCTGGTATGCAGGTCAACTGCATGGCCCAGCACACAGTGCTCCAGCTGCTCCTCCATGGCCAACACCTGCCGCACAGCTTCCTCAAAGGCCACAGCCACGTTGGTGTCGTCCTTGGCACTTGTCTCCAGGTAGGGGTAGTTGCCGTGCTCCATGCACCAGGCCTGGGCCTCTTCAGAGGTCACTTGCCTCTCCAGCTTGTCCACCTTGTTGCCCAGAACCACAAAGGGGAAGTGGTCAGGGTCCTTCACGTTGGCATAACAGATGAATTCCTTCTGCCAGTGGCCCAGGTTGTCGAAGCTCTGCCGGTCATCCACACTGAAGGTCAGCAGACAGCAGTCAGCCCCCCGGTAGAAAGGGGTCCGCAGGCTCTTGAAGCGCTCCTGCCCAGCTGTGTCCCAGATCTGGAGAGTCACAAAGCGTCCATCCACTTCCAGGTCCCGGTTGAGGAACTCAACCCCAATGGTGTGGAAGGCCTGCGAGTCAAACTTGTTGGTGACGTAGCGGTTCATGAGGGAGCTCTTCCCAACGCCGCCATCGCCCAGGAGGATCACCTTCAGCAGCAGTGACTTCCCACTCATGGCAGCAGAGGAAAGGTCTAGAGGGGGAAAGCACCTCCATTAGCGAGAGGGCAGCTGTTAAGGAGCCCCTGTGTATGTCTCTCTCTTCCACCACAGTAGAGAGAGGAATCCTGCCTGCCACTCCTGCATTTCCAGTGCCTGCCAGGGGAAGAGGACCTTTTTCAGACTGAGGGCCACAATCCCTGCCAGGCAACGTTCCAAGGGCCACATGCAAATGAGGGGTGGAGCCAAGGGGGAGAAGCTGGCAGGCCAACAGATGCAAATTTCACCTTTGTACGGTAGGCCTGTTTACACACACACACACACACACACACACACACACACACCTTGCTCTGCTCTCTATCCTCCATCCAGGGAAGAGCCAGAGGTCAAGGACACACTCCACACACTAGTGAGAGTTCTAAGGGCCAGACAGAGAGGTAAGGAGGGCCGCATTCACCCCCTGGGCTTGAGGTTCTCCACCTCTTTGATACGCCTATTAATTTGTGGGACTCGTTGCCACAAGGGGTGGCAGCAGCCGCTGGCTTTGAAGAGGGATTCAATAAATCAGCAGAGGATGTGAAAAAGGCCTTTCTATGAATACCAGCCCATGTGACTGCATGCTGCCTGGAAGGTTTCCAGAAGGATTCAGGGATGTCATGTTTCTGCATATCGGTCATTGGGGGGAAGGGCCCATGGTGCTTGCATTCTGCTTGTGGATTTGTAGGAATGACTTAGACTGAGTCTGACCACTGACTGGTCCATTGAGTTCTGCCATGACTGGCAGCAATGGCTCTTCAGGCTTTCCGGCAGAGGACAATGCTCAGCCCTTCCTGGAGATGCCATCAGGGACAGGCCCTGGGGCCTTCTGCATACCAAGCAGGTATCTCTGCTGCTGAGCTAAAATAAAAAAGCAAATCTAGCTGGCCACTATTCCAACAGAACGCTGAACCAGAAGACAAAAGGCCTCTGATCCAACAGGGCTCCTCTGATGTCCTCAGGGCAAGGGCTGATCTACTATGAAACTAACAAAGCTTAATCGCGGAGGGGGCCCAGAAGCAACCTTCGTCCACATTTGGCTTAAAAATTTGGGATATAGTAGGCCAGATTTGAGTGACACAACTCAAATTGATTATTTTTTTGTTGTGTATATTTCAACAATCCCAAAGCTTGAGAGCTATTAGCATAGACGTTTGTAACCCCATTGAAGAAGATAACAGTGGTTATGCAGACCTCGCTGCTGCCTGTGAAGTTCAAGCCTCAGGGCCCTCAGAATTGATTGTGGGGGAGGGCCGAAGGGACCTCACTCCCTAGGAGTTGGCCCCTAAGCTCAGGACAGAGAGCTAAAGGGTGGCAAGCAGTGTGGTGTTCTCCTAACCACTCCTTCCGTGTAGGCTTGTGGTTTGCAATTGCAGCTTTGGAAACTGAATGACTCTGCAGGGCGGGCAGAAGCAGTCTGAAAGTAAGCCGGTTGCCCCATGCCGACAGGGAACACAGCAGTGAGGGCAGAGGGCTGGCTGAGTGCCCACCTGCAGCGTACCTGTACTGTGAAGAGAACAGTCCCACCTCCAGGGCAGCCTGGCCAATGCCACACCTGCGCCTCAGCAGCATCACTGAAAGGCAAGGCAGGTCACTCAGCTTGTTTCGCATGAACTGACCTCCCACCTCACATGGTAAGTGTCCCTTTCGCTCTCCACATTGTCTCTTGATGGGCATACCTGCCACTTTGCAAAAGCCCCCACAAACAGCACAGCATTCTGCTCAGAGCATGAGCAAGCATTTGGTTTTTGGAAAGCCGCAGGCCCTGACATCGCTCTGTGGGCATGGCTGGCACTGCCATTGTGCAGGCGGACCCTCCCCCCATGGGTAAGGGAGAGGGGACCAACACTCCCTCCCCCTGCTCCACCCACTCAGAGAGATAGCCCTTCTTTTCCCTAAGATGAGCCAGAAAGATTGACTTTATTGTCGTTTTATTTATCAAGGAACCTACTTCTACCTGCTCTCCACTGGAAAGTGGCAGAGTGGGCCAGGCTAAGAGCATGAAAATTAAGAGTCTGGATCAGGCCAAGGTCCCCACCCCGCGCAGTCCTGTATCCTGTCCTGACGCAGAGGCCAAGCAGATGCCCTTTAGGAGAAATCAGCAAACAGGAGCGCTCAGCGGTGGTTGGCATTCAGAAGCATCACTGGCTCCGGGAGTTTATATTTTAAAAGGGCGGATCCCTTTCCAAACAGGGCAGGTTGGAGGGGGCAGTGGTGTGCTCGGAAGCGTCTCGGTAATGCCCAATGGGCTAGACCTGAGGGCAGAGATCCCGGGACTCCCCACCCCACCCCAGCAGAAGCAGCAAGAGGGCCCCGAACCCCCACATTTGGGAGGGAGGGAGGAAGGCGCATCCATCCTCCTCTCCAAAAACCGAACCATCAAACCACCCTCCCTCGGAGAAGACCACCAAGGCCGGGATCTACCTGACCCGCCGGGATCCGCCCATTGCCCACCCGTCCGGCCTCCCGCGGCAGTGCAAAGGGGGAACTGGATCCTGCCCCGAGGGAGCGCCCAATGACACACCATCTCCCCACGAGGCCTCCACGCAGCGCACCTGCCCGCCGCCGGCCTCGGACGGGTCTCGAACGCGCGGCCCGCGCTGACCGGGAGATCAAAGGCGCATCTGGAGCCGGGCGGGCCGGGCGATGGGGGGGGGACCCCACCGCGCATGCGCTCACTGCCTGCGGAGACCCGAGCGTCTTCCGCCAGCATCACTTCGCGGCTGTGGCCACCAATAGGAAGTGAGCCCGCCTCGCCCCCGCCCGCCCCGCCCCCATGCCGCGACAGGTGTGAAGCAGGTGCGCCGCTGGGGACAACCGTTACCCGGCCGCAGGCAGGCAAAGAGCGCGGGCAAAGAGGCCAGGGGGGCGCGCGCCCTCTTCTCTGCCAGGTGGGAACAACAGGAAGGGAACACAGTGGCAACTACCTTACGCTAATGCAGACCAACAGCCCACCTTAGTTCTGTATCGTCTGTACTGACTAGCAACAATGGCTCGCCAGAGTTTCAGACCCAGTTCTCCCTCGGAGCCACATCTGGAGGTGACATGTGGGATGTAGCTACTACATCTCAGCTTTTGAATAAAATGGCTCTCCTGGATTATCTCACCTGTCCAAGTCACTGGAGTGAGTAAAAATGCCCTGTGCCTTATAGTTTTCAAGCCTCATATTGAGTAAAAGATTCCTGTATTGCAGGAGTTTGGCTAGATGATGTTAGAGCCCTTCCAACTCTACAATTCTATTATTTTTCTGTTTTTTTAAGCAATGAACCTTGGTTCTCAAACATAATCCATTCCAGAAGTCTGTTCCAAAACCAAAGCATTCCCAAACCAAGGCATGCTTTCCCATAGAAAGTAATGCAAAACAGATTACTCTGTTCCAGATTTTTTTTTTGGGGGGGGGACAGCAATTTAACATGAATTTTACTATCTAATGAGACCGTTGATCCATAAAATGAAAGCAATAATCATTGTACTGTACTATAAAATAAACAAGAGAGTACTGTAGATGATAAAAATAAAAAAAGTTCTTACTTGCACTGATGCTAGTCATTGTTTAGATGGGGGGCTTTTATCCATTTCTGCTGTCACACAATCAGCTGAACTGGGTTCCATACAGTCACAAAAACAAATTAACCGTAAAAGCCTCAAAAACAAAAATTCAAAATAAAGAACAAAAAAAATACACCAGATACAGTGGTAACTTGGTTCTCGAACTTAATCTGTTCTGGAAGTCAGTTTGGCTTCTGAAATGTTAAAAAACCAAGGTGCGGCTTTTCATTGGTGCAGGTGCCCCAGAAACAATAGCCGACAGCTGTATCAGACATTCGGCTTTTGAAAAATGTTTGAAAACTGGAACACTTACTTCCGGGTTTTCGGTGTTTAGGAACCAAGAGGTTTGAGTAACAATGTAATGTAACAAGAACTAAGGTAAAAATTGATTTTTTAATTTTAAAAATGGAGAAACTATATGATGCAGTTGAAAAAGATTGACAATGGAACCCATGAAGGGGTGGATGGAAGTTAAAGATTCAGGGAATCCTATATGTTTATGTTTATGATTAGTATTTGAATATGAATATAAATGTAAATTGCAAAACTGAATAAAAAATGGTTTGTTTGTTTTTAAAAAGACTCAACTTGACAAACATTGCACTGAATATCAAATAATTTTGTTCAACACAACAAGCCCATCCACCACATTAAAATACCCATATTGACTTTCAGTTATATTTTTATTGCTTCTTTTATTTCTAAGTGACTGCTGGAAAAATCCACTGAGTGGCTAGTGGATAAAGACATTCTGGCAGCAGAACAAGTGGGATTTAGACCTGGCAGGTCCACGCTAGATCACTGCCTACCATTACAACACCTTATAGAAAAATATAAGTCAGGAGTGCAGGCCTCACTATATGCAGCCTTTCTTGATCTAAAAGCAGCCTTTGACTCAGTTCGCAGAACGAGACTCTGGGACAAGCTTCGGGCCACTACTATTGATAGAAGGCTACTATATTTAATTCCGGTAGTACAGTACATTCAAATACGGCCCTTAGAGTCAGGTGCAGCCAGCTAAGGCACTTAACAGATCCCATCAAAACAGGGTGGCTGGGGAAACTCAGCCAGATGGGCGGGATATAAATAATAAATTATTATTATTCTTATAGGGTGTTGGGCCCCATTATTATTTAATTTTTATTTAAATAACCTGGTAACCACTCTCCATAATCTCGACTTCCACCCTCCCAAGTTAGCAAACCGGCACATCACGGCTCTGCTTTACGCAGATGATGTGGTAATACAATCCAGAACCCCCATAGAGCTTAGAAGAGCACTAAGAAAATTAGCTGCCTATTGTGAGATGGAATGCCTCAAAATAAATATCAGAAGACCAAAATTCTTGCTTTTGGGGAAAACCCAAAGCTCAGAAATTGGAAACTTCAAGGCCAAAATTTAGAACAAGCCCCCAACTACTGCCACTGTTGACAGCCTGTTGCCCCTTCACTCTGCTTGAATGGGTTATGTCACAATCAGGTGTTTGTGAGCATGAAAATGCTGTTGGGAGTTTCAGCAATGAAGGCTCAGGCATAACATACTGTTTGAAAGTCTGAACATTTCCTCTTTTTTTATTTAACAAAATTTATATACCGCTTTTATAATTTATATACAAATTATTAGGAGAGTAAGTTAAAAATATACTGTAGTTTATTCACTTATAGGCTAGTTTATATACTTTATTCCTTCTTATACTTCTATCCCACCTTTCCTCCACAGAGCATACACACTTCAGCCTCCACCTTCTCCATTTTATCCTGACAGCAATATTGTGAGCTAGGGCCATAGCTCAGTGGTAGAACAACTGCTTAGCATGCAGAAGGCATCAGGTTCAGTCCCCAGCATCTCCTGGTGGGACTGGGAGCGCTCCCTATGCGCTTCGGAGGCTTCGCGTTGCTATCACTGAAGCCAAGGAGCCTGCATTCGCTCCATAGGACACACACACATTTCCCCTTAATTTTGGAGGGGGGAAGTGCATCCTATAGAGCGAAAAATACAGTATATCCAAAAGCCATGTAAGGGTGAGAAAAACATAGATTTTACAGCGTGTCACCTATTAAGGGAGAACTACAGAAAAATTCATCATAGATGGTACTTAACTCCGGACAGATTGTCAAAAATGAATAAAATGAACAACAATAAATGCTGGAAATGTAATAGGACAAAAGGCACGTTATACCACATGTGGTGGACTTGCTCAAAGATTAAAACCTTTTGGGACATGATCCACGACGAGATAAAAAAATTGATAAGGGCATCACACAATAAAAAGGCAGAGGCATATCTACTAGGAATTCCAGGAATTCTTGATAAAGATATCCCAAAGGATAAAACTAACACATTCTTATATGTGACAAAACGTGTTCTCCCTAGCAGAGAGCACGTGTTGCAGTGGGGCATACAAGCCACCCCAGTGTTGCTGGGCAGATTTGCTGAGTGACCCAGGCAGTGAATTGGTTAATTGGGTCGCTGGGGAGAATTGCTTGTTGCAAATTTTGAAGGAGGGGTCAGAGGTTATAAATATTGCGTCCTCTTGGCTGCTTGCACCAGATCACATGGAGCACTTGGACTGTCTGGAGGACAGTGGAACTGTCTGGTTACATTTCTTTATTTCCCCCTTCTTTTTAATCCTCTCTAGTCTCTCTATTCTCCCTGTATTTGTGAGCGCTGCCTGTGTGTAATCCTCCTTGCCTTGCCTTTCCCAATAGGGAGAGAGCCCCCGTTAGGGCTTTCTTTCGCAAAAGTTTCTCCCATTTCTCCTGTTGTTAATTGTGGGGCTAATCAGGGCTGTTCCCAGCTTAGCTAGAATCACTTTCGTTCATAGTATCCCCAAAGGTTGGCTTTATTTTGGGTGTGTGCAGCGCTGTTGGCCAAATTTTAATCTAGCCTTGGGCGGGAGCACTATTTTGAGTTCCTTTAATATTGTTATGAGACAAAGATTCTCAAGAGCAGAAGCAGGGAGGCCTATTCGGCCTGCACATAACTTCCAAGCCTAAGTCTGCTACAGGTAGCAGTTAATTGTTAAGTCTCTGACACGTGACTCATTCTCTCTATAAGAATGTATCTGCTTGCAGGCTCAGTTGCTGCTAATGTATATCTGAGGCAGACAGAGGGCCCCAGAGGCTCTCCGTGCCTCCAATGACTATGAGCACTCTGTGTATGCTCTTGAACTATGCTGTTTCTGAGCAAGTTTATTTTCTTCAGATTTGTTTTGCCCTGATAGTGGCGACTGCCATTTTAGAGATGAGCCATTGTGGCTTAGTGGCTAAAGTGCAGGACTAGGACCTGGGAGACAGGGTTCATATCCCCCTCTTAGCCATTGTTATAACAAAACAAAACAAACTGCTACTTTTGGACTATTCCGTTGCTGGGTAGTTTGGCCCGTTTGTGATAAAAGAACATTGTGTTTCTTGAGGGGGTGCTTCCCTCTAAAAGGGCAAGCAGGGATACCTGGACAAGCTGTGGGCTACCTCAACTCTGTTATTTCACTGGAAACATTTATGTCTGGCCTAGCAGGTGATCCTAGGGCTTTGCCCTAGAATTCGATGGCCTCTGGCAGCGTTTCCAGCCTGAATAGTGTCCCCCTGTGGTGCACGAAACATTGGTTTCACTGGTTCCTTACATTGTTTAGTTTTTTGCAGACTATGACAGGGCCTTTGCAGATGCCTCCAGAGCTTGCCTCTCCTGCAGAGGATGACTTACTGATGCCCCAGATGCCTTCTTCACAATATTGCTGTCAGGATAAAATGGAGAAGGTGGAGGCTGAAGTGTGTATGCTCTGTGGAGGAAAGGTGGGATAGAAGTATAAGAAGGAATAAAGTATGTAAACTAGCCTAAACTAGCCTATAAGTGAATAAACTACAGTATATTTTTAACTTACTCTCTTAATAATATAAGTTATAAAAGCGGCATATAAATTTTGTTAAATAAAAAAAGAGGAAATGTTCAGACTTTCAAACAGTATGTTATGCCTGAGCCTTCGTTGCTGAAACTCCCAAAAGCATTTTCATGCTCACAAACACCTTATGAAGGAACCATTGTGACATAACCCATTCAAGCAGAGTGAAGGGGCAACAGGCTGTCAACAGTGGTAGTAGTTGGGGGCTCCCATCTATTAAAAAGCCACAGAAAGTCTTTTCATACTGCCTGAGGAATTAATCCCTTATTTAACGTTCATAATTGCTAGATCGATTTAACAGGACTGGAGCTAACATTTGCTTGGATTTGGCACCATTGATAGGGAACTGCCTGCTGCGCCCTCCGCTTTGAAGTCACCCTGGTCTTTGGGCCTCCAGCACCTTCTTCAGCATGTCCAACCCATCTAAGAGGCGTATGATACTGGTGTTCCACTGGGTTAGGAAGAAGCCCCTGACAGAGAAGCCGTGCTCTACCATCTCGGCCAGACCTTCTGCCTCTGCGCCGGCTTGCAACACTCCTCACATTTCACCCAGCTTCACGAGGAGCAAGACACAACCCGCTCTGCTCAGGAGGTCCAGCAGGCGCAAGGTGCTGCGATTACCGAATCTCACTGACCCCAAGTTTTTAAGATCTGTCATTGGCAGCGTTGGCCGGAAGAGAGCCCGCAGGCGTGGCAAGCAAAAGAAGACTCCAGCGGGAACAGGAAAAGGGGTGAGGGCTAGGCTAGAGGCAAGAAGGCTCCAAAGCTATTTGCAGGGTGGGATTGCTTTGGAAGGTGCCTTCTCACAATCTCTACCCTTGAACCACGTAAGGACATAAGAAGTGCCTGCTGGATGAGGCCAAATTGGCCTGTCTAGTCCAGCATCCTGTTCTCACAGTGGCCAACCAGAGTCCTGTGGAAACAAGAGCATTCTGTATTCCCTTCCTGCAACTCCCAGCAACTACTATTCACAAACGTTACTGCCACTGACTGTGGAGGTAGAGCATAGCCATCGTGCCTAGTGGCCATTGATAGCCTTTCCTGCATAAAACCATCCAAGTTGGTGGCCATCACAGCTTTCTGTGGGATTGAGCTTCCAGAGGGGTAGCTGAGCATGCCTGCTGCAGGAAAAACAGGCATTAAAAGCACATTTCTCCCAAAGAATCCTGGGAATTGCAGTTTGTAAAGGGTGCTACAAATTGTAGCTATGCGGTAGAAGGGTAATCTACAGTTCCCATGTAGTCTGGAATAAACTCAGTCACCCCTCCCAACATTAATTGTTTCTACTAGGTGGGGAGGGGTGTTGGATCTGCTTCCCGGTCTTGAAGAAAGGCGCAGGTCAGATGTGTGCCCAGACCTGGCCACGCTTCGCAAGAGGTGTGTTGGTTCAAGGTGGCCACGCTGCCTGCAACTTGCACTCCTTCCTGACGTGTCTTCCCCAAACCCCTTCTTCCAGAGGCTGTGTTGAAGTTTTCCATCACGTGGAACACAAACTCGCAGAACTACCTCGAGGCTCAGGCAGTGGTGGAAACCCTCCTCAAGCATGAGACGCCAGAGAGCCTCTTGCAATACAAAGGGATCAAAGCAGCTGTGGAGTCTCTCCTACCATACACGGCACTTCCAGAGGCTGGGCCAGATACTGCAGGCCTCCATGTTCCTTGATTTCATGTGACAAAACATGAAGTTGCCTGACGCCGCCAAGTGGGATGAGGAGACGGACACGTGATGAGCTTTATTTATTTATTATTAATTTTATTGAGTACAAATTAGAAAAAAATACAAATATACAAAAAAAGGAAAATACATGTAACCAATAGAAAATTAGAAAACATTTTACCTCTTCTGATATTTACAATTATTTGCACCTCAACAAAACAATATTCACAATAAATAAAAGAAATGAAAGGTAAAATAGAAAAGAAAAGAATAAGAAGAAGATAAAGAAAAGGAAGAAATAAGATCAAGAATGAGAATTTTAAAAGTAGATAAGTATTCACTATACACAGCCATTTCCAATTTATATTTATGTTCGATTATGTATTTTCATCATATCCTTATCTATCTTAATTAAAATATTTTTAAAAGACTTCCACCGTTTGCCTCACGCGTTTTTGGTAGTCCATTTGTCAAAACCTCTGTTCTTCATATTTTTCCTTTGGGTCTCCTTAATGTCTCGCTTCGTATTTTTTATATTACTCACAAGATTATTCTAAACACAACCAGATTTTAGAAGCCGAGCCCTGGTTCCGCGCTCTGGAGATTTCACGTTGCTTTCGCTAAAGCCTGGAGAGCGAGAGGTGTCGCTGCACACCGACCCTTCTTACTCTCCAGGCTTCAGGGATAGCTGCCTGAAGCCTTCGGAGCGCAGTGCGAGTTCCCGACACGTTCCAGAGGCTTCAGGTTCCTTTCGCTGAAGCCAGGAGAGTCTTGCTCTCCCGGTTTCAGCAAAAGGAAGTCGAAGGCTGCGGAGCGCAACAGGAACTCGCGCTGCGCTCCAAAGCACTGCGCGAGCTCCCGCTGTGCTCCAAAGGCTTTGGGTTCAGCAAAAGGAACCCAAAGCCTTCGGAGTGCAGCGGGAACTCGCGCTGCGCTCCGAAGGCTTCAGGGATCTTTGAGGCTGGCGGTGGGGGAATGCAGCGCTTCCCCCCACCGCCAGCCCCACAAGCTCGGGGGGCAGTGGGAAGGCAGGGCACAGAAAAGGTGCAGAAAAGGGTGCATGGCTCCTGTGGGCTTTTGCAGGAGGTGGGGGTATTGCCATAGCTGGAGTATTGCCTCTCCCATAGGTGGGGGTATTGCCTCTCCCGGCTGGAGAGGTGGCGCGCAGCTATGGCAGCAGCCTCTTTAGCCGTGCGCCACCTCACCAGCCGGGATAGCGTGCGCGGGGCTAAAGAAGCCATAGCCCTGGGCTTCCCCAGCAGCCCCGAGAAGCTCGCGGAGCAATGGGAAGGCTGCGTGCCTTTCCGCTGCTCCCCGACCTGCTCTTTGGGGCTGCAGGTCGAAAGGAACCTGAAGCCCGGAGAGCAAGAGGGGTCGGTGTCTGAAGGCAGCTGAACGCACCTTGAACAGCACCTTGTTTTAGAGGGGGGAAACGGAGGGGGGATTCTCCCCCTCTCTGCGCAGCGCCTCCTGCCGCTTCGCGCTGGGCAAAGAGGGGGAGAATTTTTTTTTTCTTGTTCTCCCCCCTCTAAAACATGGTGTGTCCTATGGTCGGGTGCATCCTATAGAGTGAAAAATACAGTACCTCTATTTCCTCACATCCAGAAACGCAAGAAGGGCTTTCACTCATGCTAGAAGCTCGGCCATGCCCTCACCAGTTCTGGAAGGCTCCTATAGAAGAGTCCTTTACCCACAGAGACTTTGAGCCTGCCCATTAAGGGAAATAGGAAGCCCCGAACATATATTTTTTAGATGTCCTTCTTATGCTGAGATTCATAGAGACACCATTGATCCTTTGCTGAAGAGGCTCGCTGATCTTTCAGACAAGTCTAAACTTGATTCTCTCCTCTTAGGCAAAGATCATAAGACGACCCGGCTGGTAGCCAGATTCTGTGCCCAGATTTGTAGGCACAGATCGTCCTATAGAATAAAATAGCTTATTAGGGAAAAGCTGAAGTCGCCCTTTGGGGCGCCTCAGGGTCAATTTTTATGGTAGCCCAGATCTCAGTTGTACAGGTGTATGTATATACTGTATCTCAATTTTAACGCATGAGCTATTGCTGCAATCTGCTCTAATTGTATATTTTATCTTAATGAACACTGTTTTTATTGTGTTATGTGAACTGGTCTTTGACTGTAATAAATTATCTATCTATCTATTTCTAGTTGTATTTTAATCGTATTAAAATTTGAACTGCATGTGATTTTTTAAATAAAAAAAATAAGTTGGCATCTAGCACTGCACATGACAGCTGCTAAACAACAGGCATTAAGTTCTCCTCCAAGGTCCTAAACAATTTCCAAGTGGTCCGGGGCAGTGAGGAATTTGGCAACCATCACCCTGGGTATTAATTTGGTTGTCCAGCATTCCCCCCCCCACTCCCTGCCTGTCCTAACAAATTATTTCATACTATAATAATTCTTTCACAACTTTTACTCCAATTCTTTCTGACAACTTATCAAAAGATGCCCTTCTTCACATATTCTTTTCCGCAGCGGCACCCTTTAAGCCAATTTATCCTCCTCTTTCCCTTTAGTATATATCTCTCTAAACTTCCCCATTAAATAAATGTTTTAAAAGGAAGACATTTTCTTTGGCACTCGCAACATCTATCTGCTTCATTTCAAACACTTAAGAGAGAGGGGGGGAAAAAACTGATATTTATTGCCGGATTTGAGAACGTTCCTCTGCTTGTGTTTCAAGAAGATGGACTTTTTTCCATTTGCTCTGCTTCCTGCTCAGTTTGACCTGGTTCTCAGTTTTTAATGATGGGGCTCAAACAAGTTTCTGGCCACAGCAACCTTCACAGGATTTCTCTGGATCACTTCTCGTTTGATCATCGCTGCCCATATTAACAAGCCTGCCTGTTATCTCTGAATTCAGTTACACTGGCTTAGATAAGCTGTATGTCCTTCGGATCACCGTTTTTATTTTTATTACACTCGACGACTTCAGATGAGTTTGGAAATTGGCAATATTAACTCCAGAGATGCCAGCCTAGATTCTGCCAGTCTTTCACTTTGGTGATAGGGGCCTTTTGGTTTACGATGCTCTATAAAACATTATATACAACGATGGTGGCGCTTTTTAACAGCTCTGGCTGACCTTACCATTAGGCAGGGTGATTTCGCTCCTTTACACAGCAGTTTCTTGGAGACCAGTACATTAAAGGAAAGACAAAAAAATAGCCAGTGATATAGAACTCAATCCTAAGCAAGTCTACTCAGAAGTAAGCCCCAAATGGGGCTTCCTCTCCAGAATAGGCTCATCCAGACTTCTGTTTCCTCCACTGCTTTCTCCCAGGAAAACCTGTGGTTCAGCCCTGAATTGGAACAAACAGCAATAGGGATTCCCCCCCCCCCCGGATTGCACTTTGTTCCAATATTGCACTAAATAGCGGGTTTTCTGGGCAGAAGCTGTGCAAAGACAAAACTGCTTGGACCCATGCCTGAGAAGCACAGGACAAACAGAAAACTGCTCAGACTTATGTTTTCTAGGCACAAGACAAATGGAAGTGTGGGTGATCCCTAAGTTTATTTAGGATTTTCAGCCTTCATTTGCTTGTATTTTTGCCACCACAAAGAGGAGGGCCGTTTGGGATTTTCTGCACCCCATGCGAATGCCACAAATACTGTTTGGGGTTTGCAAATCCGTCTGTCTCCAGTTGCCTGATGTGCTCCTTAGCTTGGGGAGAACTACAGTTGAAGGCAGCAGATCCATGTCTTCAAACAAGGGTCAGGAAGTGCAATAATAAGCAAAGTGGGGAGGGAATCCCACACACTTTGGGTTTGAGAAGCTTGCTGCAATGTTCCTGTCCTCCCTATCCTGCGACTTCTTTTAAAAAATAGTTTTTATTAAAGAATTTTCATAGTCGACAAAGTTACATACAACTTTCTACAGGTCAGCTGCATTTGGTATGAGACCCTGCTGTCATAAACATTGTGAGATTGGGGGGTGGAGAGGATTGGGGGGAGAAGACGGAGAAAGAAGGCAGGTAATGATCTTTCATTCTTTTGCTTAGTACATGTGCAGACGTTTTGTGTCGGCGTTGTGAGGGTAGGCTCTTCATTTGTCTGTCTGTCTGTCTGTCTGTCTGATTTTGTTGGTGGTACTAGAAGTTGGAGAGCCCATAGCATGGTTGGTTGCATTTAGTTGATTGTAGTGAGTTTTGTTTGTATGCGTGTGAGGACCTTTTGCCCTGCCCTGATTGTGTCATAAGGCATGATAAATGCCTGTGAGGGACAGCTGGTGAGGACTCCAGCACCTTGGATAGTGCCAAGCAGACTACCTGTTCTAACAACCAAGACAAGACCTTTTCTCCAGTCTTGGGCCTAACCTCTCCCAGCCCCCTCCTTCGTCTTTGCCTGTGCTGGCAAGCAGGCACCAAGAAACACGAAACACCAAGCCACTCTGCTCTTCAGCAGAGTCTGGTGCAAGCATTGTTGTTTTGGGAGTCTCTGGAGTCAAGGGGGTCTCTGCTGATGGGCACTGTGGATGGATCTCAGCTCAGTGCCTTCATAGCTTGCCCCACTAATCTTCATGATCCAGCTAGCTCTGCTGCCTCTGTGTCAGAGTCAAGGCTGCTGCTGGTAGAAATGGTTAATGACAGCCCCTACCCACCACTTTTCTCTTAGGGACTGAGGGAGAGGGCAAGAGCAGTGGTAGGCAAGGGATGGGCTAAGCAAAACACTCTCCTAATTGCCCCCTCTCAAATGCTGCAATGGCAGGCATTCAGCAGTAAGATGGCCAGAGATGGAGAACAGTCATGTCCCTTTAAATCTTCTGATGCAGCTGAAGACAAGGCACATCATTTAGCTGCAAACACTGATGTGGCAGAAAACAGCTTTTTGACAACATTATGAGCTGCGCTAATGATCTCAGTGCTGAAAAGTTTCTCACAGTTACTTAAGTGGAAGAGTTAACACCTGCCTTTGATTCTGGACTTTAACCCACAAAATGTCCTCTTGAAAACTCTGGGTCCAAATCTGAACACACATGGCACACACGGCACAACAGACAACATGCTTGTGAACAACATGGGTGGAGAACAGGCTCATCAAAGTATTGCTGCCCACTTTCTGCTTTTCCTACACAGGAAGGAAAATGAACATGTATTCGTGTTTTGCTCAAGTACAGGCTTGCCATACGTCAGGAAAATTCCCAACATATCCTGGTTTTAGGGTATACAAATG
The DNA here is from genome assembly GCF_964252035.2 of Podarcis erhardii. Taxonomy (NCBI): domain Eukaryota; kingdom Metazoa; phylum Chordata; class Lepidosauria; order Squamata; family Lacertidae; genus Podarcis; species Podarcis erhardii. Next base: position 17,767,993 of record NC_138504.1, read on the forward strand.
GTGTCAGGGGGGAATTTTGTCAGGGAAAACCTAAATGTATGGCAACACGATAGAAAAAGCAGCGGAAACAGCTCAAAAAGCTTTAAATCACTATTTTGGGGTTAGGTTTGTGGTTTCCTTAAAAAGCTTTGCAGAATTTTACATTTTGAGTCAAATTCCCTACTCAAAAACCCTACTCAACTATTAATTGTAAACCCATCAGGACAGGGAACTGCCTTCTTGTTTCTCTCTAAAATAGTGTTGATAATGGAGAACAAATGGATTAGTTGACAGTGAAATTCTATGCATATTTATTCAGAAGGCATCATCATCATCATCATCATCATCATAACAACAACAACAACAAGAATAACAATAATTTATTATATCTACCCCACCCATCTGGCTGGGTTTCCCCAGCCACTCTGGGCGGCTTCCAACAGAATATTAAAATATTAAAATACAATAGTCTATTAAACATTAAAAGCTTCCCTAAACAGGGCTGCCTCAGATGTCTTCTAAAAGTCTGGTAGTTGTTTTTCTCTTTGACATCTGATGGGAGGGTGTTCCACAGGGCGGGTGCCACTACCGAGAAGGCCCTCTGCCTGGTTCCCTGTAACTTGGCTTCTCACAGCAGGGGAACCACCAGAAGGCCCTCAGAGCTGAACCTCAGTGTCTGGGCAGAACAATGGGGGTGGAGACGCTCCTTCAGGTGTTCAAGGGGACCTACTCCGCTTGGGTTGGAGCCTTACTTTCATATTATATATGTGGACATGTTTTATGTTTTTAGTATTTGATGTTCTGTTAAAACAATCAAAGTGACTTGCAATAAAATAAGAAAATCCATCAGAATAAAAATGAGTCATTAACAACAATATATTAGCAGCACATAAAATATTAATGGATAGCATTACAGAACTAAATGATCATACAGATAGCATTAAAAGGGGAAAAATACCCCTAATGTGGTGGTGGTGGTGTTAAAAACATATAACAACAATAGTATTAATTTCATTAATTTGCATTTCATATAACACAGTTGTTAAAAGTTTTTAAAATGGCAGATTATATATTAAAAACTAACCTGGTTTTTTAAAAAACAAAAACTTTGCTTAACCCACTAAAGAGGGAGCTTAGCAGATCTTACCTGGGAGGAAACTCCAGTCTTGGTGCCACAAGGAGGGGAGAGAGAGAAGGAGAGAGAGAGAAGGATGTAAACAAATCTATAATTATCATACAGAAAAATAACGTCCTTCCAGCTGCGTTCTTCAGCTCAGCAGGCTTGCTGCAAAATTCATTATCGGATGTTGCATTCACAGTCACCTTTATTGTCTGCCGCATTTACAATAATTAGACCTATAAACACTGATTTATAAAAATGACAAACAAGAGTCCCCAGTAAGGAAGAAACATGAGTTCTCTTTATGGCTCAGCACTTCACAGAAGCCACACACACCAGGCCGAGAGCAGTCATGTTATTTTATGGTTAAATTAAAGGATCTCTCCTCCTGTGGCCTTTCATTCAGCTGCTGTCAGCCACTCTAAAGGGAGACCAGGCATCCCAGATAACAGGAAGTACTAATTCTGTTTTTCACATCTTAATTTCTCTCTCATGGATGCCTAAGCAAGAGGGATAGTAAAACAACAAGAGACCTGTGAGGGGTGTTTCTGTGACCAAAGCAAAACTGTCATACTTCCTTGTTATTTTTGCAATTGCCAGGAGGTGTGATACTTGTAATGCAATCTCATTATATTTATCATACTGATTTTTCAATATTTATGTTGTTATATTTGCTATTGTTGCTGTATTATGTTATTATTACATTATTCTCATGACAGTTGCTTTTGATATGTATTCCTGCCTTCTTTGGCCTCCCCCACTTGAGATTTCCCCCACCCCACCCCAGACAAAGAGAACAGGTTTAGTGATAAACCTGTTCTATTGGTGAAATGTTTTGCACCAGTGGAACACTGCTGAGCAACAGAAGGCATGAGCAGGCTGTTGGTACCATTGCTGTGAAATAGATTGTGTCATCTGTTGCGCAATGGGTTTCTGCTAGTGCAGCTGTTGGATGGGATGCCTCTGTTGTTGAACATTAAAATTCACTTTCTGGTAGCGCAAGAAAGAGCCCATGTTCCAATGGATAGAGAAGGCTGGATACGGCCCATTGCCTCCTGCAGCTCTTCCTTATAAATAACTCACTCAAGTCACATGTTTCATTAGTACTGGTAACACTTGTTAGGAGTAAAGTGATCTGTTGCTGTTTCTTTGTCCTGGACTTATTTCTCCGCTGAGCTTATGCTTCTGGGGAAACAGGGGTCCTGGTTCAATGGCAGGGAACCTGTCCAAGTCCCAGGAAGATCCCCTACTAGTCATTGTCAATAATCCTGGGATAGATGAGCAAATAAGGGATGCAGGTTGCGCTGTGGGTTAAACCACAGAGCCTAGGGCTTGCCGATCAGAAGGTTGGCGGTTCGAATCCTCGCGACGGGGTGAGCTCCTGTTGCTCAGTCCCTGCTCCTGCCAACCTAGCAGTTCGAAAGCACGTCAAAGTGCAAGTAGATAAATAGGTACCACTCCAGCGGGAAGGTAAACGGCGTTTCTGTGTTTGCCAGAAGCAGCTTAGTCATGCTGGCCACATGACCTGGAAGCTGTACGCGGGCTCCCTTGGCCAATAAAGCGAGATGAGCTCCGCAACCCCAGAGTTGGTCACGACTGGACGTAATGGTCAGGGATCCCTTTGCCTTTTACCTAGATGAGCAAATAGTCTTGGGGCAAAACTGCAGTCTTTCCCAGGCTTACCGGGAGATGCCAGGGGTTGAACCTGTGACCTTCTGCAGGCAAAGGAGATGCTCTGCCACTGAGCTACAGACCGTTCCCAAGAGCTCTTGCAAATGCTGCCCCATATAATTCCACCTTGGAGCCAAAAGAGCGTCCTCCCCCCCCCCGCCCCCCTCTGTTATTGCAATGGGTATTGATTCAACAAATGGCAACATTGAACACCAACCAAGGAAGTACTGCAAGTGGTCAGGTGTCATTTCAGTGGAAAACAGGAGTGCCTGGCATGCTCTGGTCCATGGGGTCACGAAGAGTCGGACACGACTAAACAACAATGCAGCCTTACCATTCACCTGAAGAGAAAACACTTGCTTTCTCTTCCACTAGAGAACACTAGATGGCAGCATCATTGTTCCTGTCAAGAGTTCTCCTGTCTTCCAGGCTGCAGAAAAACAATACTGTAGTCAATTTTAAAATGTCCCATCCTTTAGGTAACCCCCAAGCCGCTGTTTATAAGGGATATCATTAACATGCTATTGCTTTCTTGAGATAATGCATATTGATATCCCTTAATAAACACAAATTCAAAACCCACAGTGGATCACAGTGGAGCAATGCATTTATTAAGGTCAATCAAAAAGTCACAAAAAAGCAAGCAAGGTTTTGAGAGTTATTGGCCTAAAGGTGACATAATAGCAGAAATAGACTGCATTTTGTAGCCATGTAAGCTGCATTTAGTCTCAGTTCCAAGATAGAGACCGAAGGCGTATTGGATTAGTCTCTGCTAAATTCTGCAGGTATCAAGTTACACCTCAGTATTCTGGGACAAAGGAGTGATCCCTGTTTCCAAAAACACAAAGCTGGATGGGATAGGCCAATCTGTCAATTTTGGCTCCTCTCAGTTTCTAATATTTCCAGCCTTTATTCCAGTTCTCCACATTTCTACATCAGTTTGCATTAAATAAATAAATAAATAAATAGAAAAGCATATTATATTTTGCATGCTGTTGCCACTATAAATCACATCAGAACTGCTTCTGGCAGTGTAAAGTGATGCATAAATTGAATAAACAATTGAACTTATTATTTTATTTTTTAAAAAATCATTGGAAAAAAAACCACCCTTTTAATTTAGTGCATATACTAACAATTCTGCCTCGCTTTTCTTTCCAAACCAAGGGGCTCAAAGCTGCTAACAGAAAAAAAGGAAAGCAACAATCCCCATATAAAAAGCAGTTCATACCAAATTAAAAATAGAATCATGGAATTATAGAACTGTAGATTTGGAAGGGAACCCCAAGGGTCATCTAATCCAACCCCCTGCGATGCAGGAACCTCAGCTAGATCATACAGGATAGAAGAACTTGGAACGGCAAAGCAACAACTCCTAATTCAAACATCAACATAGTTAAAGACTTGCAGAAAAAGAAAAATATTCAGACAATTGCGGAACACAAATAATAAAGAGGAAAATAACCAAGGAACCTGTGTGGTCCTTCAGATGTTGTTGGACTGCAACTCCCATCATCCTCGACCATTGGCCTGGCTGGCTGAGGCTGATGGGAGTTGGAGTGCAACAGCATCAGGGAAGGCCCTGTCTCACTCATTCTCAGCTTAGGTTATCTTCTTTCTTACTTGTGTTCTGACATTCCTCCAAAGAATCCTGGGAGTTTGTTAAGAATATTCTTTTTTTTAAGAATATTTATTAAGATTTTACAAAGTCATAAATACAAAAATACATAGTAGAACAAAAAAGAAAAAGAAAAAAGAAAAAACTCTCAGACAAAAATACAAAAAACAAAAAACAAGAAAAATAAACAAAAAAAGAAGTTAAAACAAATCCACTTTTTTTATAACTTTAAACTCATTAGCTTGTTTCTTTGACCTCCTCACACCTCCCCTTTTTGTATTCCCATTAATATAATCAAATCAGTAAATCCTTACCCTTTTTCATTTATCTTAACTCTATATCTTAACATATTATAACTCTATATTTTCGCCCATTATCAATTCATTTTTGCATACTCTTTTTAACTTTGTTGCTAATGCCACTTATTTTCAATCCAACATCATTTTAACATTCATTAATTTTACATTGTTTCTGCAGGTAGTCTTTAAATTTCTTCCAATCTTCTTCCACCAACTCTTCTCCCAGGTCTCGGATTCTGCCAGTCATTTCCGCTAATTCCATATAGTCCATTACCTTCATCTGCCACTCTTCCAGGGTGGGTAGATCTTGTGTCTTCCAATACTTTGCAATAAGTATTCTGTGGTCTCAGTTTCAATGCGCAAGCCACACACACTCACACACACCCAACATACACTCTTAACCCTATGCCGGCCTCAGCATGGGAACTCACAGCCTTTGTGTACTCCCACCGCTCCCACCCTATGAGATTCCACACACTGGAAAAAGCACCATTTACTACGATCACCCTGAGCCAGGAAAGAGGGAGTTATTCCTCCCCGACACACCCATGTGAGGCAAAGCATCGTGTGGCTCCACCTCAGCCCCAGAGGTCTCTCCATCTCTCTCTGCATGCAGAAGGAAATTTCACGCAGAGGGAGGAAACACCATGGCGAAAGATCCCCAGGAGATCTCTGAGGAATTCTACGTCCAAGATGTAGGTTGATTGCTTTGTTATCCTTTTTACAGGGTGGGTTAGTGAATGCCTTCAATTACTTGCTAAGAGCTGTCATTCTGTCTTTCAAAGCATGCATGCCCAGCACATTACAGCTTGCCTCGACAACCGACTTTTCTCTAACTTTCCCCTTTTCTATCTATTAGGCACAAACACCTAAAGCTACGAAAGAACTCTGCAAAAGATACAAGATCTGTGGGGTGTTGCTTTGCAGCCTAGTGCTCTCTGTCATCCTGACATTTCTTGGGGTCTATTATTTTTGGAATCCATCACCTAAAAAAGTAAGTTGCATTCTGTGCATTGAATTTAATATTTATTTTATTTTATTTTATTACTTATTTAAAATCTACCTGGTATTTCTAAATATCCTCTCTTGTTATTATTTTAAGGACACAGACTATTCAAGTAGATTTTACGCAAAGTTTTAGGTGCTTACCCTGCTTTGCTTTTTAATAATGGGATCCTTTCCACAGAGGCATTCCATCTCCTTCATAGTAGCGGTCACATAATAAATTTGTGAATAAATGCTTTCATGTTGTTTCCATTAGCTTGCCAGAAACTGGTGGAAACCCACTATGCCACCACTTTAAGGAGAGGGAGCCAAATCTTGAGGGTGGCTGATTACTCTGTGCTGTTCCGTGCCTGCAGCATTAAGCAGCTGTATTGCATTTTCTTTTATTAACCTATTTTGCAGGGCATTGCGGGGGCGGGGCTGGAGCTTATTCATATATGGGAAGCTCCCCTATACCAAATCAGACCACTGCTCCATCTGGTCCAGTACTGTTGGCTGACAGCAACTTTCTGAGGTTTCGGACAGTGGTCTTTTCCATCCTTACCTGGGTGCTTTGCCTGTGAGTTGCAGCCCTTTTATAAAAAAAAAATGCATGCATGTAAAAACACAGGATCCATAAGCTGATGCCATACTATCATAAGACTTTCCCCCTTGTGCATAGGGTTGTGGATGCAAACTCCATCTTCCTTTCCCCTTTTGCCCTAGATGCTGTGGTTTAGACCTGGCATTCTGACTAGGGGGTTGTGTATTCATACCCTGAAGACAGAGAAAATCAGGGGATTGCATTGTAATGTGTGGGTGGAGGGGCAAAGTGAAAGGTTTAGCCAAATGCATGGAGGATAAATTTATTATCAATAACTATTAGCTGTGTTAGCTGGATGGTATCTCTATATCTCATGTCTCCCTGGACATCAAATGCAATGGTAGGGCTGCCATACGTATGGGAATTGGGCTCTGAAAAAGGCGTCTGGGTGGGTTTTTGCAGACTCAGAAAAATGTCCGGGAAAACCTAGACATATGGCAAGCAGCGCAATTAAAAAATAATAATGCTTTAGAAATGCTTTGTCTGGATTTCCACTTTTGGTATTATGACAACCCTAAGCAACAGGCATAGGGGACGCGGGTGGCACTGTGGGTTAAACCACAGAGCCTAGGGCTTGCCGATCAGAAGGTTGGCGGTTCGAATCCTCGCGACGGGGTGAGCTCCCGTTGCTCGGTCCCTGCTTCTGCTAGCCTAGCAGTTCGAAAGCACGTCAAAGTGCAAGTAGATAAATAGGTACCACTCCGGCGGGAAGGTGAACGGCGTTTCCGTGCACTGCTCTGGCTCGCCAGAAGCGGCTTAGTCATACTGGCCACATGACCCGGAAGCTGTACGCCGGCTCCCTCGGCCAATAAAGCGAGATGAGCCTGCAACCCCAGAGTTGGCCACAACCGGACCTAATGGCCAGGGGTCCTTTAAGCAACAGGCATAAGACCATAAACCGAAAAATAACTTGTTGGATTAGGCTAGTGGCCCCTCTAGTCCAGTCTCCTGTTCTCACAGTGGCCATCCAGAATGACTGAGGGAAAGCTGCAAGCAGAGCCCTAGCACTCTGCCCATTTGTGGGAGGGATTACCCTTCTGCAATCTAAATTGAGGTTTCCCCAAGCTTCTTACACATAGGTGGTGCCATTAGTGCATTTAATTTTGCTATGAGTGATTTCTTTCTTTGTCTGTTATTTATTTTTAAAATTTGTAGACCGCCCATCATCCGAAGATCACAGGGCAGTTCATAACATATAAATACAAGATAAGATCACAAAAGGCATAATACAAACAAAAACACACCAATAAGCCCCCCTCCACTCCCACAAAACACATTTAAAATGACATAGAATGCTAACCAGCCAACGCCCTGGGAGAAGAGAAAGTGCCTAAAGATATCTAAAGAAGGTGTTCAGTGAGCCTCCCTGGGGAAAGCATTCCAAAAATGGGGAGCCACCACAGAAAAGGCCTGTTCTTATGCTGCCACCCTCCAGAACTCTCATGGAGGGGGCACATGAAGAAGGGCCACAGGCTCCAGGCAGGTTCATATGGAAAGAGGCGGTCCTTGAGGTATTGCAGTCCTGAGCTGTTTAAGGATTTATAGGTCAATACCAGTATTTTGAATTGGACAACATACGCTCAAGCTCCTGGGCATGTCAAAAGTCCACCACCTACCACCATCACATTATTATTCCTCAGGAACTGCATCTTTGCCAACCATGGTGATTCTCTGTCATTTATTTGGACCTCTGAGGAACATAGTGGGGCTCACAGTGTCAACAGTGTGGTGCTAAAGGGGCTTTGCAAAGGCTGGAATAGTCACCTAACAGCTCCAGTGACAGTTTCAATTTACCCTGGCAATCCAAATTACATTAAGATGCAGAATCCACAGTCACACAAGCCTCAGTGCGTCCCTTAAGAATGTTGACAAAGGGGTCAGACAACTGTCACCTAGAGTTTTATGTATTTCTGTTCTCTGATAGGCACTTAATTCAGCATGATACTAAAAGTCTGCACTGTCTTGTCTTTTGAAAAAGTTTCTGGCCCTTATGGCTTCAAATATACCTTCCCAGCCACCGCTATCCTGCTTCCTTAAGCAATAAGAACAAGAACGGCACTACCTGGCTGTGGTTTACTTTGGACAAGAGAGCACAGTGGAAACTTACGATTTTGTGTTTTAGTTTGGCAAATAAAAACAAACATTACAAAATACAACCCCTCTTTCTTCACACTGCTGGCTGCTATTTTTCACACACCCACAGACTGCCCACTATCCTTTCAGCTGGAGGGACGATGCTTTCTCCAAGCTGAGATGGACATGTCATCCTAAAAACACAGAGATTTCATTACTCAGCACAAGGCCAAATCACACACAGTCACAGGGCATGTACAGAGTTCAAGATGAACTGGAACACTCCTACACTGCCATCTCCAGGCCGGGCTTGGAGAAACCTCTTCCGGAAACCCTGGAGACCAACTGCCAGTCAGTAGTCACCATCCACACCATATATATTGAAAGCACATGGCTTTCCCCAAAATAATCCTGGGAACTGTGGTGTATACCTTGCAGAACTACAAGTCCCAGCAGCCTTTGCAAATGACAGCCCCCAGGATTCTGAGTGAGAAGCCGTGCGCTTTAAATGTAGGGTGCAGATATGACCAATGTTGACAGTACTGAGCTGGACAGCTGTATAATTCAACATAAGGCAACTTCCTATCTTCACTGGCCTTGCAAATAGAGAGTTGACTGCAACAAGCCAAGTGTAACTGTTTGGTTACTTACAGCGTCATCCTCAAGTCCCGCACTCAGATGCATCCCAGAATGGTCTTTAAGTACCATTCCTTTGTTTTAGTATACCGACAGCAACCATTTTAGGCATGTCCAATACATGCCTGACCTCACACACGTGCATCGCACCAAACCCAGAAATGACAATGTCACAAAAGGGGGTGGGGCAAGGTGTTTGCAGGCTTTTTCTGGAAGTACTGCAATACAGCCATACCTCGGGTTACAGACGCTTCAAGTTGCGTTTTTTTTCAGGTTACGGACGTGCCAGAACCCGGAAATACCAGAATGGGTTACTTCCGGGTTTTGGCGGTTGCGCATGCGCAGAAGCGCCAAATCACAACCTGCGCATGCGTAGATGCAGCGCTGCAGGTTGCAAACGTTGCAGGTTGCAAACGTGCGTCCCACATGGATCATGTTCACAACCCAAGTGTCCACTGTACCAGGTTGAGGCATGGAGTGGATGGAGCAAGCTCCTGCTCCACCACAGCTTTTTCAATGGTGCCTTGGAACATAACCTTTGTGTTAATTGGGAGTTGTCTGCAATCACACCCTGCCTTCACTTTTAAATACTTAAGGAGATGGCAAGTGAAGTTTCTTTGCTAGCCACAATCTCGCAAGCAGCCCAACTCTGACAATGCTCTTAGAGAGGCTTCTGCCAGCCCGCCCGCTGCTTTCTTCATTGTCCGACATCTGCTTCCAATAAATAGCTGCTATTCAGAAGCTAGGTCTGCAGAAGACATTTTCATTCCAGACACATCAAAGCCCCAAAGTCTTTTGCCACGCAGCAGATACATATTAGAGCTCAGCTGAGAGCCCAGTTATTAGGGTCTACTGCAAATTGACAGAGAGAGGCTGTTTTTTTGAGGGGGGTCATCTTCTGCTTCTGATTAATCCTGGAAGATACTTTCAGGATCCAGAAACAGGGAAATAAGCTTGCATAAACATTCTCAAATTTTGCCTACAATCTTTTTATTCCATCAAGGTAATGGGCTTGCAGCCCAGGCTAGGGGCATTTGGAACTCCAGACCTGAATAAAGTATCTCCTGCAATCACACATTCCAGGCTATATGATTCCCCCCGCCCCCCGTTCATTCACATGAAACCTCACACACAAACGAGCTTTTATTGCCACGCGGAGAGAGGAGGCAAGGACAGCAGGGCCCCATCAAATTAACCTCTTACATAGCAAAAAGCAGGGCTGTGCATGCCCCACCACAATTCAAATCGTGGCCCCAATTTTAAACTCAAAATTGGTCTTGATTCATTCCGGACTGATCTGGACCCAATCCAATGTGCCCTGAATCCAAATGGTAATCCAGAAAATACAGATCTCCAGAAATCCCATTGGTTTTCATCACAAAACCAGAACTGCCATACCATAACATCCTTGCCTTTTGACATCGGGGGATGAAATCTGGGACATGGCTCCCCCACCAGACCCTCCAAATGTCTCTATTTTCCTGGGATGTCCCTGATTTAGAGAAGCCATTCCAGTTTTTGATTTGAACCCAGAAGGTCCTGCGTTTCCTTAGGATGTCCCTATTTTCATTGGAGAAATGTTGGAGGATATACCCCTGTAGAGGGAGCTAACACTGCCAAATTTTAGATGGGTAGCCCCATGTGTTGTATTTTTTCAAAAGAAAGAAAGGTAATACTTTAAGGCAGGGGTCCTCAAACTACGGTCTGCGGGCAGATCCAGCCCACCAGGGTCCTAAATCTGGCCTGCACGGCCATTTCAGAACCCAACACGAAGTCCGAGGCTGAAACGCCACGCTGGGTTTACCTTAGCAAGCAGGGACTGACTGAACAGGTGGCAAGGTCCTCAAATCTGAGGCTGAAATGCCATGCCCGGTTTACCTCAGCCTCAGGCTCTGCCTCAAGCTCATTCCACAACCCCCTCATTCTGTCTCCTCCTCTGTCCCTTTGTCGCCTCTTTCCGGCCGCGTGCTGCCTTGCTGCCACCTCTCAGAGTGCAAGGATTTCACACAACACACATGTCCCACTTGAAGTCAGTGGCAAATGCCTCTATCGGTTTCCACGGGGTCCTGAGTTTGAGTCCCACATTGGGCAAATGATTCCTGCATTGCAGGGGGTTGAACTAGATGACCCTCGTGTCCCTTCCAACTCTACAGTTATATGATGCCATGAACAACAATTATTAGAAATGATGAGATAATGAAAGTATGTGCTTTGAAACTAGGCTGTAGTCATGCTTGCTAGTTGGTGGCTGCTTAGCAAGTGGAAATAGTAACAGTGAGAAAAGCGCTATACAGTGGTACCTCAGGTTAAGTACTTAATTCGTTCCGGAGGTCCGTTCTTAACCTGAAACTGTTCTTAACCTGAAGCACCGCTTTAGCTTATGGGGCCTCCCACCGCTGCGGCGCCGCCGGAGCACGATTTCTGTTCTCATCCTGAAGCAGAGTTCTTAACCCAAGGTACTATTTCTGGGTTAGCGGAGTCTGTAACCTGAAGCGTATGTAACCCAAGGTACCACTGTAATCATAATAATGTAGCAGACTGTACAATGTATTCACAAGACACACAGAAGGCCTAGCAGACACAGTGCTAAATAATCCTTAGAGCCAAAATGTGGGGAGTGGGAGAGAATACTAAGACACAGACAAGAAAACCTTTTTTTTTAAGGGACGGGACTGGGATTTATTGGGAAAGGATATTAAACAAACACAAGCTGAACAAATGCCACCTAACTCAACCGAATTCTTTCCACAGAGGCAGAACTTAACAAAAGAGCAGCATTTTAAGACTTTGCCACCCTCTCCCTCCTCAAGCACTGTAATTAATTGTTGTGGGTGGGCACAATAGCATTCTAGCCCCGCAGCTCTCATTAAGCAGCACTAATCAGCAATCCCACATGTGCATAATGTCACCAATAATTATACACCCTACAGCATTTTTAAAATGCATACAGATACATAGGGATGAGGTGTTTTAAATAACTACGATGCACCTCTCTCCTCTCACTCCCCTCTGTCCCTGTGATATCAGGAAACAACTATTCATCCAGCCATCCGAAGCAACTTCCAGGATAAACAAACTTGCACCAGGGCTGGATTTCTAATGCAATGCCAATTTTTGCAAACCCAAATAAAGACAAGAAGCAAAACATCTTGAAAAGAAAACAACTTCCATCCTTGTTTCAACAAGCAAGCGTACATGAAAAGACCATAGCTGTCAAGCGTCCCTTATTTGGCGGGACAGTCCCTTATCCCAGCGCCATGGCGCACTGCTGTCCCTTATTGATGATGTCCCTTAAATAAGCTACTGAAGGTAATGGGGCCCTTTCTATGTCCAGCTGTGCTTTGTCAACAACAAATTGTTCCTGTTTTTTGTGTGTGTGTTGAATATATGCTATATGGTAATTTATGGACCTAATAGGTATCTAAAGCCATTTGCATGCAACAAAATATGTATTTTATCAAAGTAATTGTTCATCCCTTATTTTGGTTGCTGATCACTTCCGGGTTGGCGCCATCGCCGAATGGCGGACTCCCTCCAAGCTCCGGAGGGAGCCTGCTCGGTAGGGGCTGGGTCCTGCCGCGCCGGCGACGCGGGGACCCTTAAAAACCATGGGCGCTAAAACCCATGGACATGGTGACTCGGCTGGCACCTTTTGAGCCCCCCCCGACCCGCGAAGGAGCCTTTTTAAAGGCTGCGGAACGGGTGACGGGGGGGGTGCTTTGAGTCCTCCGCTTCCCCTGCCAAGCGAAGCCGCATGCCATTCGACGGAGAGCGCTGACTTCTTCCATTGGAAATTCGGACTTAAAAGCATAACCCGTGAGTAATCGGAACTTGGATTAAAAAAGGCGAGAAATTTTTTAAAGAATTCGGAACGAGCGGGGGAGGTATAAAAAGGAAGTCAGCCCCCCCCCCCTGTTGTAGAGGAGCTAAAGTAAAGGACTTAACATCTAAGATTGAGCGCAACCTTATTTTGATAAAGTTATGAAATTTCGCGATGGAAAATTATAAGATTGAGCTGGAGGAGAAAAGTGGAATTTAGTCAAAAAGCAAACCCCCCCCCCCCGGAACCTGGGAGCGTCTTAGTGAGAGCGCCGGGAGAAGACAAGGAGAGGTTTTGACAGCTGTCAAAGAGCTGTCAAAGCAGAAGAACAATAATGAGAACTTTGTTACGAGGACTTTGCCGGTTATATTTGCTACAAATTGGATACAAAATGTTTAAAACAAGGAATAATAAAGTTACTTTGACTGGTGGACATGATCTGGAAGGGAACTGAGTTATTATAATCCACCTAGAGGAGCCGAGGGATATTACAAGTTGTTGGCATCGAATTTGACAGAACTTTTTATCTCCTGGGAAACTGCAGAAATGGAACATTATTTTGACTACAGAGGTTTACACACTAAAGTAGACAATAGACTTATCTATTGAAAATGGAAGGGACTTGGCATCATGTTTCGTTCCTGAATAACAGAGCCTCTGCAGCGGAATTTAGAAGCTTTTGGAATTAGAACATTTGTGCAGGAAAACAGGAAAAGAAAGAGGAGAGAGACCAACAAGAACAACAAGAATAATAAGAATTGGACAAAGTTGGAAGTGGGAACATTTGGGAAATCCAGATTTGAAAGGTTTAAGAAATAAAATTGGAGTTTTACTCCCAAGTATATAAAAATCTGGATGGAAAAAATGGGCCTTTTTGAGATAGACTCCTTCCAAGATTGGACATTTAAAATTAAAGAAGACTGGTAAAGGACTATGGCTTAAATAAATGTGGGAACTCCAGGAAGACATCAGATGTTGATCAATACGGGAAACGCAACCAGGAAAAGGGGGAGGGATTTGGAATCCAAAGGCTGTAAAATCAAAATCATATTTTAATTTATTATATTTTAATCTATTATGTATTGTCAGGGAACTGCCATCGGAGAGACAGGTGGTGGACAGGCTACAGGAGAATAGGAGAGAATCTGCAGTAGAAGAGGGAACCAGCAGGGGGAGTGCAGGAGTCACAGCGGAGGGGAGGCTCTGGGATGCTTCCAGTGAGAGTAGTGGAGAGGTAACGGGACCCCCGTTGGGAACGCCCACCCTTCGCCGGAAACTGTCACGCAGAGAGTCTCGAAAGCGCATGTCTGTCAAAGAGCTTTTATGTTGGCGTAAATTCCGTAGGCGTCCACTGTCAGATACTACCAGCGACTGACGGAGTCATGCTTTGGGGGCTCCGTTAGTGCATCGGTTTGGATGACCAGCCAAACCCCAGAGGGATCAAGCTTTTACGCACAAGCCGCTCACTATCCCATCACAGCAATCTGACAGTCCTTGAAAGCAGCTTGTGCAAGCAGAAGGCATCATGAGCGAACCATCCGGAACCGGAGGAGCAGGAGCGGGAGCTGGCGCAGATCCAAGCCTGGAACAAAGGTACAGGGCGTTGGAGGTCCAGCTGGCACTGCAAACGGCGAGGCTCGAGGAGAGGAGGGCTCAAGATGCAGATAAGGGGAAGACCACCCCACTTGCCAGACGGGTGCCTGGACTGGTGCAGAAATTTGGGGGGGATCCCCGGAACTATCAAGCCTTTAGGACAGAGATGCAATATGCTCTCAATCTACTGTTTGATGACTTCCCCGACGAGAACTCTAGAGTGGCGTACGTGATTGGCCATCTAGAGGGAGGGGCGAGGGACTGGGTTCGGCCCCTGATGGCAGCCAATAATGAAATCTTAAAGGACACAATGAAGTTTTTCCGCGCCATGGACTTGATGTTTTCCAGCGAGATCGAGCAGGGAGTGGTGCGCAGGCAGTTAATGGCGTGTAAACAGGGGAGCCGATCTGTACGTGAGTACTGGACTGAGTTCACCATGCTGATTCATAGACTTGGGTGGGACCTTGCTAGTGAACCTATTCAAATGCTGTTTGAAGAAGGTCTCTCTCCGGCAGTGAAAGATGAACTTTCCCGGGCGCCTAGGGCGGAGTCTATGGATCAGCTGACTAAATCAGCGCTGTCCATTGGGGCACGCCAGGAAGCTAGAGCTATGGAAAAGCGGGAAGGAAAGGGGGAACGTTGGAAGGACTTCCGCATTCCAGAGATTCCGGAGCAGCCTTTCCCGCCAGCAGAGCCGATGGAACTTGGAACAGCGCGCGCGCGCGCAGTTTCAAACACCAGTGAAGGGCGGAAGAAGGAGGGAAAGAGCGGGAAGAGATGCTATCTCTGCCAACAGCCAGGTCACTTTGCCAGAGTCTGTCCGCAAAGGAAGGAATGGCAAGGGATGGCGGGAACTGTTGGGGGGAAGGAGGAAGAAGAAATCACGGAGCCAGTAAAAGCCAACGCCTGGTTGCCAACATCAGGGCACAGCAGCCAGGCCAGGGAGTAATGAATGTGCCCACGCCGGAACCTCCAAGACCAGCGCTTGTGATAGAGGTGTTGCTGGAACTGGCAAACGGACACCCACTGAAGATAAAGGCGCTATTGGATTCAGGTAGCTCATGTAATTTCATGAGCAAAGAGTTTGCAGCTGCACACCAAATACAGACTATCCCATTGAGTAAGCCTTTGCAGGTTACCACGATTGATGGGAGGGAGCTGTTGGGTGGAGAAGTGAGCCAACAGACTGTACCAATGATAATGAGGGTGGCACGACACACCGAACTGATAGCGTTTAACGTAGCCACCTTGGGAGGAGCTCCTATTATCTTGGGTATGAGCTGGCTGGCGCTACACGATCCGCTAGTAGGCTGGCATCAGAGAGTGGTTTCCTTTGGATCAGCACATTGCCTAGAACACTGCAAGGAGGGAGAGGCTCAGGCAGGCGCCAGGGGCACTCTAGCAGTGATGGAAGTGGTGGACAAAGGGAGGGTGCCACCACAATACGCTGACTTGCTTGACGTATTCAGCGAAAAAGAAGCAGATAAACTGCCCCCGCACAGACCCTTTGATTGTCAAATTACCTTACTCCCAGGAGCACAATTGCCAGTGGGCAAGCTGTATGCAATGTCAGACAGTGAGATGCAGGAGTTAAGGGAGTTCATTGACAAGAATCTCAAGCGAGGTTTCATCAGAGAGTCACGAGCGGTGGGGGGCAGCCCAGTGTTCTTTGTGGACAAAAAAAACACAGGCAAGCCCAGGCTTGTATGTGATTTCAGGGCCCTAAATGCAGTGTCAGAACCAGTGACTTTCCCTATGCCCAGAATTGATGACATTCTAACACGGGTGAGAAAAGGGAAAATTTTTACCAAGCTGGACCTTAGGGGGGCATATAACTTGATACGTGTGAGAAAGGGGGATGAGTGGAAGACCACTATGTTCACCCCCTTGGGGGCCTTTGAGTACACCGTTATGCCTTTCGGATTACAAGGGGGCTCCGCCTGTTTTCAATCATTCATGAATCACGTCCTGGGGCCACTGCTCTACAAGAACTGCGTAGCGTTCTTAGATGACGTTCCGGTGTACTCAGACAATGAGGAGCAGCATGTGCGAGATGTAAGAGAGGTACTGAGCAAGCTGCGAGAAAACCGGCTGTGGGTGAAACTGGAGAAGTGTCAGTTTCATACCAAGGAGGTGGAATTCCTGGGGTACCGGTTGTCTGACAAGGGATTGGCCATGGATCCCAGCAAGGTTCAAGCGGTACTGGAATGGAAAACACCAAAGACCAAGAAGGACGTGCAAAGGTTCCTGGGCTTCGGAAACTTCTATAGGAAGTTCATCAAAAACTTTGCCCATTTAACAGCGCCCATCACGGATTGTCTTAGTAGCAAAAAGAAATTTGTTTGGACGGGAGAAGCGCAACAAGCGTTCGAACGCTTAAAGCAGGCGTTTGCGTCGGAAGAGCAACTCTTGCACGTGGATCTACAACAACCAATGAGAGTGGAGACTGACGCGTCAGACCGAGCGGTGGGGGCCGTTCTTCTCCAGCCGGGAAAAGATACGTCTGAATGGAGACCGTGTGCATTCTTCTCGCGGAAGTTGAACAAATCAGAGAGGAACTACACAGTGTACGACCGAGAACTGCTCGCCATTCATGAAGCATTCCGGAAATGGCGGCACTTGCTGATTGGGGCGCAGCACAAGGTTCAAGTCCGAACTGACCACAAAAATCTGGAATACTGGAGAACAGCCCGAGTGCTGAACCAGAGACAAGTGAGATGGGCCCAGGAGTTCTCCAAATTCCACTTTGAGATTCGTTACGTGCCCGGCTCCGAGAACGTGAGGGCGGACGCTCTTTCCAGGAAACCTGAGTACTTAGAGGGGGAGGGAGCGCCTGAGGCAAGGCATGTAATCTCTGAAGACCGCTGGGTGTGTGGGGCGGCATTGGTGGGGCAGAGGGAACTGATAGAGGGTACGGAGAAAGATGAATACGCCCAAGAGAAACTCAGAGAGCTCCGGAGGACAGAGGAGAACACAGGGGGGTTCGAAGAAAAGAACGGGGCGTTGTATTACAAAGGGGCACTGTACATACCCGACGGGGAACTGAGGGGCAGAGTACTCAAGCAGTTGCATGACAGCCCCACAGCGGGACATTTTGGACAGCACAAAACCATGTGGTTGGTTACCAGGGAGTTTTGGTGGCCCAAGGTGAGGGAGGACGTACGGGAATATGTCAGGGGTTGCGGCAGGTGCCAGCGAGCGAAAGGAGAGAGGGTGGCGCCAG
Organism: Podarcis erhardii; assembly: GCF_964252035.2. Classification (NCBI taxonomy): domain Eukaryota; kingdom Metazoa; phylum Chordata; class Lepidosauria; order Squamata; family Lacertidae; genus Podarcis; species Podarcis erhardii. The sequence goes on from NC_138504.1 coordinate 17,785,613, forward strand.
CGGGGCTATTACAACCCTTACCCACGCCCGAAAGGCCATGGGAGGCAGTATCCATAGATTTTATGACGGACCTGCCAAAATCCAAAGGCAAAACAGCTGTCATGGTGGTGGTAGATCAATTAACCAAGATGTGTCATTTTATAGCTTGTTCACATGCAGTCACAGCGGAGGAAACCGCCAAGTTGTTTGTAGAACATATTTTCAAGTTGCATGGCGCCCCCTTGAGGGTGGTCAGCGACAGAGGGAAACAATTTACTTCCAGGTTCTGGAGGAAACTTATGAGCTTACTGCACGTAGAACTCAATTTCTCAACTGCCCGGCACCCAGAAACCAATGGGCAAGCGGAAAGGGCAAATGGGGTTTTACAACAATACCTGAGGTGTTATGTAAAAGACAGAGAAAATGATTGGGTGGATAAGTTACCTCTAGCAGAATTTGCCTACAACAACGCGGAGAACGTGTCCACAGGGATGAGTCCCTTCCTGGCAAATTATGGGTGTCACCCCCGGGCATTCCCAGGAGAGGGAGGGGAGAGGTGGAGCGTGCCGGCGGCGGAATATTTTTTTGAAGAGATGGAGGCGATCCACCGTCAGCTTCAACTTAACTTAGAGAAAGCCAAGGAAGAATATAAGAAGCAAGCAGACAGAAATAGGAGGGAAGGTGAAACTATAAGGGTGGGGGACCGGGTGTGGTTGTCCACCCAAGGGCTACCGTTCAAGGGCGGGAGTAAGAAATTGAGGCCCAAAAGATTGGGACCCTTTGAGGTCATACAGCAGGTCAACCCAGTGGCATTCAAACTCAGGCTGCCCAGTCACATGAAATTACACCCAGTATTTCACAGGTCATTACTGTCGCCGTACCGAGAGGGACGCGAGTGGGGGGAGCGTGAGAGAGAGGCCACCCAAACGCCCGTGATAGAAGAGAGAGAGCGCGACATGAACGTGGCAGGAATCATTGATTCCAGGTGGAAGGGGAATCAGGTGGAATATCTGGTAGAATGGGAGGGGGAAGCAGAGTCGGAAAACACTTGGGTACCAGCAGAGGTAGTCAATGACGAGGTTTTAATAGAAACATTTCATCAGCGTTTCCCAAGAAAACCGCAACCCGTGGCTCGATTTAGAAGGGAACACTTTGGGACCACCGATGAGGAAGGAGAGTTTGAAGGGTTCCCAGAGTCAGGGGTGGGTGAAGAAGCCGACTCCGACGAAGAAGAGGAAGACGGGGAGAGAGACGGTACGCCGTGGCTGGAAGTGTTAGAATCCTCGGACGACGAGGAGAGTTCCTTCAGGGGCTTTCCGCCCTCACCGCCAGTGGGAGAGGAGGCGGGAGGGGGTGAAGGGGGCCCTGGGGGGGAGGTGGATGTCAGGGAACTGCCATCGGAGAGACAGGTGGTGGACAGGCTACAGGAGAATAGGAGAGAATCTGCAGTAGAAGAGGGAACCAGCAGGGGGAGTGCAGGAGTCACAGCGGAGGGGAGGCTCTGGGATGCTTCCAGTGAGAGTAGTGGAGAGGTAACGGGACCCCCGTTGGGAACGCCCACCCTTCGCCGGAAACTGTCACGCAGAGAGTCTCGAAAGCGCATGTCTGTCAAAGAGCTTTTATGTTGGCGTAAATTCCGTAGGCGTCCACTGTCAGATACTACCAGCGACTGACGGAGTCATGCTTTGGGGGCTCCGTTAGTGCATCGGTTTGGATGACCAGCCAAACCCCAGAGGGATCAAGCTTTTACGCACAAGCCGCTCACTATCCCATCACATGTATATTAAAGGGGGGAACGCGCGGAAGGGAATAGGTCGATCTTAGGAGATGGGAAAATATTTTTAAATTGGGCTAATGATAATAAGGTTAAAATTTGGGATAATAAATTGCTGAATTTATTTGTAAGAATTGGAATACAAGAGGGGGAGGGGAGGGGAAGTCCTGGAAAGATGTTATGGAAAATAAGATCTTAAATCTGGATGTTTTGTTTTTTTATATTGTTATAATTGGAAATTCTTAATAAATATTATTTTTTTAAAAAAAAATATTTTGGTTGCTGATCCGTTATTTTCGAGGCTGCTGGTCCCTTATTTTCAAATCTGTAAGTTGACAACTATGGAAAAGACCCTGGACTCTCTTTTGGGGGCCAAAAGCTCCCATGTTTGTCATTGCTCTGTTTGTCATAGCATCGTCTTAGCCTGCTGACAGAGCACAGACCTTTGATCTTTAACTCCAAGTTTACTTAGGGTGCCAGTGGCACCATAAAGGTAGGGCTTGAGGACAGATGTCTCAGCAAAACGAGCAGGAGGGCTCCCAAATAACAGCAGGGGCATGCTTGGCAAATTCTGGAATAAGTGACTTGACAGTTCTGTCTTGATAGGGCTGCAGGTATAGTAGGACAACTGAGCCCAGAGTCCTAACTAATACCCTGTAGCTTCGTTCTCCCTCCAATATTTGTGCGGAAGGTGAACAACAACAGTTCACAAACGGAAAGAGCTGCTATGAATCAGAGCATTCTGAAATGCAAAGTGGCTCTCACTTGCAGACTTTGTGGCGCCTGATCAATTGATGAGAACGAACAATGAGCTATTCCAAGTATCTGGAATAAGAGTCACAACACCCACCTGCCAGAATGAGAATTAGAGACTTCACCATGCTCTTCTCAGCACCTGCTAAAAACATTTTTGTTGAGGCAAGCCTACCTAGACATGTAGAATGTTGACGTGGGTTTTACTCTGTGTTGTGTTTTTTTAGTTTATCGTTGATTTTAATTATTTTTGAATGTCTTAAATATTCGTTATGAACTTTTTTTACTGGACATTTTACTTTTTTATTGTAAACTGCCTTGAGGATTTGTTTGTGTTTAACAATCAAGTGATGTATAATTTTTGTGAAATAGATAAAATAAACCAGATTTTTCATGGAGGCTCAGTACAAGGGGAGCCAAAAGGCAACAGCTTGAGGAGATATGTGACCCAGGAAAATTTGGGAGATGGGTAAAGACAGGTCAGGTGCCATTATGGATGTGGTGATGCCCCCCCCCAACTCCAGTAAAACCTGCTCAACCTGAACATCTGTAAAAAAACATAAACACACCACAAGAGCCTCTCTGTCTCTCTCTCTTTCTCTTTCTCCTCTAGAGGAAACTGACACCATAAATGAATTTCCTGTGGCATAGAGTAGGAAAAAGATGAAACAGTACCACAAGGGGTTTTTTTTCCAGAATATCTGAACCTTATTATAAGAGGACATTTATTGAAAAGGTAGAAAGCAAATTTAACAAGCGAAGAAACAAATAATAAATGAGATTTTTGCTAACTACAGAGGAATGGCAATTTTAGGAGACTTGTAATCTCTTTGACATTTCTCATCGTTAATCCTACCCACTGATTTAGAACTTTGCATGAGGTCTCTTTCTCTCTTTAAGAAATAGCTTCAGATGTGGACACTGCCAAAGTCATTAAAATAAAAAAAAACACATTCCATATGTAAAGACTGGAATTTCAAGATCCTTTCCCAAATTTTCTTCAGATGCCACTGCAAGTAATCTGAAGCACAGCTTGTTCCTGGAGGATGCCTGGCACGTTCTTCCTTTCCAAGACCTCACCTTAAACTTTCCATACTGCAAAATCCATTTTCCTTATGTGCTCAGGTTATGTGCTATGTGCTTATGTGCTATGGTTTTGTCCAAAATAACTTTTGGTTTCCCACGAGAGAACCTTCACGCTTACAGTGGTAATGGTCATGCCACATGAACGGGCAAGTCACCTGCATGGTTGGTGTCTGAGATGAGTGCTTGGCACTTTCTGTGAGAGAAACAGTAGTTGCCAGTAAGGATGTGGTAGAAACTCAACTTTGTTCATACCTAAATGCACTTTTCAAATCAACAGGCAAACTGAATCATAATTATCCTTCGACATCAGCAACATGCTGAATTTGGTGTTGTAGTTCTCCAACCAAACGATATGTACAAAAATGCATACTTTTTAAAATCAACATGCAACTGTACTTTATATTGCGGAAAACGGCTTGCAAAGATGCATACTTTTTAAAATCAACATGCAACTGTACTTTATATTGCGGAAAACGGCTTGCAAAGATGCATACTTTTTAAAATCAACATGCAACTGTACTTTATATTGCGGAAAACGGCTTGCAAAGATGTGTACATTGGTCAAATCTTCATACCAAAAAAGTGCCATATTGGAAGAAACAAGTAAGAAAACACTGGTAATTTTTCTTGAGGATTTTTTTTCCAATCCACAAATTGATGCAGAAATGTGGATAACAGAATTTAAGACTGGAAAAATGAGAAATTGACACTGAAATTGAGAATGCCCATTCGTAGTTACCTCTTTGAGCAGGGTTTTAGAAGTGGTCTTGGCTCTTTCACCGCATGCAGTTTCCCCTCATTTAAACCTTCCATCTCCCAAAGCTGCTATCTTCTCCTGCTCCCAATGGGCTCAATGTCTTTTCCCCAAGGTGCAGTGCTATAGAACCTTGGAGAAGCATCTACCACTCTCCCATTGGTGTCCTGCTCATATATTTGTAAACAGAATTGTTGCTGCTTTTGCTGTTGTTGCAAAGATATAAATAGATGCCCAAGTGCAAAAGAATGCAGGGCAGAGCATCAGTACCAAATTCAATCTCCTTGCCATACCTGGCAATGCTGGGATGTCGCATGCCTAAATTCTTGTACAGCCACTGCCAATCATTGTACACAACATTAAGGCAGATAGACCAATGACTTTGTATAAGGCCTATGTTCCTTCTTATGTTCCAGCATCTTTAATAGTTGTGCAGAAAATCCCAGCAGGTACAGCTTGCACAGGAAGTCACATCTGCTGAAACTCCCTTTTCTACACAACTATTAAAGGTGCAGAAACCCTGCCCTCTTTTGCAGTGGGGTATCCTTGCCGATTTCAAGGTCAGCAGTTTGAATCCCCATGACGGGGTGAGCTCCCGTTGTTTGGTCCCAGCTCCTGCCAACCTAGCAGTTCGAAAACATACCAGTGCAAGTAGATAAATAGGTACCGCTCCAGTGGAAAGGTAAATGGCGTTTCTGTGCGCTGCTCTGGTTCACCAGAAGCAGCTTAGTCATGCTGGCCACATGACCTGGAAGCTGTCTGTGGACAAACGGCGGCTCCCTCGGCCTGTAAAGCGAGATGAGCGCCGCAACCCCACAGTTGTCCGCAACTGGACCTAATGGTCAGGGGTACCTTTACCTTTACCCTAACGATAAGGCTCCAGTTTTCTCTCATCCAAAGGAAAAATAAACTGGGTATCTCTGCCTGCCCTGGAATATCTGAACACTGAAGACTAAGTGAGGGCTTGTAACAGGTTACATTGGCAGAGATATTTCAAGAACCAGACTAGTAAGCTGGCTAGCAGGAAATGTTCGCTTGTTTGCAAAGGACATCCTAGGTCTTTGGGAAACACAGCCATTACTCCCTCTGCATTTCTCCTCCCTCTTCCCACTTTGTCATTTCAGATCTATGACATGGAGCACACATTTTTCAGCGAAGAAGAGAAGCAGAAGATATTGATGAAGATAGACCCTCTAACCAGGACAGAGATCTTTCAGACTGGAAAGGGCAACAAGGAGGTTCTGGAAATACATGACTTCAAAAATGTATGTATTGTCATTTCTGTCCCCGGTTGTGGTAAATCAAACATAACAGAGTACCGAGTGAGGCATTTTCACTTTCTGGGGCACCCGTTAGGGACAGATTGTGGAGTTATTCCTGAAGAGTACATGTACTTCTAAAAAAACTCACTGGGTCTGCACACTGAAAGCCAATTGTTATAAACAGTTCAATGGACATCCCATGATTTAACGACTATGGTATACTGATAGTGAACTCACATGAATTGAGTGCCAACCAAAAATAAGGTAGTGGAGAATCACTATGTATCACTATGTACATATACAAAAGTGTGTGATTTTTAAAAATAAAAGCCTGACAACCACATATGAGCTTTTAGGACTTAGAGAATGTTGAGGTGTTGGGGGAGGGAGAAACGTGAGGAATTGGGGGGGGGGAGAGAGAGAGAGAGAGAGAGAGAGAATGAATTGGCCTGATCAAGCCCAGAAGAGCTTGTAGAAATGTGTGCCATGAGGTTTTTGTTAAATTCCCCTTTCTTCAGTACACAAGGATGCAGCCTCCCCAGGCTGAGAGTAAAATACCACATTGTTGTACATCCCACTTGCAGTAATAACGAAGCATTTATATAGAGTACCCATTCGGAGTTTCCAAAGCACTTCACATATTTTCTAGAGACACATCTTTACCATTACTGGGGAAACTTGAACTATAGCACATGAACTATAGCTTGAACTATAGCACATGAACTATAAGCTGTAAAGTAGTTGAGTATTGCAAGAGGGAGGCAGACTAGATCGGATTGATTGTCAGACAAACCAACCAGTGAGATTACTGCATAAGTGGGATTTGAACCCAGGGCTTCCTGACTTCTAGCTCAGGAATCTTAGCCATTATGCAATGAAAGTTTGCAAGGGGGGGGGGGACAGGAGCAGGGGAAGGAGGTGCTCATTAGGATGTGCTATTGCCCTGTGAAAACATAGCATAGAAACCATACAATAAAAATATTCTTTGTTTCATATTGCTTTTATTTTTTATATATTCGTTGCAGGGAAAGAACCACATACTATGGCCAGTATTTAAATGCTGCCTAGACTTTTGGCCCCATCAATAAAATCCAGCGCCCACCTTATTGAAATATCAAATGGTGTATCTTACCCTGAATTCAACTATACCCATAAAATGACTGCAGGACTTTATGCATTTAGATCTCTTCACCAGAGTTTTTTTCCTGCTCCACTAGGGAATAACAGGCATCTTTTTTGTGGGAGACCCAAAGTGCTTCATCCGAAACCAGATTAAAGGGATTCCTGAAACATCCAACGTGGACATGGAGGAGCTGGAAGTATGCAAAAATGAATAACTCCCTGAATTAAATAAGACCCAGGACAGCCAGAGATTTATAACAGCATGGAAAGTACAGACCGAGAGTAATCCCATTAGCTTTTAAATTTCTCACAGACCAGGCAGATATACTCACAGCATATGCTAAATGCCAAACAGGGGCCTAACTAAAGCAGTCCAGATGGAATTAGTTCCAGAGATGAAACTGGTCCAGCTAAACAAGTGGCAGAACTGAAGGGCTAAATGAAATATTTTAACCCAAATTCCTCAGCTTGTCAAAATAGTTAAGATGCATAGAAACAGAGGAATCTGCCTTATACTGAGTCAGAGCATTGGTCCATCTTGCTCAGGGGTCGGCAACCTAAGGCCCATGAGTCACAAGCGGCCCACGGGGGTCGTTTAACCGGCCCACGAGCTGCCCCCGAACCGAGCCCCCCGCTCGGTGAGTCCCCACGCGCTGCACTAAACCGGCACAGCACGGCGTGGGGACTCGCTTCCACAGCGCCAGAAATCACGTCTGTGCAGATGCCGGAAATCGCTGATGCACACACTCACACACGCGTGCAATCCGGTCCATGGAGGGCTCTCCGTTGGAGTGAACCAGCCCAGGTGAGGTAAGCTTTGCTGACCCGATTCTAGCTTATTCCTGTTGTCCCTGATTGGCAGCATCTCTCCAGGGTTTCAGGCAGCGTTCTTTCTTAGCCTTCTCAGGCGATTCCAAAGACTGAATCTGGGACCTTCTTCATGGGACCAGTTTGATTCTGAATAATGTATTAAAGAAGCCCTCCTTTTAGGAGAGAGCCTACATTTTTAGCCGTGATGAGCACAATGAGGCCTCCAAGTAGGAAACATTGGATTTATAAGGTTTCCTGGAGGGATCTAGTTGCCCACTGTGGGATATAGATATGTATTTCAGTCAGGCAGCTTCCTCTCATGCCCTTTATGTCTGGGCAAAGTGGAAGGCGGAACACTGAGTGGCAACTTTATGTGAGCAACCTGCAAAGCTACAAGGAGAATGTTTTAGAAAAGAGTGAGGTGGGCCTCCAGTTTTAGTCCAAAATAATAGTGCCACGGATATGAAATGTATGGGAAATACAGCTCTATGAAATTGTTTCTCTAGGTTAACAAATGAAGAAAAAGACATTTTTTAAAAAATTTCTCGCAGGATGAAGAAATTACAGATACCTATTTCGAGCAGTCTGTAGTCTGGATTCCAGGGGAGAAGCCTATTGAAAATAAAGATTTCCTGAAAGGTTCCAAGATCTTTGAGCTCTGCAAAAATGTGACTGTGTACTGGATCCACCCGACCTTATTAAGAGGTAAGGCCACTTATTCTTCTCCTTTTTGTAGCATGTTGACGAACCTGCAGCCTACCTATCAGTGCAGATAAAGACATCCTTCTTTGGCCCACAGTAAAACTGAATTCAGACATATTGACGTCAATTGCAGTATGGTTGGTCGTGTTTTTGCCCTGTGCAAAGCTCACCTCTGTTTCCTAATCAGCTTGAAACTAAACTTGAAGATATAGAGCCGTCAACCTTGACACCCAGGAATAATCTCTCTCTCCTCCCCCACCCCACCCTTATTTCTGGTGCTTTCTAGCATTTACACTTACTTTTGCATATTTCAGCTGTTTTTTCGGATATGACAAATTGGTTCTCATCTCTGCATAATATTACCAAGGGTTCAGGGACATGAAAAGAGGCACACAACAGTGGCTCATTCTTTGGGGTCCTTCAAAAATAATGTATAGCTCACTTCTTGAACTTGTTTTGGGTATAAGTGTGTTTAATAGGTTATTGTATTTTAGTGTTTCGTTGGAAGCCGCCCAGAGTGGCTGGGGAAACCCAGCCAGATGGGCGGGGTATAAATATTTTATTATTATTATTATTATTATTATTATTATTATTATTATTATTATTATATTTCGTGTGTTCCAGGGGGGAAAGAAGAATCTTTTGCAACTTGAAAAGGAGGCATCGTCAAAATACAGAGCTAGCTTATGGTTGCTTACATACTAGAGTCCTGTAATGGTGGTGTTGAGACACTGGTTTTCTCTGATCTGGAACAGGCATTAAAATAGGTTTGCCATATATATTTTTTAAAAAGTAAAAATCCAGACACAAAAGCTGCCATTAAAGCACAGTTCTGTATGATCTGTCAATGACAGTTAGTCAAGGTGCTCTTATGCATGAATTAGCACACAACTGGTTCCAGCGGTAAGCCATAAACCACTTTAATTTCCACCAGAAAAGTAATTCATGGTGACTTGTTTCTCTCTGCCTCTTAGAGCCAGAACTTCTTGACTTTGAAAATGAAGGTCAGGAAGAGGAGGAAGACGACCAGATTCTGAGAGACAAGCAAGACTGGGCTAGACATCAGGAGGAAAAGGAAGAGCAACACTTGGCTAAGGATGTAAGACCAAGTACCAAACGTCAGGCCCGGCAGCTCACAGAAGAGGATTTCCCTGTAAACGATTACGTAAGTCAGGAGCAGCCAACCTTTTGAGGCCCATGGGCATATTTAGAATTTTAAGATAGTGCTGTGGGCAGCAGTCACAAAATGGCTGCCTGGGGAACACGTGGCATGAAGTAACACTAATGGCTACCACATCTAAAAGAGGGGGAAGGGACAGCGCCACAGTGGTCTCATCACCATCAAGTAGTTTTTTCTTAAAGGCACCAATATTAGCCACCACAAAAGCTTGGTCACAGAAGGAAGCTCTTTGCAGCTCTCTTCTGCCCAGAATGGAAAGAAGGGTGGATGTCTACTCCCTGTATCCAATGATGATGACACGTTCAATACAGGAGAGGCTGAGCCAGTGCAAACAGGAACTGAGCAGGAAGGGCCAACCGTCCCTTGTGCGTTGTGGATTTTTGAGGGGGTGTTTACTGAGACATTCAAAGGTGCCATAAGATGTACTAGTGAGCACAATGGGCCTTGTTGGTGTCATGTTGGTGATCCCTGACATAAGTCTTTGGGATCAAGCCATTTTCATCACTGAGCTCTGGGACTGAGCTTCTTGAGGAGGAAACATTGAGGAAGCAACTCAAGGATGGGGAACCTGTGTTATTCCAGGTGTTGCTATTCTATTCACTTATTAAATTTATATACAGCCACACAGCATAGGTCTCTGTGCACTCTGCTTTACCAGAAACAAGGCATTAAATGCTATGGGTTAGGGATGGAAGAGAAATTAAACTTAATTTGCATTTAAAGGCAGACCTGCATAGTGGCACTTTTTGAAACAAAGCACAACCCTCCTCTGAAATTTGCACTCCTCCATATGTTGCAATTCATTTCTCCAGCCACATAATGTGTACAAAAATGTATACACTAGGGTAAAGTGTGCATGAAAATGCATATGTTAGCAAAAATAACAGTATAAATGTGGTATGTATTGGGGATGGGTTTTCATTTGGCCTTTTAAAAAAAATTGCAAACAGATGTGGAAATGTGAAAAAACTGAATTTAAGATTGGAGAAATGAGGCATAGAATTTAAGAGACTTGCCCGTCACTAACGATGGCCCCTTCCCAGGTATGTCTGCCCTTTCTTCCTTCTGTACAAATGAGATTGATTTCCTGCCTTTTTGCCCTCCTTGTTTTCCCCTTTCAGTCACAGAATGGACTGGAGTTCCATCCCCTGTGGGACGAGAGAGGATATTGCTGTGCCCAGTGCCGCCGTGCCCATCGATACTGCCAGAGGGTGTGTGAACCTCTCCTAGGGTATTACCCCTACCCTTACTGTTACCAAGGAGGGAGGGTCATCTGCCGTGTAATCATGCCGTGCAACTGGTGGGTAGCGCGGATGCTGGGCCGAGTGTAAGCACACCCAGCCCCCCAAAAGGTAACTCCTGATATACTGCAGTGTCCAAGTACCGCCCAGGGAATTCCCTATGGGGTGCACTTGTGTGCTACCAACACTGCATCTTGTTCAGGGGTCCCCAAACTATTGTCCAAGAGCTTCATCCAGGTAGTCCATGGCATGACTGTAAAAATACAATTAAAAATCATACAGCATTTGCATCATGCAACACAATGGCTGCAACAGGCAGAAGAATGATTAGGGCATCCACAATAATTTTCAAAGTTGTTCATGGGGGTGGGGGGAGTTTGGGAAACACTGCTGTAGTTGCTATTACTGCAGTTCAGTAGGCACCTCTGAGACAGTCACCCTGAGACCAGTGGGGATTGGTAATGCCCATCATCAAAAGGCCACCACAAAATGTCCCAACTTTGCTGGTCGGACATCAAGGAGCAGCTTGGGCTGCTAGTGTGTGGTGTGTGTGTGTGTGTGTGTGTGTGTGTGTGGATGTGGGGGGGGGGCTTCAAAATGTGTTAAGAAACCCATTTATTGAAGTACTTCTGAAAATGTATTGTCGCCAGTTTGTTCCCAGTGAAGCAGACCTGCAACTTACATGGGGGTTAGTGCATAAAGCCAAAATTTAAAATAGTCAAGACCATGGGTAGGCAAACTAAGGCATGCTTTTACATGAGTAGAATGTGTCCTTTTATTTAAAATGCACCTCTGGGTTATTTGTGGGGCCTGCCTAGTGTTTTTACATGAGTAGAATGTGTGCTTTTATTTAACATCTGGATTATTTGTGGGGCATAGGAATTCATTCGTTCATTTATTAAATTAAATGGACTATATTTTTCAAAATATAGTCTGCCCCCCCCCCAAGGTCTGAGGGACAGTGGACCGGCCCACTGCTAAAAAAGTTTGCTGACCCCTGGTCAAGACCCATCGGGTGCAACGGTGGGTGGGATTGCCAAGGTTTACACCCACCCACCCGGATGCCCGTCCCCTTTGCATTGTATTTTTTTTTTTTTTTAATGCATAAAGCTGAATGCGCACAAATTAAATGTGCGTAAATTGTGGGTCTACCATATAATCACCATCCTTGGAGCTGTGTAACTGTTCTTGCCACATCCAGCTTTCTAAAAAATATATACAGTGGTGCCTCGCAAGACGAAAAGAATCCGTTCCGCGATTCTCTTTGTCTAGCGGTTTTTTCGTCTTGCGAAGCAAGCCCATTGACGGCTTAGCGGATTAGCGCTATTAGCGGCTTAGCGGATCAGCTGATAAGCGGCTTAGCGGCTTAGAAAAAGGGGGGGAAAGGGGGGAAAAACCCGCAGGAACTCAGAAGACATTTTCGTCTTGCGAAGCAAGCCCTTAGGGAAATTCGTTTCGCGAAGCGCCTCCAAAACGGAAAACCCTTTCGTCTAGCGGGTTTTCCGTCTTGCGAGGCGTTCGTCTTGCGGGGCACCACTGTAATTACATAGCAGGATTCTGGGTTGTATCTGCTGTCAGTTCTACTCATGTTAACTTAGGCTAACGTAGTGCCACTAATTTCAGTGGGTTTACTCTGAGTAGATTTGAGTTGTAGACAGGCCACTGATTCTGCCCAACATTCTGGGGATCCAGTGAGAGTAGACCAGGTTAGGGAACCTGTTGCCTTCCAGATGTTACTGCACTCCAGCTCCCATCAGTCCCAGGCAGCCTGGCCTCCATGGGTGAGCATGATGGGAGATGGAGTCCCAACAACATCTGGAGAGCTGCAGGCTCCCCATCCCTGGAGTGGGCAGATAATCTGAGCCTGCTGTAAGGCAGATTTCTGTGTTCAGAGAAAATGATCATTTCCTATTTCCTGTAGGAGATAGTAAATGACTGTTGCTTTGGATGAAGAGTGATGATATTTACACATTTCCCTGAGTGCTTCAGCAAAGGTTTTTTCAGAGCCTTTGGAGTGGTTCAGTTTTCGAATTGCTGTTTCCCTTATTTTATTTTGCTGTGCGGAGGCCAACATTCTTCTCTTCCCACACCAGAAACCCCGCCCACCAGAAACCTCTTGTGCACATACCAATCAGCATCCTGTACTGTGTTTACTGGCAAAAGGTTGAACCAATCCAGTGACTACTTCTTTTGCTTAGGCTGCAAAGTTGTCTCGTCTGAAGGCAGCTTTTTAGATGCACAGCTTATGTAACTTCCCTGCACATATTCATGTTCCAACTCTTTTCTCCCAGCTGATTGCCAAAGTGACTGGTGTAACTGTGCTAGGGCAGCACAACCAAAGCCACCCTAAAGTGCCACAGCTAGATGCCCCAAACTCTAGAGCAGAACTCTTTTCTGACTGGTTGCAAAATTTTACAGGAAAAGATAAACGTATTTTTTTAAATAAATAAGTAAAAAACCAACCACAATTACTTAGACCCACTGCAGTTTTCCCAGCCTCTCAGTTCGCTAGAGTCCCATGCTGTGGCTTCATGAAGTAGAAAACACAATCATTTTCCACTCTAGCAGCCTGCTAAACAGCCACACGAGGGCAGTCCTTTGAAAGAAACTTCTTGTCTATATCTAAATTATAGAATCATACAATTAGAGAGTTGGGAAGCACCCAAGGAGTTAACTAGTCCAATTCCTGGAATGCAGGTATGACAGCTAAATAGTCCCTGACAGATGGCCATCCAAACTCTGCTTAAAAAGCTCCAGGGAAGGAAAGTCCACCACAGTCTCACTGCCAAACAACTCTTGTTGCCAAAAAGTTCTTCCGCTTTCTTGTCATCTGAATCCACTGGTTCGAGTCCTGCCCTTTGGGGAGCAGCAGTAAACAAGCTTGTGCCGCGTGACAGCTCTTCAGATATACCGTAATTTCAGAAGCAAAGCAAGCCCAACCACATTATAGCTTTGGCTCAATCCTCCCACAAGTTCCTCGTTGCAGTACAGTCCAGAGCTTGGAATGAACTAGTTCAGTTTAACAAAGTTCACCGAATTAGTCCAAGATTTCTCAACTGTACCTGAATGTAGTTCTCATAACTGCCAGGTAAACTAAATTTGTTTCCCAATGAAACTTCAATTTCCAGTTCATCTCCTCTTACACTTTAGAATCTTTGGGCCTTTGAGCTTAAAGACTATAATTGTCAGTGGCGGGGGGGGGGGGGGCAATTAAGCCATTCACATTCATGTGTGTGCTTTGATGTTTTCTCAGTCTTCTTGAGTATATCTTACACTTCAGCATAGCAGCTTCTAATATTCCGAATGTTGAAGAAATGTTGCTGAGGATCATTTGGATAAGCTTGAACTGTGAACAGGAATTAGCTCCTTTGGGGACATACCAAACTAGCTCTTTCATAATGTTTTCAGTCATTGGAACATAAATGAAAACGGATGTCTTTCTGCAGGATAGCATCAAGGCCATGCATCCCTTTAGAGATGGGGAATCAGATATGCAGCCCTCCATCATGGGGAAGGTGTCTCTGCATCTCTTATTTCTTAACCTACAGGGCTGCCCATTTTACTATTGCTTTTTTAAAGGTGGGTGGGTAATAGTGCAATTGAGAAGCTTCTTTTTATCTTTTTGGAAGCTCATTTGTTTGCAACCTTAGGAGATGCATTTTAGTTGAATCCAGTCATTGTCAAGGTGTGTGTGGGTGCTACACAAAGTTTATCTGAATTTACAGCAGAGATATGAGAAAAGAGATTTATTATTACAGTGGTACCTCTGGATGTGAACGTAACACGCGACTGCGCGGGTCATGTTTCACCGTGTTTCACCGCGTGACGTCATTTTGAGCGTCTGCGCATGTGTGAGCGGTGAAACCCAGAAGTAACATGCTCCGTTACTTCCAGGTCGCCGCAGAGCGCAACCCAAAAATGCTTAACTTGAAATGTATTCATCCTGAGGTATGACTGTATTATTATTTTATTTCCCCCCATGGCTCGTTGTAGAGGTGCAAGAGGTGCAATAATACATGACTGTATTATTATTTTATTTCCTGTGACTCCCCTTGAAGGCTAAGCAAGGAAGCTTCTTGCACAACGAAAGTTGTTTTAAGGTGCTGTTTTACTCTTGGTTCTATACAGACCTCAGATTACTGGCGCTACCTAGCTGCTCAGGTTTAGCCATTTTTTTATTATTATTACTAACTCCCTATTAGCTTAATTGCTACCAAGTTAAGCCTTATTTTGATATGTTATTCTGTGTTTAGCTTCATCTATTGTTTACTTTTAGTTAACATGTAAAGAACATGACCGGTGAGAGGAGGCAAATATTAAAATATCTGCTCTGGCTTTGTTTCTACTTTCATTATTGGATAATGTCTTCCAGGGTCAATGGAAGGAAGCTCTCTTATAGATTTTCAGGTGTCTTCATGCACCTACATACCCAAATGGTGGTAAAAGACCCAAAGATGCCCCAAGCATCTTCTCTCTCTCTCTCTCTCTCTCTCTCTCTCTCTCTCTCACACACACACACACACACACACACACACAGCACCATTCAGCTTTTCCACATTTCCCACCAGCAATGTCCTTCGATGAAATGACTGCAAAGCGAGCCCAATTGTTGTGGTTCAGAAGCCACCTAATTCAGTTCTGATCAAGCCACTCCCACCACACACAACCAGCTGCTCAGAAATGCCACTTCCCAGCCAACACACACACACACACACACACACACACACACACACACAGCTGGTCAGTACAAGAGAAGCAAAGCATTTACCAAGTGGAAACTTTCTCAAGAATCACCAGACAAAACTACGAAGACCAGAATGGAAGTATGCAATTGTTTATTCTGCTTTCAAGACAAGAAGGATTTCCCATTTAATACAAAAACAACAACATGAGTCCAAAGTGTCGTGTAATACTGATGATGGAAATCATACCGAACCCAGCAGGGCGGGGACTGCGAAGGCTAAAGGTATCCTCCTGCAGAGCCTCGCAGTCCATCCACGCACACACACACCAAAAAAAAAAAGATCACTCTAGCCCAATTTTACAAAGCTTTAACAAAATACATTAAAAAAAAAAATGCTGTATCAAAATCTCAAGTCAGGGAAAGAATAATTCAGGGTAGGATGAGGAGGTAGGCTGAAAAGGCTGTGCTTATTTCAACAGGCACACACCCACACGCAATTCCCTTTTTTGCTGCTCCTGGCTCCAATTTCAGGGAAAGGGAGAATGAGGCAGAGAAGAAGCTAAAGTGTACAAGCAAGGGCTGCTACCTTCGCCAAGGCATTTTATGTGCCTATAAAGCTAGGAGGTTGCTTTCCAAATAAAGAAAGCAGTTGTGAAAAACCATACCAAGAACTAGCACTCAGCAGAATAAGTTATTTTGGCCGTGTTCACATGAGCAAACGAGGTACACCATTTGGAGATATTCGGGGAGGAATGGTTGGCAAGAAGCAGTCTTGGAAGAGGGGAAGAGTAGCTCCTTCCCTGGCAACCAAGAAAAACCACTGAAGAAAGACCAGGTCTCCTTTTTCCAACAGATGCTTCGGCTTCCTCCTCACTTTTGATTCCCAGGAAAAATGCAGGACTTCAAGCATCTTTACACTGCAATCCTATGCTATGGCTCCTCAGAGGTTTAGCCCCGCTGGGAACTGCTCCATGGTAAAGGAGTTTAGGAGTGCAGCCTTAAGAGTCAATTCATCTGAGCTGTGCAAATGTGGTCTTAGTGTTACATCAGCTGCTTTGCTTCACTACGACATCCAAAACCAAATGGCAGAGCCATGGGCTGACTGCGAGGCAAAGCACCTGGTGGACTTCTAGCCCATCCTATTTCCATCTTAAGAGTATCTAACCATGCACTCCTTATACCCTACCTTGACCATCAAAAGCTAGGATCTTGGAGAGGGCACTCAGACCACTTCCAATAAAATATTTATTAGGGTCAACCAACCGTTTCACAGCCTTTCCAGAAGACACACAGACTGGGGCTTTGGCAAATATCAAAGGAATAGAATTCAAACACTAAGAGCAGCTCTGTGCCTGGCACGGCCAACCTGATACAGTATGCAGTGTACTTAAGAGAACATTGCTGGTTGATCTTAAAAGGTAAGGTGGGGGTGGTCTTAAAGAGAGGAGGGGAGGTAGTCTCTGATGTAACCGGGGCTCAGGCTATTAGGGAATTAGTGTTCTTAACCACCGTCTTCTACTGGTCTCAGAAGCCAACAAGGAGCTGGCAAAGGCACTGAAGCACTGGTTATCGTGTGCTCCACATGAAAAACCTCCTTCAGAAAGCAGGGTCTCAGCATTTTGCACTGGCGGAAGCCTCTAAGTTGTCAGCAAGAGCAGCCTACCTAAACACATGACAGCAGTCCAGCCTTAAATTTAGGAAGACATAACTGGAGGGGCTGTGAAGTAATGGAAGTTAGTGTTGTTTTTTCTCAGGCTACTTTGGTTCTGGTTGTTTCTGCCGTAGGGAAATGAAACAAGCTGAAGGAAAGGGCTTCTTTCTGAAATTCTAAGTTATCGCGCTTACATCACTAGGAATTTTAAAATAATGCATATTTGAAGGAACAGAATTTTAAATGTGGATGACTAGGCAACTAAGCTTTCTCAACTCCATGGACAGCTCTACCAGAAACCCTCTCCCCCAACCCACCCTTTCTTAAAGCTAGTGTCTCAAGAATTTGCAAGCTACAGAGGAAGACAAATTCCACAATGCACAGCCCAGCTGGGGCCATGCAGTCAGCCTGCCAGCCAGCCAGCACCCCTGCCTAGAGGAGCTGTGTTAACCATCTACCCTACACAAATTGTCCCTTACAGCACTCCTTCAGAATAGCACAAACAACATCATCATAAAGCAGAGTAACACCTCTTGTGACATTCGGTCCTCTCCAGTGAACAGGTTGAGAGCAGTCTGATCAAACAGGATTTCAGTAGCTTGAGCCTGCCAAGGAGTGGGTTCCCAAAACTATGTATAACTTACTATAAAGTGTCCCAAAATTCTGAAAGCAAAGAATGGGAAAAAAAGGAGGGGGGAACAGATTAGAACTTGCAGGGTTGAGATTCCAGAGTTAGTCTTTTGCAGTAAAAACAACAACATGGCACAGTCTTGTTCAAACTGGGGGTGGGTCATAGCTCATTAGTAGAGTATCTTCATGCAGAAGGTCTCAGGTTCAAATCCCCAACATCTCTAGGTAGGGCTGGGAGAGACTCCTGTCCTAAATCCTGAAGAGCAGCTGCCAACCAGTGCAGACTACTGAGCTAGATAGGCCAACTGTGTGATAAGGCACCTTCCTATATTGTCATGGGTTGCATCCAGCTACGTTCTACTCAGAGTAGAGCCAACTGAAATTAATGGACCTAAATGTGCCATGTTCATGCATCTTAATGGGTCTACTCTGAGTACAACATTGGATACAACCCTATGTTTCTAAGCTGCATCCATCATAGTCATGAGCATATGGAAGAGCCCATCAGGCCAGAGGTTTGTTTAGACCTTCCAGTTTCCCACAGGAGTCAGCCAGATGCTTTCCAAGAGTCACAGGACCAGGGCAGGGAAGTAATGGTCCTCTCTGGATGTTGTTCCCTAATGGCTGGCACGCAGGGACTTGCTGCGGCTAGTAGCTGACCTATCTTCCATGCATTTGCCTGAAAATGCACCACTTCTCATGGGGGCGAATCCCATAGTTTTAACCATGCAATGTGTAAATAAGCACTTCCACTGAATCATTCAGTGGATATCAATGGATACCCTCCAAGTTCTAGTATTGTAAGAGAGCAAGAGAGAAAAGATCCTCTAGCCACTTTCTCTATAAAGTAAAGGTAAAGGGACCCCTGACCATTAGGTCCAGTCGCAGACGACTCTGGGGTTGCGGCGCTCATCTCGCTTTATTGGCCGAGGGAGCCAGGGTACAGCTTCTGGGTCATGTGGCCAGCATGACTAAGCAGCTTCTGGTGAACCAGAGCAGTGCACAGAAACGCCATTTACCTTCCCACCGGAGCGGTACCTATTTATCTACTTGCACTTGACGTGCTTTCAAACTGCTAGGCTGGCAGGAGCTGGGACTGAACAACGGGAGCTCACCCTGTCGTGGGGATTCGAACCGCCGACCTTCTGATCGGCAAGTCCTAGGCTCTGTGGTTTAACCCACAGCGCTACCCGCGTCCCACACTTTCTCTATACACAATGCATAATTCTATGCACCTGTATCATCTCCGTTTTTTCTGAAGTTTAAAAAGTTCCAAAATTTGTAACCTTTCCTCATAGGAATGTTGCTCCTGCCCAATTATTTTGGTTGCTCTTTTTTTAACACTTCTGCCAGCTCTACAATATGCTTTTTGAGATGCTGCACCACAGGTTTACACAGGGGCATTGCATTTGTGGGGCTTTGGCAAATGCAGAAATCACAAGCGCAAGATGCATTTATGTTGCGAAGTGAAGCTGTGCAGTACTGAGTCTGAAAAATGCGTTTCACTAAAGAAGGCCCTCTGTGGCACAGGAAGCCCATTGCACCGGGATCACAGGACCAGTAGTTTCACTTTGTATAAGGCTGCTCATATGCAGAAGGACTACCTAGGCTGTCCAGTGGGAACTTAAGCTACTGAACTGCTTAACCTACATATTCTCTTCTGCTGATTTAGGAGAGCACTAAAGACCCTATGAAACCTGGAGCCCTTAAACCTTTTGAAACCTTCCCAGCTCTCGGTCCTAGTTTTCACCAAGCATCACAAAAGCAGTTTCTAGCCTAGCTTCACCCCCATAAGGACTAGAAACGTGCTTTAAAAAAATTAAATGGAAGCTAAGGTTTTTGGGAGCACGCAATACTGTGTCAAAATCTACAGCTGCATGAACTCGCAAGATGCACACAGCACTGCAAGTAAAGTGCTGGGCAGCAAATAAGGCAAGATGCAGCGAGGATGGCATCACAGCAAAGAGGCTCATACCTTGTAGTGAGTTGCAAGCCTGCAGGCTTGCTGGTTAAACCATCTCGTACTGATTATTTGTGATGGACCGGGACAGGCAACAGGCAAGGACAATCCCCCCCAGCTGAAAAGAGAAGGAAGAGGCAGAGTTAGCCGGACAGTGACAAGTTAAATGCTTGACATTCCACAGCCGAGAGCTCCAGCCCTTTGCCAGCTGCTGTGGCGAAAGCCCAAATCGAATGGAACCAGCAGCTGCTTGTATAAGCTAAAAGTGGGGTGAGGTTTCAAAAATGAAAGAAGTCCCCAACAACCTATTTTGTTCAACCTTTGGTGTAGATAAGGGGAAAATATCTTAATATGAATAGGAATTCTTGGTGTCCTCACTTGTCAGCCCACACACCATGCATAATCTACCATTTCATGGAGATTATATGGTTATCTTTGCCTGTTTATGTAATTGAACTTTCTTGGCTGCAAGGAGCATGGAAGCCAGATGCTAAGAGCGCTTCAGCACCTGGCGCCATGGTAAGGGGGCAAAATCCTGGTATTTATTCCTTTATAGGAGGTGGGGAACCTGCGGTCTGTATATTTCATTGGATTGCATCTCTTATCAGCACCAGATAGCATGTCAGGGACGATGAAAGCTGAAGTCCTGCAACACCTAGAGGGCTGCAGTTTCCTGCACCCCGATTCACATCCAGCTTTTCAGCCAACACTTGTAACCTTAAGCAGTGTAAAACTACTAGTGTACAGCATAGCGATACAGTGGTGCCCCGCAAGACGAACGCCTCGCAAGACGGAAAACCCGCTAGACGAAAGGGTTCTCCGTTTTGGAGGCGCTTCGCAAAACGAATTTCCCTATGGGCTTGCTTCGCAAGACGAAAACGTCTTGCGATTTCCTGCGGGTTTTTTTTCCTCCCCCCCCTTTTTCTAAGCCGCTAAGCCGCTTATCAGCTGATCCACTAAGCCGATAAGCCGCTAAAAGCCGCTAAGCCGCTAATAGCGCTAAGCCGCTAAGCCGCCAATGGGCTTGCTTCGCAAGACGAAAAAACCGCTAGATGAAGAGAATCGCGGAACGGATTCTTTTCGTCTTGCGAGGCACCACTGTACAGTACAAGGTATTAAATGAAACAAGAGGGAACAGGCGATGTTTACCAATGATAAAAATGCCATTTTCATCTATCGGCCAGTCCCCTGGAAGTTGATGACAGTAGCACATAAAAAAGATTGAGAGGGGGCATGTCATGTTCTTGAAA
The DNA here is from genome assembly GCF_964252035.2 of Podarcis erhardii. NCBI lineage: Eukaryota > Metazoa > Chordata > Lepidosauria > Squamata > Lacertidae > Podarcis > Podarcis erhardii. The sequence goes on from NC_138504.1 coordinate 17,806,451, forward strand.
ACTCTCCCGTGTAAAAAAATATTGCCTAGCTCTAAAAAGCCAGCACACCATCGTTATTACTGCTATGATTTATTGCATCTGTTAGTTGCTTTTATACCAAAGGTTGGATTCGAAGCTAAGGAGATTGCTCCATCAGGACAAGCCTGTCCACTTGCTTGGTGGAATGGTCTCCCCTCTTCGCCCCCACATGGTTCTGGGGTTCTCCCGACCTCCCAGAGCTGATTTTTGGGAGGTTGAAGGGAGAGGAGAAAGAGGAAAGCCCCAGCATACTAGCAGGACCCGTGCTGGCTCCCGCTAGTGCAACCATTTAGATGACTCCAGCCTGAAGTGGCTTAACAACAACAGAAAGTACAGGCAGATAAAATAAATTTAAAATGTACAATACAAAATTCCTAAAATGCTTGTCCAATAATGCACTAAGAAAAGCAAGTCCTACCCCCACTTCACCCAAATTATGAAAGGCACATGAGGCTAAACAAGCACCAAAATGCTGGATAAATAAAGATGTCTTAGCCTAGCATGTAAAAACTGATGATGATGATGCCAGGCATGTTTTCTGGGGCAGCATTCAACAGACAGGAGCTACCACTGGGGAAAAAAACACTTCTCACGCAGGCCTCCTCCATATCTCCCTTGGGTGAGGCACATGGAGAAGTGTCTCTGATGAAGGTTGTACTCTGTCACATTGGGGACAAAGACTTTTTTTTAAAACTTAGGGGAGCATTTTGAAAAACAGCATCCTAGTTGAAGTAAAAAATTCTACCGCCTCATATGGACTGGCTCTGCCTGCTGCAATCTGAATCGAAATACCCTTAACATTGCAGGATGCGCAAGAGCTAATTTCATCGAAGAGTTCCTCAAATATTTTTTTAAAAAACTTAAAATTGTATTTCACTGATGATCCAAGTACACCCACTTGCATGGAAACAGAGCACCCGAGAAGCTTTCTCTCAAGGTGACCTCTTCATTTCCTGACAGTGCAAAAGCGGTCAGACCAGAAGAGACAGACAATGTATTTTCTATATCTGTGCCCGAGGCAGAACCTTTTCTGAAACCTTATAGAGGGGGAAAGGCCACACATTTATGGTATTGTGACTTGTTAGCAATGTTGCCAAAGGCGATGGAAAAGGAACAGGAAAACAGGAAGTGTCCAATTGAGTCTTGGATTGAGAAAGATCCTTGGAAAAACTATAGTATTTGAACACTAAGAGCAGGCATGTCCAAAGTCCGTTTCGGGGGTCTAATCCGGCCTGTTGGTCGGTTTAATCTGGCCCCTGTGGCAGTTTATTTCCTGGGGTAAAATCCTAAAAAACCCCTCAACAACTTCAATCCTAAAAAAAGGTTAACATCTTTGGTTGGTCCTCATGGCCCTTCACTTCATCAAATCTGGCCCTCCTTGAAAAAAGTTTGGACACCACTGACTAAGAGCAAACACAGCTAAGTGGGTGCTAAAAATGTTATAGCCAACATGGGACCACTGATAGAGAAGAATGTAGGCACAAAGGACCTGCTGCATCATCTAGTCCAGCTTCCTGTTCTCACAAAGGCTGACCAGATGCCTGTGGAAAGCCTGCAACTAGGACCTGAGGACAACACTCTGCCCACCTGAGATTCCAAGTAACTGATATTCAGGGACATCATGCCTCTGACAGGGGAAGTAGAACTGAGCCATTCTGGCTATGCAGAAGCGATGCATCAACCCAAGGTTTGCAGAAATATAATCTTTCAGCAGAAGAAACCTGATGGGCAAAACCCAAATCTACTAAAAACATGTGGACATCTGGGTAGGCATGACTGGCAGCCCTGCAGATATAATTTTGCAGTCATTTTGCACCCAAAGAGCAAAAGCTCCCCATAAATTACTTTCAGCCCATCTAAAGCAGAGAGAACAAAGGTTGCAATGAGTCACATAGCTGGGCTAACATGATAGCACAGTAAGAGATGGTGCCCATAGTTTTTCGTGGGCTCTTGTCTTCTAATACAGTGGTGCCTCGCAAGACGAAATTAATTCGTTCCGCGAGTTTTTTCATCTTGCGATTTTTTCGTCTTCAAAAACCTCAAAAAAGGCTACCACACTGCGTGCTATGAGTTGCTCCTCGAAGTGAATGCACGGTTTTAAGAAAAAGGAAACAAACTTGCAAGACAAAGGAAACAAACTTGCAAGATGTTTTCGAATCAAGCCCATAGGGAAATTCGTCTTGCGAAGCAACTCAAAAAACGAAAAACTCTTTCATTTTGCGAGTTTTTCGTCTTTCGAGGCATTCGTCTTGCGAGGTACCACTGTACTCTTTGCTGATGTGCCAGCTTAGTACCTAGCAAAGGAAGACAGGAAGAGTATCCAGCACCACTGATGCTAAGCAGGGCTGGACCACATCACTACACGAATGGCAGACCACTCAGAGTTTGACATCAGCTGCTCAGAGGCTTATTGGGGACTGTAGTTTGTTAAGGGTGCTGAGAGTTGTTAGGAGATGCCCATTCCCCTCACTGGGCTACAATTCTGAGAGGCATTTTATCTCTGTGACCCACTGCTTCACATAAGTGAAGAGCTGTGGCTCATTTCCTGCCATGCGAAGTGTTTTAAGCTGGACTGTGCTATGCCTGGGTTGCTTAAACTCTTGCTTATAGCTGCTCTAGACAGGTGTTTTTGAGTCCTAAGTATCCAAGCTCCCAGCAGGATTTGGCACCACTTAACACTGCTATTTTCATGTTGTCAGCATGTTGGAAAGATCAGGCTGGTGCATGCCACCCACATGTCCATGCTGTGAGTGGCAACCTGGCCACACACAGTATGTTTGTATGTTTCCTGGCATGGAGCGAACAGTCTGAGTTATGTGAAAGGGGGGGGGGAATGGAAGGTATTATCAGCTGGCTGCTTCCAGATTTGCCACCTGACTCCACACTTCTGAAGGGTGCTGTATGTGTGCTTTATATAATGATAAGAAGGATCAAAAGGCCCAGCAGGGTGGGGCGAGAACGAATTCAAGTCTTTAGGGCAGAAGAGGGTCAGCTGAACCACTATCAAAAATTTTACCTGGAAGCAAGCAACGCCAAAGGAGATCCCTGCTACAATGCCCATTTTGGAGTCCATTGTCTGTATCACCAGCCTGAAACAACCCTACAAACGGGAAGGGGGGAGAGAGGGGGGGTAACATGGTTATTCAAGCTACCAGGCAACTCCTACTCATGAAAATCAGGAAGCACTTACAGCCCTCAAAGGATCCAAGCATCTTAAGTTAGCAAAGGACTTCGCAGCAGGATGTCCACTGAACTGACAGAGGTTGTGTTAATATTAATGTTTTTGACCTCAATACAGGTCCTTTATTGCGGTGTAATTTAAAACAAACTATTGCACCCTGTTCACGGCAGGAAGACTATATCCCCTTATCAGCCATACCAAACAGTGGAACATCGTAGGGGAAGGGATTCAAAACAGCTCTGATGGCCTCGAAATGACCTCAGCTGCTGCACCACACTGGCCTGCCACTCGCTGTCACATCCCATAGGTCACAGACGTTAAGTCCGCAGTTTCTACTTAAGGGATGTGGAATTAAACACAATAATTAGCATGTGTGTTTCATTTCTTCCCCACAAAGAGAAATGCGTGTCCGCAGGCAATTATTTCCCTATTTCTTGTCAGCAGTCCTACACTATCTCTAGAGAAGTCTGGGTTCTTCTTTCTTACCAGAGGCTAAAGCTTCGTTATTACAGCAGCTCCTCCTGGCCTGTTAATAATAATAATAATAATAATTTATTATTATTATTATTATTATTATTATTTATTTATTTATTTATACCCCGCCCTCCCCAGCCATGACCGGGCTCAGGGCAGCTAACAACCAATAATAAAAACAAGTTGATTAAAATACAATTTTAAAAAAATTAAAATACTACATTAAAACATTAGGATGCAGCCTCTTCACAGGAGGAGAAAGGAAAAAGAAAGGGGCGGAGAGAATCAAACTGATTCTAAGCCAAAGGCCAGGCGGAACAACTCTGTCTTACAGGCCCTGCAGAAAGAAATCAGATCCCGCAGGGCCCTGGTCTCATGAGACAGAGTGTTCCACCAGGCCGGAGCCAGTGTTGAGAAGGCCCTGGCTCTGGTTGAGGCTAATCTAACTTCCTTAGGGCCCGGGACCTCTAGGGTGTTGCTATTTATGGACCTTAAGGTCCTCTGTGGGGCATACCAGGAGAGGCGGTCCCGTAGGTACGAGGGTCCTAGGCCTTGAAGGGCTTTAAAGGTCCTGCAGGGCCTTAAATCTGACCCTGTACTCCACCGGGAGCCAGTGCAGCTGGAAAAGCACTGGGTGAATATGCTCTCATGGCAGAGACCCTGTGAGGAGCCTCGCTGCAGCATTCTGCACCCGCTGGAGTTTCTGGGACAGCTTCAAGGGCAGCCCCGCGTAGAGCAAATTACAGTAGTCAAGCCTGGAAGTGACCGTTGCATGGATCACTGTGGCCAGGTCGGGGTGGGAAAGGTAAGGGACCAACTGTGAAGGTGGAAAAATGTCGCCTTGGCTGTTGCTGTAACCTGCGCCTCCATGTAAGCCCCTTCTTCCAAGCCACACGGAAGGGGACAGCTTTGTGTTGGCTTACATGCTCATACACCTTCCCCTTTGCTATTGCTGGATTCTTCAAATCGTCTATCGTGCAATTCCCCAGAGACTTGCAGCAGCTCATAGGAATCCCTTTCTGTTTATAATAGGCAGTTCGATTCCAGTCGGTGTAGTCCGAGACACCGCAGCAGTGCAACTGTATAGGACAAGAGGGATGGCAGATAATTATTATTTATGGGGGGCGGTTATAACAAAAAGTAACTCAAAGCCTATTACAAACATATATTAAAGCCAACATAAATTTAAAAGCTAAAAAAACACCCATATTTATTATTTTTAAAAAAGGCATTTCCAAGACATCCCACCCACAGGAGGCCACATATAATGAATGACACCATTTGGCTAGCATACTCCAGTCCCACATTCCTCTGAAATAAAACCAAAATACCCTTTCACCCCAATCTGCACAGCTACACACACACGTGACTGCTTCTGATGATCTCCACATGTTCACCCACCAAACAAATGATTTGCCAGGGGGCAACTTTAGCAGACCACCTCCCCTAGACAGGCCAAGCTGATCTTTAAAATCTTCCCAGGAGACCCTCCCAGCTGGTTGTTCCACTTTGGAATGCATTCCCTCAAATAAGTCCTTTAACGCCTCTTAAAATTGTCCTTGAGCCCTTTTGGACTCTTCAATTTTTATATAGCCTGACACTTGTGGGCTTTTTTAAACCTTGTTTTTAGAAAAGATTACTGAATATAGTTGCATTTTTATTGTTTTAGCATAAATGGCTTAGATTTGCATTATGCTAAACTGTATTGAACTTCTACAAATAAAATAATAACCATTTTTTACAAAAATCCAATCTGGTTGGAATTCTGCATCTTTCAGCAGTCTAACTCTTTTCTGCTCTGCTGTCTTTCACTAACACCCCATGCTGACATGAATTTCTTCGCGGGAAGAAATAAAATGTATAGCTTCAGGACAGAGGGACCTATAACTCTCCAGATGTTGTGGACTCCATCTCCCATCAGCCCCTGCCACCACAACCAACCATCAGGGATGATGAGAGCTGGAAACAAGCAATATCTGGAGGTTTCCATCCCTGGTATAAATGGATAAACTATCTGTCTTTGGTCCTGATCCCACTGTGCAGCTCCAAACCCACAGCCTACTGCAATCCTGTGCATGAAAGGAAGGAAGATATATTTTCCTTCCTATGCAGCATGGAAGCCAAGAAAGAAAGAAAATGTAGCTCCATTCTCTTTGGCTCTGGTCCCGTTCACTTCTGACTCCATCCCTCAAGAAATTGCACCTGCCAGGGCAGGGAAGCAGAAACTGTGACCCTTCCAGATGTTGCTGGACTCCAGCTCCCATCATCCCTGACTCCTAGCCATGCTGCTAGCCCTGGGGTTGATGGGAATCAAGAGCCCTACAACATCTGGAGGGATGCAAGTTCCCATTCTTTGTCCTAGGGAGTGTGGTCCTCAATGTAAAAAAAAAAAAGGTTCCTCAGCCCTGGCGTAGAGTAGGGATGACTTCTTCAAGCAGGGCAGCAAAGAGGAGAACCAAACCCTCATTGGAGGGGGGCGGACTCTACCCGAGCCATGATGTCACTACTGCTGCCTAGCGTTTGGGCTTTGTAAGCTGAAGATCTGCCTTTCGCACAGAACACCTGCTGAGGCAGAAACAGCAACAGCTCCACCTCCAACTGTGTTTAGGACATGGGATACCTCTTGCAAGCATGGGGGGGGGGACATCAGGCAAAGGAAGATACCACAGGGGTCTCTGCGACAGGCATTTTTGTTCTCTTTCTTCCTCTGCACCCCCCACTTTGTAGTACAGGCTCCTTTTTAACTGCTGGCACCTCCACAAAGAGAAGAAGAGCATGCGTAATATACCAAGTTTAGGCCAGTATACCGAATATGCCAGATTTAGGCCAGTTGAAAAAAGAGAGGTGAATGCTCACTGTGTTCTGAATGGTATCAACCGCTTTGCTGCGTTCATCTTTGGTCCCATCGTAGGACTTCATGGCAGCTTCAAAGTTATTCTTAAAGCTGTCTTTAATCTGAGGAGAAAAATGATAAATGATCATTGCTTGCAGAGAGAGAGAGGCCATGACCTAATTAAGGAAATATTAGTCAATCTGGTGTTCATTTTGCACAGGAATAAATCAATCAAGTTTTAAGTGAAAAAGCACACTCCATTCATGTGCAGTGGTTGGAGACCCCTAAGAAGAGGCAGTTCCTCTTACACTTATAATTATATATCTATATCCCACTTTTCCTCCAAGGAGCTCAAGGTGGCACATATAGTTTCATCCTTTCCTCATTTTACCCTCATGACAACCCTGGCTGAGTGGCAATTTTAACCCTAGTCTCCCAGGTTGCAGTCCAATACTCTTACCCACCATTCCACACTTCACTAGAGAGGAGAGGTGTCTGTTCTGAGATGGCACTCCTCCAAAACTTGCAGTATGGCAGATGTGGCAAATCTTTGGCCCTCCAGATGTTGCTGAGCTACAACAGCCCTCAGCCATGGCCAATGGTTCAGCAACCTCTTGCTGAAGGGCCAGAGGTTCACCTGTGTTATGACATTTCGGGTACAGCACCTACATATCCATTTCCATACAAAAAGCCTTATTCAAAGAACTCCAAAGTAGTCCTTGTTAGTCAGGTTTTGTTTCTGTTTTTTTAAAAAAGAAGCACCTTCTGCTATGTAATTCAGTTAAAATAGACTCCTTGCTCCATGGCTGAATGTTGTTTGTACTTGGAACATTTCTACAAATGTCATTCCTTAGGTACACAGAGCATCTTTCCCCAACCTAGTGCCCTCCAGGTGTTTTGGATGGCAATATGGCCCCAGCCAATATGGCCAGTGGATAGGGATGAAAAGCATTTTTCAGGAGCAAGCCAGCAATAACTCACGGTGTCAGAAAGTTAACTAAGGTAAAGGTAAAGGTACCCCTGCCCGTACGGGCCAGTCTTGCCAGACTCTAGGGTTGTGTGCTCATCTCACTCTAGAGGCCGGGAGCCAGCGCTGTCCGCAGACACTTCTGGGTCACGTGGCCAGCATGACAAGTTGCATCTGGCGAGCCAGCGCAGCACATGGAACACCGTTTACCTTCCCGCTGGTAAGCAGTCCCTATTTATCTACTTGCACCCGGGGGTGCTTTCGAACTGCTAGGTGGGCAGGCGCTGGGACCGAACGACGGGAGCGCACCCCGCCGCGGGGATTCGAACCGCCGACCATGCGATCGGCAAGTCCTAGGTGCTGAGGTTTTACCCACAGTGCCACCCACGTCCCCAGAAAGTTAACTATCTTTATTCAAAGAAGCAAAACACCTCAAGAGGCCAGGCCTAGTAAGGGCAGCAACTCTTCCTAGTACATCTTGCCCCAAGGACACAGCTGAAAGGACTGAAGGTCCCTGCCTTCCCATAGCTCCCTAAGTCTCCTCTTCTCCAGGTTCCTTCCCAGGCAATCTGAGACTCCTTCATCTTGCAGGAAGCCCAACAGGACTTGGAGCCAGAGCCTACAACAGCCGAGTCAACCAATTCTATTCTTGACCCCATTCTTCATCCGAGTTCTACAAGGACCACACTAAGACTAAAGACAAGAAAGCTGCCCCAGGCTGTGTCATCCCCCATCCCCTGGACTGGCTGTAAGTAAGAAGGCAGGAAGGTGGGGGAAGCTGAGGCCAGAGGGAGCATCAGTAGCGCAGTGCCCCGGTTAACCCAATGAACCAGCCTCCACTGTCTATAGAGGGCACAAGGCTGAGGAAGGCTGGTCTAGGGCAGTGTTTCCCAACCTTGGGCCTCCAGATGTTTTTGGCCTACAACTCCCATCATCCCTAGCTAGCAAGACCAGTGGTCAGGGATGATGGGAATTGTAGTTCAAAAACAGCTGGAGGCCCAAGGTTGGGAAACACTGGTCTAGGGGGTTACACTGACCTCAATGGCACAGACCCTGTTTTCAGCTAAAGCAAGTTATGGTCACCGGCATGAAGCAAGAAGGGGGAAAGAGCAATTCCGTATTGACCAATCCCACTGATAAGGAAAAAACAAAACAAAGCAACACCAACTCACCTCATGTCGGAAGACGAAGCCCACAATGGCAGCCACAAGCACAACAAGGAAGATGAGAGTTAAGAACATGGCATACTGTGGACAGAAAGGAAGGATCAAGACCAGCAAAATTACAACCCTGCTACTGCCATATGATTTACACAGAGAATCTACACAGAATGCACCACCGGTACATGGCAAAATTGTGCAAGGAGAGTTCTGTAACTCCGTATTTGGGTGGAAGGCTGTAGCACAAGTCAAGAGTTTGTGTTAAACTTCTCCTCTGTTTAGTTATCTAGATAAAGACAGCAGCTGGATTACCCTGAGTAAAGACAAAAATTGCATGAGGTGGTATATGTTATGGTAGCTGAAGCTGCTGGAATACTGATAAACCCAAGAAAGGCCATTTGGAACAGCCAGTCTCTAGTGGCTGGGCAAAGCAACACTAGATGGTGTTTTCAAAATGTGCTCTGCCATTGAGATTTATTTAATTTATTCATTGCATTTCTGCACTCAAGTGCCTCAGAGCGACTTACCCAGTAAAAAATAAAATGGCAAAGACATTAAAATCAGATTAAAAACAGCAGTCAATGAAAACACTCATCAGAGAGTATGTTTTAAAAGAACAAGTCCTACCCACCCCACTTAAAGGATCAGCACAATGAGGCTGTTAACATAACTACCTTCCCAGTTTAAAAAATATGCCCTGGTAAATAGGAATGTTAAAACAGACAGTGATGCTTCCCTGAAGAGAGCATTTCACAAATGGGGAACTACCACTAGGAAAGGCCCATTCAGGTCCAGAGATGGTGACCTGGGTAGAATACAGAAAGGCGATAGGCATTTGGACAAAAATTCCCAGTAAGACATGGAAATATTTTGGAACACCTGTTCTTGACAGCAACAGCATCTCAATAAGAAGGAACATCCCTAGCCAAGATTTTGCATGCCCTTCTGAAAGCAATGTAATTGCATATTAAGTTTTCAAATAGCATCCGCACTGGAGGACTGAGGAATCTATGTTTGTATATGTGACCAAAATAAAATAAGAGGATTGTTTTCATTCTGCTGACTACTATATGTAGAATGTCAACAGATATATCTGCTGGGACCTGAGCATAACACCGCTCTTCCCTACCAGCAACTGGTATTCAGAGGCATAGGGCCTCCAATAGTGGAGACAGAAAACAGCCACAGCATGCAAAACACCATTAAAAAAATTCAAATGGGTGAATGGGGAGATAAAGCAGTTATCACCAAATGGCACAGTTGGAGGGATCCTGTGAGTTTCAAGGCAGGTGCTGCAACCTTGTGCCCCCTACTACTTACCAATTTCAGCATCCATGTGCTTCCCCGACATGTCGCGAAACAACCAAAGGTGCCTAGGAGGACGACAACTGTGCCAGTGCCAATGAGGACATAGGGGACGTTCGTAGCCTTCTCATTTAACAGGGAGAAATACACCTCCAGGCCTACCTTCCCCCAGATGCCGACTGCCAGAAGGACGATGCCAGAGAACTAGGAGGAGAGGGTGGGGGCGGGAGGGAAGGACTCCATTAGCCACAATGAGCCACTTGTAAAAAGTTTCTGTAGACACATTTTACTTTTTAACAGCCAGTTAACAAAGAACTGGCACTGCATGAAACAAAGGTCCACACCTTTGCAATGTGCTAATTCATCCTAATGATCAGCGATACCAGGATTCATGCTAAGATCCCATCTGCGCTATCCATTTAAAGCAGTACCGTACCACTTTAAACGGCATGGCTTCCCACCAAATTGTTGTTTGTTAAGGGTGTTGAGATTTAGGGCATCTCCCATTCCCCTCAAAGAACTACAATTTCCAGAGTGGTTGAGCAGTTCCCAGCAAACTTTGGGAACTGTAGCTCTGTGAGGGGAATAAGGGTCTTCCCACTGTATCCTTAACAAATTACACTTCCAAGAATTCTTTGGGGGAAGCCATGACTTGTTTACGGCGGTATGAAACTGCTTTAAATGCAGAGTGCAGGTGGGGCCTCAATGAATCCCCATTCTGCCCCATAAGCAGACACAGAAGAGCTAGGAAGAAATCTACTCTTTCCTCACCCTTAGTCCCTTCCTGTGATCTAAGCATGAAAATGAGCAACTAAATTCACATTAGGCAAGTCCCACCACTTGTCAATGTCCATGTCAACGTCCATCCCAATTTCCACAGAACAAGACTGGCAGGTGTCCCCCACCCCACTTGATGATGGCATGCAATAAGCAACATCACTAGGAAGAGACCCAGAAAGAAAACCTTATGTGTCCAGAATGTTCTCGACTACAACTCCCATAATCCCTGACCATTGGTTATGTTGGCTTGGGCTGATGGCTGAGTCCAACATCATCTGAAGGGTCACAGGTTTCTCATTCTTACCTTTTACCAAGCCAGACTATCTGGAAAACTAGGTAAAAAAAGGTAAAGGACTCCTGGACCATTAAGTCCAGTCAAAGGCAACTATGGGGTTGCGGTGCCCATCTCACTTTCAGGCCGAGGGAGCCGGCGTTTGTCCACTGACAGCTTTCCGGGTCATGTGGCCAGCTTGACTAAGATGCTTCTGGCGCAATGGAAACACCATGATGGAAACCAGAGCGCATGGAAATGCCATTTACCTTCCCACTGCAGTGGTACCTATTTATCTACTTGGCCCTGTGTGCTTTCGAACTGCTAGGTTGGCAGGAGCTGGGAAAGAGCAACAGGAGCTCACTCCATCATAGGGATTCGAACCTCCGACCTTCCGTTTGCCAAGCCCAAGAGGCTCAGTGGTTTAGACCACAGCGCCACCTGCGTCCCTAAACTAGGTAAAAAAGGGTAAAGGACCCCTGGATGGTTAAGTCCAGTCAAAGGCGACTATGGGGTTGCAGCGCTCATCTTGCTTTCAGGCCGAGGGAGCCGGTGTTTTTTCACCTATTTGGAAAACTATACTATGACTGGCATAGGTTTTCCAGCAGAGGCCTTTCAAGTCACCTGGAACCAAATCCTTTGTCGTAGCACCAGTTTTAAGAGCTTATTGATTGTCGCTTTATTTGAGGTGATGTTTTAGTTGGGGTTTTGCCTTCTCTTTATTTTTTAAGTCTATTTGCTAGCTCTTATATAGTATTATTTATACGCTGTTACAGATAGTTTTATTCACATCTTTGTACACAGCCTTGGAATCTTTAGATAAAGAGCAGCTAATAAACATTTTAAACATAATTTGAATAAGCTGGAGATGGTGGCAACTGAACCTGAGACTTTCTGTGTGAAAAGGATATGGTGAGTTACCACTGAGCTCTCTGTGGTCTCAGAAGAAAACAAAGCTACAAGTCTAGAAACACCTGTGTAAGCTGGTTCCGCTCAAGTCTTTCAAGCTCCCATAGCAATGTATAAACACAGACTGGATTCCAAAGGTATGTAACCTGAGGAAATTTGTTTCCCCTGTCATAAGGTTTTCTCCCATTGCCTGTTTTTTGAAGCAGCGAGGCAAACAGAGGACTGTTTCTCAGGCCACCGCAGCAAGACCATTTCATTTGCACTCAGAAATGATGTTTGAACATGATTTTTAATTTGATCCATCCCTGTTACGTCAACATGAAACTTGCCCCCTATATCGTTTTCTCCACAGGATGTGCGGTAGTAAAAGAAAAATAGTAATTAACTTTGCAGCCCAATCTGTTAAAATTAGAAACTTATTTTTAAAAGAAGTTTTACAAAGGAAAAAAAGAAACACAGAGGGGAAAAGTCAAAGCCAAAACCCTCATCAGATCACATTCAGAATACATCTTAATTCAAGCATATACCGTATTTTTCGCTCTATAGCACGCACCCGACCATAACACGCACGTAGTTTTTAGAGGAGGAAAATCCGTAGGCATGCCACCCATAGGCATTCCCTCCATAACACGCACAGACATTTCCCTTACTTTCTAGGAGGAAAAAAGTGAGTGTTATGGTGCAAAAAATACGGTAAATTATTATAAGCCATCCAAATGTCCAGATACACAAAATGGACTTTTATAAGCAAGATGTTCAAATATAGCCTGGGCTATAAGTCCTCAGACCACTGCATTATAGACAGTGGGTGGGTGTTTTTCCTCCTTCCACGCAATTCCTGCATGGCAGGGGGTTGGACTAGATGACCCCTGGGGTCCCTTCCAACTCTACAATTCTATGACTCTATGTGGGCTTGCAAAATTCACTTTCGTTAAAACAGAAGCTTATCTAGTATTGTACCAGAACCATGGAGAATTGGTCTTGTTTTATCTTTTCTGCATTATTTACTTAAAAGTGTCTTTTTATTCCTTTGCACCAAAATAAAAACCTGTAATTATTTTTGAGAGAGGAGAGAGGGTACAGAACCTGCATGCCTCAAGGAGAAAAGTGGCTCTGCTCCTTGAGAAAACCACACTCACCTGATTCAGAAGCCTGAAGCAGCAGTGATGAAAGGAAAGGACAGGATTACAGAGTGCATTCCACATGTTATTTGCTACTAACCAAAAAAAGCCAACAAAGCAAAAAGGGCAAATTAAAAAAAAAAATGAGCAAAGGGAAAGAGAGAACCAATTGCCACAGGGTTTTCTAGCACAGAAAGGCACATCAGTGCACCAGCACACATTATGCCATCTGTGCCACAGACACGGGTGCAATGCTCACACTGCTAAGCTGCCACCACCGCCAGGAGTGGAGCTGGAAAATTGGGATTTGTTATTATATCGCTGAAGGGTTATGAGAGATAGAGGCTCTTTCCTACAATGTGAGGTTCAGACTGCTGGAACAAGCTGGGGGGGGTGCCATTCTCCCCACCCCCACCCACCCCAACTAAGTCCATGCAGAGTTGACTTCTGCATAGTTCTTCTCAGTGGGCCTGGAGGGAGAGAACATTCCTAGGGCGACAAACCTTTCTAAGATGGATTTTCCGTATTGTTCTTTACTGGATCACTAGAAAGAAGAGTGGAGGCTGCAAAGAGTATGTCTCTTCCTACAGGTGAAAAGAGTCTGTGGGATGAGATGAGATTGGAGCTATAGGGGACAGTGGCCCTGCCCCATTATTCTCTATGGAGTAATGAGATGCAGAGTGGGGTGTTTGTCTCCTTTTTCTTCCTACAGGTTCAGAGGCACTGTAAAGGAAAGCAGTGGCGTAGCGTGGGTTGTCAGCACCCGGGGCAAGGCAAGTAATTTGTGCCCCCTAACCCATGGATTTGCGCCCCCTAACCCGTGGATTTGCACCCCCTAACCCTACCCCCCCAGATGTTGCGCCTGGTGTGGCCGCCCCCCCCCCCTGCATCCCCCATGCTACGCCACTGAAGGAAAGGGAGGGGCCAGGTGTACAGTTATCAACTATAGGGAAGGTCATTGCTCGGAGGGGAGGATAGAATTACACAAATATACCTTAAAACCTTTATAGGGCTGGAACTGTACCCCATTCTTCTCTACAACAGAGGTGACTAACCAGTAGTCCTCCAGGTAATGCTTGGACTCCAAATCCCATCAGCACCAGCCAGCAAAGCCAATGGTCAAAGATGGTGGAAGTTGGAGAACAGCAGTATCTGGAGAGCCACCCTTCATTTGGGGGTCTCTAGGAGAAATCAAGGAGTGTTATATGTTGCTGCTCATATAAGGTTAGGGGAACCATAGGGGAAGGAGGAGAGAGCAGTAGTTATTTCCAAAGGGAAACTGGGGAAGGTGTAAGAGAGAGTGAGGTGATATATTAAAAAAGAATTATAGTGAAATGCTTTATACGTCTATAAGGGCTCTGTCCTCTTTGGGATAAAGAGGTGCAAGCCAAGCATTTTCTGTCCTACAGTGTTCTAGGAAGAGAAAAATGTGGGGGAAATGTGGCTGGAGGCAGCTATGTATGGATAGACTCCTATCTATGGACTTTGCAGAGCGGAAGAGAAAACTCTATGCTCCCATTATACTCAATGCATAGGACAGGATTACATCATCCTTATTAGTATCGCTATTCCTTAAATTTATTGCCCTCCCTTCACCCTAAGATCCCAGGGCAGGTTAGAACAATCTTAAACGCAACAACATTACAAAGTTTTCAAAACTTGCAATTACGCCGCCCGCCCCCCCCCCCGGCCCATTCCGCCCTTACACAAATGCATATGGAACCAGCCTGCCCTGTGGTTGTATATAAGGTTGCCAGAAGGGGGAGAGACGGGGGGGGGCTGCCATCTGTTCTATAACACTGAATGGGACGGGAGAGACTGGAGTGCCGGGGGGGGGGGGTCATTGTTCTCTGTAGGGCCAGCAGGAGACGATACATCATGCTATACACAGGAACAGCAAGCGCGACATATGTGGGGTCAGCAGCGAGGGGGTGGGCGGGTGAGTTTGAGGTTGTAGCGTGGGGGTGTCTCAGAAGGGAGAGCATTTACCCACCTGTTACCTATGGGAATAGGAAGGGGGCGTGTAAGATGCAGTGCTGCCCCCCAGGACAGGACGAGCAGCGTGCCCCATTGCTGTCTATGGGGTTAGAGAAGGGTGAGCTGCAAGGACCCATTGTTCAGTGGGGCGGCCAGTAGCGGGGTGGGCTTCGAGGTGGGGTTTTCCTCCCGCGAGGGGCTCACCCAGAACACGAAGCTGTAGATGAGCAAGATGCTCTTGAGGCAAGTGATGACCGGCTTGGTCTGCAGCCTCCGCGACGGGGACGCCATGACCGACCTAGACAGACCGGCAGACCTGCGATGGCGCCGCTTCTTCGCTCGCTCAAACCCGCCACGCACAGCGGAGCAGCTGGACTCCGACTCTCTCTGACGCTTGCGCAGATGGAAATAGGCGAGCATTTCCGGAAGCTCCCGAATCCTCGTCGTGGATTGTGGGTGGGGTTATTAAGAAAACACGAGAGTCTTCAGCCCCGCCTTCTTTTCCTGAGTTCTCCGAAGCATGTCCGAGAAAAGCCGAAGATTGCCGAAACCTGGGAGAAGAAGTTTCGTTCGCTTTACAGTAGTCTTTTTCGGAGGAGGACCGGGAGTGCCTAATTCGTGCCGGCAGGTGGCGCCAGCTAGCTAGCAGCGAATGATTTCAGTATTTCGTGGCGTGGCAGCTGCAATGTCAGGCAGGAATTAAACAGGTGCAGCTTCTCCCTACCTCGCACAATGCTGCGCTGCATACACACCATGCATTTAAAGCACATTCCAACCCCCCCCCCGCAAGAATCCTGGGAACTGTAGTTTAAGGGTGTTGGGAATTGTTACAGATAGGTAGCCGTGTTGGTCTGCCATAGTCAAAACAAAACAAATTCCTTCCAGTAGCACCTTAAAGACCAACTAAGTCAGTTCTTGGTATGAGCTTTCGTGTGCATGCACACTTCTTCAGATACACTGAAACAGAAGTTTCCAGACCCTTCTATATAGTGAGAAGGTGGGGAGGGGTATTACTCAGAAGGGTGGTGGGAATGGGTGATTGGCAGATAGCTGTGATGAGCCTGTTGACGACTCTTAATGACTGCAATAGGTCTTACAGGAAAAAGCAAGGGGTGAAAAGGTGAAAAATGGCTTTGTCATGTATAATGAGATAAGAATCCAAGGTCTTTGTTCAGACCAGGTTTCTCCATTGTTTTGAGTTTGGTGATAAGTTGTAATTCAGCAGCATCTCTTTCCAGTCTATTTCTGAAATTCCTTTGTAGTAAAACAGCTACTTTGAGATCTTGTATAGAATGTCCTGGGAGATTGAAATGTTCTCCTACTGGTTTCTCTGTCTTGTGATTCCTGATGTCCGATTTATGTCCGTTTATTCTTTGGCGTAAGGTCTGGCCTGTTTGTCCAATATAGAGAGCTGAAGGATCACCCATTCCCACCACCCTTCTGAGTAATACCCCTCCCCACCTTCTCACTATATAGAAGGGTCTGGAAACTTCTGTTTCAGTGTATCTGAAGAAGTGTGCATGCACACGAAAGCTCATACCAAGAACTGACTTAGTTGGTCTTTAAGGTGCTACTGGAAGGAATTGGTGTTGGGAATTGTAGAGCTGAGAGGTGTAAACTTACAGCTCCCAGAAGTCCTCGTTTCGGGGAGGTGCTTTACATGAACAGTGGGCTTCATTCATTCATTTTGGTTGTATGCCTCTTTTCCACCAAAAAGGTGCTCCAAGCGACTTATAACAAAACAACAACAGGGATGCATTTCAAATAAAAGTCTCATAATAACATAGAAAAACAATAGCATGGTAATAATTTTGTTACAACATAGAAAAACAAAAATACAATAGCATACAAAAAAACCCCACATTTATACATGTAAAAAAATAAAAACAACCCTTGATTTGATGCCATGAACTAAGAGGCAATGCCTTAATCATATCTGTGTTTATAGGCCATTAGGTCGGACCTCTTCCATCCTTTATCAAGGAGAGTGCCAACTTTCACACAACACAAATTCACCTCTTGAATTTCTGCCTGTTAGGCAAGAATCCTATTCGTAGCTTTTTCACACTGGTGTGAGTCAGTACAGTGTAGGAGGGTTGGCCTTTGGAAAAGCACTTGCCATCCCTGAGCACTAAGCCCTCGACTGAATTTTTAAAAGTATTTAATTTAATTTTTACATTGATATCCCACCATCCCTTTCAGGATGAGAGACGGTGACTGACCCAAAGTCACCCAGTGAGCTTCATGGCTGAGCAGGGTGGGGGTGGGGGAGTTCATTTTTTTAAAAATAATATTTATTCAAATTTTAAAGATTACAAAGAGAAAAAAGGAAAAAGGGAAAAAAAATACAGAAAAAATACAAACAATTGAAAAAAAAACCAAATCAAACCTTTACATCACTTACTTTCATTCACTTACTTCCTTGACCTCCTCACACCTCCCATTTTTGTATTCTAATTCAGTTAGATATTTCAGCAAATCCTTTCCAGCTTTGTTTTTATCTTAATAATTTATCTTAATATATTGTGATTTTGCATTCTCTTCTTTCACCAATTCATTTTTACTTAATCCTTTATATCTTTTCTGCTAAAACCACATAATTCTATTCCAACATCTTTCTAACATTCCTTAATGGGGGTGGGGGAGTTCAAACAGCTTCTATCCCAGCACTCAAACCATTTGATGTTCAGTCTCAAGTGGCAATGTTAAGAACAGTTTCAGGTTAAGAACAGACCTCCGGAATGAATTAAGTACTTAACCCGAGGTACCACTGTACAGTATTTGTCCAACACTGTAACTAACCATACTGGCTTTTGCATGACTGCCTCATAATTGCAGAGCTCTCTTTTTCCCCAGACAAAGTTGTTCCCATTACTGTATGTGGTCCGGTTTTTTGCGGGCTGATGTTTCAACTGAGCGCTAAAGAGCGGGTTTTCTCAGAGAAAGCTCCTGGGGGGGGGGGAGAGACGTTCACACACAGAGCTTTAAAGTACAGACTGTGCCTGGAAAGACTGGAGGAAAGGTAAGTGTGGGTAAAGCCATAGGAATAGTTTATTTTAAGAGTGGCACATCGATATTTAAAGCACTTTATTGCCCAAGAATCCTGGGAACTGTAGTTCACCCCTCACAGAACTACAACTCCCAGCACTCTTCACAAACTACCACTCCCAGAACTCTTTGGGGGGAGGGTGCTTCAAATGCATGGCATGTGCACAGCCACACAAGAACCAAAATCCTAAAGTCTTAGCACATTGTCCTTGCCCTACAAAAGTCTGGTGAGAAAACGTGCTAGTGTCTTGGTTTACTGAATGCCTTCCTTTTAAACCATGAATTTATGATTCATGAAATCTAAAGTATTGTACAGGGGGCTGCTTATGTTGCTTTAACCCTGCTGGGGGGGCGGTTTGCATGTTCTGCACTCAGTGAGTCATTGAGTAAGATTTCTTTTTAGCAGCCTGGCTCTCTCTCTTCACCACCACCCCCCTTCTTCCTTTCCTCATTGACTCTCTCTCTCTCTCGAGAGAGAGTACAGCTTTAAATAAACATCTGGCAACTGCAGGCTACCCCACATCTGGGCAGCGTTAGCTGAGTCTGGAAGCCGGTAAGAACAAGCCACTTGTTTTGAGAAAGTTAAAGAAGAGGACTCCTGCATGGACAGAGAGAGAGAGAGAGGACCAGAAGGCACAATTGTACACCAATTCACGGGCAAGGCAGGTAAGAAAGAACCTGCTTCTGTCAGTCCTTTGCTTCTCTGTTTGCAACAGACAGAAAAGATACAGGGGAGACGGACAGCTTATTTATTTTACTTTATTAAATGAATTTATTAGCCGCTCTTGCGCTGAGATTCTCTAAGCGACTTACATAATTGGGGGGGGGGGTGGGCTGTATGCTAAGATAGCCATGCCCAGAGTAGACCCCTTTAAATTAATGAGCAGAACTAACATAAGCCCATTAATTTCAGTGGATATACTGAACTTGGTTGGTTAAAACCCTAAGGCTGCAATCCTATACACACTTTTCTGGGGAGTTGGAACTTGCTTCTGAGTAGCCATACCTAGGACTGTGGCGTAAATATTTATAAATCTACATCCGTTTTGCACAGATGGAAACTTGCGACGTGTGTCATTGGGGTGTGAGAGAGAGATGCTGAGTATGTAGTGCTGCCTTTCTGCTTTAAGAAGTTGCATCAAATGATTGGCCCATCTTTTTACAGTATTTAATTTATTTAAGAATTTAAGAATTACCCTGTTTTTCCCCGGACCAGCTTTCCAAAGTGGCTTATGAATGAAACATAATATGACAACAGTAGAGAACAGTAAGCACCAGCATATGACAATAATAACACATAGTGGCTTTTATTTTATTTTTAAATGCTAGGAACAGTCGAAAAACATCAGGAAACACATTCTGGATGGGGGGGGGGGAAATGAAATTTTCAATTTCTGTCTGAAACCAGATATTTTTATCCCAGAGTTGTCTACTTTTACTGGTATTCTAACATTATCAAATTGGTATCATCTCTAAAGCATTGCTTTGCCTGTATAATTATGTAAGCTGCAAGCCCTTTTACTTCATTGGGATCTCACAAATCAGGACTTTATGCTTACTTCAAAATGTGGCAAGCCAGCCCAGATGTGTTTGGGGGTTCCTCTTGTTCATTCTGAGTGGCACCCTGGACTTCTACCCCGAAGACAAAAACCTGGCATCTTCCTTTAGTTACTGTATCTTCCCTTGTCCCTCCTGGCCAGGGTCCTGTGTCTTTTAAGACCTATGTGACGGGCAGAAACTCATCAGGGAAAGCTGCACATGTTGCATTTCCGTTTGGTAGAAGGTACTATGATCAAGACACAGTAATCCCATCAGGCAAGAGTGAGGGGGAGAAGGTGATAAAACTACACAAAGCCAGAGATGAAGACAGGTGTTCCTGCCAGTCTTATAGCAGGGGTAGCCAGCATGGTGTCCTCAAGGTGTTGTGGGAGTAAAACTCCCATCATCCCTGACCAATGGCCAGATTGGCTGGGCTGATGGGAACTGCAGTCCACAGACCATGTTGGCTACCACTGTCTCTTGCTCAGTACAGTCATACCTCGGGTTACAGACGCTTCGGATTGTGCGATTTTGGGTTGTGTACTGTGCCGAACCCAGAAGTACCGGAACGGGTTACTTCCGGGTTTCAGTGCTTATGCATGCGCAGAAACGCTAAATCGTACTTTGCGCATGTGCAGAAGCGCTGAATCACAACCCACATGTGCGCAGACGCTGTGCTGCGGGTTGCAGATGCTGCAGGTTGTGAACGTGCTTCCCGCATGGATCACGTTCGCAACCTGAGCGTCCACTGTACATCATTCTAGTAGAAGGCAGGGGGTGGGATTTTGGTAGACACAAAATTCCCTGATAAACTCTTTCTACAAGTTGACCTCCCTCCTTATTTAATGCATTGGATAGTAGAATAGTCCTACCACCTTGAGATAGAATGGGGGAAAGAATATATGCTGCAAATTTTTTTAGCATGCTGCTCCTTCTTTGGAGGTCTTTAAGCAGAGGCTTGACAGCCATATGTCAGGAGTGCTCTGATGGTGTTTCCTGCTTGGCAGGGGGTTGGACTCGATGGCCCTTGTGGTCTCTTCCAACTCTATGATTCTATGATTCTATTATTCCTTTTGGTAAGGCTGAGTTCAAAGCTTACATTTTAATGGGGTTAATCTCTGGCAAGATACTACCTCTCAGCCTCAATTTTCTAGCTTTAAAATGGGAGAGCAAGCAAGTGGCTAGGGAGGGAAAAAAAAACCTCTATCATAATACTGGAATCCCATATCATCCAATGAAACTGAGGAATAGGAAATTCAGGTCACGAAAAAGGAAGTAATTTTTTTGCCCAGCACGTAGTTGTAATGGTAGCGTCAAACTTTGATGGCTTGCTTAGCTTATGTGTTCCTATATACATAAAAAGGTAAAACACCATAACATCTGAAGTTCATGTGGCCTTGCTAACTACAGAATGAGGAACAGCAGACTGCTTCAGGGGAGCTGTTTAACTGGGGGTGAAAGGTGCTTCATATAGTGGTTTAGCAAAGTGTTGGAAGTTGATGGGACTGAGAGCCTACCATCATCTGGATGGCCACAAATTCCTTATCCCAATCCTGCCAGACCCATCTGACCAAGTACAGACCCATCTGAGTGCCAAGTACAGAAAAGTTACCTCCAGCTCAACAGGCTGCCCTGTGCTCTGTAATATTGGGGAAAGGGATAGCCCTTTTTAAAAAAAAGCCCTCTGCAAGACTAGTTAGTAAATATGAATTTATTGTTTTTTATCCTTTAATGCAAAACAGGCATCAAGAAGGATGTGCCAGCTGAACTCACTGGATAGTTTTATTTTACCCACTGGACTCTCTAATTTGTTTTGATTTTATCAGGATATTCGTCAGTGAGCCTCCTTCTGTGTATTTGTCAAGGCATTTCTTACTCAATGTTTATTTGCTAATAATTCCTGCTTCCCGGCCAACCATGCACACACCCTTTCTTTCTTTCTTTCTTTCTTTCTTTCTTTCTTTCTTTCTTTCTCTGTCCCTGTTTTACATGTCCCCCAATGTTATCATCAGTACACACACACACACACACACACACACCCCTCTGATGTACAAATTATATTCTCTTGGCACCTGGAGGTCACTTATCCCAATCTATAGTAAACCTTAAGGTTAGCATCTGTTTTGTTACGAGATACAAGACACTTCCAGACCTGTCACTATTTTCAGGGGAATTCAATCACATAATGGCAAATTCAGGTCTTGTAATAGTAGATTGTGAGGTATTGTATGACAAACCTGCTTTCTTAAAAGATTGGACTTTTTGCAGGAAGGAAAGTGATGGGGAAAGTATGGAATAACTCTTGCTTTGATGCAACACCACCTAACCTTCCTGCAAACAAATTGAGACAAATGCTCATTAAATAACCAATATAATCAAATCTCCCTGGAAACAGAGCAGGATGACTGGTCAATGCACAGGTCATTTGAAAGTGCCAATTGTCTGTAACTTAATATCACCAGTGCTGTTTATTAGGAAGGAGGAAGCAAACTGAATGAATCTCATAAGATGATGATACAGAGCCTGAAGAAGCAATGCAAGCAACACAAATACATCTCTCTGTCCTTCTGCAGTGGGAAGCTTCTTCACCTTAAGATTGACGACTTTTGGTCTGCCTGTTATTAATTGGTAGTGCCTGTTGTGGGCCTCTCTGCCAAGGACTTTCCCCCCCTCTTGAGCCTCCAGCCTGTTCCTCCCCTATTAACAGACGGACACTTTTGGCTCATGCGTAATATATGCAAACAACCAGCTGGAAGGGTCTATGTATGAATTACTGGCTTAAAACGCAGCTCAGCTGCTCTTTTCCTCAATTCGGATTGAAGCTGGTATGGGAGAAAACACACCAAAATACAGTATTGCATAAGAAAAAAACAGGATAGATACCTTATATAGATACAGATTGTGTACACTGTGTGTACACTGGCTTCCCAAACTAACAAGGGGAGCACACTGGATGCAGAGTAAACAGGAGTGTGTACACAGCCAGGTAGCAGCAAATAAAGTGCTGTCTGAATGGAGCCTGATATAAGGCAGAATGAATCCACCACGAATGCACTGTTATGGTGTAAAGGACATGCTGCTGAATACACGAGCCTGGAGGGGTGTCAAACCAAGATGGCTCTTGCACGGGGAACTACTCCACATCTGCAGCCTATGCAGCACCAGTTGTTTCTGTGCAGGTGGTGGTATTTGCCTGTGTCTACCAGCTATTTGCCAGGTAGATTTTCACATGCAACCTGCTTCAGGTGCCCTAGGAATTCTGTATCGAGACACATTCACTGCTTTTTAAATCAAAACTCAAAAATGTCAACATTTATAAAAAATTATGAGCGAGAGACCTGCACGTTAGGTGCCTCAATTGGTTGTTTCAACAGGGAGAGCTGGCATTCTTAACATATATCCAATGTGATTTATTTGTACTGTATCTTGTGGTTTTCCTGCTCCTTATTGATTTGATTCTTCTGTTGTATTTACTGCAGCTTTGTTGTATGTTTCTTCCTTATTGGAAAATATTTTTATTCGTCAGTTACTGTAACGAATGTGTTGCTTTAAGCTCAGCCTGGCAGTTGGCAAAGTGACATACAAATATGAAACAAAATAAAATGTGCATCAGTTTCAAGAAGAAAAATAGTTTTCTTTCTTTTGCATCTCTGCCCCTCAAACATTTAGGGTGCTAGCTTAGTTTTTAAAAAGAAAAATAAATATATAGAATCTATGTGTGTATGCCTAAGCATTAGCAAGGGTTGGGGTTGGCCTTGCTGCTTTCGATTGTTGACGTCCTGCCTCTTATTCTGGCTTTCAGCTTGAATTCTCAGGCAGCTCTGCCTTCATCTTTACCCTGCCATCTGGAATCTCCATTCGCATGCTAAGATGCCGCGAGGAGCATCCCCCCTCTTGCTGCTTCTCTGGGCCAAAATGGTCTCCTCCACATGGTATGAAGGTAAGCACTGACAAGTCAGTACCAAAGTCAGGCAGGGGGAGGGGGGATAACCTTAAGAACAAAGGTGGTAAGACTTTTTGCATTTTCTCAAAGGCAGCCTTCCTTGGGGAGCAGACCCTTAGGCAAGTGCCCTCAGGTAACAGCAGGCTACCTACAGGTGTGTGCACACATTCAGCTCCAATCCAGAGAGCACAGCATCAGCACCATAGTGAAGGCACAACCACTGCTGCCCTTGCCGCCATGCAGCACTACCGGTAACAGGCCTAGGAAAGACCCCTGGCCTCAGAGATCTGGTTGCCACTTGAGGAGGACAGTAGAGCGGCAAATGGACCTATAGCCAGACTTCTCCTGAGACAGGCACATCTATTTTTATACACATTGTAATTAGCTGTGGTCTCCTTTTGGCCACAGCTGCCATCCGAGCAAGACCACAGTCAGTCTGTACATAGTCGGGTATCTTTGTCAAAGAAGCCCCCAAGGCATAGGCAATAGGAAGCGGGGAGGAGACCCAGACATCCTGCAACTCCTTCGCCACAAAAGCATTGCAAATAATAACCCATCGTGGAACTAACTGTGGTTCCTGCTTTACTGGGGGCAAGGGAGGGCAGACGGATACGCATCTGGGGTTAGGACCATACCTAGATTGAAGTAAATATAATTCCACCCCCCTCCCCCTGCAATAGCAGGAGCTAAATTTTTCCACATGTCCTGTCTCTGGCTGATGAGGAGACCACTTGGCAAGCGATGGTTTGTCTGGAGCAGTTTCAGACAGTAAGCAGTGGGGTTGGGGTGTCAAGAGGGACTGGGGGGCTGGCAGTGAGTAAGCCTCTTTCCTTCCTCCACTAAGCTTCTGAGTTTCTTATGCCTCTTGGCTCTCATGTGTTCCGCTAAAAGTCCATCCATTGCCTGGTCACTGTTAGGCAAGCAAATACCTTCAGGAGACACAGTTCTTATTGCAGTCATCTAAATGTTTCTGGGAAACCTTGCAACAGATGTGCTTTGCCACATGTGCATGAGCTTAAAAGGCCCTGCCTGTACAAGCTTGGGTCCTTTTCCTGGGCCAGGCTGCTGTGGCTTTAATGGCAACAAGACAGAAAAGGATTTCAGCAGGAAATGTTTTCCTCACCCTCTCTAAAAAGCAACAACCCCAAAACAATTATGAACATAGGAAGAGTCCTGCTGGGTAAGTCCAGCATCCTGTTTTCATAGTGGCCAACCAGATGCCCATGGGAAGCACCAAAACAGGATCTGAGTGCAACAGCAGTCAATTAGCTCAGTTGGTTATTGCTTGGTGCTGGTAACACCAAGGTTTCAGGTTTGATCCCTGTATGGGACAGCTGCATATTTCTGTCTTGCGGGGGGGGGGGGTTGAACGAGATGACCCTCAGGGTCCCTCTCAACTCCACCATTCTATGATTCTATGATTCCCAGCAGCTAAAACAACCTGCCTCTGACAGCAGAGATAGCACATGATTGCCAGTAGCCACTGGGTATGGTAGGCAAATTTGTTTCAGTGGCAGCATATCTCCAGTTCTTGTGCCATGTGAATCTAAGATAACTCTGCCCACATTGCAGCACCAATGCTAGGTTTGGTTCAGACAAGGCTGGTCTATCTCTCAACCCCCAGCTATGAGCTGTGGTGAAAGAGTTGGTTTAGATTTCTTCATTTCCATCTTGGAAAAGTGTGGCCACATTTGTGATTGCTGGAGGTACAACCACTACAGGCTATGAAGGCTGACTCAGCCCTTTCCTTGTAAGGAGATGGTTAGACATACATCAGACTTTCCCTAGAGGCTGGTGATGCAGGAACATGACATTGGAGAAGGACAATTTATGAGTGGGAAGGTCATTGTGTGTGGTGTGTACATGTTCTCCATGGGGATGCTGTCTAGACTAGTATTCATCCTCTCCCTGCTCCTTTCTCCTGACTACTTCCCATTGCAAAACAATAGGAAGCTTGCTAGCCAGAAAGAGGCAGTGCTCCAAGCAGCTTGGTCTACACACCATTAAGATTCCCAACTTGAATCAAAATACTGGACCAAGGAAATAAATGTAACAGGGACCAGAGTGGAGTCCTGGCAGCTGCCCCATGATACCAGGTGCTGCAACTGGCCCTTGCCTCTGAGCCTCATCCAAACCTGGAGAAGGTGAGCAAGAGGTGCTCCTCCTCCTCCCTCCTCACTTCCATCAGTGCTCACACACTGGGAGAGGTCAGACTGCACAGGCAGCAACAGGAAGGAGCACAAATAAAAAGACTAGGAGTTCCAGGAACTGGCTTCAAGGACCCTGCTGGGCTAGGCTGTGGGCCTTGGCAGAAGCTCAATGGCACTGACTCCTGACACTGGCCTTTAGTGTTGGGTCGTCTCTCTTGAAACATACAAGGCAGCAGTGTCTCTGGGCATGTGCAGCATGCATCCCAGTCATCATTGCCAGCGGGAGTGGGTGGGTGGGTGAAGAGCAGCTTTTCCATCCTAGGTATTTTGCACTTAGCCAGCCTCAAGCTTCTTATAGACATGAAGTTATGCTTTCAAGCAGGGTAATGGAAACATCTGGTCTTTCGCTTAGCAGATATGTGGTTTCAGAGCTAACGCAGAAGATGTTGTGCCTCATTTCAAGCATGGGTGCTAAAATTAAGAGGTGGGTCCATTCACAAACAGGAATGGGAATGATTCATGAGAGTGCCTGGGTGATGGGGGGAATGAACTGTGGCCTCTGGAATTAGAGGGATCCCAGTGGAAATGTGACCTAACTGGGTTGGAATGCCAGCCGACAGCTCTTATTCATTCATCTGGGATCCAAATTTATTCTGCTCCAATTCACTATAAAAGATATTTTTGTCTCCACATATGTCTTTCACTTATCTTTGTGGAAACGCTGGAACAAAAAAGAAAAAGAAAAAGAAAAAAGAAAACACACACACACACACAACCCTGTGTTTGTTTTGTCTAAAGCAAAGAAAGCAAAGAGATGCTTGCAATCTATCCTTCTGGCATACATACATAGGAAAAGACAGCCTTCAAAATGATCCAACTGTTAGGGAGGGTTTGGTTAGCATACATAGGCGTAGCCGGGGGGGCAGGGGGGCAGCTGCTCCCCCCTACACACTATCAAGAAAAACAATAGAAATACTTAACTGACCAATCACATTGGTTCTGCCCCCCCCCCAAAAAAAAATCCTGGCCACGCCCATGTTAGCATCACCGTTCTTCCAAGGACAATAATCCTACAAGTAGGATCCCAGATTTTTCTTAGAGGCTGCTGCCGAAAACTTACGCAGACACCTCATTGCAAGGCAAGCTTTCCACATGTTGGGTACCCAAAGGACCGTTTGGAAAAGGCATCCTGACCCTGCCCAGCATTACATCATAGCGAACACTTGAAACTTTCTTATCCTCAGTCAGGTGTATGAATAGGGTGATCCAGCAGATATTAGACGCTTGGAGATTTAATCAGCAAAGGCTCCTGAGAAGCTTAGCAGTTACGGGATAAGGGGACAGGGGGTCCTCTTACGGATCAGTAACTGGTTATAGAGCAGCAAGCAGAAAGTAGGAATAATGGAGAGAAGGGGGAAAATAGAGGGGCCCCAGGAATCTGTGTTAGGAATAGGTTAGAGAGGGTTCAGGTGCCCTACATGTTTTTGGGGAAGGATTCTTGGCCCCCACAGACTCTTGTGTGGATTGGAACTGTAGGTTGAGAGGTAAATCATTATACAATATCCAAAAAAGAAAAAAGAAAATATAATAAACCCACCACCCTGTTTAACTTCCCTCCACCGCTACTCGTCTTCTCTAGAATCAATTTTACTCTTATCATTGCATTCTGATTGTTTTTATTTTCTCTATATACATACATATGTCATTGATAATTTATTGTTTGGATACACTTACATTTTTAATCTAAGCATATTAGCATGTCTTTTTTAGAGCAATATTTTGTCATCAAAGCATTGCCATTCGTTTTTTAGTTTTTGATTTGACGGCTGTCGTATGGATGCTGTTAATTTAGCCAATTTTAATTAAGTTTAATTTAGCAAATTTTAATCCTGGGGAATTGTATGGGGCGGGCGATGGGAGGCAGCCATCTCTCCCACTCCAAACTCATATGATGTCCTTGAACCCAGTTGGCACAGGTGTCAAGTCAGTGACAGCACAAAACCCAGAGGTAGCACAAAGCCCCATGCGCTACTCTCTTGGTCTGTGCCTTCATAGACAGGTTGCATGATGCCGTTTCTTAGAACAGCTGATTATCGCAGCTGAACTCCCCCAACAAAGAAAGCAATTTGAATCCATTTTTTATGAAACAGATGTGTAACAAAATGTTGCAGCGTCAAGTGCTGCTGATTCCAATTCTGTTCCTCCCAACTAAAAGCAACAGGCTGGCAGGATTCCAGGGACACAGCATACTCAATCCTTATGAGCTGTTTCAGGAAGAGGGGTTCTCTCTTAGGGTGGTTTTTTTATTGTTATTATTACTAAAAATGTGCACCTGCAAACCTTGGGCATCCCTAAGTCTGCTAGTTCCAAGGGAGTGGATGATACAGTTTTCACTGCGTAAGAGCTTTACAGCCTAAACATCAGAAATAAGGCTCACCCACACTTCTGTTAGTCCCATGATTCATTCTGTTTGTCCCATAATTTCTAGGAATGGGTCTGAGAGGTTTTCCTTTTGCCCCACAACTTTCCCTGGAAAAACCCACTTTTTTTACCACTGAATCAGAACAAAGGTTAATATGCAGAAAACCCAACTGATGTTCTCTGCAAACAGTGAGTTTTTCCTGTGGAAAGTGGCAGGACAAATGAAGAGCTCTCAAACCCGTACCTAGAAATCGTGGGACAAGCCTAAGTGTGGATGAGCTCGTAGAGGGAATGGTTTAGGGGCAGCCTTCTGCTGCAGTAGCCAGCAAATATTTCATCATCATCACCCTCGCTATCATTTTATTTCCTCGCATTTGTGAATCACTTCCCATGAGGCACCCCAAAGCGATTCACAAAATAATAAGCTATATAGAACAGGTACACATATAAAAGCAGTTAAAACAATTGCAAACATAAAAATGATTATTAAAAATGATTGCAACTATTAAAAAAAACCCCAAGCCACCCCAAATAAATTCACACTTCACACCATAATTTTTGTTTAAGGTTTTTTGCATAATTTTGGCCACAACTTTATTAAAATACAAACAATGTGGGTGGTTGCTTAGGCATTGGTTACGACTATCTGTCCCCGCCCAGGGACAGAACTGACATCCGCAAGCCTGCGAAGTTAGTAAGGGAAAACATTTTATGGGGAGTAGATGGAGCTGGGTATGAGACCCTCACCTCTCCCCAAATGCTCCCAGGGGCTCTTGCGTGGCCCTATGCCCCTTAACAGGGGTGCGGACAAAAGCATGGTTTGCCGCTGGATTCCTTTAACGGAATACCCTTGCAGCAGCAGCATTGGAGGGGCAGGCACAGCCAATCCATACCTCTCCACCAACCAATTTTCTAAAACCAATGCCTAACCGCAACCTTACAAAAGTTGTGATGATTTGCTACGCAGTAGGCAAAAACCAAATGGCACCAGCCAATCAGCCAAATGGACAAAATTCCTCCCAGGCCCCTGCTCCAAAAGCAGACGACACCATGACAGACATAGCAAGGTCAAATGCAACAAACACCCTAAACTTAGGGAGGGTCGGCGGCTGATCCGATGCGCACAGCAAAAAGAGGAAGCTCAACGCTGCACGCAGGGAATATATTCAACTCAGGCTATCACTCAAAATTGGCAACATCAAACTCTCCCCAGCAACCCGAGGAGTGCAATCACACTTTGGGCCAACCAAACCAAGGAGAACACGCTCTCTCTCCTACAGAATGCAGTGATTGGTTGGGTATGTAGCGGCTGACGTGGTCCTAGCAGATCCCAAGCCTATCCTGGTTCCAAGCTGTATATTGCTTTGTGCACTGATACCAGCACCTTGAACCTCGCCTTGTAGCTAGGTGCAATTATTTCAGCTGTGAGGTAGTAATGAGCCGCTGAGCTGCCACGTTTTGCACTAGCTGCAGCTTCTGGGTCAGCTTCAAGGGCAGCACCACACAGAGCATATTGTAGTAATCCAAGCTGGAGGTTTACCAGTGCATGGCTGACAGTGGTCAGGCGAGCCCAACCCGGAAATAGTTGCAGCTGCCTTACCAACTGAAGCTGGTAAAAAGGCTTAATAGATTTAAGTTGCACTCTGGCAATCTCTGCTTCCATGCCATCTCCATGTTGCTTCCTGCATTTAACAGACCTGGCATAAAAAACTGTTTAGTCTGGTGGTTCATGCCAGCAGCCCTAACCAGGCTGCTCCTGGGAAGAAATATTTGTGCAAGAACTTTTTTCGGAGAGTATATGCTCTAATGATTGGGTTTTTTTGTTTTTTTTTAAATGATATTTATTAGAAGTTTCAAAAATTACAAAAAAAAACAAAGCAAAAGAGAAAACAAAAAAAATAACAATACATACATAACAGTACATCAAAAAAAAACAAAACACATAAAAACCAATACACCAATAACAATAAAAAAAAAGAAACACACATTCAATATTCCATATCTCCATCCTTCATTTACTTGTTTCATTGACCTCCTCATACCTCCCTTTTTGTATTCTGGTTTTGAGGTTGGGAACCCAATTCATGAATGTATATACCCTCCCCTCCCTTGACCTACTAAATGCAACACCAGATGCTATTCATAAAGGGATTTTAGCAGGTAGAGCCTCACCTTTCTAGGTGCCTTATTCACCAACTTTGATGCCCTTTTGAGGATGTTCCAGAAGATGACAAGTTGCAACCAAGACTTGCATGATGGATCCTAACAGAAAACAGCTTCTTAATGCCTCTCCTCAAGTACTAGACAACTTTGGAGACATTTATAAAATCACTTTGCTTGTGATGAAAAAGTGCTGGAAACTTGTGCTGTCTTGGTATGATTTTGATTTGCAAATGCACAGGTAGAACAGGCAGAACTCAAGGAGGCATAAGAAAAGTCCCAAAGCTTAATTTTCTGATTGGGGCTTTAAAAAAAAAAAAAATCATTCCCACCATAATTCTTTCTCTCCCTCCACCAACCCCACCAGAGGCGGATTTAGAGTATCCAATTCAGTCACATTGAGGGTGGAGCTTTAGGAGTGGTGCAACTAGGATTTAGAATGGAGCGTGAGGGGTGTGTGTGCTTAATTTTGATGTCTCACACAGGGCACCACTGAAATTTGAGACCCCAAGATCCACCACAGACACCCTTTGTTTCTTTTTCTTACCATCCGGCTTGAAGAAGACCTTTGGAGGTCAAACGCTTGTGACATTTCAGTCAGTCCTATTAAGTACATTTTCCTGCATTTCTGGATTTTTGCCCCTGACCTGCCTCCCCTCCCATCCACGCAGGACAAACACGGCTACCCACTGCAGTTTGCGTCTTGTGCATTTGTGTAATCAGTAGCAAAATTTCAAAAGAAATCCCCAACGGACAGATCAGGGACCGAGATGATTTCGAGGGATGAAGAACCAAACTCAAGACTTCCCCTGGGCAGTGACATCGTTGGCACAGATTTGGAACCAATTTGGCAGAGTCTGCATCATTGTGGGGGTGATGTTATTCTGATTTGGGACAGGAACAAGCAGGGCTTTTCCCCCATCCAGAACTCATTGGAGCTCACCTCTCAGGTGGGCGCCATTGCCATTATAAGAGAACAAGGGAGGCGTTCATGATGAATACTGGCACCTGTTTTTCTAGAAAAATAGCACTGGGAACAAGGATGTAGACCATGGGTAGGCAAACTAAGCCCTGGGGGCTGGATCCGGCCCAAACACCTTCTAAATCCGGCCCGCATATGGTCCAGGAATCAGCGTGTTTTTACATGAGTAGAATGTATCCTTTTATTTAAAATCTGGGTTATTTGTGGGGCATAGGAATTCGTTCATTTTTTTCCTCCAAAATATAGTCCGGCCCCCCACAAGGTCTGAGGGACAGTGGACTGGCCCCCCGCTGAAAAAGTTTGCTGACCCCTGTTGTAGACAATCTAGAGATGAGCATTGTCACTTTCTGTTTCTCCCTCCTTTGTGCCAGGATCTGGCTACTCCGCTGCAGAAAGGCAAACCAACGAGGTGTATGCTGAAGAAACTTCCCATGTTCTTGCTCCAGAATATCGAGGTAAGCATTTTCAGATTGGTAGAACTAAATAATCTTAAAAAGTGCACTGCCATCCAAACGATGTTGGACTACATCTTCCATCAGCACTGACCATTGGCCAGGCTGAGTAAGGCTGATTTGGGGGTCTAATGACATATGGAGGCCAGCCATTCTCAGTAATTTTCATGTGATCTTTTGGAAGGCCCAGCTGTGCCCAGGTCACACATAAATCATTCTCTAGGGAGGGGGCAGTTTGGGACATCTTTGGAAAGGCGCCATCTTTTTGGCTCTTCATCCATCCTGCAGCCTGAGGGATGCAAGAGGCAAGCCGTAAGAGTGTCAGGAACCCACATACACACATTGATTGGAGGTGTGAGGAGAGAATGGGACCTCAATTACTAACCCTAGTGCAATCACCATACACCCACTAGCCATACTTCTCAGTGGCTGAACATAGAGCATTAGTGAGCAAGGACTGTAGGCATATAGTATTGGGAACTGTCATTTGTAAAGGGTGCTGAGAGGTGTTAGGAGACGCCCTCAGGAGACCCCCTATTCCCCTCACAGACCTACAATTTCCAGAATTCCCTGGGAAAATGAATTGTTTGTTAAACCACTCTGGGAATTTTCCACTCTGTGAATGGGCTGTGGGTTAAACCACAGAGCCTAGGACTTGCCGATCAGAAGGTCAGCGGTTCGAATCCCCGCGACGGGGTGAGCTCCTGTTGCTTGGTCCCTGCTCCTGCCAACCTAGCAGTTCGAAAGCACATCAAAGTGCAAGTAGATAAATAGGTACCGCTCCGGCGGGAAGGTAAACAGCATTTCTGTGCGCTGCTCTGGTTCGCCAGAAGCAGCTTAGTCATGCTGGCCACATGACCCGGAAACTGTACGCCGGCTCCCTCAGCCAATAAAGCGAGATGAGCGCCGCAACCCCTGAGTCGGTCACAACTGGACCTAATGGTCCGGGGTCCCTTTACCTTTAACAACTCTAAGCACCCTTAGCAAACCACAATTCCCAGTTGTTATAAGAGTGCTAAATATATAGTTGTGGTCAGAGAGACTGAGGGGAGCCTTGTAGGCCATCTACATAATTTACCTGCTCAAATTGGAAAACTTAGAAACAGAAGAGTCCACTACAATGTTGGGTCCCTATCTGCACTATAAAGCCCAACGTAACACTTTAACAAGCCATGGCTTCCCCAATGAATCCTGTGAACTGTAGTTTGTAAACAGTGCTAGGCAACCATTGTGGGCAGATATTCTCTTTTCCCTTTCACACAACCGGCCCTTGACCTGCCCGGATAATGCTAGCCATGGGGTCCTATGGGGACATCCAACAGCTGCTGTTTTGCTCTGTGGCTGTGTCGGCCCTGATTAAATAATTGATGTAAAGGCAGGGAAACAGCTGGCACAAAATTAATTTACCACAGTTCCTGAATTCAGAAGTTTGCCTGAAATGTAAAATTAGGGGCGACTTCCGGGATAGCGCGAACGGGTAATGGCGGATTCCCTCCGAGCTCTGGAGGGAATCGGCTCCGCTAAGGACGGGTCTTGCCGTGCCGGCGACACGGGGACCCTCAGAAACCGCAGGCGCTGAAGCCTGCGGACATGGAGACTCGGTGGGCACCTTAAGCGCCCTCCCCGACCCGCGAAGAGCCTTTTTAAAGGCTACGGAGGGGACCGGAGAGTGGCGTGGAGCTGAGAGTCGATCGCTGCCTTGGCGGAGCGAAGCCGCGAGCCATGACCGGAGAGCGCTATCTTTCTTCCTGAAATTTGGACTGAAAAAACAACTCGTGAGTAGAAGGAAATTTTGGCACTAAAAGTTTTATCATTGAATTTGAGTACGAGCGGGGGATGTGTTAAAAAGGAAGTCCACACTCCCCCCCCCCACCAAAAGACTTAAAGTAAGGAGAGGAGCACTAAGTCGGAAAGACTCTGGTGTTGAAAGGAGAAAGAACACTTTCATAAATTGGTTGAAAAAGTTACTTGTGCTGGAGTGAAGAGAGGGGAATCCCAGAGGTTTTGCTTTTGGCGGACCCCCTCCCGAACCCGGGCAGTGCCCTGCTTGGGAACCCGAGAGAAAAAACAAGGTGTTTGACAGCTGTCAAAAGAGCTGTCAAACGGACGTCAGCTTGGAAATTGAGTTAAAACTGTGTTATAACTATATTGTTGGGACTAAAAGTGTTACATTAAATTGACTGGAAACAAACTAATTCTGAATAACAAAGTAACGAACTGTTGGAAAAGAACTATGATGGAAATCCCCCTGGAGGGAACTAAAGACATTGCAATGGCTGCGGAAGGAAAACTACTGGCAGAGATAAAAAAAATGTTTTCCCTGGTGGGAGCTCTGCAAGAGCAGAGCTTAGCCATGAGAGAACAACTGATGACCTTCAATCTTAAACTAAACAACTCTGTTGGTGGAGCTAACCGGATGGAAAAAGAATCTGCAGCTGTAGAAAAAGAGACAACTTCAGAACTGGGGGAAAAAGAAGAAAAAGAAGAAGGAGTTCAGGAGGAAGAGAGCAATCAAATATCTGTAACTTTTGGGAGGAAAAGAAGTGAAAAAGACAACCAATGGATCACAAATCTGCAAAGAGAGAGAAAGATGGAAGTCCCTGGAACAACTGAAACATTAAGCTACGAAAGAACGAATAAGTATGATGGAGACTTCTTCTTTAAGCTGCAACATGGGAGATTTGTTGATCCTGGACAAAGACTGTTTTTGTTTGAAAAATATGAGGAACTGGTGACAGAATTCCTTCGAGAAGAGAAGATCAATAAAAAGGACTATAAACAAAACTGCTGGAGAGTGATTAACGGGGGCCTAAGGGCCTCTGATGTGAGAAATCCGGGTTAAATCTGTTTTTTTTTTTCTTTTGGATATTAATGTGGGAAGGGGCAAACACCAGGACAGAGGGGGAGGGGAGTGTAGAGTGGTAAAAGTCTGGGGTTTAGAATAGAAATATTATTGTTTTTTGATTTAATATAAAGAGCAAGGAATTTATGGGAGAGAAATTAGGCCGACCTTAGAGAAACAACTTAATATGCATAATGGGATTTAAAGTAAAAATGGATAAAGGATAAATTATAAGAAAAGATATGAATAATATTTAAGAGATTTGAACAAATAACTTGCTGAGATATTTAATGAAATGGGAAGGTGGCTGGGGGGGGTGGGGGGAAGTCACTGAAAGAGGGTAATGATTGTAAGGGTATGAAATTACAGATATTCTGTTTTGTGTTTTGTGTTTATGATATATGTTTGTGTTTGTTTAAAAAAATTTTGAAAATCCAATAAAAATATTTAAAAAAAAAAAAAAGAAATGTAAAATTAGGGGCAGCTAGTTAGGGAAGCTCCA